>NC_082721.1:35848484-36515984 GCF_030144855.1 Hypanus sabinus
GAGTCTTTTAAATAATCTGATAGTGTTGTGGTTGTAGGTAAATTTTGCTTAAAAAATACAAGATAAATCTAAAGGCTTTGATCCTATTGAAAAAGAGCAAATATTGAGATCTACACTGCATGTCTGTGAGGCAAGAAGGCACAAAAATAAACAGGACTCTACATTGAAATGAATTACATAATGTCACAGCTGGCAATCACAGATAACACTTGTAGGATTACTCCAGTACTGAGAAGTAGAAGATGGTGTGCAATTTTATTTTTAAATCTTCAGAGGGAAGTTGGTGGAGATGAAACTTATTAGAATTCAAGAAGTTCTTTAGGTTAAACATGGTAATGGAAACCAACTCTGCTGTTGCTACTAGATGACTACACCCTCGCCCCCGGGCCTGCAAGTACCCCCAGGGTGGCAAGTCCCAGGGTCAGAGGTCCGTGTGAGTTCAGAGTTTGAGGCCTGGACTTTGGGGTTCTGCGATTGACAAGTCCTGGGGAAGATCAAAGTCCACAGGTTGATGACTGAAGTCAGCATGACCAGCAGTTGAGAGCTGATGCATGCGTGTCTGTGGGGAAGTCAAAAGCCTGATATTTGAAAGTCTGTAAGTCTACTGGAGGCTGGGGGCTAGTGGTGTCCTTACTTGGGGTTGGAAACCAGTCTGTGTGAGTGGGTGGAAGGGAGGAAAGGGGCTTGTTTTGTTTTGTTCCTATTGTTGTGTTGTTTTAGCCTGTGTTGTTCTGCTGAACATTGTAGGGCATGCTACGTTGGCACTGGAATGTGTGGAGATGCTTGCGGGCTGCCCCCAGCACACCTTTGTATTGTGTTCTCTGTTAACACAAACAACACATTAATGTGCATGTGATAAATAAATAAGTCCAAATCCGATGTTTAAGCAGATAGGTTGAGTACCAGTTCTCCTTCAGGAATGTTAATGAGTCATGACTGAAATCTCTGAAAAAGCAGCTGCACACATGTAGGTTCCACTCATCTTAATTTCCACACATCATTCATATGACAGGAGCACAAGAAAATGCATTCTTACAATTTTTTACAAGATGATTCTTTTAAACCTTTTCTCTGATCATCAACCAAGAGTTTATGGGGTTAAGAAAATGTTTGGAATGCTTCCCTTCATCGGTTAAGGGCATTGAATACAAGATTTGGGACATTGTGTTGCAACCGAACAGTGTTGGTGAGATGGCACTTGGAGTTTTATGTGCTGTTCTGGTCACTTAACTGCAGGAAGGATGTCATTGAGCTGGAAAGGGTGCTGAAATTTTTCAGAAGTATGTTTCCACAACAAAAGGGCTTGAATGGAGTGGCTGGCGCTTACTTTCCAGGAGGCTAAGAGATTATGTAATCAAGAAAGACATAACAACATTTAATAGTCTCAAGGTAGGAGAATCTAAAACTAGAGGATAAAGCTTGAAGGTGAGAGTAGGAAGTCTTAAAGTGAACCCAAGAAACAACTTTTTCATGCAGAGGGAGTTGCGTTTGGGAATGAGCTGCCAGAGAAAGTGTTAGCAGAAAGTATAATTACAATGTTTAAAAATCATTTAGACTGTAAGCAGATAAGCAAGGCTTGGAGTGAAATGGGGCAAATCTGTAGAAATGAGGTGGACAGCTTGCTCGGCGTGGACAAGTTCGGCTGAAGGGCTTGTTTTGCTGCTGGTTGACTGACTCGGTGTTAGGCTGTCAAAATAGACAGAAAATAGAGCCCACATTATCAGAATCAAAATTCAGAATCAGGTTTATTATTACTGACATATGTCATCAGATTTGTCATTCTGTGGTGGCAGTACAGTGCAAGACATAGAAAGCTCTCTAAGTTATGAAAATTAAAAAAGAGCATAAGACAAATAATGAGGTCGTGCTTATGGTTTCACGGACAGTTCATAAGTCTGATGGCAGATTTGAAATATTGAATGTGGATCCTTTACCTCCTCTTTGATAGTAGCAATGTGAAGAGAGCATGTCCATGTCCTAATCATGGATGTCGCATATGTGAGGCACCATCTCTTGAAGATATCCTTGATAGTGGGGATGATGTGCTTGTGATGGAGCTGGCTGAGTCTATAACCTTCCGGAGCATCTTGTGATCTTGTACACTGGATCCTCTATAATAGGGCATGATGTAACCTGTCAGAATGCTCTCCACTGTTCATCTGTAGAAATTTGCAAGGGTCTTTGGTGACATAGCAACTCTTCTCAAACTCCTAATGAAGTAGAGCCAGTGGTGTGCCTTCTTCATGATTGTATCAATGTATTGGAACCAGAATAGATTTTCTAAGACTATGGTTTTCAAACCTTCTTTGGGTCTCTGCCCCTTGGCTCTCAAATCGCATTCTCCAGTGGCCCCCTCTCCCTTTCCAGTCATTCCATAAAAACTATTAAGATATTTGATTTACAATGGACAGTGAAAACAAAAAGGAGCTGCAAATACAAAGCAGTGAAAAATAAGTGCAAAAATTATTTGAAACTATTTAAAAGCTACAAGTAAAATTATTTCTTTATTTAATTACAGTAAAACCAATTTTCACCACAATTTTAGAGAATGCATTAGGAGTCCAACTATTCACTACTTTATTGCTTTTTCACCTTTCAAGGAAATGAAAGGGCTTGGTGCAGTGATATCAGCTTCCAAACATCAGGCTGAATGCCACTCAGCAGTTACACATCCCCACATTCAGTAATTTACAGTCTGTTTCATTGTTCCACTAAATATGATGTTGGAATGGCAATAAAGAACATCTTGACCTTTTTCCACAGTGCATGATAGTATTCAGAGATTTATTTCTGCAACCAAAAGTCTTGATATGATTTTTTGAACCTTGGCATCAGCCCAAGCATTTTGTAACAAGATCAGTCCTTCCTCCATCCTTCCTGTTAATTCCTCATTACAAGTATCCAGGAGTGCATTTTTAACCATTCTGGAATTTAGATTCAGAGAAGTTCCTGAAATCTCTCTAACCTATCCTTATGCAGCTCGCCCAGGTGGGCACAGTACATTTGAAGGTCATCACCTGGTATTCTTTCTTTCTCTTCCAACTCAGAGAAGCTAGAAAGGTAATGACAACTAATGTACTTATAAAGAGTTAACTTGGACAGGAATGTGGGAATGACTGATTTGACTTTGATGAGATTCACATCATTTCCTTGTAAATGAAGATTGATTCAATTAAACTTTTTGAATAATTCTGACAAATAAGCAATGTCATAACTAATATTCTTGAGTTGATTACTGAATAAAACATTTGAGTCTTCAAAGAATTTTATCACAGTTTCAAAAAGTGCACAGAAGCATCTCAGGCAGTTTCCTTTTGAGCGCCATCTGTCTTCTGGGTGCCACTTCAAATGTTTAAACTGTTCATTATTCTCAAACAAAACTCTCAAAGTAGTTGAAAATTGAGACCATTACAGTAAATAATTAATTACAGTAAATAATTAATTTCTTAAATAAGCATGTGATTCCTCAGCTGCGCTCTTTACTACCAAATGCCATCCATCACCTCCTATATCTTTAGCACCCCCTTAGAAATTCCCACCACCCTGGGAGGTGGGTGATGATATCACTCACTGTAGGAGCAAATGCTTGAAGATGATGATGCCCAGGAACTTGAAATCACTTACCCTTTGCACTGTTGACCTCTCAATGAAGACTTGTATGTGATCTTCCATCTTTCCCTTCCTGGGGTCTACAATCAATTCCTTGGTCTTGCTAATGCTGATTGTGAGATCTTTGTTGCAATGCCACTGGACCAGCAAGTCTGTTTCACTCCTGTACCCTTCCTCATCATCATCTAAGATTCCACCAAAGGCAGTGATGTCATTGGCAAACTTATAGATGCCACTTTAGTTGTGCCTAGCTACACAGTCAGGTGTATAGACAGTAGAGCAGTAGGCTAAGCAAGCATCCTTGAGGAGTGTGTGAGTTGATTATAAGTGAGGAGGAGGACTTATTACCAATTTGCAATGTCTGTTGATTCCTGAGAAGTAACATCTCTGCCTGGTTTTATTTCCAAGTGTCTGGCACATTAAGAATCTTTCAGTCTTCAGATCTTCATATGATCTTGAAGAGACAGTTTGAAAACAAGAAGGTATTCTCCAATCATCCCACTTCACCCACACCTTACCCCCCCCTCAGTCATCATAATGCACGGTTCAGAAAGCAAGTTTACTCAGATATTTTCCAAAGGAAAGAATTGAAATTAGAGACTCCAGATTATGCTTCTAATATTAATTTATATTGCCCTATGTGACTGATAATGAATAGAGGCAGAGAAAGGAGGTGGAAGTGGGAGAGTGGGTGAGCGGTGAAGGAAAAGAAGACTTAGATTCTATAAGCTGCAATCTATCACCTTTGAAATGGCAGAAAGAACAAAGAAGAAGGGTTTATCATTCATTCTGAAACAAAATCAATGTCTAAGTTTTAAAACCTTTTGCAGTGACTTGAATGTTACTGACCCATTGGTTAGCTGTGGCCTAGGCTCCTCATTACTGAACATCACCGATATAAGTCCCACTGAGTTCACACACTAATGAAAGTAATGCCTTTTTTTAACTACTGCAAATGTCACTGGTGCCTGAAATTCTCCTTGTTAAAATGCATTGGAAAGTTCTGCAGATTAATTAAGAATAGAAAACAGCCCATGTTATCAGAACCTTCAGTTGTGCTGAACTTGTTTTTTTACCAGCAGGACTTGAAGAAATGTTACATTTGTATATCCTTTTGAAGAGATTTTAATTGGGTAGCTTTCTGGTCAGCTGTTAGGGGTGGAAGTCGCAATTTAAGTTTCCAGTGGTGTCCATGATGAGTGTTCAAACTTCTAATTTCACATGGACTGGGTGTCATTCTGAGTGTCAACACCACATGAGTGGCAAAAGCATGAAGAACAGACAAAGCGCAGCATAAATCAATGTGCGGTACTGATTACAGGCCAGCAGCATCAGTTTGTAGCTCTAGCCAATGACTTGGTACAATTGAAAACAATGCTAAATAATGTTAAGGAACTTCAAGCAGTGACATTATGGGGTCATAAAGTATAAGATAGCTCATTATTGGATTCTTTCTTCTGCCCATAACATTAAATTTGAAGCTTTTCTTTAACAATGATGTTGAAATGAATTTGCCCTCTAATATCAGTAGGCAAGACATACATTTACATTAAGCAAAGTTTGCAGAAGCTTAATATAAATACAACTGGATGGTCTATCTAATGTCAACCTAGGCACTAGATACAAACACAGCAAAGATATTTCCAACTATGTTGACCTTGGAAGGTTCTTCTTAAGAACATTGTTGAGGGAAAGCTGACTGTCAGATTATCTGACATTGCTTCCACACAGAACCATTCCTCACATCCATTGCCTTAAACTATTCCATGACCCATGCCTGTCAGATTTGGTTTATAAGATTTGTTAGACATGACCTACCACACACGAAGCCATGTTGACTGTTGCTAATCAATCCCTGTCTATCCAAATACAAACTTATATATCTACTCTCTTAGAATATCTCCCAAAGATTTACCCACTAATTGTCTATAACTTCCTGGCTCATTCTTAGAACCTTTCTTAAACAACAGAACAACATTAGCTATCCCACAATCCTCTGGCACCTCACCCGTGGCTAAGGATGTATTAAATATCTCTGCTGGGGCCACTATAATTTCTACACTAGCCTCCCACAGGGTCTGAGAGGGCACCTTATTAGGCCCTGGGGATTTAACCACATTAATTTTCCTTAAGGCAGTAAACACCTCTTCCTCTGTAATCTGTATACAGTCCATGACCTCACTGCTGCTTTGTCTCACTTCTGCAGACTCTGTGTCCATCTCCTGAGTAAATGCAGATACAAAAAATCCATTTAAGATCTCACCAATCTCTTTCAGCTCCAGAATAGATGACTACTCTGATCTTCAAGAAGACAACTTTTGTACATTGTTATCCTTTTGCTCTTAATATATCTGTAGAAGCTCTTGGGATTTTCCTTCAGTTTGTCAGCTAGAGTAACCTCATCTTAGCCCTTCTGATTTCCTTCTGAAGTGCCCTCTTGCATTTCTTATACTCCACAAAAACCTCATTTGTTCTTTTCTGCCTATATCTGCTATGTACCCCCTTCTATTTCTTAACCAAGTCCCCAATATCTCTCAGAACCAAGGTTCCCTAAACTTGTTATCTTTGCCTTTTATTCTGTTTACTGTACAAACTCTGTAAGCTCAAAATTTTACTTTTGAAGGCCTCCATTTACCAATGTGCATCTTTGCCAGAAAGCAACCTATCCCAATTCTGATGAAGGGCCTCAGCCAAAATGTTGACAGTTTTCTCTTTTCCATAGATGCTGCTTGACCTGCTGAGTTCCTCCAGCATTTTGAGTGTGTTGTTTGGATTTCCTGCATCTGCAGATTTTCTATTTGTGCTACCAGTCCAGACTTGCCTGGTCCTTTCTGATACCATTAAAGTTGGCCTTTCCCCAATTCTGAATCTCAGTCCGAGGACTAGACCTGTCCTTTTCCATAATTGTCTTGAAGCAAGTGCATTATGATCACTGGATGGAAAGTGTTCCCTGATATAACATCTGTCACCTGTCCTGTCTCATTCCGTAGTAGAATATCTAGTATTGCTGTCTCTCTACTTGGGACCTCAATGTACTGATTAAGGAAGTTTTCCTGAACACATTTGACAAACTCTATCCCATCCAGCCTTTTAGCAGTATTGGAGTCCCAGTCAAATGTGGAAAGTTAAAATTACCTATTATCACAACCTTATGCTTCTTGCAACACTCTACGATCTCTCTACAAATTTGCTCCTCCAAATCCCATTTCAGTGGCATATAATATAATCCCATTAACCCTTTCTTATTCCTCATTTCCGCCCACATAGCCTCAGCAGATGAGCTCTCCCATCTGTCCTATCTGAGCACTGCCATGACATTTTCTCTTACGAGTAACATCACCACTCCCCCTCTAATCCCTCTCACTCTATCACGTCAATAGCAAAAGAACCCTGGAATATTGAGCTGCTAGTTCTGCCCCTCCTGCAACCAAGTCTCACTAATGGCTGCAAGGTCATAATTCCATGTGCTAATCCATGCCCTGAGCTCCCTCACCTTTCCTACCACACATCTTGCCTTGAGCATTAGTCCCACCATGCTCAATCCCTGACTTTGATGACTTAACATCATCTTTCCTCACAAGCTCTCTTGTCTCTGCTCTGGCACAATGGTTCCCATCCCCTGCAGCTCTGTTTTAAAACTCATCCCAAGCAGCACTAGCAAACCTACCTGCAAGGATATTAGTCTCGCCCTCCCCCCAGTTCAAGTGCAAACCATCCCTTCTGTACAGGTCCTGCTTTCCCTGGAAGAGAGCCAAATGATGCAAAAATCTAAAGCCTTCCCTCCTGCACCATTTCCTTAGCCACATACTAATTTGCATGTTCTCTCTATTTCTGGCCTCACTAGCACATGGCATGGGTAGCAATCCTGAGATCACTACCCTGAAGACCCTGTCCTTTAACTTAACACCTAACTCTCAGGTCCTCATCACTCTTCCTACCCATATCATTGGTACCGATGTGGACCACCATCTCATCCTCCCACTTAAGAATACTGTAGACTTGATCCAAGACGTCCCAGATCCTAGCACCAAGAAGTAACATAATATCTGGGAATCTCGTTCTCGTCCACAGACCTCCTGCCTGTTCCCCTAATCACTGAATATGCCATCACCTCACCTCACCTCTTCTGCTCCTCCCCCACTTCCCAGCTGAGTTACGGAGCCAGACTCAGTGCTAGATACCTGACCACAGTGGCTTTCCTCTGCTAGGTCATCCCCCAAGCTCCACTGCCCCAACAGTATCTAAAACAGTATACCTATTGTTGACAATAATAGCCACAGGGATAAACTGCACTGACTGTCTATTCCCCTTTCCCCTCCTGACAGTCACTCAGTTACCTTGGTCCTGCGCTTTGGATATAACTGCCTCCCTATATGTACTATTGATCAGCCCCGCAGCGTCTCAAATGATCCTACATTCATCCAGCCTCAGATGCATTTCCTTAACATGGTACGAAAGAAGCTGCAGTTGGAAGCTCTTCTTGCAGGTGTAGTTGTTGTGGACACTGGAGGTCTGCCTGCTTTCTCGCATCCCGAATGAGAAGCATTCCTCTATCCTGCCTGGCATCTCCACTGTTCTAATCCTGCAACAAGAAGTATGAAAAATTAGACTTAAGACTACCTACAGCCTCTCCCTCTTCTCACTGAAGCCTCTGAAAACCAAAATCAGAGCTCTCTACTCTAACACTGGCCCACTTACATGTTGTTGGAGGTATCTTTACCAGCTACAGAAAATTACTGCTTCAGAAGAGTGCTGCAGATCATTGAATCATGTCCTTTTTTGTTTTAAGGTTTGAAATGATGATGATCATTCATGAATACAAACAATTCACTTTCATTCCAGACAATGAAACGATCTAGTTCTGGAAACAATAAGATATCTACAATATTCAGTCATGGCATATAAGCAATAATTAACATTCATACAACAAATGTGCCAAGCAATGACCATCTTTCATAAGAAGGAGGTAAATCTGGGGTTTATTACTTACCAGAAATTAAACTAAACGAACCTCATAAATACTATGTCAAAGACTGGATATCATAAAGTCTTAAAGCTTTGTAGACTCCTCCAAAGTACCTGTCGGGAAGATGATGGAATAATCTCCACTCGACTGGATGAGTGCAGATATTGTAGATGAGATTAATTCAGTTCTGGGCCTATTTTTCTGGAGTATTTAGATATTGAGGGAACCAAGGGAAATGGGGTTATCACAACAGAGTGCTGCTGATGTATAAGGTCGACCATGATCACATTAAATATGTGGCTGAATTGCATCCTCCTGAAATGTTTTCTTATAGTCCCATGTCCCATGCACCTCCAGAAATGGACTTCAGCTGTCTCTGAGGTGATGCTTTATTCTCAGTACACACACACACACACACACACACACACACACACACACACACACACACACTCTCACACACACACACACACACACACACACACACACACACACACACACACACACACACACACACACACACACACACACACACACACACACACACACACACACACACACACATTTACTGAACCAGAATTTAAAATCATCAGCTTCTATGCCACACAAGGTGTAATGCTATCTTTCACTTGTAAAACCATATTTCAAATTACTTTAGAATAAAATTTACTTCTAAAATCACCTCTGCCTGCTACACTTAAACAATCTAAATGAGACGGTTCGGATTTTCTTTATCCAGTTCTGTTTAGAGGAAAAACTGTCCTAATTGGCATCAAATTGTTGTCTCTCAGAGACAAATGTTATTGCACTGATGTAATAAGCACAATCTTCTGATGTTGGGACTTGTATATCATACCAGTGACCAGTAAAGGGAATTTATACTCCGCATGTTAACATTATCTAATCGATATGTTAGAGAGCCATATCTAATCAGGAACCACTGCTCAGCCTCATTCTTCTGCAGTTTCATCTCTTACTTTGACAAGTATAAATAAGTCATCAAAGCAAAATGCAAGAAACTGAACTAAATAGATTTTGCAATTTGCAGAAGGTTCTAAAGCACCATCTCTAAAATCAGTTGGCACAAATAGTTTCTCTGCTTTGGGAAACAAGAGATTTGTGATTCTAATGTGTTGACTTAAGTTCTCTACAGAAGATAATTGTGTTTAATTGTTTTCACCCATATCAAAATCTGCCTTCACTGACTGTGCAGGAGTTTATGTGCTAGTACTGTAATGCACTGATAAGAAAACAAAAGCCACCTTATGTTTTCCCAAGTATGTAAAAATTATTTGGGGACATTTATCCTTGCCCATAAAATGTTTTCATATTAATGCATTGATGACTCAATGATTATCGTCTTGTAGCACCATCATCTACTGTGATGAAGTGCTTTGAAAGGTTGGTGATGAAAGTTACCAACTCCTGCCTGAGAAGTGAGTTTGGTCCACTTCAATTTTCCTATAGGCACAACAACTCCACAACAGATGCCTTTTCATTGCTTCTTCACTCAATTCTGGAACATTTAAATAGAGAAGATGTGTACATCAGGATGTTCTTCAACAACTACAGCTTAGCATTCAATATAATCACCCCCTCAAGACTAATCAATAAGACTAATTAAATACCTCCTGTGCATTGGGATCCTCAATTTCCTCACTTGCAGACCACAGTCAGTTTGGATTGGCAACAACATCTCCTCCACAATCTCCATCAGCACAGGTGCATCACAAGGCTGTGTGCTTAGCCCCCATTCTATGTACTTTATAGTTTGCTACCATGAGCCTAAGCACAGCTCCAAAGCCATATTTAAGTTTGCTGGTGACACCATTGTCATTGACCAAATCAAAGGTGGTGATGAATCAGCATGTAGGAGGGAGATTGAAAATCTGGTTGGATGGTGCCATAACAGCAACCTCTCACTCGATATTAGCAAGACCAAGAAGCTGATTATTCACTTCAGAAGAAGGAAACCAGACGTCCATGAGCCAATTCTCATTGGAGGCTCAGAGGTGGACAGAGTCAGCAACTTAAATTCCTTGGTGTTATCATGAATCTTATGTGCCATTACAAAGAAAGCACAGCAGGCCCTCTACTTCCTTAGAACTTTGTGAAGGTTCAGCACAACTTCTAAACCTTGATAAAATTCCATAGATGTGTGGTGGAGAGTATATTGACTGGCCGCATCACAGCCTAGAATGGAAACACTAATGCCCTTAAGTATGTTAGTTAAAGTCTGTCCCGAGCCTTATAGGCTCATCAGGTGCTTATGCCGGTTTCCGTGGCGTGAAGTGACTGAGAGTACAAGACTACCCGCCAGTCTATTGTGAGATTAACCTCCAGCATTTTGCTGGTATCCATTTTCAGCTGGGTGAACTGGAGCAGTGTGTATTTAAATGCCTTGCTCAAGGATACAACACGTTGCTTCGGCTGGGGCTCAAACTCAAGACTTTCAGATCGCTAGTCCAACGCCTTAACCACTTGGCCACACACCACACCTTAACTACAAAATCCTACAAAAAGTAGTGGATAAGGACCAGTCCATGATGTGTAAAGCCTTCCCACCACTGAGCATCTACACTACAGAAACAAACTGTCGAAGTTTGCAGGAAAGCAGCATTCATTGCTGAGGACCCCTACCTTCCAGCAATGCTTTCTTCTCATTGCTGCCATCTGAAGGTCCTGGAGCCTCAAGGCCCATGCTGCCAGAGTCAGGAACAGTTATTACCCCTCAATCATCAGGCTGTTGAATCAGAGGGATTACTTCACTCATCCTATCAGTGAACCATTCCCACAACCTATGGACTCACTTTCAGGAACCTTTCAGCTCAAGTTCTTGACATTTATTATTCTTTTTCTTTTGTAGTTGCACAGTTTGTTTTCCTTTACACATTGGTGTTTGTCTTGATGAGCACGGTCTTTCATTGATCCCGTTGTGTTTCTTCGATTTACAGAGAATGCCCACAAGAAAATGAATCTCAGGATTATGTATGGTGACATGTATGTGCTTTGATAATGAATTTACTTTGAACTTTGATATCTATAAGATTCACTATAATTTGTAGCATAACTTATCAGGAGAATGGTAATTATCAAGACAGCATTAAAAATAGGGAGGACATTAATGAATTTATTTCATATTGAATCTTATACTTGCATGGGACATTCAAATCCTGATAGGACTACTAGGTAATAACAATATGGACCCGTAATATCGGTAACCAGTCCAAAGTAACAGCCTCCTATTAATAGTTGCCAGTAGCGGATGGTTTTGATTTTTCATTAAGGTGCTGACACCTGACAGAGTTTCATTAGCAACTCTAATTCTGTAGAAACGGTTTCAAACTCTAGTGCTGGCAGATGACAGGCTTTGGGAAAGTGAGTGGCGGAAATTTCTGACATTCTTGATAACTGGGGATTAGTTTATATTTTTCACAAGTACCAAAATATAGAGTAACACCGTTTTGCATGCTATCTATACAGATAATTCCTAAACATAAGTACACCAAGGTAATACAATTGGAAAGACAATATCAGAATGCAGAACAAAGTGCTACAGTTACCATTACAAAGTTATTTCAGTGCAGGTACATGGTACGTTTTGTAACTTCAAAAGATGAAATGAATTCAAAGCAAGACATGAGATTTCAAAATGTTGGTGTAAATTTGAGTTTATTTTAAGCAAGGTGCACACATATCACGTGGTAGTGTTATACATGTAACCCATAATGAGTTATTTAAACAAACAAGAATGCTTAATCAACCAATATATATACAAGGTTACTCAAATATACTGACATTTTAAATTCACAACAATAGACAAAGGTGCAATGGCAGCTTCTCAATAAGAAAGGTATGACCGATGCGAGTTCACCTCTGTGTATATCTTTGGTCTGAAGGCATTTGGACAATGGCTGTAAAAAGCATACTTTTGCATTTTTCATAGAATGACAGGACATTGGAATTGAACATCAGTCACAATTGTAAACAGTTGACTAATTAATTTAGCAAAGGGCTGCGGATGCTGACTTGAAATTTATTAGTGTCTGAGGAAGAACTTGACCCATAGACCCCGTTGACTGTGTCAGTAGATATACGACAGTTACACCTCATGCAAATGCCTCATTCCAAGTGCTTTTATTTTTGCCTTGTCAATGATATGATCTGCTCTTTCTTCACTGCATAATAATGAATGGAAAACTATTCCAAACTAACAAGTGCTGAATCAAATGCCAAAGTACTAAGCAGCTCAATGTACAAGCAAAAGTCTCTTATCCAACTCAGGGGTAATCACTGTAACTCAGCTCCCATTTATACAGAGATGTTAATTGCTTTGAACAAACACTTGGGTAAAAGAGTTAGAAGAATTAGTCTTGTAGCTATAATATTTTTACAAGAGGCTTCAGGCAGAACTTAAATTGGATCAATGGTTTTTTGCTAAGATAATTCCAATGCAGGTGTTCATCTTTAGTCATGAAGGGTTCCCGTACCAGAATGTATTTTATTATTTTATTCTTTGTATATTCCAAACCTTTGTAGTGCAGGAGGTCAGGATTCATTAGAAGACAGAGGGAATTAAGGGATTGATTCAGAAGGGAATTCCTACAGAGACTAGATGTAACTGTCAAATAAAGGGGGATAGAAGAATACAAGGATTATGTCTGAGGAAACAGAACTACAAAATTATGGGGATATAGGAGAGATGAAATCATTTCAAAGTAGATATACAGAAATAGGAAGGGGAAAGGTAGTTTGAGGTGGGGTAGAAGGAGGAAGGCAGTAAGGGATAAAGTAGAGTGAGGATTAGAGAGAAGGGTTGAAGGATCACAAAAAGAAAACTGAGAAGTAGATGAATAAAGGTCTATGAGAGAAAAGAAAATGGGATTTGTGTCCGGATATCTGAGAAGATTGGAGGTTAAGGTGAATATCAAGAATGGATAACCAGGGGCACAAGTAAATTATGGTGAGAAAGACTGAGGAAAGAAAATAGAGAGTGAGAATAGAGTGTGAATAAAGGGTCAGAGAGATTAGGGTAAATAAGAAAAGGAGGAGAGCCAAGGGAGAACTAAGGACGGGTCAGTCCAACTGAAAATTAAACTAGAATTGTCATAAACTAATGAAGCATAAAATGGCGATTTGTGAATTTAAAGCTGCTTTTTACAGAGTACTAGAGGTTTAGAAAGTTGATCATAGTGGAGAAAATGGATATAATTATTAATATACTGGGTAAAAATTGACCAGAATAAAAATTAATAGTTAATGATTTGAGTAAATTGAATGACCTCTCACACTGCATTAATTAAAAAAAATGTCAAGCTGCAATCAATAAAATTAATCAAGAAAGTCAGTGTTTCAGTGAGGAGAATGAAATGTACGTTCTGCCATGCATTTCCAAGTAGCAGGTGCAGAAATGATATGCATCAGGTGTGGGGAAGAGAAATGTAGTGTATTTAATATTTTAATAATATTGTACATATATTGTTTGATTAAGCACCCTTTGTTGTTTACATAATTCATTATAAGTTATATATAAAATACATGAATGGTATACATCATTACACCACCATGACATATGTGGGTGTCTCACTAAAAGAAAAACTAAGTATTCGAGTATTCCAGGATCCCATGTTTCTAGAGTTACAAAACATAACAGTGATGACAAGGAAGTTTTAAAACAAATGCAAGATGACAAATTATCTTTTTAAGTGCAGCATGGTTTTCTTTAGAGGGGGAGATACATGAATTAAAAAAACAACATAGAATGCATTTCTTTGGATGGAGAGAGAGAGAGAGATGCTTGAGTTAAAAAGAGGCAGAAAATGGAAGAAATTCAATTGTTCATAAACAGTACTGGGTGATAATAACAACATTTAAAAAAAAAGCAGAAATGGCTAGCTACATCTGAAAGGCTGATGTGTTTGATTGCACAACATATAACTGGATGATGTATACTGAATGAACTGAGCAGTATTTTGAAGCAAATTTAAAGTGACTGCCAGTGGCCACTGTCACTGCCAAAGATGGAAACTAATACAGTTTGCTTAGAAGATTAACCAAACTAGCTGAAATAAACTTTACTGATATCATGATAATAATGCAGGAACATTTAGAACTGAAACCATTGTTGTTTGCAGAATGCTTTAGGTTTCATAAGCAGAATCAAAAGAAAGGGGAGTCACTTTCAGCTTATTTGGCTGAATTTAAGAAGTTGCCTATGTATTGCCTATTCAGCGATGGGCTTAAAGATGCACTGAGGGATCACTTAGTTTGTGAATTCTTACAAGAAAACATTAAAAATGGCTCCTAACTGAAGCACAACTCACATTTAAAAGAGCATTTGAAATCTCTGTCTCAATGAAGCAGCAGCTAGAGACACAAATCAGTTGCATTCAGGTATGAAAGTGAGTGTGAACAAAATCGCAACATCTAAACAGAAACCTGCCATTACAGTAGGGGCTCACATACACCAGACCAACTCAAGCTTAAAAGCGAAACTTGAATAAAATGCAACAAAGTAGGATATATACATAGAGCATGCCAGGCAAGCAAAAATAAATGAACTGCAGAGAGGCGAGAAAAAAATGGAGTTGCAGTTTCAAATAGAGCACTAATCTGCATGCTGTTGATGAAAAGTTGACACATGACTGGATTGCTTTGAGATATACAATGTGAAAACCAATGACGAGGAATATATTTACATCCAAAGTGAACGGCAAATTAACTAAAATGGAAGTGGACACGGGCTTGGCTGCTTCAGTCATTCCAAAAAAGTGAGTTTGAATTGCATTCCAAAGATTGTGTGCAGATATCTGATTAAGACCTTATACTGGAGAAAAGCTAACACCTGTGGGAATGACATTCGAAACAGTGAAATACAACAAACAAGCTACATTTGCCTTGTATGTGGTAAAAACAGGGGGACCAGCACTGTGAGGCCATGACTGGCTAAGGCAATGACAACTTGATTGGAGATCCATCCACCATTTGCTTGCCACATCCCCTGCAATAGAGTCAACTGAAGGCAAATTAAGAAAGTACTGGATGATGTCACAGCAGTGTTCATAGATGCCACTGGAAAACCCAAACATATCAAAGGTAAAATGGTGTTACGTGAAAATGCCACATCTAAGATTTACAAAGCCTGTCCAGTTGCTTATATCATCCATGATAAAGTAACCAGTGAGTTAGATCAAATGGAGGTTGAAAGAATTATTTCCAAGGTTGAGTGTAGCCCATGGGCAATGCCATTGGTCCTAGTAGCCAAGAAGAATGGGTCTGTCAGGATCGGTGGTGATTTTAAGGTCACCAACAACCCAGTACTGAAGGTAGATCAATACCATCTGCCAAGGACAGAAGATATCTTTGTAGAACTTTTTGGAGGCAAACACTTCAGCAAAATGGACTTAGCTGACATGCCACTTGCAGATGGAGATGGATGAAGAGTGCAAAGTGTTTTTCATCACAAATTCTCACAACGAGCTTTATCATTATTATAGTCTTATTTTTAGAGTAGCATCTGCACCTGCACTTTTGCATAAAGCTATGGACCATGTGCAGCGAGGCTGCCCAAGCACTCAGTGTAACCTGGATGACATCATTGTTACTGGTGAGGGTGACAAGCAACATCTCCAAAATCGAAAGACTGTATTCAAAAAATTAGTAGGTATGGGCTCAGTGCAGAATGCAACAAGTGTGGAGTCTTTCAACCGAACATCATTTACTGCAGTCACACCATTGACACACAAGACTTTACATAGGTGTGCTGAGAAAACTCAAGTAGTGGTGGATGCCCAAGGCCATAAGGACATGTTACAGTTGTTGTCCTTTATAGGATATGTCAATTACTGTAACAGGCTCCTGCCAAACCTGGCTGCTGTGCTCCACCCTACTACAGATCGGGAAGAAATGTCAATGGGCAAAGCAGTGTAAGGAGGCTTTCAAAAAGGTAAAGGAAATGGCATCTGACACTGTACTCACACATTATAATTTTTGTCATCCAGTATAGCTTGCCTGTAATGTTGAGCCTTATGGTATAGATGCAGTTATATCGCATGCTATGAGTGAAGGAAATGTTTGCTCCATAGCCTTTGCATCATGTTCCCTTACCGCTGCACAAAAGAGCTGTGTAGAGGTTGACAGAGAGAACTTGAGACAGTTTTGGAGTGTAAAACATTTTACCCAGTACCCATATGGGAGAGAGGTTACCCTCATTACTGATCATCAACCCCTGGTGTCTATTTTCAATCCACAAAAGGATGTTCTACTAACAACACCAGCGTGTATGCAGAGATGGGCTCTCTTCCTTGGATAACAGAATTACAAGATCAAATTCAAGAAGACAACTAATCAAGAATATGACAATGGATTGTCCCGTTTACCCTTGGAAAAGAAAATAACTGGAAAATCTCAAAAAGGACACTTCTCTTGATGTATTCTACATAATGAAAATGAAAAGTCTCCCTATTATGGCAGAGATGCTACAAAGGGAAACTGAAATGACCCCATACTCTCTCAGGTCTATATGATAACCCAAAATGACTGGAACGTGTAGCAGAATTTCCAGTGATTCATTTTATAGCACCTGTCCTTAACAAGATTGCCTTATGTGGCAATTGAGAGCTGTTGTATGAACCAAGCTGAAAGCTAAGGTGCTGGAGGAGCTACACGTTGGTCATCTAAGCATATTCAAAGTGACGAGCAGTGCCTCTCCATCCCTGGGAATGGCCTGCATTGCCCTGGTGGAGGATTCATGTCAACTTTGTTGGACCACTCATGGGCACAAATTTCTTGGTGGTAGTGAGTGCATTACAAAGTGGCCGGAAATGTTCCCCATAAACTCCACTACAGCCTCGCACACTGTTGATGCATTGAAAAGCCTCTTCTCAAGGACTGATGTTCCAGAACACTTACTAACAATGGACCACAGTTTTTGTGGAACAATTTCAGTCATTCCTGAAAATGAATGCAAAGAGATATATTACATCTGCACCATACCACCCAAATACAATTGGCTTCATGGAAAGGTTTGTGCAGAGTCTAAAGAAGGCACTGCAAGTAATGTCAGCAGAACACACTACACTGAATCAGAAACTTGCTAACTTCCTCCTTGCATATCTCAATGAAACACACTTCGCAACCGAAACCTCATCAGTTATGGTGTTCCTGGGTCACATCTTCTGCTCACACTTGGATCTCCTTAAAGCCAATCTCAGAAGGAGTATGCAGGACAAACAGGTGAGACAAATTGAGGGCTCCTCAAACAAGGAGGTTCAATATTTCACTCCTGGTCAAGGTGAGGCACTACAGTGATGATCAAAAGTGGGTACTTGGTAAGGTTAAGGACAGAAATGGACCAGTGGAGATTCTTCTGACGTGATCTGGAGACAACACAATGTTTGGTTGAAAAGAGCAAACAAGAAAGGTGTCTGAAGCTGTCAGAGCCACTTCCTGCATTCCCAAATTCAATTCCTAAAATCACCAAGAAGGATGCCCCAGAATGTGAGACTGTTTCACAGTCACAAGTTTCACAAGGGGAGGGGTGCCCTGGTCAGGAAGGGTGTTACCTACAAGAGTAAGAAATCCTCCACAACAATTAAATCTTTAGGCCTGAATGGGACAATTTAAAATATAATATGCTGTGGATATCTATATGTTAGTTGTTTTATACTATATACTGTGTATATAAGATGACTAAAGAGCAATATGTTACATATTTGAGTTGAAATACATATTGGCCTCTCAAAGGCCAACCTTACATCCCTGTGGTGAAAGGTGGAAACTGGAAGTTGGTCAACAGGGCTCTGGTGAACCTGTGGGGGCCAATCCCCTGTACAGTGGAGACAATTGCTTACAGAAGCATTGATGAACTCAGTTCTGGCAATATTTGAGAAATATGATAAATATAATTTTTGATTAGGCATTCTTTGTTGTTTGTATAATTCATTATGTAAAAGTACATGAATAGCATATGATAATATGCCACCATGTTATATGTGGGCAGCTCACTAAAGTAAAAGTATGAACACAAGTATTCTGGGCTCATTTTTCTTTCAATTAGTTTCTGGAGCTGCAAACCATAACAGACGAGAAGCTGCTCACTTAGAGCAGCCAATGGATGAATGATCTGTGGGAAGTGTGATGGGTTTTTAAGCGGGTGAAAGGGAGCACATGTATGTCAACTGGGCAGCAAAACCAAGCAATGGCTTGCTGGTCACATGGGTGAGGCTGTTGCTGGCATATACATGGTCAGAGGCCAATAAAGATAAGAGCCCAGTCTTTGGAAGGAGGAAACAGACAGTCAGTTAGGTGGGAATGATCAGAGCAGTCAGCTTACAACTTCTAGATGATTTTCACTGAGTGATAAAGGAATGGCTGGTCTTTGCATGGGGAATCCTATCATTATACAAAGTGACAGCAGCAGTACCTTGATCAAGAACCAGATTTACAAGCTGAAAAATTTTGCAGAGGAGTAATGTTGCTTGGGGGATTTTCTTTCACAAGACTGAATATCAGTACATTTAATTATGCACAATTAAGTCAAAAACCAGAATCTGTTTTATTAATGTATGAAGAAGAACTTTCAAATACACTTAAACCCCAATTTTTATTCATGTACAATTATTAGCCTTGCGTGTAGAAGTTAAATTTCGTCAGCATGAGTTGAGAATCTTATCCTTGATTGGTGTCATTCCTTGGGTTTTGATAGATGAGTCAGTTCTGTGATGATCCAAGCATGGAAATCCTGGTGGTTGATCAGAGAAGCATCCATTATGAATTACATCCCAATAAACCATTCAGTAAGTTTGCAGTCTGTTTCAATGTATTTTCACATGGCTCCTTAATTGATGACAGTCTCTTGTCACAGCACATAGAGAGAAAGAAAACAGATTTCAGGATCTTCAAGTAATCATTGCTGCCTTATATTCCTAATCCCATGACTCAAAATCAAAGGAAAAGTATTCATCTTCTTGTAGACCTGACAACTAGTCTGCCACAAATCTGGGGGAAAATATGAAAGTGCTGCATGTGTTTGTGAACACTCTAGATACAAATCACCCTTGCAGCACAGTTGCTGAATCCATCACCTACTTATAAATCTAGCCAAAAAGAATAGGGAGGTTTCAACTTCTCTAATCTGGGTTACAATAGATGGGTCAAAATGGCTCTGAGTATTCCTAGGGACCTTTGATCACCAGATTGCAACTGTCCTCAAAAGTGGAAAGCAACTTGGAAGGCACAGGATATATACATCCAAAGAGGAAGAAGAGTTCTAAAGGCAGAATGACAAGAGAAGGCAAAGCCAACAGAAAAGCCAAAGAACAGACATATAATAGAGCAACATTTAATG
Source organism: Hypanus sabinus (assembly GCF_030144855.1). NCBI lineage: Eukaryota > Metazoa > Chordata > Chondrichthyes > Myliobatiformes > Dasyatidae > Hypanus > Hypanus sabinus. The sequence goes on from NC_082721.1 coordinate 35,868,404, forward strand.
GGAATTTAGCTAGAGAATTGGAAGGCATTTAAAAACCACCAGAAGGCAACTAAAATGCCACTATAAAGGAAAAGATGGAAAATGCAGCCAATAATATTAAAGAGAATATAAAAATTTCTTTAGATACACAAAACCTAAAAGAAAGGTGAGAGTAGATACCAACCTGCTGGAAAATGGTACCTGAGAGGTAGTAATGGGAGAACAAGAAAATGGAAGACAAACTGAGTAAGTGTTTTGCACCAGTCTTCACTATTGCGGAATCTAGCAGTATACCAGATGTTTGGGAGTGTCAGGGGGCAGAAGTATGTGAAGTTGCCATTACTAGGGAGAAGGTTCTTGAGAAACGGAAAGGTCTGAAAGTGGATCAGTCACCTGGACCAGGTGGCTTTATACCTCAGGGTGCTGAAGGAGGTGGCTGAAGAGATTGTAGAGGCATTAGTAATGATCTTTCAAGAATCAATTGATTCGGGCACAGTTCTAGAAGAGAGGAAAATTGCTGATGTCACTCCACTCTTCAGAGGCAGAAGAAAGGAAATTATAGGCCAGTTAGTCTGATCTCAGTGGTTGGGAAGATTTTGGAGTTGATTATTAAGGATGAGGTCTTAGGGTACTTGGCAGCACATAATAAATTAGGCCATAGTCAGCATGGTTTCCTTCAGGGAAAATCTTGATTGACAAATCTATTGGAATTCTTTGAATAAATAACAAGCAGGGTGGACAAAGGTGAATCAGTGGATGTTGTGCACTTGGATTTTCAGAAGGCCTTTGACGGGATGCCACACATGAGGCTGCTTAACAAGTTAAGACAGGAAAGATAATAACATGCATAAAGCATTGGCTGATTGGCAAGAGGTAAACAGTCGGAATAAAAGGAGCCTTTACTGGTTGGCTGCTATTGACTAGAAATAAAAGCATTGACTATTTTTTGAATGGAGAGAAACCTTAAAAAACCAGAGGTGCAAGCGGACTTGGGAGTCCTCATGCAGTATTCCCTAAAGGTTAATTTGTAGGTTGAGTCAGTGGTGAGGAAGGCAAATGCAATGTTAATGTTATTTTCAAGAGGGCTAGAACACAAAAGCAAGTATGTAATGTTGAGGCTTTATAAAGAACTGGTGAGGCCTCGCTGGGATGACTGTGAGCAGCTTTGAGCCCTTTCTCGTAGAAAGGATGTACTGACATCGGGGAGGGTGCAAAGGAGATTCACGAAAATGATTCTGGGATTGAAAGGTTTGTCATATGTGGAGCATTTGATGGCTCTGGGCCTGTACTCACTGGAATTCAGAAGAAAGAGGAGTGACCTCACTGAAACCTGTCAAATGTTAAAAGACCTCGACTGAATGGATGTGGAGAGGATACTTCCTATGGTGTAAGTGTCTAAGACCTGTAGACACAACCTCACATAGTGAGGCATCCTTTTAGAATGGAGATAAGGAGGAATTTCTTTAGCCAGAGAGTGGTGAATCTGTGGAATTCATTGCCACAAGCAGCTGTTAAGGCCTATTCATTGAGTATATTTTTTGGCAGAGGTTGAAAGATTCTTGTGATGGACCCCTAGGTTCATCTTGCTGTGGAGAGAGAGAGAGAGAGAGAGAGAGAGAGAGAGAGAGAGAGAGAGAGAGAGAGAGAGAGAGAGAGAGAGAGAGAGAGAGAGAGAGAGAGAGAGAGAGAGAGAGAGGGAGAGAGAGAGAGAGAGAGAGAGAGAGAGAGAGAGAGAGAGAGAGAGAGAAAGAGGTGGAACTATTTGACTCTGCAGCTTGTTTTGATAAAAGCAAAGACACTCACTCACACACAATCAGTGGCAGTTGGAGTCGGACAATGGAAGGAAGCCAGTGACTAAGGGGTCACTGGTTGGAACTTTCGAGTGCCCACAAGGGTGGGTTGAGCATTGACCCAGCACATTGATAAGTGGCTATCACGTTGTGTCATGGGGGCAACCTTGTGGGATCTACCTATGTGTTAACCCTTGCCTGGGTGGTAGTTCCCTTCAAAGACGGTACCCCTGTGATAAGCTACTATTGGTGGTAATCTGTTAGTGAATTTGGAACGACGATAAAACCTAAGGCGATTGTTATCCTGTTTTACCATTGTGGAACCTGTGGAATACGACATAAATGCCTTCTCTCGACATTCATCTTGGATTACAAATATCTCTCTCACATTATTTAACCTGTAGATGAACTGAACTTCCATACTTCACCATCTCAAAATTTTAAGCCTGGTGCCCCCCTTCCCCTGAGCTCAGTAGTTTGGGAGTTATATTTACACATATGTATACTCATAACTCCGTTAACTTTTGATTATTCTTGTTTAAGTTGCTATATTAATTAGATACTAATAAAGATAGTAGTTTTAACATCAAAACCAGACTCCAGGCATGCTGCTGGCTCACTTAAACTGTTACAGGTATGTAACAATCTTGATTGGTCAGGGCGTGAAGGGATACAGGGAGAAGGCAGGAGATTGGGGCTGAGAGAGAAAATGGACCAGCCATGACGGAATGGCGGAGCAGACTCGATGGGCCAAATGGCCTAATTCTGCTCCTATATCATATGGTCTTATTGTTTGCATTGAACCACCAGTTACTTCTCTCCCCTGAACAGCTGCTAATCTGGTGAAGCAATCAGGACTGCAAGTGTTACTTTGGAGGAGTCTATTTCTGGGTGTCAGTATCTTGCATATTGAGGCAATCATGAAGAAGGGATGGCAGCAGTTCTTAGGACTTTGAAGAGATTTGGTATGTCACCAAAGACGAACATTTCTTCCTATGCAAGGTGGAGAGCAATCTGACTGGTTGCATCACAGCCTGATATGGAGGCTCCAGTGTTATAGGACTGCAGGAGGCTGCAGAAGGTTTCAGTAACAGTGAATTTTTTTTTTTGCTCTTTGCACCGTACTTCCACTGAAAAACAGTAAATTTCATGTCATATAAGTCAGTGATAATCTAATTCTGATACTGATCCATTGTTAAAATGTATGTCTGAGGACGAACATTGTGAATTAAACTGTTTCACTCATCAAGTGGGCTGCTAACACTGTTTTGAAAGAGATTTTGAGAATTTCCCTGTTTTGGTGCAAATCTACCTTAGTATATGCCAGTGTGTTTGGAAAAAAAACAGCAGTAAGAGTAGGAGGGAGGAGAAGAAACTTCACTCTGTACTAGTTCAGTGCACTTTATTTCCCATTGCAGGAATGTTGCATGATTTAACAAAGACTCAACGTTCTGTGTAAAGGGAGCAATGTAGGCTACTGTAATGTAATACCAACCTTATTAGTATGTTTCCACTTGTACTTATCATCTTTAGCTGATACTACTCCAAGCATCAATGCTGGCCAACACTTCTTTACAATACTGAAGAAGAACTACTTTGACAGAAGTGTTGTTTTCAAAAAGACATTAAACTGTGGTCTAAGTAAAATAACTCAGGACAACATTTATAGAAGTTATTTTAAAATAAAGCATTGAATAGAAATTTTAGAAAATGAAAAAACTGCCCATAGCCCATTGCATGGTTAGCAAAATTTCACAGCCATTTCCCCTTCCCCAACTGTGGTGAACTGCATATACCTGTCTGGACAGGCCCCCCTGCTGATTGCTCCTGTGGCTCCTCCCGCAGACCATGGCTTCCCCCACAGACCCCGGTATAAAGACGATTGGAGGCACAGCCCCTTCCTCAGACTCCAGGATGTTGTGTGGTGGTCGCTTGTGCTTTTTTCCAGCCAATAAAAACCTACCTTAACTCAAGTCTCCGAGAGTTATAGATGGTGCATCACCAACATTTTATTCTGGTGTCTTCCCCCTTCCTTTCCAGTCCTGATGAAGGGTCATGGCTCAAAACATCTACTGTTTATTTATTTTCATAAATGCTGCCTGATCTGCTGATTTTCTCCAGCATTTTGTATGTGTTACTTGTAAAATTATGGTTTTCCAGAACTCATCTTCATTTGATAGATTAACAATCCCTACTCCTTTCATTAATTAAAATGATTCTGTAATGGTTGGATTTATTTGATTTTTTCAAACTTCCATAATGGAGTGCATGTAGAACTCAAACTCTTGCCCCATTCCTCTCCATTGTTTCTTAAACGATGCTTCAGCAAGACAAGACCAACTATTTGTATGTCAAAGAATGCTGATGTGTGGATCTCGTGTTGTGGTTCCCTCGAAACTGCACAACAGAGTGTTAGAGAATCTGCATGAAGGACACTTGGGTACAGTCAAGATGAAAAGTTTCACCCGGAGCTTTGTGTGGTGGCCAGGAATAGACAAACTGTCTGGAAACTTGGTCAAGTGCTGTTCAGGCTGCCCCTTAGTTCCCTATTAAATCCTTCCCTTCTCACTTTAAACTTATGCCCTCTAGTTCTTGATTCACCAACCTTGGGAAAAGGCTGTGTACATCCTATGTCTCTCAACCAATTACAGTTCTGTGGGTTAGAACACGTATGGATTTGAGCAGCTGACAGATTTCAGGATTTAGACACATGGCATTAACAATTTAAAACAATGCTTGTTGAAAATAAAAATTCATTTCACGTAATATCAGCAAGTCATTATAAGCATCCCAATAGTGCTCTAACATACATTGAACTTGAATTGCAAATGAGAATCAGTGAACCTGTTCCCTTATTTTAAACTCACACTATCTCATGCACATTTTTTTTTACTTCACCTCAAATTGCAAGCATCTATTCCATTGCTGACATGCACTGAGGCAAACTTCCACATGCCAGGAGAACCAACCGGTCCCAAGTAACCCAAATATATTGCACTTTTCACTAGACGAGCTCCAATTTACCCCTGACTGCAGCAGTATCAACTGTATATTTGCAGCAACTCTATGTACCTTTATGAGCCTCATTTTCCTTTAGAAAATGCAGTTCCTGGGAATCATATGGTCCTGCCCCATAGAATTAAATAATTTCATTTGCCTGGCCTTGGAAATTGATCTGGGCAACCATAGGACCAAGTGAGAGACAATGACAGCCTCCTGGAAATCACCCGGCTCACTCAAGCAGGCCTGATTCAGCTTTCATCTTTTTCTGGAAGTTGTGTGATCCACAGATCTAGAAAAGGTTTCAGCTCACACTTCAGACTCGCATTCCCACATGACCTGCAGTTACATATACCCAGGTGCTGGAAAAGTGGCAGAATTTAATCCAGCCCACCAAACGACACTGGTGTCAAAGTGGTCTGATTTGACAAACTGGTGGTTTTGGGTTTGCCATTTCTGAGACCAGCTTTGTTTTAAATTTCGGAATGTTTAGTTAACTTACCACTTTGGAGTTTTACACCAGATCACTGGATATCTAACCAGGGCAACAATCATTGTACCTTTAGGATATGCTTACTTTGCATTTATAATTCTTTGGAATATAATAATAGTAAGAAGGATCATGGAATGTTCCTGCATAAGATTGCTCACCTCTCAAATAAGCAGGAGGATGCAGCTGCTGCGAGATGATATGACAAGGAAAGCAGGAGTGTATTTCTGAGTATCAGCTCTCAAGGGAAATGTGACTTTGCCTTTGAAAGATTACTCATAAATAACACAACAGATGTTTGGAAGGCAAGTTTTTACAAAACATCTTCTTCACCCCACACACACTGCCGCTCCCATTTCCTCTAAGCATCTCTGGAGATGTTTCAATTAGCGCAGAGAACGTATTCGCCACAGCTGAAACCCTGCAATATTTCAACCACATCCTCCCTCTGGGATCAGAAGGACCAGCAGACTACGAGGGGATGTCCTGCTCTACCGCAAGCTCTGGATATGAGTATTCTCCGGCACCGGACAGTGATCACAACCAGAACTCCTAATTCTGGTGCTCCATATGTCACCTTAGCATCACCAGTAGACAGGGTGGTGAAGGAGGTGTTTGGTATGCTGAACTTTATCCGTCAGGGCACTGAATACAGTCAGTGTGACGTTATGTTGCAGATAAGAAAGGTTTCAGGTTATTAGGCAAATGCAGACAACTAGCACTAACCAGTGGGCATTTTGGTGAGTATGGACGAGTTGGGTCTAAGGGCCTGTTTTCTTGTTGTAATACTCTACTACTATGACTCAAGTTGAATTCCTGAAAGGCAAAGATGAGCTCTTGCATTAGCTTGTGTAATTGATGCATTGCCAATTAGACCATAAGACAAAGGAGCAGAAGTCGGCCATTCGGCCCATTGAGTCTGCTCCGCCACTTCATCATGAGCTGATCCAATCTCCCCTTTAGTCCCATTCCTCCACCTTCTCACCATAACCTTTGATGCCCCGAATACTCAGATACCTATCTATCTCTGCCTTAAATACACCCAATGACTTGGTCTCCACTGCTGCCCGTGGCAACAAATTCCATAGATTCACCACCATCTGGCTAAAAAATTTTTTTTGCATCTCTGTTCTGAATGGGCGTCCTGCAGCCCTCATGTCATGCCCTCGTACTAGACTCCTCTGCCATGGGAAACAACTTTGCCGCATCCACTCCATCCATGCCTTTCAACATTCGAAAGAATTCAAAATTCTCTTATGTACTTACAAACCTGGGGAGAGTTAGCAGGGACTTGAATTATTGGGACAGGAAGCTTGTTCTTGGGACCCACACACCAATTACAGCAGGCATTTAAAATTTCAACATTAACTTTAGGTGTACTTTTGTCAAGAGTGATCTTGACAGCAACTAATTGCTTTCCCACGAGTAAGTAGAAACAGCTTTGCTGTATGTAACACCTATCAGGTGCAGTGCCATTAATATTCTTATTAAGTGTGCTCATTGTCTACAATATTACAAAAAGTCTCTGCTTTCTACTTCAGTAATTCTAATTAATAGTCATACATTTTCAGTAAATTAATTTTAATCAAAAAATCTAATTTTGTAGTATTGTAAGGATTGAAGATTAGAAAATTGTTAAAGAGACATGCCGTTTATCCCTTGACCTGGAGTTCAAATCTGTAACTAAATTTCATGGTGTTATACATTTAAAAAAACATGCCCCAACCTTCAGGAAATAACTTTTCATTTTAAATCTAATTATCATACTTTTTTGCATCTATGCTTCACAGATGCTAATTCAAGATTAAAGATTTCTTAATGTCATTTCCTGTAGAACAGTGTAAAGAGAATGAAATAATTGTTACTTCGGGTCCTATGCAGCCCAAAAAATCTTAAAAGATAACTTAATAATAATAATAGTAAAAACCCGCTCAATAAATGTAAATACATAAGATAGGTTATATACACAAACTGATTGTATGTCCATAAAGTGAAACTAAACTGGTCATAAGATGACTGAATGGGAAATAAAGTAGTGGTAGAGTTAGTGGGTGGTGCTTTTGATCAGCCTTACTGCTTGGGGAAAGTAACAATTTTTGAGTCTGCTAGTATTGGTGTGGATGCTATGTAGCCTCCTCCCAGATGGGAATGGGACAGTCCACGAGCAGGGATGTGTGGGATCCTTCATGTTCCCACGCAGTGGCTCTTTTCCAGCACCTTTCTGTATAGATGTTCTTGATGGCGGGTAGGCAGGTGCCGATCAGGCATTGGGCAGTCTTGGCTACCTGTTGCAGAGTCTTCCTGTCTGCCATAATTCAGGTTCTGTACCAAGCTGTGATGCAGCTCGTCAGGATGCTCTCTACTGCACATCTGTAGAATGGAGTGAATTTGGAGGTGCAAAGTCCAGCTTTCCTCAGCTACCTCAGAAAGTGGAGGCGTTGACTATATAGGACGTTTTCTAGGATCCTGAGAGGTCGTGTGTGACGTAGACTCCCAGGAGTTTGAAACTGCTTGCCACTGCTGTGTTACTGAAGTAAAGTGCGTGTGACTGTTGTGAAATCGACCACCATCTCCTCTGTCTTGTTGTTGATAAGGAAGGGGTTAGTTGCGCTCTTCCATCTTCTCTCTGTAGGGCATCTAATTGTTTATTATATTAAATTTACTGAGTATATAATGAACTCTGAAACCTCGTTCTTAATGTTCTTTGCACTGTCTTTTATTAATTAAATCTTAGATCCATGCGACACAGAAGGCAGTACTTATTGGCCTGAATTAGAGAACTGGAGAGCTTTCTGAAATAGAGGTGTAATGTAATCTTAGCAGTTGTCCAGAAACCATGACAAAACAAAATACTTGAAAATCAAAATAATAACTACAGCTGCTGGAAATCAGAAACAAAGCCATAAAACACTGAAAATGCTCAACAGCACAGGAAGGAGAAACAAAGTTTTCAGCTGAAAACCTTCTATCAGATATTCCAACAAAAGGTCTTCAACCACAGATGCAACCCAATCCTCTGATATTTTCCAAAATTTCTCTTCTTATTTTACAAGATACTTGACTCGTTCCTGAGCATGAAGGATTGCAGATACATTATTCTAGACAAGGAACTGTGTGAGGTTCAGGAACGGTTAAAAAAAACCATAGTATGTAGCGTGCCTGTGGCATTTCTGCCCTAAGTGTGTGTGACCAGCCCACCAGCACAACAAGCAGGAGAGAGAATACAGTGTCGCCAAATAGAAGCAACTATTTCAACTGAGGTCAGATGTGTTACTACATGTCAAGTTAAATTGAAAAACAAAATCTAAGACTATTATCCTGTTCCTGTCCATGTTGGAGGAGAATCTGATTAATTACTTCCCAGAACCTCAGCAATTGACTTGGTTTTAAAAGTTACATTTTGTGACATTTATCTATTTATCTATCTATCTATCTATCTATTTATTTATTTATTTCGAGATACAGTGCAGAACAGGCCCATTTGGTTTTTGAGTGTCACTGCATAGCAACACTGGATAATCCCAGTTTAACCCTGAACTAATCACAGGACAATTTACAACGACCAGTTAACCAACTAACTGGCAGGTTTTTGGACTGTAGGAGGAAACCCATGCATTCCATGGGGAGCACACACACACAGAAGTCTCTGGGATCGAACTCTGAACTCTGACCCCCTGAGTGAAGCAATATGCTATGCTACTGTGCTGATGTGGATGTATGTGTTTAGTTATTTTATCATCACACTTATTCTCTTTCTAACCTTGGGCTATTTGATTCACCCTTTCAAGATCGTTTCACAATTGAACCAATCCCTTTACCCATGGGCTACAATCGGTTCATCCCGTTCCCTAAGGTGAATTTGCTAGATTAGTTTGTGTGAAGCAACTATGGATCTTTTTACTCAAAGAAACTGGAGCAACCATGATTGTTGGTAAGATGCTGTCAGAGTGATATTACTCTGATGAAAATGTCTAACTAATAACTTTAGGTGTCAGAATAATGGATCCATCTGGTCAAGATCTTCCTGCACTTGAGACCTTTGACTCCACCTTCTTGCTTTAGAGATTCCATTTTCAATAAATATTATTGGTTTACAGAACGGAGTGTTCAATCACATTGGGAGTTGCTCCAAGCAATTTCCCTTGCAGATGTATTGAAGAATGAGAACCATCTCAGTTGGATGACTGACACAGGAATATACCTTACTATACTGATGATCAGTCCCTGAAGTTAACATTCAAAGAGAAGCCATGAGCATTGGGAACAAGCAGTGGATCTTATCAGCTAGAACCTCTCAGGACAGTAAATTAATTTCTCTGATCAGATCTGGGAACTGGAAAAAAGCTCAGAAAATCTGGGGCTCAGATGATTAATCTATTGCTGTTGGTTACAAATTGAACATTCAGTGAATAGAATCCATTCTAATAAAGAAATTCAGAATTGGTGCACAAGATGGATGCCTGCAATTTTCTTCCTGAGCTTTGGGAAAACCTCTGACGCTGTTGAACTGAGCAGCCTCTGCTCTCTTGCCAACATTCTGAATTGGAGTCATTACTCAGTCATCCCATAGAGGGCAGCCATGACCTGGAAGTAGGAGACTGGGTGCCTGGGCCTTGTGCTGCAGAAACCAGTGACATAAAGCAGTCTTAACTGGCTGCTGCTGACAGCTTCTCACAATTTAGGCTGCAGATCTGAGTGCAGAAAAAGCCTTTTCTCTGAGAATCTAAGCCTGTAAACACCCTCAAAAAGCTGTGTGCCTTTTGGCTTGTATTGGACAACGAGGGCAGCACGGATGGGCTGATATTATTCATGTCCTATTATGCACCACTCTGCTCTCTGTAAGAATCCCTCTCCCCCTCTCTCAGCACAGTACACAGGGAAACTGCCATTGCAAAAATCATGCTTTTTCGTGTAAAAATTGCAAATAATCTATGTTTAATTTATGCTTGTCTTGAAAATGCTGCTGATCTGATGCTATGTGTCTGTGATCTGCTGCAAGTACTGTAAGTTTTGTTTCGCACCCTTGGACACATGTACTTGCTTGCGCATATGACAATACATTCAACTTCGATGTTGAAACCCAGAACATTAATTTGTACCTATTGTCATTGGCAGAATCTTAAGAGTTACAGGTCAGCTCAGTCAACTAGTTTGGTTGAATGATCTTCCTGTGATTAATTTCCCCTAATTCTATGCTGGCTAGACCTTCCTGCTCCAGAAAAGTCAGTTCCAAGCCCACCCTGTTGCCGCCAGCGGGGAAAGGTTAAATATGCTGACAATGGAGCCAAACTTCCGCTGACTCAGATCCACTCCACGTTGAGCTGGAATTATCTCTCCTGTTAGTCTGCATCCTCGTTTCTGTCATATTTCATATTGCATTTTCTTACAATATAGAATGAGGCTGCTCAGCCACCTCAGAGCAATCTGATCAATCCCTTTCTCCAGCTTGTTTCCCTGTCAGCTATTAGGCAATGGCACATAGAACAGTACAACACAGGAACAGACTCTTTGGCCATAATATCTGTGCCAAATTAAACTAATTCCTTCTGCCTACATATGATTTACATCCCTCCACCTCCAGCATGTACATGTCTATCTTAAAGCTACTTATACATCACTAAAGGCTTCTAAGCTTATAAGCTTATAAACACTGTAAGCTATATAATCTTCTGTGGATGTGTGGTGGAAAGTGTGCTGAATGGTTGCATTACAGCCTAGCCTGGGAACACCAATGCCTTTGAGGGGACAATCCAACAAAAGGCAGTGGATTCGACACAGTCCTTCATAGGTAAAACCCTCCCACCCATTGAGCATATCTACATTATTATGAACCCCAGTTTCAACACCTGGGACGGTATGTGATGTACTGGGAATCTGTGTGTATTGTACCCCAGTATCGATTCTTGGGACAGTACGTGATGTACTGAGAATCTGTGACTTTGTTTCTGTGAGTGTCACACGAGGAACTACCCCAAGAGTACAAAAGGAGCAGTGAGATTGCTCCAGAGACATACTTTGGTGGAGAGTTGTTGTTTTTTGACAGCAGAGTCGTTAGTGAGAGTGAAGAGTGCAAGCTTCAGTCGAACCCAAAACGGAGTGGGTAGCTGATAACGCTGTGCATTTTGGAGGTGACTGACTTTTCATAACCCAAACATGGATTTTTGGCACCCACTTTGGTAAACCTCTGCAAAGTCTCAGGTATGTGCTGACCAGTCCTGGAAAAGGGACTTCTCCTGTCAGTTACGTGGTGAAACTCTCACTTTTTGTGAACTCTTCATAGACTCTTTGAAACAGACCCCATCGTGAACTTACTTCCCGCTTTGTGAGATCAGCATTCGAGAGGTTCTGTGTGTCTGCTAAATCGCCTTCGGAAAGGTATGGGGGCCATTTTGGCATATCTCTGCGAGACTCGCTTCTTCACTGTACTTTGAATCTCCATCTTCAAGATCGTCACTTCGCTACACTTTGGAACTAAAAGTCTCTCCTCTCAATAACCCCATGAATCCCTGAAACTTTCTGAATTGACATTCTGAAACTCTGCTTCAGTAAGACTCCGTTAAGAGTTGTTTCTGAGTTTATCCGTTTGGGAGCTATAGACGCATAGCACTCTTAATTTTGTTTTAAATTAGTCACTTGTTTAATTCTCGATGTTTCTGCTTGAGCGCTAATAAACTCTGTTGTTTTCCGATAATATCCTGACTCCATTCCACATCTATTATTGCTGGTTCCAAGTAACATAAAATTGTGGGCTTGTCTGGGATCAGACCAATTTAGAGCTTATTGGTTAATTAATGATCTAATTGGGGAAAGGGGAATACCCAATTCTTTTGTTTAATTGGTTTGTGTGTGGAATTCAGCAGGAATGGATGTTGGGAGTTTTCTGGAATCACCAGCCCCTGTGGAATTTGGGAAACGCGAAAAAAGGTGAGGTGCTGGAAATTGCTAAGGGATTGAAGCTTACAGGGGTAACAATGGCTACAACAAAACTGGTGATTAAAAGGAAGATAGCTGAGCACTATGTGGCTAGGAATATGTTTGATGGGATAAAGAAATACCTAGATGGAAAAGACGCTGAGACCCTTCCAGAGTCTACTAAGTTAGCAAACAAGTTTTCCTTAACCCATAAGGTTAAGTTTCTCCTGAATGAGAGCTTCAAAGGGAGTATCTGGGATGATCTGGGTGAACTAAAAGTTAAAGCTGGGATTGGATATGTGACTATCACGTGGTGTGATTGGGGTAAACTTGTGCAATCTACTGGTATGTCTACCCTTGCCTGGGTGGTAGTTTCCATTGAAGATAGTCCCCTTTGTGATAAGCTACTGTATAGGTATGGTAAATGTTATAGATTTTGAACATTTGTATACTGTGTAAATTGTGGTTCAAATTTTGCTCCTGATAGATCAAAATTTTCTCTCCTTGGTGGGAGGTGTCATAAATCCCAGTGTCAACACCTGGGACAGTACGTGATGTACCAGGAATCTGTGTGTATTGTACCCCAGTATCAATTCTTGGGAAGGTACGTGATGTACTGAGAATCTGTGACTTTGTTTCTGTGAGTGTCACGCGAGCACCTACCCCAAGAGTATAAAAGGAGCAGTGAGATTGCTCCAGAGACACACTTTGGTGGAGAGTTGTTGTGTTTGGACAGCAGAGTCGTTAGTGAGAGTGAAGAGTGCAAGCGTCAATTGAAACCAAAAGGGAGTGGGTAGTCAATAACGCTGTGTATTTTGGAGGTGACTGACATTTCGTGATCCAAACGTGGATTTTTAGCACCCACTTTGTTAAACCCCTGCAAAGTCTTGGGTGTGTAGTGACCAGTCCTGGAAAAGGAACGATCCTGCCAGATATGTGGTGAAATTCTTATTTTTTGTGGTCTCTTTGTAAACTCTTCAAAACAGATCACATCATGAACCTTGCTTCCACTGTAAAGGTACGGTGGCCGCTTTGTGAGATCAGCGTTCGAGAGGTACTGTGTGTCTGCCGAATCGCCTTCGAAAAGTTACGGGGGCCATTTTGGCATATCTCTGTGAGACTCGCTTCTTCGCTGTAATTTGATCTTCAAGATCGTCACTTCGCTACACTTCAAAACTAAAAATCTCTTCTCTCAATTACCCCGTGAATCCCTGAAACTTTCTGAACTGACATTTTGGGACTGTGCTTCAGTAAGACTCTGTTAAGAATTGTTTCTAAGTTTAACCGTTTGGGAGCTATAGACGCATAGCGCTCTTAATTTTGTTTTAAGTTTGTTGCTTGATTAATTTTCGATGCTTCTGCTTGAGTGTTAATAAACTCTGTTGTTTTCTGATAACATCCTGATTCCATTCCACCTCTATTATTGCTGGTTCCATGTAACAGCATGAAACATTGCCACAGAAAAGCAGCATCCATCATAAAAAATCCTCACCCCACCCCACCAGGCCATGCTCTTTTCTCACTGCTGTCACCAGGTAGAAGGTACAAGAGCCTCAGGACTTGTATCATCAGGTTCAATAACAGTTACTCCCCTCAACCATCAGATTATTGAACAAAAAGAAATAACTACATGTGGTGAACTACATATACCTGTCTGGACATGCCCCCTGCTGACTGCTCCTGTGGCTCCTCCCACAGACCCCTGTATAAAGGCGATCAAGGCCTGAGCCCGGCCTCTCAGTCTCCAGGATGTAGTATGGTGGTCACTCACTGCTTGTTCCTTCTTCCAGTCAATAAAAGCCGATATCTCGCCTTACGTCTCAGAGTGAGTTATTGATGGTGCATCACTACACTCATTCTAGTTCTGGTGTTCCCACAACCAATGTTTTCACATTAAGAACTCTTTTATCTTCTTATTTCATGCTCGTTATTTATTGCTATTTAGTTATATCTGCATTTGCACTGTTTGCATAGAAACAAACCAACACACACAAAATGGTGGAGGAACTCAGCAGGCCGGGCTTTGGCCCAAAACGCCTACTGCACATTTTTTCCGTAGATGCTGCCTGGCCTGTTGAACTTCTCCAGCATTTTAAGTGTGTTGCTTTGATTTCCAGCATCTGCAGATTTTCTCTTGTTTGTTGTGCTTTGATCCTGTTTACAGGTACTGTTCTATAGATTTGACAAGTATGCCCACAGAAAAAGAATCTCAGTTTGTATGTGGTGACATGTATGTACCCTGACAATAAATTTTACTTGGAATTCTGAACTTTGAACTATCAAATCACTACCTCTGGCTGTCTAAGCATGTATCTACCACTCTCTGACTGAAATACTTGCCAAGCATATTTCCTGTTACCTTTCACCCTCTCACCTTAAATGGTCCTTTGTATTTGACATTTCTACCCTGGGAGAAAGGTTCTGACTGCCTACCCTCTCTATGCCTCTCATAATCACATAATTCATAACAGAGAGAATAATACTTCTCTGTCATTCTCTCAACAATTCCTCTGTAATTCTCCAACTACCCACAAAAACGAGAAGCAATTTGCTGTGGTCAGGTGAGTCACCAACCAACATGCCTTTAGGACGGGATATTGTAAATGTCCCATCCAGACAGAGCCTGTGTGAAGGTCAGCTGAAGCTATGCATGTGGCAGCTGTGCTGTGGTTCACCAGTTAGAACAGATTTCCTGCTGTAAGTGACATGGACCACAAGTAAGTGGATTAGAAAAGTACAGCACAGGCGCAGGATCACATCTGCTTCTGCCACCTCCCCCGGGAGTGCAATCCAAACACTTACTAGCCTCTATGTAAAAAAGCTTCTTCTTCTCCTCCTCGTCCTCCTCCTCGTCCTCTTCTTCTTTAATGTGCATTACCGCCACCTACTAGACTGGAGTGTGGATCGTTTGATAAACAGGAGGAATGAAAAGAATTACATTCCCTAAATTCTATATAATAAACCAGAGTCTTTCAGATACTTCATGATATAGGTCCGTATTTCTCTTGAACTCCCATCTAAAATGTCTTCTATACCCACAACAGTTGTTATGTAAAAAAGCTGCCTTGCATACCTCCTTTCAACTTATGCCCCCTCACCTTAAATTTATGCCTGCTAATATTTAACATTACCACCCTGGGAATATTACACTGTCTATCTACCCTACCCATGCCTTTCATAATTTTATATATTGCTACCAGATCATCCCTGAACCTCCAACACTCCAGGGAAAATAACCTAAGTTGGTTAAAAGCTTCTCTTTGTGGCTAATACTCTCCAATCCAGACATCTGCTGAAACTTTTCTGCTCTCTCTCTCTAACGATACAACCAAACCAAAGGTTTATACAGTTATAATATGTTTTGTAAAATTACAACAAAGATTTATGCAACATCAACAAATTTGATCTGACACCACTCTGTCTTACTTTTCCATCTACAGGTCTCAGTTGTAGTTAGTGAAGGCTTTCTGCTATTCTTGGTCCATCAATAGTGCTGCAAGCAACCAGGTTCAAGTGAATGAGATTATTTCATAAATGGTTTTGAATAAGGAACCATAGGGGTTAACACGTGCTATCGTAAAAATGAATTCAAAAGGTGAAAATATGCTACAAAGTGGGTGAGCCCCTTGTTCAGACATAGTCTGTGGAGTATAGAAGAACATGTGCTGACTTTATTCAAGCATATAAGATCTTTTTGGGGCTTGACAGGGTAGATGTTGATATCTATGAACTTATGGGAAAGTCACTACTAAGTGGATGTGACTGTTTTGGCTACTGCCAATGCAATTTTTATAAATTTTTTCTGATACTTGTTCAATTTAAGTTTTGGTATTGTCCCTTCAATGTCTCCTAATAAAAATAATAGTGGACTATGTGGGAGTTGTACTCCAGTAATTTGTTCCAATAAAAGTCTTAAATTTATCCAAAATGGTTGAATTTTAAAAAAAGACCAAGTAGAATGTAAAAAGGTACCAATTTCTTGATTACATCGAAAACATTGGTCAGACGTTGGTCGTTGGAATAATAAAATACATAGTTGTATTCCATTTGAAAAAATTATGTATAATTTAAGAAATGAATATGATATATTTTTGAAAATTTGGCTCCCATACTTACAAAAGATAGGATTAAATACATAGGTCCTTTGAAGATAAAGTTATAGTAATTGGGGAAAGTAAAAAAATAAATATCAAAATTATTTTGAACTCAATGGAGCATGTGGGGATCCTCCGATATCCAGGCAATCTTTCTCTTCTTTCTTTTTTTTACTCTTTAGATAAGGGTTAAGGGGGGGGAGGGTTAGTATTATCTTTCTTACTTTTTTACTATTACATTTATTCTTTGTAATTTCTAAATTTTAATAAATAAATAAATAAATAAATGAATAAATAAATAAGAGGACATGACTGCAATATAAAGTGACCAAATCATTTATAACTGTGCTGTTCAGAAATTCCTTCTTTTATAAGGAAACAATTCTCTAGAATTCTCAGCCCCTGAGGGTGGTGAAAGCCAGATCATTTAATATATTTAAAGGGGAGATGGAAAAATATTTGAAACATTGCAGAATTAAGGGTTATAGGAATCTGGTGCAGAAGATGAGTTGAGGCAGCATAAATCAGTCATAATCATACTGAAGGGCCTATGGCCTACTCCTGTCCCTTCTGTTTTTTTTGTTCCTTATTCTGTCCTTCTGCTTCTGGTTCCTCACTTTCAAGGGTTAAAACATAAAGATAAGTTAGGTTTGTATTTGTGTAAATCTTATTATTGGGACAAATCATGGATATCTGCAGTGGGAAGTTCCATAGGAAACTAATGGGAGGCTACTAAGCAACATCCAGTTATTGCAGATTAGCCCTTGTGTGTTGTAGCTTGTCCTCAACTTTACTCTGTGGGGTCAGGGTAGTGTAGAGTGGTAACAAAAGGCTGTTGTGTGACTATCACGCCCATTCCCTGTACTAAAATAATTAACCCAGGCAACCTGTTCATATTCTGTACCTTCTCAGTATGGTCTGGGTCAATTTTGACCCGGCCCAAGAATCCCCTCATAACAAGTGTCTATACCGAATTTTGAACCACAGATTTATTTAGAATGTATAAATAGCCTATCAGACATTAATAAATGGGTGATTAATCCTTAATTAATGTTTCAGAGATCTAAAATCCATTTCAATAGATACCGGTCAAATTTGACCCAAAACAGCCTCAATGTACATTAATCCTTAATTAGTGTTTCAGAGATCTAAAATCCATTTCAATACCTACGGGTCAAATTTGACCCAGAACAGCCTCAATGTACAAAAATTTGTAGCACCTGTACAAAAGTATAAAATTTTAAAATATTTTCATTTTTGTGCATTCTGGGTCACTTTAGGAAAGTCATCAAATTACAGCTAAAAATGGCATTTAGGGTGCTGTCAAAAGTCAAAATAAGTCAAATTTGACTAGAACGGTATGTAAGGGTTAAGTTGACTGCTAAGTTGAAGCTGGAGGGTCTTTGAATTGAAACATTCTCTTCCCACAGATGCATCCTAATTTGCTGAGTATATCCTGGGGTAGCTGTTTTTCTTATAAATTCCTCAATTATTTTATTTATTTTTGCACTCTTTGAAGCCCACTCCAACATATCTGGTGCATAGGATCTTCCCATCAACCATCTGCTGATAGAAAAGAAAGACAGGATAAGTACACAGACCATGTATTTTGAATCTGAGCACCAAGTTCGTTCCAGAATTATCTGGCCCATTAGAATAACCGAGTTCTCAAGATCGATATTAATATTTTGTTTTTATTTTCTTTGCAAAATCAGGGTAACAAGGAAACGGAGCAAATGGAGATTGCATAGCATGGAATTTCACTGGCTCCACAAAGATGGGTTTAGACAATGCTCCCATATTTGAATATAAAGTTCAAATATATTGGACTGGGACAAGCTGTTTTCTGGCAAAGATGTACTTGGTAAGTGGGAGGCCTTCAAAAGTGAAGTTTTGTGAGCACAAAGCTTCTCTGTGCCCGTCAGAATAAAAGGTAAAGAAAACAGGTGAAGAACCTCGGTTTTCAAGGTTGAGGCCCTGGTTAAGCAAAAAAAGATGTGCATAGCAGATATAGGCCAGTAGGAACAAATGAGATGCATATGGGGCATAAGAAATGCAAAAGAACACGAGAGAGAGAAATCAGTAGGCTAAAAGAAGGCATGAAGTTTCCCTAACAGACAAGGTGAAGGAGAATCCTGAGGGATTCTATAGATGTGTTAAGAGCAAAAGGATTGCAAGGGACAAAATTGGTCTTCTGGAAGATCAGAATGATAATCCACGTGTAGAGCCAAAAGAGATTGGGGAGATCTTAAACAATTCTTTTGCATCTGCATTTACTCAAGAGATGGACACCGAGTCTATAGAAGTGAGGCAAAGTGACATCAACTACATGGACAGATTATAGTGGAGGAAACATCTGCTGTCCTGAGACAGATTAGGGTAGTTAAGTACCCTGGGCCGGACAAGATGTTCCCTCAGACCCTGTGGGAGGCATGCAGAAATTTCTAGGCCCTTGCAGAGATATATAAATCATCCTTAGCAACAGGTGAGATACCAGAGGATTGGAGGATAGCCAATATTGCTCCGCTCTTCAAGAAAGGCTCTAAATGTAAATTAGGAAATTATAGGTCAGTGAGTCTGACATTATTACTGGAAATGCTATTGGAAGGTATTCTGAGGGACGGGATATTTAAGTATTTGGATAGACATGGACTGATTAAGGATAGTCAGCATGACTTCGTGCATGGTAGGTGTTGTTTATTCAATCTTGTAGAGTTTTTTGAGGAAGTCACTAGGAAAGTTGATGAAAGCACGGCAGTACATGTCTACATGGACTTTAACAAGGCATTTGGCAAGGTCCCACATGAGAGGTTGACCAAGTAAGTTCAGTCCTTCGGCATTCAAGATGAGGTAATAAATTGAATTGCACATTGGGAGCAGCCAGGAGTGATAGTAGATGGTTGCCTCTCTGACTGGAGGCTTGTGACTAGTGGAGTACTGCAGGGATCAGTGCTGGGCCCATTGTTGTTTGTCATCTATATCAACAATCTGGATGATAATGTGGTTAACTGGATTGGCAAATTTTCAGATGACATCAAGATTGTGGGAATAGTGGAAAGTGAGGAAGGTTATCATGGCTTGCAATGGGATCTGGACCAGCTGGACAAAATGGGCTATAAAAATGGCAGATGGAATTTAATACAGACAAGTGTGAGGTATTGCACTTTGTTAGGACCAACCAGGATAGGTCTTACATAGTAAACAGTAGGGCACTGAGAGGTGTGGTAGAACAAAGGGATCTGGGACTACAGGTCCATAATTCATTGAAAGTGGCATCACTGATAGAGTCGTTAAGAAAGCTTTTGGCACATTGGCCTTCATAAATGTATTAAGCCCAGGAGATGGCATGTTATACTGAATTTGTATAAGACATTGGTGGTGCCTAATTTGAAGGATTTTGGCCACTACCTAGAGGAAAGATGTAAGTGAAGTTGAAAGAGTACAGAAAAAATTTACAAGGATGTTGCTGGGTCTGGAGGACCTGTGTTATAAGAAAACATTGAGTAGGTTAAGACTTTATTCCTTGGAATGTAGAAGGTTGAGAGGAGATCTGATAGAGGTATACAAAATTATGAGAAGTATAGATAGAATGAATGCAAGCCAACTTTTTTCACTAAGTTTGAGTGGGGCAACAACCAGATATCATGCTTTAAGGTTGAAAGGTGAAAAGTTTAAGGGGAACCTTGAGGGAAAACTTCTTCACTCAGAGGGTTATGAGAGCGTGGAACAAGCTGCCAGTGTAAATGGTGCATGTGAGTCTGATTTCAATGTTTCAGAGAGGTCTGGATTAGTACACAGACGATAGGGATATGGACCTGGTACAGGTTGATAGGAGTAGACAGTTTGAATGGTTCAAGAATGGACTAGATGGGCTGAAGGGCCTGCCTCTATGCTGTATTTTCCTATGACTCTAAAATGCTGTGTATATCAGAATTGGTTTATTACTTTCACATGTACTAAGATACGGTGAAAATTTTGCCTTGCATACCGTTCTCATAGATCAGACCTTTAGAACAGTGCATTAAGGTAGAACAAGATAAAGCAATAACAATATAGAATAAAGCGTAACAACTGCAGAGGAAGTGCAGTGCAGGTAAGCAATAAAGTACAAGATCATAACAAGAAAGATTATGAGGTTAAAAGTCTAACTTAGCATAAGTGATTGGCCTGTTTCTATATTTGTAATATGTTGAATCATCAGCCCACAAATTTAGCCCCATGATGCACTATTTTAATACCTGCCCAGGGGACACAATGTTGCTGTGGGTACGACAGATGCCTCACTCCTCTGTTGGCCCAGGTTTGACCCTGACCTCTGGTGCAGTCTGTGTGGAGTTTGCATGCTCTCTTTGTGACTGGGTGTGTTTCCCTAGAGGGCTGACAAGTAGGTAAATTGCTTACTCTAAATTACCCCTAGTATGGGCAGTTATTTGGAGAATTGGTGTGGTGTTAATGGGCACATGTTGCAAAAAAAAATAAATTAGGGTCTGGGATTGATTTGAAAAGCTGTATGGACTTAATGGGTCAAATAGTCTCCTTCAAATTCATAGGGGGAAAATATTGTATAAAATTTGTTAAATGTGACTGGTAATACACAAAGTGAAACTTGATCAATTGACAATGCTTAACATCCATTACACCTAGCAATGATGATATGTGTGTTTGACTTTATGTTGACTTGTGTACACACCGCAAGCAGTGTGGGAGAGCAAACCCAAACAGAAAGAAACCCATCTGACTTGTGTGGTGCCTGAAGAAATGTGACATTCCTTACACCTGGTGAACTATTTCATGCTGCTTTCAATATAGTTTCCAAAGACATACATGGAGTTGCATAAGAATTTAAAGCTGAAGCTATTGAAACTAGAAGATAAATTGTCAGCTTTGAAGTCTTAATGCTGTGAAATTACTATAATATATTGCAAAATTAATGCAAGAAGCTGAAAAAACTTTCAAGCCTGCTCTCTCAAATTGAGGTTCCCATTCACAAATTAAGTGACTTCAGTAGCTAAAGGGAATCCAGAGGATTAGTTATGAGGAAGTAAGTCCTTGGTTGTCTAGTGAGAAAAAAGAGACAGGTGGAGCCCCATAAGTCAGAATCATGTATACCTGGCCCGAGTTTGTAACCACAACACTGGCTCTGGGTTTGTGAAAGTAACAGAAGCCGAATGTTTCAACTTCCAAGTGATACCTGATGATTCTAGTTGGAATTTAACTGTGGAGTGATTCAACCTTGACATGGGTGCCTTGAAAAAATTCATTGGCACCTTGTATATGATCAGTGAATGATGAATGATCATTTTGTGTACTGTTGTCCCATGGACAAAAGGCCAGAAAATGTTCAAAAATAGTTTACGTTGCTCAGATTGTCACCTCATAAATTCTCACCATTGTATTTCAGTTTTCTGGGGGATGTTATATAATTATTGTAATCATCTTTTAGCATGGTATGTAAGATATTAGAAGTATGTTGAAAAAAATAATGAATTCCTAGGAGCCATTCTCCAGCACTAAACTTTCCCCCAAGTTCTGATGATATTTATGAAGCATAAAAGCTGCATCTTCTAAATTTTTCAGCAAGTCAGGTCAGATGCCATCTATATATTTTCATATATTCAAATAAATTGCTGAATTGCAGAGTAATTATATTTTATAAGCACTACTGATTTCAAACATTAAATCTGATTGTTAAATACCTTTAAATTATCTCACATATATTAAGCCAATATTAAATTTTGCTGAATGCAAAAGTTAATTACAAGTGTTCCCTGACAGCATGGCTGAACAGTACAGTATGTTGGAATGAAGGCTTGAATTTTGCAGAAAACCAATATCACACCTATAAAAACAAACTCCTCTGTTATGATCACCATTCTTGCTGTTCGCTACTCTAAAGATTTAAACAGCATTTTTGATTATTCACATATCTGGATTCATGTCTCATTAGAGAGCTTATTTCTGCACCTATGTCACTTTTGTATGAAAACACCTTGTTATATTTTGGATTCACTTTTGGCTTTACATTTTCCGCATGGTACCTTCCTATTTTCTTGTTTCTAAAAGGTTCTGATTATGCAAACCATTACTGTAATTGTACCTTTTGTCCTGCAAGTTGTTCATAATAATTTTTAAACAGCTTTCTCATTTGCTTCTATTTATTCAATAACTATTCAATATTCAAGATGACGAAGGTTGTTATGTAGCACCTAAGCATGCCTGCTTTAAGTAGAAATGGGTCGCAACAGAATTAGGTGCTTGATAATCAGAGGAATTCAATCAATTCAATCATTGGGTATCTTTATGGCATTGCAATGCCGCTAGGGATTAATTTGGTAGGTTGTGCAATTCTAGGTGCATGTGTCAATCCGTGAATGTTTTTCACGGTGAGTTTCTTTCATTTGATGTTCTTATATATTTCTGATGTGAGTCATTGTGTCTGTCTGCTTGTGTGCAAGCTAGTACCAAGCCACGTACACGACACTGGAAGAACTCAGCAGGTCAGGCAGCATCTGTGAGAAAAGAGTAGCCAATGTTTCAGGCCGAGACCCTTCATCAGGAATGTGGGGGGGAAGAGAGGGCCGAAGCCCAGTAATAGAGATAGGGGAGGGGGTAGGGCCTAGAGGTGCCAGGTGGAGAACTAATCAGTGGAAGGATAAAGGGGGGAGGGGATAAGCATGAAAGAACTGTAGAGATAAAGGAGCAGAAAGTTGAAAGGGGAGAGGGGCAGAGAGGGACCTAGGATGGGGGGGGGGGAGGGGGAGGGAATTACCGAAATTGGAGAATTCAATTTTCATACCATCAGGCTGGAGGCTACCCAGATGGTAGATGAGGTGTTGCTCCTCCAACCTGAGTTTGGCCTCATCATGGCAGTAGAGGAGGCCATGTATGGACATATCTAGATGGGAATGAGAGGCAGAGTTGAAGTGGGTGGCAACCGGGAGGTCCTGTCTATTGTGACGGACGGAGTGGAGGTGCTCGACGAAGCAGTCCCCCAATTTGCGTCGGGTCTCGCCGTTGTGGAGGAGGCCGCACTGGGAGCACCGGATGCAATAGACAACTCCAGCAGACTCGCAGGTGAAGTACCAAGCCATGTCTGTGCATATTTATTGTTAATGTGTATGTATAGGTGGGTCTGTGTGTGCTTGGCCTGTGCCCACGTGCTGATTTGTATCAGTCAGTAGCTGTGCATGCTGGTGAGGAAGACATGGGCTGAGCAACAGTTGGCCTGTTTATCTTGGATCGTGCAATGAGTATTACGCTGATACACACATCTCAGTTTCTATGTATATGGTCATGTTGGGCAGAAGCCAGCTGAAAGTATTCCAGCATTGTGATGGTAGAAAGCATTGACTGAGAGTCAAAACATTAATCCATTGGAATCGCGATTGTTTTTCCATTCTTGCTCAAGCTTCCTGGCACTATCTTCCTCAAGTCAGCTGCTTTCCGGACATTTGGAAATTCACCCAGAAGCCAAGAGCTAACTGGTGGGTCTTAACAGCATCTGCTGTGGTCCAAGGGGGAAATTTCCCACACCATGCAGACAATAGGAGTTCTATTGCCATGGTGTCGGAAACATCTGTTGGCACACAGCAGCTGTTAGTACATAGTAGACAGAAGGGGAAAGTCAGCTGCTCCCAGTGTCTGCAACAATTTTCTCCCTTTTTAAGATCTGTGTGGTCTCATGCATATGCTTCCAACAGGAAGATTTTCCACGCCAACACTGTTGTTTTCTATTTCGCTAACCTTGCCTAAAGAAATTGGCCTAGATTGCATGGCTGGTGATTCTATCATGGAACCATTGCAGCGTCCATACTTGTGACACACCTACATTTAGCGACAGTGAAGGAAATGTCTCAATGATTTCAACTGGCTTACAGTACAAAACCGATGTCAATGCGGCAACATTGAAACATGAGAAGCAGTTTGGGTCTTGCAGCTCTCAGAGGTAGAAAGAAGCTTGCTGAGGTGTGATTCATGCCTAAGCCCCAGTTGGAGAGACTGAGGTGAAAGGTACGAATGGATTCTTCTCTGCTGAGGTGATTCCCATTTTTCCGATTTACTGCACTTCTTTCTTTATGGTGATGGTAGCTTGATGACTTTGATCCTTGGGTATTCACCTCCTTTGCCACAGTGTCCATCTCTTTTTATGTGCTGGGGTGCCATCTCCTGCTGAGAATCATTACCATGAGCACTTCACTCATAACCTGAGGTTAGGTTTCGGTTACCAGCATAATGCTTGATTCAGATGGGACTTCAAAGGAATCAATGCTCTAACCCAGTTATGTAACTTTTATACATAAAACTTTTATACATAACCCAGTTATGTAACTTAACTTATGTAACTTAACTTATGTAAAACAACCTAGCCAATCAACTATTTCGAAGGACATCTCAATTCAACAGTCCTTTGAGGAAGATTTTGTCTGGTTTGGCTACATTGGTAAATATAACCTTATATTAGTAGGTATAACATCTTCATGTAAGTTGCATAATGTTGAGAAGAAGTGAAAGTTTAAACCTTGATTTCCCACAGATCATTCCAACAAGAAGCAGCTCAATGGCTTCTCCTCAACTGACATCCATATAAGGAAGTTTTCCAGTAGGAGTAACTAGTCAACAGCAAGGAACAGAACTTTGCCCAATTTAATTCCTTCTCAGCTATGGAGTATAGTTAATAATTTCACATGGCTTGGAAATAAAGCAAAGCATCATTCTGCTCTGTAAAACACATTGCAATCTCGGACAGTGGTGTAGCATCGGTGTGCCAGAAGCAGATTTGCTTTCTGATGAGAAGCCATGGGCTATTTTGACATGGCAATAAATGAGTGAAATGCACCAAGAAAGTTCCAAGTTCATGACTGGATCTTTTCTGAATTAGTTGATAATAACCACAAAATCAGAGAGTATTATAATTGGCCTCAGGATAACTCAATATAAAAGAAGAAAGTTAATTATTGTTCATTGTTTGATTACATCATTCTGGTTTTAATAAATGATGAGTGTTGGATGCAGAAATGAATGGGCTTAGCTTCTGTGTTTGAGTTGTCTTATAATCTAAAATAACCTATTGCCAAGGCTTAGGCATGAGGAACAGCGCCTTACAAAATGTACAGGTGCCATAATACAGTAAGGATTCATGGAGAATAAAAAGTTTTAATTTGCTAGTTTATAATCCAATCTCATTGTAGGAGATCCAAAATATGCATTAAAATAACTTACAGAATTTCCAAAACAAAAAAGATCCTGTCATCCTTGTTAAGGCGTTGACAGCATTACTTTATTGTATTCAAATTCATTTGGAACCTGTCAACTTGTTCCCATCTAAAAACTTGACATGATGAATCATTAGCTGACTGAATCTGTCAACCTAAGTATAAGCGAGTAGCCATTTAGTCATGAACTGTTATGTTTCTTTTTTTCATCTATCTTAGTATTTTTTAGGCTTCTGTCAAAAAATGTTAGCCATAATTGGCATCCCACAAAAACAGTTAGTATTCCCTTTAAGCAGAGAAAGTTGACTAATGTCATTTTATCTCTACTCACCAAATGAACTCATTCATTTCCACAATTCTCATTTTCTCTTGTGACACAGCTGGCAAATCAACTGTTAGTCTTGGCACTGAGGCCAATGGGACTGAAAGAAACTCAGTATGAATGCTAAACTGTGTGGAATTATCTATAATACCTCCTTTAGCACGAAGGGAATACAATGCAGCAAACTCCCTGTATTTCACAGCAGACCTGTACATCCCTCAGAAAATTTGCATGGATGGTTGTCACAGGAGGAAAGATTTAAGCCCTTCTTGTTTGAATAATTGTAGGGTGATTATGTTAGGGTTTTACGTCCTCTTTGGCTGTCGTCCTCCACAGATGTGGAAACTGGTGTATGAAGGTAATCATTTTCATCCTTCCTTGCCCCCAGGATATCCCGAGCTATTCCTTTCCAAGGATATCAGCAAAGAAACTATGCCTTGCAAAAATTAACTCCCTGGAGCTGATGATCTCACTCCTCAGATCCCAATGTACACAGCTAACATACAAAACACTGTGAAGAGCAGGTTAATAAAGTCAGATATGGTTACTTATTACATTTACCCTACTGAATAATTTATTTTCATAATTACATTTTCTCTCTATTAATGTTTCAACTGAAGCTTACCCTGGTGACTTTGCAATCATCATCTACATTCAATATCTAGGTAAATGTTATTTCTCATTCAGAAATTTAGAAGCAAGAAGGTTGCAAGTACATGGATTTCAGTTAATTGTGACACATCGAGACCAGTACATTTGGCTCAATTAATCAGTTGTCCCAATTAGCTGAAGTTTCATGAAAATAATTAAAAAGGTATAAAAAAAGACAGACTACTATTTAACTGAGCAGCAAATTATGTATTTAAATGAAATACGGGACAAATTTGAACACAACCAATACTGCTACAGTACTATAAAGCTGTGTATTATTTTCTAAAGTTATCGACAGAGGAATTCATTCAGTGTACGTTGTAATGTTCATTTGATTGACCGTAAATGAAGAAAATCAGTGCAAACCCCTAATGCAGATAATGGCCTTTAAATGTCCATTTTTTGAGGTCAAAACAAAAAAGAAAATTATCAAAAACTTTTGCTTTTTGAATTGGCATCCATCGGCCTAAATCAACGACATAACACAAATGGCGCTATTTAAAAACTGTTTGCTCTAAGCATGGTGTAGCGTATAATGGTCACATGAGCATGTGACTGACACCAGTTAGAAGCTGTTTGGCCACAATCTCCTGTCCTAATTAAGCAG
Organism: Hypanus sabinus; assembly: GCF_030144855.1. Classification (NCBI taxonomy): domain Eukaryota; kingdom Metazoa; phylum Chordata; class Chondrichthyes; order Myliobatiformes; family Dasyatidae; genus Hypanus; species Hypanus sabinus. Next base: position 35,895,461 of record NC_082721.1, read on the forward strand.
TGTAGTGCCCCAGATAAACAAAGGGAACTCTGGTTATTTTCTTGATTCGTTCTTGCTCTTTAGGAGTTGTCCCAAGTAAGTGGCTGCCCCAATGAACCAAAGGCCCAATTCACCAGAATCCACTGCAGTTCTGAACTTATAAAAATATTAACAGCTCACAGAAAGAGCATGAATTAAGAAATAAACAATACAATATAATTATCTCCCATTGAAAATCCCTGTGATTTTCTGCCTTCATATCGACAGCAGTCTAATCAGATTCTCTTCAGAATGTCAGAGAAGAAATTGTTCAAAAACAAATATACCATAAACCTAGCAAAAGGTAAAGGAATGAAATCCAATTTTCACAGAACAATAAACCTCACAACAAACCAAATCCAAATGCTAACAAGGAATAGAAATAGCAAGCTTGAGTAATAGCACTGAATGTAAGCATTCTGGTTTGATCCAGGCTGTTGCTTCACAACAAGCCCAACAACTCTTTTTAGCCACACTCCTTCAGCGTCTAACAATGGACATGTACATTTTAAATTTATCCTGAAAAGTACAGGAACTTCAGCATTTAGGTCACTGATTATCACAGCGCTTTCAGATCCACTGTTCGTTCACTAGAGCCTTATACCAGTCTGAGAAGCAAAGCTGGATTTTGTGTCCTCGTACGTCGTATCATTTTGTCTTCAGAGCTGTCACCACCCAACATCCACCCAAGCATATTTAGTAGTAATGTATTATTTTTGAATCAAGAGGTACCAAGGTCAATTAATGCACCCAAGCATTTGAGATCTGATGATTCAGCGCAAATGACTGGCTAAATTGGAGGTCCACTAATTCAAAGGTTCAAAGGTCCAATTTAATGTCAGAGAAGTGTATACAATATACATCTTGAAATGCTTTTTCTATGCAAACATCCAAGAAAGCCGATGTGCCCCAAAGAATGAATGACATTTAAACATAAGAACCCCAAAGTTCCTCGCCCAGCTCTCCTCCCTCCCACGCATAAGTGGCAGCAAGCAACGATCCCCCCCTCCCCTCCAGCAGTAAAAAAAGCATCGGTACCCACCACCAAGCACTGAAGAGCGAGCAAAGCAATAGCAAAGACACAGACTCGCAGTTACCTCTAAGACTTTGCATTTTACCCGGTATTCGACTTACCACAGGCCCTCTCTCTCAATAATAAGGGAGAAGAAGGTGTCTCCGTTTATTCCAGTGAGTGGGGAGACATAACAAGCAACTCGCTGGTTTACAATGTTAAAAGTCCGTTGCGTCGCTTTTTCCGAGCTGTGTTCCCAAAGATCTCAAAGATCCTGGGTCCTTGGTAACACAGCTGTAGATTTTCTGATTTCCCCCAAGGACACACAGGTCTTCTGCCGTGACACCGACCCTCGATCCACCCATCTCCAGAGCCCCGAGATCTTAGGCTTCCAAATCCAAATCGGACTCTCAGGCCGAATTCTTGGCGTGCTGGACAACAGTCAGTCCTGAAACCCCGAGAACGAATCCCATTTCCACAAAGAACCTAAGTCAGCCAGCATGTAACTCCAGGTCTGGGTTTTCAAAAGAACCATGAAAAGGAAAAATAAAGATATTAAAAATGGAAATAGAGCTGTTTCCGAAGATGCAAGCAAAGGAGTTGTCGTTTAGCACCATCTTAACTTCACTCTGCCTCCAGTTTATCATCAAGCAATATATTAGTAGACTAAGTCACTGGAAACAATGTAATTTAACCCTAAAGTAGCTAATTCTCTTACAAAAAAAGGCAGGCTGAGGCCGTGGGCCTGCTCTGGCTGCTCCGGGCTTTGTGTCTGAAGACTCTCATTCTAAGTGATATTTGCTTGCATCCATTGTTTGCACAATTTGTTTTTTCTCTCCTTCTCTCTGCACATTGGATGTTTCTCAGCCTTTTTTTATGGATTCTTTTAGGTTTCTTGTTTTGTTGCTGCCTGTTAGGAGACAAATCTCAAGGTTGTATAATGCATTCACACTTAGATAATAAGTGCACTTTGAGCTTTGAAGTAAGCAAAGCATTTGGCCTTTGAACATTCTGTATCTTTCTTGACTGATTTTTGATGCTCTGTTTCTGCTCAATTCTCATATTCATGGGTACAGAAATATCTATCAATTTTAATCTTAAATACATTCATCAAATGAGCCTCAAAATACTTCTGTGCTTGAGATTTACAAAAATTAACAACACTCTGAGTGAAAAAAAAATGTTTCATCTCTGTTCCAAATAGTCAATCCTGCCTTCAGTGACTATGATCTCTAGTATGAAATTCTAATCAGGGAAACAGCCTCTCATAATCTATCATCTTGTTAGTCCCCTACTACTTCAAAAATGATTACTCTTCCTCAGCATGTGCTCCTACTCTCCTTCTCCTGAAAAATACTCTGTTACATCAGTTAATATGTTATACCTTGTCCTGTGATCCACAATTTTGAATATTAGACATCAGTATCAGCTGTACTCCATGCCTTTCAAAAGTACTGCGTTCTCTGGTTCTCCTTTATCTACCCTGGTATCTACATGCTCTATTTAGAACTTAGTATGGAATTACAGCCCATCCATGCTCACCCTAAGCACGGGTACACCACAGGTCTATGTGCTTAGCCCCCGCTCTACTCACTTATGATTCTGTGGCTAAGTACAGCTCCGATGCCATATTTAAAATTGCTGACAACACTGCCATTGGTGGTCAATTCAAAAGTGGTAACAAATTGGTATATAGGAAAGAGATTGAAAATCTGGTTGAGGGGTGCCACGACAGCAAACTCTCAGTCAATATCAGCAAAACCAAAGAACTAATTTTTGACTTCAGGAGGAAGAATGCAGAGTTCTATGAGCTAGTCTTCATTAAGGGAATGGAGCTAGAGAGGGTCAGTAGCTTTAAATTTCATGATGTTAACATATTAAGGGATCTGTCCTAGGATTCTGCTTTCTTAGAAGTTTGTGTAGATTTGTCATTTCTATAGATGCACTATGGAAAGAACCCTAAGTGGTTGCATCATGGCCTGATATAAAAACACCAGTGCACAGGAATTGAAAAGGCTGCTGAAAATGGTGGATATAGACCAGTCTATCACAGGCAGAGCCCTCACCACCATTGGATAAATTTACATGTAGCTCGGCCAGAAGTAAGTACCTTCCATCATCAAAGACCTCCAACCTCCAAGCCATGCCCTGTTCTTGCTATCACTATCGGGTAGGAGGTACAGAAGCTTTGGGTCTCGCACCACTAGATTCAGGAACAGTTATTACGCTTCAGCCATCAGGCTCCTGAACTGACATGGATAACTTCATTCACCACTACTCTGAACTGATTCTGCAACCTCCAGGTTCACTTTCAAAGACTCCTTACAACTTATGCTCTCCATATTATGTTTTCTTTGCACAGTTTGTCCTCTTTGCCCATTGGTTGTCTGTCAGTCTTTGTCTGTTCTTATAGAGGTTTCATAAAATCTATTGCATTTTCTTTTTTTCTGTAAGTGCCTGCAAGTAAATTAATCTCCAGGGTAGTATATGGTAACATGCATACTTTGATCTTTAAGGTTTTATCATAAAACTGTGCTATTACTGGGATTTTTCAGGTGACCCATGACTAAGTCCTTAATAATTAGAAAAATCCAGAAGCAAAATATAACAGATAATTGAACTAAAACACTATAAAAATCTCAGAAAATCATGGAGCATCATTGGTGAGAGAAGCTGGGTTAATATTTCAGATCAATGGCCTTTCATCAGAATCTCACACAAACATATGAGTTAGGATATTAGTATAAATAATTGGATCATCCATTATCTGTTTTCCTTTCTCTCTGTTTTGAACAATATTGGCATTTTAAAGGCAGACTAGATATCAATAACCAGATATTCTTTATAAACTATGCTTTAATGCAGACATTGCTCATCCAAGCAGCAGGATGGGTTATTTCAAAGAATCTGTGTCCGCTAAGTTGGATAGCACAAAGACATCACACTCCATGAATCAGACTTCCAAAGATATCGATTCAATGACACAATAAGTTTAGTGATCTCACATTTGATCAGAATTGATCTTCGTAAAACACTACACGGGGCCACGGGTGCCATGGTAACATAGTAATTACACAATGTTACTACAGCTCTGAGTGTCGAAGTTCAGCGTTCAGTCCTGGCACCTTCTGCAAGAAGGCTCTGTATGTCCTCCCCTTGGAATGCATGGGTTTACTCCGTGTCCTTTCATTTCCTCCTGCAGTCTCAAGACATACCAGGTATGTTAATTGGTCATTGTAAATTGTCCCATGATTCGGTTAGTGTTGAATCAGAGTTGTTGAGGGTTGCTGGGTGATGAGGCTCAAAGTACCAAAAGGACCTATTCTGCATTGTATCTCTAAATAAATAGAGAAAGAGAGAGAGCGAAAGGAAGGAAGAGAGAAAAAAAGCCTGCTGAGGATTTGATGAGGTGCCCTCTGCAAGGAATCTGTGAGGTGGTCAAAAAGAATAAAAGTTGCAGCCAACAGGGCTGAAGAATCCTCAAGAAACTTGCAGACACCAAAAAAAAAGACATTTTCATGAAACATAACTTACATTTAAATTAGTTTACTGAAACCAATAAAAAAGATTAATGAAGAAGGAGACATTAAAGAGGAAAAATAAAAAAAGCAGCTTAAAACAAATAAATATTTTCCTGTTTATAGTTTTCAAGAGAAATCTGCAAGTGCTTTATGGTGTGAAAATGCGATTCCAAACTTGTACAATTAAATGTTTGTGTTCAGAGAGGCTGCTCAGCAGTATGCAGCAGCATCTATCATGTTGTATTAAAGTCAAGTTATTCCTGATTTTGCTGTGCATCGAGTACTTGCAAAGTCGTACCGGCTGGGTAATAACGTCTCATGAACTTTCTAGCCACTCTATCCAATGGATTTCTTTGCACTGGGCAGTAAAAAGATGGGGCAACTTGGCTTTGACCGGGTTCCTGACCAGTGCTAAGGAAGTTGAAATTCAAAATCTGACTCTTGTTCTTGGAGACTCCCAATGGAATGAAGGATAAAGCTTATTGATGCACCGTCAATAACTCTTGGAGACGTGGGTTAAGGTAGGCTTTTATTGGCTGGAAGAAAGCACAAGCAGCAAGCGACCACCACACAACATCCTGGAGACTGAGGAAGGGGCTGTGCCTCCAATCGCCTTTATACAGGGGTCTGTGGGAGGAGCCACAGGAGCAGTCAGCAGGGGATGCGTGTCCAGACAGGTATATGTAGTTCACCACACTTATCTTTTGCAACTGAATATTTACAGATTTTGTTCACTTTTATGATAAACTGAGGATTGTTGTAAATCTCTAGGGTGCTTGTTTCTTCTTTCACCATTATCACTCAGATCTGACCCATAGATAGAAACATTCATAATGATGTAACAGTGTGAAAGATAGACATTCTTTTTCCAGTAATAAATTAGCACCAGCAACCTTTGCCTTATTCTATCAATACAATATAAAAATTCCTGCCTTCTTTCAACAATCCTGGATGGAAAGGTTAGCATTCTCTCAAACAGTGGCTCCCTCCCATATCACCTCCTCATTTTGATCCACTTACCTGCTCTTGCTGAACCCTATCCCCTCGCCACCTTATACTGGCTCTCACCCTCCATCTTTAAGTCCATGTCTAGGGTCACAGCCAGAAGTATCAATGGTCCATTTCCCTCCACAGATGCCATCTGACTTGTTGGGTTCCTCCAGCAATTCGCTTCATTCTTTATCTCATGTTATGTTTCTGTGTTAAAGCTTCTAGAAGGTTTTTATGCAACACACACAAAATGCTGGTGGAACGCAGCAGGCCAGGCAGCATCCCTAGGGAGAATGATCTAGTGGATCATTTTGCATTTCCCCCTCCCCCCACTACTTTCAAATCTCTTACTATCTTTCCTTTCAGTTAGTCCTGACGAAGGGTCTTGGCCCGAAACGTCGACAGTGCTTCTCTTTATAGATGCTGCCTGGCCTGCTGTGTTCCACCAGCATTTTGTGCATGTTGCTGTTTGAATTTCCAGCATCTGCAGATTTCCTCGTGTTAGCACAGGGAGATGGAGTTACACAGGTAAACCTCAGTACTGGAGTAAACTTGGATTCTTTATCTTGACTTGGAGACACTGAGTTGCACAGGTAAACCTCAGAACTGGAGTTGAACTCGGAAAACTTATCTTGACTCGGAGACACTGAGTTGCACAGGTAAATCTCGGTACTGAAGCAAAACTTAGAACACACAATCCTAAGCGGCTGGGAAACGTTAATTACCACACTGGCAAAACCAATGATCTGGCAACTGGTGGGTGCAAAGCCGCGGTTCTTATGCTGCAGGTCTTGATGAAAACCAGGTGTGCTGCCATGAAAGGAAATTAGGAGAAAATGGGGAATTAATGGTCGGGACCGTAACACTTATGGTCTTATAATCTCAATGCTTGAGCTTGAAATTTACCTAGGAACTTTAAGACTGCTGGTGAGGCTGAGCCTTAAGCAACACATCCATAATCAAAGACAGATCTAATTAGAGCAAGCAACATGCTGGTGGAATGCAGCAGGCCAGGCAGCATCTATAGGGAGAAGCACAGTCGACATTTCGGGCCGAGACCCTTTGTCAGGACTAACTGAAAAGAAAGATAGTAAGAGATTTGAAAGTAGGAGAGGGAGGGGAAAATGCAAAATGATAGGAGAAGACCGGAGGGGGTGGGGTGAAGCTGAGACCAGACAGGTGATTGGCAAAAGGGATACAGAGCTGGAGAAGGGAAAGGATCATGGGACGGGAGGCCTAGGGAGAAAGAAATCCTCCAACCTGAGTGTGGCTCAGATATCTATCAAGATGAAGCCACACTCAGGTTGGAGGAACAACACCTTATATACCGGCTGGGTAACCTCCAACCTGATGGCATGAACATTGACTTCTCTAACTTCCGTTAATGCCCCTCCCCTTCTTACTCCATCTCTGATATATTTAATTATTTTTTCTCTCTTGCCCATCACTCTGTCTGTTCTTCATCTCCCTCTGGTGCTCCCCTCACCCTTTCTTTCTCCCGAGGCCTCCCATCCCATGATCCTCTCCCTTCTCTAGCTCTGTATCCCTTTTGCCAATCACCTGTTTGGCTCTTAGCTTCATCCCACCCCCTCCGGTCTTCTCCTATCATTTCTCATTTTCCCCTCCCCCTCCTACTTTCAAATCGCTTACTATCTTTCCTTTCAGTTAGTCCTGACGAAGGGTCTCGGCCCAAAATGTCGACAGTGCTTCTCCCTATAGATGCTGCCTGGCCTGCTGCATTCCACCAGCATTTTGTGTGTGTTGCTTGAATTTCCAGCGTCTGCAGATTTCAGAAGGATTTTATCTTCATCTTTCCCTTCAGAAGTCCTTGACTCCTTAGAAGAAAATTGGCCTACGTCAACCTTTAGTCTTATAGCTTTGGTGAAACCTGATCTTCAGATACCAGGACCAGCAAGATTTCTGGTTTATTTTCACCTACATAACTCAAAATTATTGAGATTAATGAAACTACTGTGTAAACTGAGACCAAATGTTAACACAATAATGAGAAGGTCTTCAAACAACAACCCTCAGAGTGTAAACCTTTCCATTTTATGTTAGAAATCAATGATCCACTGGAGGAATTCTACATTAGCCCCTTTGACCTTGGTATACTTTGCATCATAATCTTTGATTTGTCCACTAGGAAGCTCATTAAAAAATGTTTATTTTTAGAATTCATTCTCAAAGGACCATTACAAAGAGCACGATATCCTTTTTCATTTAGTATCTGCATCAGCTGGAATCTTGCAAGCGCTTCATATTGATGTGATGAATCTGGAATCTTTCCAGCATGTTAATGTATATGAAAGGTCATTGATGTTCATATAACTAAATAAATCAAACAAATGGTGTTTTGAGAAAAGTGTTTGTATAGTAGATTAAGAGCCAGACCAAAGCAGTAATTTGGGATGTTATTTATGGATCATTAAATACCCAGAACCATCACGCCCCATTACAAATGTGCAGGAACTCCATCAGCCAAACAACGGATGGGACCTCTGTGAGCTTAGGCTGTTGTTTACAGTGCAATTTGCAGAAAATTGTTCAAAGCAGTGCAAGTGCTTGAAGAATTTCAAAAGCAAATTACTTCCAAGACAGGTCAAATTTTATACTAGCTTTATAAAGGTACAGGAGCAATATTAGGACATCGACACAAAACGTGTTATTAAATGAATTATCATTAAGTGTTTCTGCTAATTATACTTGCATTCAACATTTGAAGAATCTCTGAAAACCAGGCTGATTCTTTGGACTAAACACTAATGGGCATGTTTTAAAAGGTTTTGAATATCTGCATAATTACTTGAATAAGAAGAACATCTTTTCCAACTATTAATACCAAATACAGTCTTCCCTCCTTATCCACGGGTTCTGCATGCGCGGATTCAACCAACCATGGATTGGGAAAACCCGGAAGTTCTCTCTCCAGCACTTGTTGTTTGAGCATTACAGACTTTTTTCTTGTCATTGTTCCCTAAACAGTACAGTGTAACAACTGTTTACATAGAATTTACATTGTAGTAGGTATTCTACTAATTCTAAAATCTAGAGTTGATTTTAAGTATATGGGAGGTTGTGCATAGGTTACCACGGATCAGGAATCGATTAAAAAAAAATGGAAATTCTCTAAATCAGAACAGGTACATCCGGTATCATTTAGCGTCAGTTAGTCAAACGTTTGTCTTAGTATATAGTATATGTTTAACTTTACTATGCATATAAAACACTTAAGAAACATATGTAATTCAATAATTAAACTACTGCGTTGCTTAGTAATAATTGTAGCTTTCATCAGGGCAGGGCCTTCACATGCTCCATTATTCTTACATTATCCTTTAAAATTGTTCCAATCGCTTACCAATTGTAGCCAAATGCTTTTCCAATGACCGATACCATTTCACCTCTTTCTGATCGCTTTATTATTTCCACTTTATTTTCAATCATGATTGTTTCCCAGAACAGAAACACTGCAGGTGGTGGGTCCCAAGCTCCGCTGGGTCCTAAAGTCCACCGACTTGAGCATCCACGGATTTTGGTATCTGTGGGGGGTCCTGGACCCAATCCCCTGTGGATAAGGAGTGCCAACTGTAGTGGATTGTAAGTACTGATATTTTCATAATTAATGCATTTTTGCTAGAATTACAATGCATACAACATACTAAAGTACATTGAGGAATAATCTTTGAAACAGTAATCTTAGAATGATACTAAAATGATACTAATTTTTGATTGTCTATGGAAAAATTTCAGTTTCATGATATGATTGAAAAGAATTTGGGACAGAAAACTACCTTATAAAATTGGTGTAATTTTAGACAGTTTGTCCATGGAGAACGAATTGCAGAAAGTCTATATTCCTCCAAATAATCTTATAATCTGATTATTTTTCTTTTTTTCTCTCTTCCATCAGGCAAACTCTCAAGATCACAAGCCACCAGACTTAGTGACAGCCACTGTCCCACTGTTATCACACTCTTGATTGGACCTCTCATATAAGCTCAAGTTTAAGTTCATTTCATTGTTATCATTCAACTACATATGAATTTAGCCAAATGAAACAACATTCCTCCAGTGCCAAGATGCAAAACACATTGCCAAAAGCACACTGCACATAGTCATGGGATAAATAGCTCGTATGGTTACAATTACAGAAAAAAAACATATGGTCACCAAGAGAAAATAAAAATAATAATGCAGCCCAAATCCCTGCGTGGCATGACTGTTTGATGGTAAGTTGTCCTGCTACTGCTTGTTCTTCCGCCAAGACAACGTGGGAGAGCATTGCCAAGACAACACTATAGGGCAGCACCGAGTGAACATGAGAGAGCTGCACCATCACACGTCTCCTCTCCTGGGCGACTAACGCAGCAGGCGATCTTGTGGTCTCAGCCTTAGCCTGGTGCTCGCCACAGCTAAGACAACTCAGCTACCCCTACCATCAGTCTCGCCAATAAACTTGCCATATTCTACATGACCAATGACCAAAGGATTTTGCGATCACAATAAAAACGTCCAGGCAATGACTCCCACTGCACAGCTTTGTGGCAAAGCTGTACACAGTAAAGGCCAGGCAACAAAACAACAATGCAGTAGGATTATCCTGCAACATTTGATCTTCTTAGTATTTCGCTGTGACTCCAATTGTAAAAGAGACATTGAAGATGAGAAAAATCATCTCTGATTGGGTCCAGTGTGGCTGTCGCAACCGAGTACACCACTATCTTTCTGACAAGATTAACTCTTCATCTACCAACCTACCTTGTTGTGGCCCTTGCACTTCATTTTTCTACCTTCCCCATATGGCAACGTTCAACTATGTTTTCTGTTTTCATTTTACTACCTCAATGGAATTATGTATGTCATGATCTGTCTATATAGAACCATAGAACATTACTGCACAGAAACAGGCCCTTCAGCCCTTCTTGGCTGTGCCGAACCATTTCTCTGCCTAGTCCCACTGACCTGCACCTGGACCATATCCCTCCATACACCTCTCATCCATGCACCTGTCCAAGTTTTTCGTAAATGTTAAAAGCGAGCCTGCCTTCATCTGGCAGCTCATTCCACACTCCCATCAGTCTCTGTGTGAAGAAGCCCCCTCCATGTTCCCTTTAAACTTTTCCCGCTTCACCCTTAACCCACGTCCTCTGTTTTTTTTTTCTCCCCCTGGTCTCAGTGGAAAAAGCCTGCTTTCATTCACTCTAATTATACCCTTCATAATTTTATATACCTCTATCAGATCTCCCCTGATTCTTCTACACAAGTCCTAACCTATTCAACCTATCTCTGTAACTCAGTTTCTCAAGTCCCGGCAACATCCTTGTAAACATTCTCTGCACTTTTTCAACTTTATTAATATCCTTGTTGTAATTAGGTGACCACAACTGCTCACAATACTCCAAATTCGGCCTCACCAATGCATTATACAACCTCACCATAACATTCCAACTCTTATACTCAGTACTTTGATTTATAAAGGCCAATGTACCAAAAGCTCTCTTTACAACCCTATCTACCTGTGACGCCACTTTTAGGGAATTATGTACCTGTATTCTCAAATCCCTCTGTTCTACTGCACTCCTCAGTATCTTACCATTTACGTTGTATGTTCTATCTTGGCTTTTCCTTCCAAAGTGCAATACCTCACCCTTGTCTGTATTAAACTCCATCTGCCATATTTTCAGCCCATTTTTCCAGCTGGTCCAAATCCCTCTGCAAGCTTTGAAAATCTTCCTCACTGTCCACTACATCTCCAATCTTCGTACCATCAGCAAATTTGCTGATCCAATTTACCACATTATCATCCAGATCATTGATGGATCATTGATGGGATACAAAATGGAAGTTTTTCATTGTATCTCACTATGCATGCCAATAATAAACTGATAATAATAATAATAATAGTGATAATAATAATGTTTATTCATCATATGGGAAGCCTCGGCCACTAATGCCCCAATTCCCTTGTCTGTTTCTAGACCTGAACCGAGCATTCCTCCAACAGGCAGATGCTCTGATGACCCCGATGGCTCCAGGAACTTTATTACCCAGTGTAAGCTGACTTTGCAAGACCAGCCAGTTCAGTTAGGTGATGATGCATGTAAATTGGGTTACATGGTGAATCTGTCAGATTGACCCCACTCAGTCTGTTCAATGATCTACTAGAACAAGCTTCCACAGCAGCCCAGTCTTTCCTGCAATTTAGAGTCAACTTCAAGAGAACATCTGATCTTCCAGTACAGGGACAGGAAGCTGGCTACCGACTCCCGGACCTGCGCCAAGGGAAAGGGACAGTGAGGGATGACACAGTAATGTTCGGCGCTTTGGTGGTATAAGAAAGAGAACAAAGGGGTGGATGAGCGTGTTCTCCCAACCCTCAAACCACCTCCAACATCAATTCGACTGTGCAGCTCAACTTCAGTTAGCTGCCTCAGGGAGTGATGCCGGACCAAAGTGAAGGAACAAGCATTTTAGCACCTGTAGCGACAACCCATCTAAATCCACCCAGCTCTTTCCAATCGATCGCTTATCCACAAGTACTTTCCAACTCATTTCTGAATGTCTGGTTGGGGTCTGTTTCTGAAACCTCTCCTCGTGCTCCAGAAAATCCCAGGAGATCAGCCTTATATTCAAATCACTCCAAATAGCTCCAGCAATCATTTCACGGTTAAAGTCATTTAGATCACATTTTCTCCCCATTCTGAACAACTAAACCTCTTGACTGTGACTGCATGCTTTTTTTGCATTGAGATGCTGCTACATGATTAAACATTTGTATTAAAAAACAGGAGTATAGGCTCGCAATCACGCAATCTCTCATGTGATCACTGAGTGTATTTTATTTATCCATTCTGTAATGATAAATCCATTGCATGTGTTAGCCAAATTGTCCAGGAAGACTTTAGGTTCAAGTCTTAGCTTGAGGATTGAACTACAGTTGGACAAATGTCGCAAGGATAAAAAGGAGTTTATCAGATTGGCAGGAATACAGGAAAACAATTAGGTCTTCTATTAATTTTGTCTTTTAATGTGTGGGAGCTTGGTCGTGATTGGATACAGCTGGAAAGGGTGCCCCAGTCAAATAAACTTCCACACATGGACTGACTCTGCTTGATACTTTAGTAATTCAGGCCCATGTGGAACTTCAATTCAATAAAGGTCTGCACTTCCAGGAGAAAACTGGAGGATGGGGAAGGGAGTGTGGAAAGATTTAAAACCATCCAGTCTATCAAATTGTAAATAGAGCATCCAAAGCCCACTGTATCTCTGTAATGTACTCCAGGACACCCATTGTTCTCTCAGACAATCACAAAACCACAGGGTATGTAATTACAAAGTTATTATAGTTCCACTGACATTATAATCGGGAAGTTATTTATTGGTAGTGAACTGTTACAGGCCCACAATGAGACACTATCCATCACTTGCAAAACCATATAATTACATTGTTATTTCTGGAAGCCTGCTAGTAAAATATTGCTATAAAAAGTTTGTTAAATTTGTTTCAATTACAGCTTATATTAGTCAAATTAAATGATTTTCAAATTTGAAAATTTGTATGATAGTCGAGGTTCATTCAAGCTTATTTGAAGGTTTGCTGAGTAAATGCACATTCTAGTGTGAACCTCAGCTGCTTAGAACATTAAGAGTCTAGGATCCTTATCAAGTCTACTGTCAAGCAGTAGATAGATGTAACAATTAGTTCTAGTGATCAAAAGGAAAACGGAAAGTCTACTGGGCTTTACTGCTCTCCATTACTGTTTAATCCACCCTTGTGGGAAATGTGGCACGTGAAGATAGCAAATCCTGAAACACAAAGTCTTCTCTGCCCCCTTCCTGCACCTGGGGATTTATGGTCAAGCAAAGTTAGTTGCAGATATGTGGAGCTTGTATTTGTTATGGACATGCCTGCAGTGCAAAGGAAGTAAGATCCAAGTCGAGTGAAAAACTATACAATGTGAAAGAAGACTGCTTGTTTTTTTAATAGTGTCTTTCATGCCCTTCTCATGTCCCCAAAACAAAATTCTGCCATTTTGTTTTATTTGGAGCAATTTTGGTGATGTCATGTGAGGATTGGGAATCAAGAGTATGCAATGTGAAATGATTCAAATGATATGCTGCCGATGCATCAAAGTCTACCAAATGACAAAGTTAATGGCTTATTATAAATGAAAAATTCTGCAGATGCTGGAAATCTTGAGCAACACACACAAAATCTGGAGGAACTCAACCAGTCAGGCAACATCTATGGAGGGGAATAAACAGTTGACGATGTGGAGTGAAACCCTTCATCAGTTAGTGGCTACTGTGAATGGAGTGAGAAACATGGGTGTATGTGTGTGGAATAAGAGCAGAAGATGGTATGGTGTATCCTTGAACTTGGTGATGGAGGATGCAGAATGGATAAGGGGATGTGGGGAAGAGTGGTTTGTCAGAGCAATGGTGGGACTCCTCATGGGATAACTGCAAAACTTCTGATATTGCACTGGAAGCTGAAATGAATTTATTGTTCCCTACAACCTTTCCTGAGGTCTGGTCCACACCTTTGTTGGTAACTCTTCTCTCTCTGGCTGGAAAAAGAACCAGCCTCCTCATCCTCAGTTCCTCAGGCTGAAAGACTCCAAGAAAGCTTCAGAGAACCTGGGGGCTTCCCTGAAATGATGTCTTAGGAATTTACTTTCCTTGTATCAAGACAGCATCAAAAATAAACTCTCTTTAACATATTTGTCCCTGCTTTGAATAAGCCTCTGTGACTCAAAGGTGGGAAGATTTCCCATTGGACATAGGTTCCATTTCACACACTAAGTACGTAATTATAATTATAATTATAATTCCCTTACATTATCCAACATTTTCTTGTAGTGATTCATAGTCTGTTTTTTTAGCAAGATCTAACCTTGAGTCTGGAAAACTCCTATGGAAGAATTTTCAATACCCTTTAGGACAGGAAGAGTAAACACAGAGGAGAAATTATGCAAAAAAAAGAGGAAGATAAGTGTGATTAGAGCTCTAATTGGGTAAATCATCGTGGAGGACGATTTGTCTGATTTTGCTATCCTATTTTTAGGCTTGCTGAATTGAACAAATTAGACGTTTCAGGCTGGGCAATTGGGTACACTGACTCCTGACTGCCCAGTCTGTTTTCCATCGAAGAAGTTAGAGAGTCATAGAACCATACTGCAGGGAACCTGTTTACACTAATTCTACACTAATCCTATTTTATTCTTCCCATATTCCCATCAACTGGCTCCAGGTTCTAACACACGCCTATATGCTAGGGGCCATTCATTCAATAGTGAAGGTGCTTCTACCTGCACTTTCCAGGCAGAGACTTAGAGGTTTGCTCTCGGTGGCCTCTCTCCCTCATCTGAACAACATTGGAAACATATCCAGCACCATGTCTGTTTAACTGTCTCTAAAACTGGCCAAATTATGTTCATTGTCTTTCCTCCTTCTTTGTAAAGGATCCAATAAACCAGGTAAACCTTCCACTGCTGAAATTACCAAGGATAAATGTGTATTCTACAAAACTCCTCAAATTTACTTCCCATCCACACTCAGCCCCTTCTCTAGATTGCTTTGATTTTTGTGGATCAGTTCCTCTGCAATCAACCCAGTTCATTGGTTTTATTAAAATCTTATTTAAATGAAACCAATACTGCTAAGTAATTGCAGCAGCCAGTACGTATAAACTTCTCACCAAAAAAATAAACCATATAGTTGGCACACAACTTTCCATCCCCTACAATTTTCTACTGGACATTATTTGTCACATTGTACTGTACCGGATTGTTTGTGAAGTGACATATAAAAGGGCAAGCAATAAGATATAGGAGCAGAATTAGGCCATTCAGCCCATTGATTTTGCTTTACCATTCCAACATGGCTGATCCCGGATCCCACTCTACCCCATATACCTGCCTTCTTGCCACATCCCTTGATGCCCTGACTGATCAGGAAACGATCAACTTACACCTTACGTATACACACGGACTTGTCCTCCACCGCAGTCTGTAGTGAGCACTCCACAGATTTACTATTCTCTGGCTAAAAAAAATTCCTCCTTACCTCTTTCTAAAGGGTCACCCCTTACTCTTGAGCCTGTGTTCTCTACTTCTGCATACCCCCACCAGAGGAAACATCCTCACTACATTCACCCTATCTAGTCCTCTCAACATTCGGTAGGTTTCAATGAGATCCCCCTGCATTCTTCTAAATTCCAGTGGCACAGACCCAAAGCTGCCCACCGCTCCTCATATGCTAACCCCTTCATTCCCAGAATCATCCTCATGAACCTCCTCTGGACTCTCTCCAATGACTTTTCTGAGATATGGGGCCCAAAACTGTTGACAATACGCCAAATGAGGCCTGACTAGTGTCTTATAAAGACTCAGCATTATCTCCTTGCTTTTATATTCTATCCCCCTTGAAATAAATGCCAACATTGCATCTTCCTTCTTCACCAGACTCAACCTGTAAATTAACCTTCTGGAAGTCTTGCACGAGGACTCCTAAGTCCTTCTTCACCTCTGATGTTTGAACCTCCTCCCCATTTAGATAATATTTTACACTATTATTCCTTTTACCGAAAGTACATGATCATACATTTCCCAACACTATTCAATTTGCCATTCATTTGACCATTCTTCCAATTTGTCTGAGGAAACACAAAGATCACCGGTAGGGCCTCATGTCTTATACAAGTTTCCTTTCAGACTGTAAACAATACCCATGCCATCGAGAAAAACGTTGTACAGTGCCATCACACTTATTTACATATTGTATTCTGCTTCTCTCTTTAAGTGGATGGAACAATTTTAACAGTATCTACAACTTGAACTGATTAAGTAAGCTGCAAATTCTAGTTTATCTTTGTGACAGTTCTGTTTTTGTTTGTATGGATAATGGGGACTCAGTAGTGTTATTGATGTTACATCTGTCTCTGGACTCATTGAAGATGACGCTTCTTTATTGTTCTTCATTACATTCTGTGATAATTCTTTGGAAGTCATAGGAGTATAATCCAAGCTCATTTTCTTGCTGAATTTCTCACTGACTTATTCTTGAAACTGCACTGTTACAAGAATTTCCCCTTAGTAAGAATGATCAGTTAGGCACAGAGAGACTCTGTATATACTGACAAGTTGTTTTATTGTCTCAACTGAAGAGCACATGAATTTACTCAATTGAATATCTGTGTGCATGCCTACTAAGTTTCCCTGACCCTCCATGAACAATCAAAGAACAGAAAAGGTAATAACTGGGAAACGTGTGTACGCTGGCCAGGTGTTCCTTGTGGTCTTGATCCATAGTCTGCACGTGTCCGACATGGAGGTCTTCCACATCCGCAATGGCTGGTCTCTGGAGTCTTGTCACTGCTTTGCATTCAAAGCTCCATACTTTTAAACATCTGTCAAATGTTGCATTTCCATCTTGTTGGCTTGAGGACACCTGACTGACCTGGGCACATTCTTATTGGCTCTAGCCCATGGTTACAACCATTATTGTTCTATGGCCTTTGCCCTCAGCCTCGTGTCTTTTGTTCTTTTCAACTCTGACTGGTTCAAGCCAGCTGGAGTTCCCTTTCAGAGCAATCATTGTGCATGATCCAATATATTTTAGATAGATGGATCCTTTAATTGATCAGTGTGACAGTAGCACGAAAAATGCACAGATATACAAATACTAGAAGAGAAATAAGAAATAATAAAAAAAAGTTACTTCAATGAGTCTAACAGAGGGAGGTCATCATTTCCCCACTATAGATTGACTCATTATACGAGGGGTGATTGATAAGTTCATGGCTTAAGGTAGAAGCAGTCAATCTTTAAAAACCTAGCACTTGTATTTTTCAACATAGTCCCCTCCTACATTTACACACTTACTCCAGCGGTCATGGAGCATATGGATCTTGGACTTTCAGAAAGTGATTGATAAGTTTGTGACCTAAGGTAGAAGGAATTGAGTTATATAGCTCTTGTTTCATGCACATGCTGTTCAACTCTGAGTTGATAACTCATCTCCCACTTTAGGCCACGTACTTATGAATCACCCCAATGAGTTATTAGCTTCAAACTTTCTACATAATCACTCAAAGAGCGCACTACTATATAGCGTATACCCCATCTATTTTGAGAAACTGTTCATCAACACCAAGTAGTTGTTTCCTGGCTTGTTCTTCTAGGTCCATTTCTGTGCTGGCACAGAGGAAAGAGCTTCGTGCCTTCATGCCTACAAGTCCAAATTCTCTGAGTGAAGTTTCCTAGTTATTCTCATTCAAAACTCATGCGTTCATTTGTTGCAGCCCTGAAGTTTGAACAGTTCATCCTATCAGTGATTAATTGATTTATATTTTTATCCAAATATGGAACTGAATCGCTCCTGGTACTTGAAATATACTTACATATTTTCTTTAATACAGAATTATTCTACCTACATTTTTACTCCTACAGAATTGTTACCAAGTATCAATTTCAGGATGTATGTTGCATTTATTATGTATATATTTGTCAGTGTCTTTGTACTTGACACTTACATTCAACAATATATTCATATTGGAACGGACAGATAACTTGCTGTTTGATTCTTGAAGTCCACATTGTGGGTATTACAGTCGTGAGTCTAAGAATGGCCAACAAAAGTCTATAGTGTGTGACAATTGTGATTGGTTTCTCTTTATAGACAGAAGAGGATCCTTACCATCCCAAACATGACTGCCAAAGCCCCTTCCCACGTGTGAGTATAGTTCTTCGTGTTTGCAAGTATTACCTAAAGACAGTGGACCGATGCTGGTTAATGTGCATAATGTCATTCCTAATATCCCATATTCCAAGCGGCGACATCAAGCGGGCTTTAGAGTGTGGGCGATGACAGGGTGCTTCAGGAGAGATTCATCAAGTTTATTGTGATATGCAAAAGGTACAGTGATAAACTTGAAGCTCCATCACAAATCTTGCATTAGAGATGCAAGATTCACAAGAAAAATGGAAATACACATTTTACAAAATTATACAAGGAGAAGCAATTAGAAAAAGGCAAAGTTCATTGTAGTGCAATGTGTTGCTGTACTGAAGTAGTGAGGTGCTCATTAACTGTACTCTTACAGAAATCATCTAGCATTTCCTTTCCATTCACAATCCACAATTCTTCAGCAGTTGATGTGGGTAAAATTGTGAGGTTGCATAGAAACCTAGTACAATATTGAACCATAACTATAAAGATTAATGCTTTTATCTGGAGAATCACTTTCATTTTTTCTTTGTCCACTGGCAGACTGTTTGCATCAACACGGAATTGCAAAAGGGTCATTTATTTTTGCATAAAGGCAAATACATTCTGTGGTTTGCTGCTTTGTTCAGGAAACCGTCAAGTACTTTAGAGCTTTTCCTCCTCTGTAGCTTGTATAATCAAAACATCACCTTGATTTTGTAGATACCATTGAACTTAAATTAGCATCTTGTCCAACATGGGCTGAAATATTCTGAGTGATGATGTCGTACCAAAAGGCTGCTTTCTAAATAAATAATGGATGTGTGTTGTTTTTTAAATGTTGACTTTCTCTACCTCTGTTGTATTGTGCATATTGATGTGACAGGTCTGACTGGTAAAGACATAGACTACTGTCGATCTAGCATACAGAACTGGATGAAGTGTATTTTTCATTGTGCATAGATCAGTTGAGAGATGCCTTAGAGTCCTTGTAAGTTTGTCTAATTTGGAAAGTATGACAATGGTTGAAGCTCACTTGCAGCGTGCAGTTTTGTCTAACTCACTGATCATGTTCAACTTCTCCTCCACTTCAGAGTGTATAGTACTGATCTAGGCTGGCACTTGCTCAGGCTTGTCTTTTCGATTAATGCATGTGTGGACTTTGTGCTTCTTCATGCCAGCGTGCTGCGGAGCACAAGTCTTCCGGCATACTTAAGGTGGAATTTGATGTGTTCTTGATTAGTAAGGGCATCAAAAGTTATGAGGAGAAAGGCAGGAAAATAAGGCTGAGATGAAAAATAAATCAGCCATGATCGAATGATGGAAGAGACTCAATGGGCAGAATGGCTTAATTCTGCTTGTTTGTCTTATGATCTTAAACCATAACACATAGCAGCTGAATTAGGCCACTTAAATATATCCAATGGGTTGGGCTCCACGTCCATTAGTGGCAGTGAATTCCACAGATTCGCCAACTTCTGGCAAAATAAATTCCTCTTCATTTTTGTGCTAAAGGGACACCCTTCTAATCTGAGGCTTATCCCTCTGGTCCGTGACCCCCCCCCCCCCCCCCCCCCCGCCGCTATGGGAAATCTAGGCCTTTCAATATTCGACAGGTTTCAGTGAGATCACCCCTAGATCTTCTGACCTCCAGCTCGGCCCAGGGCTATCAAATGCTCGTCAAACTGTACATTAGCCCTTTCATTCCCAGGATCATTCTTACGGTCTTTTGAAACTTTGAACAGATCTGAGTAGAAACTTATCCAGATGTTGAGAAGTGCTGAAAATAAATAGATTCTCACATTTACCTTCAGTTCTTTCTGGTAATCTTTCTCTAACACACTCAATTAGTCGGTGTAGTCAGCTGCTCTGACTGGATATTTCACATTATCAGAAACTACATATTACACGTGATCGAGGATCTCCATTGTCTATGCAGAAATGTCCTCAGATACAGCA
Source organism: Hypanus sabinus (assembly GCF_030144855.1). NCBI lineage: Eukaryota > Metazoa > Chordata > Chondrichthyes > Myliobatiformes > Dasyatidae > Hypanus > Hypanus sabinus. The sequence goes on from NC_082721.1 coordinate 35,915,672, forward strand.
TGCATTTTGATCGTGGCACTTCGCTGAAGATTTTGATACACTGTATATCTCTGAGCAGCCAGTTGTTACATCCCTGTTCACATTAATATATTGGAGGTTAGCTTTCACATTAATTTTAAAGTGCTATGTCTTGTGTTATTACTTCCAGTGGCGCATATAAACTGCTTAAGATACAGTCTGTTGGCTGCTTAACACTTTCCTCATTATATGTGTTTTTTTTTTCTGTGGCTTTTAGCTGTCGGTGTTGCTCTTACATTGAGAATCTACTTGGCTGACTCTTTTCTGATATTGCATTCCAGCTTCTTACACATTGAAGTGACAGGTCCTTTCCTTTTCTTTTACAGTTAAGGTTCAAGATTCAGTACAGTTTAATTTCATTTCCAGTACACAAGAATGAGGAGAATGAAATGATTGTTACTCCAGTTCTAATGCAACACAGTCAGATAAAGAATACAATAATAATAAAAAATCACAATAAATATAAATATTTATGATGGCTCATATGCATAGATTGATTATATGAAGATAACGTTGCTAGGCACAGGAATGCCTGTACTTAGGGAAATAATAAAGTAGTGGAGGGTGGGGATGTTAATTAGCTTTACTGTTTGGAATAAGTCACTGTTTTTGAGTCTGGTGGTCCTGGTGTGGATGCTATGTAGCCTCCTCCCTGATGGGGGTAGGACAAACAGTCCGAGAGCAGGGTGAGTGGGATCCTTCATGGTATTGCTGGCCTTTTTCTGGCACCTTTCTGTATGTGTCCTAGATGGCGTGGTACCAGTGATGCACTGGACAGTTTTGTCTACCTGTTATAGAGACTCCCTGTCTGCTGCAGGCAGCTTCTGAAATGCAGCAAGTTAGGATGCTCTCTAATGCACATCTGTAGAATGTCCTGAGTGGTGATGTGTATTTTCAGTCTCCTCAGAAAGTAGAGGTATTAGTGAGCTTTCTGGTTAGTACAGGATGTGCTCTGGGACCATGGGATGTTGTGCAGAATGTTCAGAAGATTTTGAAACTGCTGCGCTGGCGTAAAGAGGGGTGTGAGTGGTGTGAGTTCCCCTGAAGTCGATAACCATGTCCTTTGTCTTGTTGACATGAAGGAAAAGGTTAAATCACTTTGCCATTCTAAACTGGCCTATTGTGATGATCACTATTACATTCATATCCACTTCTCCAGCTCATCTCACTTTTCACTCCAAACGTGTTCACCTGATTCATGCTGATGGCTGAAGGTGGTCCCTTTCCTGAGGCCAACTGCCCCCATAACATTCACACTGATATTAAACATTCTGTACTGCTTTTAGAAAAGACTTTCATTAATGTGGATGTTTTACATGCATGTTGACATATTAGACATGCATATTCAATAACATAGATTGAAGATTGTTAAATCGCACAGGAACTTGTCCCATGGTGTTTGGCTCTAAAAAATAACAAAGTTGTAATGTTACTACAACTTTTTCAGCACCAGTGTAGGATGGTCTCACCAAGCTTTGTTTTCTGGTTCCAGGTTTCAATGATTGTTGATAGTCTAGGATTAAAAAGATTCTGTAATAACCTTATCAGATCAGGTCCTCTAAAATGGCTAATGTATCTGACACTATTGCCGTCAGTAATACTGTATTCTTATGTTCTCATATGGCTTAATTTTGAGCAGACACACTTTGAATCTTGTCCTCAATTTCAGAATTTATTGTTTGCTCTAAGAAACATTCCTCTCTTTTTCTATTTAAGAAATGAAGTGTTGGGGTGTTTTCTGATAGACACCAAGGTCTCTAATGGAACTGCGTTGGGTATAAGCTGTCAGTCTACCCTGTTCAATCACAGTAGAGCTGAGCTGAGACAACTCTTTACATGCTATGACTTGTCCTGGACTGTGCACATAGACACCAACACAGGGAAATTATGCCAGTGTCTTTAACTTCTTAGGAGATTAAAGGGGATCAGCTTGCCAGTGAACAGTTTGGTATGGCTATTCAAATGTACAGGAACATTTGAGGCTGCCGAGAGTAGTGGGCTCTGCCCAATAAATCATGGCATACCCCTCTCCATTAATGGAGACACTGCTGCAAGAAAACAACATTCATGATCAAAGATCTGCAACATCCAGGCCATGCAGCTACCATTAGGTAGGAGGTAGAGACCATTAGGTAGGAGGTAGAGAAATCTCTACTCCCACACTACCAAATTTAAGAGTAGGAGCTCCTCTTCAACTGTTTAGTTCCTGAACCAATTGGCACTACCTGGTGATGGAAGTACTTGACCTTGAGGGCTCCTTTCACTGCCAACCAAGTGAGGTCTAATGACACACTCAGATAGTTTGGACATTTTGCTCCAGGAAGCATACCACTATACCACGGAGTGCCTGTTCTCCAGTATCTACAGGATGTTCAGCACTGATCACTTGCTGGTGGACTTGCGATCAAAGCTTTTACTTATACATACTCTTCCATGAAAAACAGGCAGTGCAGTGATGTCCAGTGACTGAGATATTGCATGATAACAGAGCTAGGCCTATCTTCTGCAACGCAGGTGATAGGCAGAATCTTTGCATGCAATGACACTTGTTGCCCTAGTACTCTGGGCCCCTACACCACCTGACGCAGCCACACTCAAAGGTTGTCATCAGAATGAGGGCAACGCTGGTTACACTTTTGTCCCCATTCTCTGTGGAATTGTGGAACGTGACCCATTGGACCCACTCTAACTTAAACTCCAAGATAAACTGGGAGATATCTCAGGTTATTACCACGGCACTGGAGTGGGGAACAGCCCACACCTGCGCCAAGTACAGCAGCCCTGAGAGCAAATTTCACCTCATAAACAAGTTTTTGCACAGTTAATAACAGAGACCATGGTTTCCAGTGAACCATATCTTGTTTTGCCTTCACAATCCACTCCAGAAAATTCTTTTTATGTGCTTTAGCCACTGCAAACTTGATCCTCGGCACTTCCAGGCAGTCACACTGGACAAGAAAATTTGGTCAATTGGAGGAAGGTCACATCATCCACGTACAGGCAGATTTTGACTTGTGTGCCTCCATTGCCTGGCAATGTCACCCTTCCTATGTTTTCATCTGTCCTGACTGGATTCAGCTGAGTTTTATGCAGCACAGAAACAAGATAGGGAATGGTAAATAATCCTACCTGACCCCAGACTTGAAAGGAAAACTGTCTCCCACCCAGTAATTTGTACAAACTTCAGATATCGGTGCAGAGCAGTTGGATCCAATTTCTGATCCCCTCCACCCCTCCCAAACACCATTTTGGAGAGCATCTGCAAAATGTACATGTGCGATATCCTGTTGAAGCCTCCCCTGGTGCAAGCCGACCGGGCAAGCATTCCTCCCTCAATCCTATATATTGCTGATGGCGTTCCTGAGTGGTCTGCATAGCTCACATTCAATATAGAAATATTCCTCAAAATTTTTATGTCCTCCCTCTCCCCCTCCTGCTTGTTGATAAACTTGACTTTGACTTTGATTAATTATCTTGTAGTTTAGCCGAAACTTGATTAATGATGCTTTCAGTCTGCACCTTCAAGACATTGTGTCTCACATTATCAACACAAACACACTGACAGTTATCTGCTTTCTATACCTTCACTATTTTTGGTAAATCTCATCCCTTTTTTGATGTAGTCCTCACCCGCCGTATGGGGTCTGTTTTCTTTTCGGACTCCTGCTGAATATACAGGGTAATATTTGGGTGATAATGAAAATAAGAAGTGTGCTTGATTTATTTGAGGTTCTGAATTGCCCACCTATGCCCAATGATAGACACATGATCAAATGTATCATAGTGATAGAACACTTGTTCACATGTACTACATTACTGATTTGACACACTCGGCAAGACCGTGGCTCCCTATGTTTCTGTTTATTTCTGTCTTGTCTCATCTGTCTGCCATCTTGAATCCTGCTACCTTTGATTCCCATGCAGCTTCCATTCTGGCAGAAACGTGCTTGCTCAGTCGCTTCAGGTGTTTAAAATTCCCTGCACCTGCCCTTGACAATTGCTGCTGAGGAGCTCATAGCATTTGTGGTGCACTGCTTCACTGTCAGCCCATTAACTAAGTGTGAAGCTTTGCCTAGTTTTTTAACTCTCCTCCAAGGTTTTGTTGGGGTTGAAAAATTGATGTTATAAGAAGCAGTCGTCTGTAAAGAGAATGTATTATTTGTTCACTTCCTTTTTGTGTTTGTTAATGAGCGTTGAAGTAGCTTAAAGTTTGTGTGTCAAATATCCTTGGGTTATGGATGAAAGCTGTAGGAAGAATAATGCTGTTCAATGCTTTAACCCACAGAGGTCTCAGCATTTTTCGACAGTGTTGCTGTCTGTGGCAGTGACCAGGCTGAATGAGGCATCAGCCTCTGTAAGTTTGATTGCATAAGCATAATTTTTTGAGAGTCCAGTCAGAAGGTGAGATTTTCTTTTTGGCTCTGAATAATGAATGGTAGATGGCAAAGGTATTTTCCATTCACAATTAGTAATCCTATTGTTTTGATTCCCATTTTCTATGACATTGATGGCAAAGTGACATATGCTGAAATAGATAAAGAGCCTTGGTTATGTTTTTTGGGTATAATGATAAAGCTGTCAGAATAGTTTTCACTATTACAGAGATGACAACACATTATTCATGATTTCCAGAACAGCAAACTTTAAAGGTTCTGTATCAATGGATCACAAAGCTAAAATCAGATGCTGCAATAAACTAGTTCACTGTTTATCCTAAACCAAGTCACATTGGTTACATTCCAAATTCAGCACTGTACAGAGGGTGATAGGGAGGATTTTGCCATATTGTGCCCTTTCTGATGTCTCACAACGCTGGTAACCTACTGTGATGCAGAAGTATAAAAGAGCAGGGAATTCAGCCTTTCAGTGATGCTCTGCAAATCAATGAGGTCTTCACCTGAATCCATGGGAGGCAAAGTCATTATGGCAGAGATTGATAGGGTAATGTTTGGTAAAGACGTTTAAGAGTTATGGGGAGAAGGCAGAAAAATCAGCAATGATTGAAAGGTGGAGCACAATCAATGGGACAAATATAGATGTACCGTGGAGAGCACTCTGACAGACTGCATGACTGTCTGGTATGGGGCAGGGGGGATGGTGTTTACTGCACCCGAAAGAAACTGCAGAGGGTTGTAAATTTAATCGTCTCCATCTTGGGTACTAGCCTACAAAGTACCCAGGCCACCTTCAAGAAGCGGTGTCTCAGAAAGGCGGCGTCCATTAATAAGGACCGCCAGCACCCAGGACATGCCCTTTTCTCACTGTTACCATCAGCTGGAGATACAGAAGTCTGAAGACACACACTCTGCGATTCAAGTACAGCTTCTTCCCCTTTGCCATCCAATTCCTAAATGGACATTGAACCTTGAACACAACCTCACTTTTTTAGTATATATTATTGCTGTGTTTTGCACGATTTTAGTTTATTCAATATGCACATATTATAATTGATTTACTTATTTATATATTATCGTTATTTTATTTTTTCCCGCTCCTTCTATATTATGTATTTCATTGAACTGCTGCTGCTAAGGTAACATATTTCACAACTCACGCCGATGATAATAAACCTGATTCTAATTCTGATATGCTGTATCTTATGGTCTTATGAACATGAGATATGGGCCTGGTTGAACAGGATCCTGTTGAACACGCCTGAAAGTCCCTACCATCAGGCTCAAAGAGAGCTTCTACCTCACTGCTGTATGACTACTAAATAGTTCCCTTGTGTGATAAGATGGGCTTTTGACTTTACAATCTACCTCGTTATGAACTTGCACTTTATTGTTTACGGGTTCCGTACTTACTCTGTAATTGTTACACTTTAATCTGCATTGTATAATAGTCTGATCTGTTTGAACAATATCCAAGCCAAGCTTTCATCATGCAAGCATAGTTCTCTTCTAAATTTACAAAAGTTTATGAGGACAGTAGTTTCCTTGTTCACTTCAATTTCCCATGCTTTCTGTATTTTAAAGCTTGCTTATTTTGGCTGATTGGTATCTCCAAGTCAGGCAACTGAACTCTCTAAATTATCTGAGATGACTGGTGGTTGTAGGAAGGTTTGGAGCAATGGAAAGTTGTGTTGAATATCAAAAACCCATTGAGAATGCAGGAGGGCAGGATGTGATGTTTGGAGATTTTCCCTGGAGGGACTGTGAGTTTGGAAACACTTATTTTGATCTAGGTCTCTGAGTAGTTAACATGGATATCTATAAATTGACTTGACTGAGATGCCACAGGTTGGGGCCTTGGCCAGTCAGGGATTTCAAAGGGTGGAACTGGTGGGTAGCGGAGCTGGTTCTATTGATGAGATACCGAAGGACAAAAGAACCCGTCTCAGTGAGGTTCCAGTTCGGAATACTGCCATGGAAACTTTGACTTCTGGGAGTGGCAAGTGTGCCCAATAATGAAATTTTGTCTGACTGCTCGTGAAATGTAGCTTCAACTCAAATTTCATGAATGATGCGGAACCATGCAGAAGTGATCATTATCCCATTTCACTTCAGGACGTACAGTAATTGATGCTGAAATAAATAGTGCCAGTGGATCAGAACACTTGGCCCGTGGTTTTAATTTCCTTTCCAAATTTTGCTTGAGAGCTCTGTACAGCATTGGATGAATTATGCACTGTATTTCAAAAGAAACATTAACCGATTCAATAAAACTATTTGAAAAGCAGTTGTGTGTTTGCTGGTAGTCTGGCCAACAAGTATAGGTCAAATCCCTTAAAGCAGATTATGTAACTATTTATTGATTGTTATTGGTAGAATCCTGCTTTTTGTAAACTTGAAGCAATTATTTCCTTATTTTATAACACTAAACATACTTTGGAAGTACTTTATTAATTGTACGGGTCTAAGGTCAACAATTGTTGTATCCTAATTTATCTTACCTTTCTTATTGGAAATACTCTCTTTTCCATAGGGATTTCAGCCTTGGTGATTGTATGTCCTTGTGACATCTACTTTTAGGAAAGCAACGCAAAATATTTTCATGCCAGTGAGTTGACCAAGTTCAGCAATGGAGATGAAGAATTCTTCCTAGAGGAAGAATTATTTGATTTATACCATATGTCACTTTACTTGACTATAAGTAATCAGGTAGAAAAATTCTTCTGTTCAATTTAACTACAGAAATCCTGTGTCATTCTACCATTTTACACTTGACAAGAGAAAATCTACAGATGCTGGAAATCTGATGCTGGAACACTCACAAAATGCTGGAGGAACTCAGCAGGCCAGGCAGCATCTATGGAAAAAAGTGCAGTCGATATTTTGAGCCGAAATCCTTCATCAGTCCTACTTTTTTCTATTGATGCTGTCTGGCCTGCTGAACTCCTCTAGCAGTTTGTGTGTGTTGCTTGAGCTCAGTTAATCTCACTCTGATGATCAGAACCACGTGTTGTTTCTGGGCTGTAAACAAACTGCCGGATGAACTCAAAGGGTTAGGAAACATTAAAAATTCCTTTCCTCCCACGGACACTGCTCAGTCACTGAGTTCCTCCTGCAAATTGTTTGTTGTAATAGTTAACTCGGAAACAAAGGTTCTGACCTTAAAGAAGGGTAATTTTTAAGGTATGAGACGTGAATTAGCTAAGATAGACTGACAAATGATACTTAAAGGGTTGATGGTGAATATGCAATGGCAAGCATTTAAAGATCACATGGATGAACTATAACAATTGTTCATCCCAGTTTGGCAAAAGAATAAACCAGAGAAGGCAGTGCACCCATGGCTGACAAGGGAAATTAAGGATAGTATCAAGTCCAAAGAAGAAACATACAAGTTAGCCAGAAAAAGCGGCACACCTGAGGACTGGGAGAAATTCCGAGTCCAGCAGAGGAGGACAAAGGGCATAATTAGGAAAGGGAAAAAAGATTATGAGAGAAAGCTGTCAGGGAACATAAAAACTGACTGTAAAAGCTTTTATAGTTGTGTGAAAAGAAAAAGATTGGTTAAGACAAATGTAGGTCCCTTACAGTCAGAAACAGGTGAATTGATCATGGGGAGCAAGGACATGGCAGACCAATTGAATAACTACTTTGGTTCTGTCTTCACTAAGGAGGACATAAATAATCTTCCGGAAATAGTAGGGGACCGAGGGTCTAGTGAGATGGAGGAACTGAGGGAAATACATGTTAGTAGGGAAGTGGTGTTAGGTAAATTGAAGGGATTAAAGGCAGATAAATCCCCAGGGCCAGATGGTCTGCATCCCAGAGTGTTTAAGGAAGTATCCCAAGAAATAGTGGATGCATTAGTGATAATTTTTCAAAACTCCTTAAATTCTGGATTAGTTCCTGAGGATTGGAGGGTGGCTAATGTAACCCCACTTTTTAAAAAAGGAGGGAGAGAAACCGGGGAATTATAGACCGGTTACCCTGACATCGGTGGTGGGGAAAATGCTAGAATCAGTTATCAAAGATGTGATGACAGCACATTTGGAAAGAGGTAAAATCATCAGACAAAGTCAGCATGGATTTGTGAAAGGAAAATCATGTCTGACAAATCTTATAGAATTTTTTGAAGATGTAACTAGTAGAGTGGATAGGGGAGAAAGCCAGTGGATGTGGTATATTTGTATTTTCAAAAGGCTTTTGACAAGGTCCCACACAGGAAATTAGAGTACAAACTTAAGACACACAGTATTGGGGGTATGGTATTGATGTGGATAGAGAATTGGTTGGCAAACAGAAGCAACGAGTGGGAACAAACGGGACCTTTTCAGAATGGCAGGCAGTGACTAGTGGGGTACCGCAAGGCTCAGTGCTGGGACCCCAGTTATTTACAATATATATTAATGATTTAGATGAGGGAATTAAATGCAGCATCCCCAAGTCTGCAGATGACCCGAAGCTGGGCGGTGGTGTTAGCTGTGAGGAGGATGCTAAGAGGATGCAGGGTGACTTGAATAGGTTAGGTGAGTGGGCAAATTCATGGCAGATGCAATTTAATGTGGATAAATGTGAGATTCCTGTTGCAAGAACAGGAAAACAGATTATTATCTGAATGGTGGCCGATTAGGAAAAGGGGAGGTGCAATGAAACCTGGGTGTCATTGTACACCAGTCATTGAAAGTAGGCATGCAGGTACAGCAGGCAGTGAAAAAGGCAAATGGTATGTTGGCATTCATAGTAAGAGGATTCGAATACAGGAACAAGGAGGTTCTACTGCAGTTGTACAAGGCCTTGGTGAGACCACACCTGGAGTATTGTGTGCAGTTTTGGTCCCCTAATCTGAGGAAAGACATTCTTGCCATAGAGGGAGTACAAAGAAGGTTCACCAGATTGATTCCTGGGGTGGCAGGACTTTCATATGAGAAAGACTGGATCGACTAGGCTTATACTCACTGGAATTGAGGGGGGATCTTATTGAAACATATAAAATTCTAAAGGGATTGGACAGGCTAGATGCAGGAAGATTGTTTCTGATGTTGGGGAAGTCCAGAACGAGGGGTCACAGTTTAAGGATAAAGGGGAAGCCTTTTTAGGACCGAGATGAGGAAAAACTTCTTCACACAGAGAGTGGTAAATCTGTGGAATTCTCTGCCACAGGAAACAGTTGAGGTCAGATCATTGGCTATATTTAAGAGGGAGTTAGATATGGCCCTTGTGGCAAAAGGGATCATGGGGTATGAAGAGAAAGCAGGTACAGGGTATGGAGAGAAAGTAGGTACAGGGTTCTGAGTTGGATGATCAGCCATGATCATTCTGAATGGCGCTGCAGGCTCAAAGGGCCGAATGGCCTACTCCTGCACCTATTTTCTATGTTTCCATGTTTCTATGTTGTTCTAAATTTTGGCATCTATTTTCTTTTCCGTCCCTATTTTTTCAGAATTAAGTATCAGGCTCATTATTACTGACATATGCCATGAAATTTGTTGTTTTGCAACAACAGCAAAACATAAAACATAAATTACAATAAGAAATATGCATAAAAATAAGTAGTTTAAAAAGATAGTAAAAATAGTGAGGTAGCATTCATGGATTCATTGTCTGATAGCAGAGGGGAAGAAACTGTTTCTAAAACATTGAGTGTGTGGTTTCAGGCTCACAACCCTGTTGTGGGGTTATATTTGCCCTTCAATAATGGATTGTTCTTTTAAAAGAAGCAGCCTATCAGATCTCAGATGCCAGAACCACTTTTTCCTCTTGAGGTCAAGGTACCGATATACATCTTCCTCCTGTGAATTTAGCAGAAATTTGGTACCTATGCCTTGTCTTACATTGATAAGACCCACATTCGAAGGTATTTTCTTTAACTATCACCACCAAAAAATAGTCTGATCAGTTGTCTTGGTGAACTATGTAAATAGGAGTTCTAGCTTAGAGCAGAAAATAAGCATAACATGGATTCCTTAATGTATGTTTAGCAGCTACTTCATTAGAATTCCTAAAAGTGTGGATAATCCTATTGTTATGATAAGACCTAAGGACTTAATCTACATTACTTCCTTATTAGCCATCCACATCAAGGAACATCCATCATCCCTGTCAGAACTGCTTTGGGCAACACAGAAAATGAAACAATTCAAAATATATGAATAGACTATATACCCAAACCATTTGGGCTGTTTCACAATATTAAGACACATTGATGGATAAGTGTTAGAGAAAATAATTTGTAGCATTATTTTGAATCGCCTCTGATGGAGTTCAGCTCAAATTACAATCATTCAACATCAGTCACACTGCATTTTCACTGCTAACATTTGACTCTGCACTAAAATTTGTCTCCAAACCAGGAAGAGTACTGATCATTTTGAATAACTTGGGGTTATCGGCATTTAAGTTCTACATTCAATTACTGGGCCACACTAAAATTAATGAAACAAAATGCAATAACTAGATTGAGAGTACTTTGGAATTTCTGGCTTGTCTCGATGAAAGATGAGGCTAATATATCTGTTATAGTTTCACAGTCTTTGATTTGTCATACTGCTTGTCCAACATCTAATACTGCCACTAACTACTTTATGCTCTCTGGGAACTGTTTGAGGTCTACCCAGTCAATTTACTACTGAAACTCTCTCCTGACTGACTGTGCCTTCCTGGCAAATAGAGACTGTAACAGGAGCCAAAGTCCATGACTGTCATCTTCCCAATAATTAGTTGGAAATTCTGTCCCATGGGATAGATACTCAGTCAGGCTAATGACCAAACAGTAAACCCAAGGTTTACAATGCCACCTTTCATCAAATTCAATAGAAATCTATGCTTTCTGTCTAGTACTCATCTACCATCAATACATAGACCAAAGTAGTATTTTAACCCTATAGAAGAAAAAAAAGTAAGATAGATTAGAAGTATTTTAACTGAATAATATTCTGAAATTCAGATCACTATTAGTCGTTACGTAACCGTGGGTATCTTGCACTTGTAACGTGGCAGTGGTATTGAAGATGCTGGACCTAAGGTAGTGGTCTTGTGATGGTGGAGTGATGTCATTTTCCCACCAGTAGAGGTCATGTGACAGTTTTTTTTTCAAGGTATAAAAGGAGGACCCCCCCCCCCCCCGTGAAGAGGGCAGTTCGTGGCTGGATTTGTCATTTTGACTCCATGCCACTGCTTAGTCCAATATTATGATGCAGTTTGGTTGAAAGGTGGAGTTTTAGTTAATGTCTAAAGTTTAAAAGGTCATTGCCGGCACTTTCATTATAACACTGCCAGTTAAAAATCAGTGGAGAGTGAAGATCGGAGTTTGGGAGCTAAAAGATCGAGGAAAGTCGATTTCGATGGAGAAACAGGTTCGACCTTGTTTGATCCTCATTCGGAAGGAATTCGTTGGCTGTGCCCGTGGTACCCCTGCAAATAATAGCAGAAAGGGTTGGGTACAGTTTTGTAAAAGAAAGGTCAGTGCCTTTAAGCCGTTTCATTTTCATCTTCGTAAATTCTCCGGGAAAAGTATAGTTCGACTGGGAACCGCAACAACACGACGAGAAAGAGAATTTAAATCATCTAAAAAGTCTCCCCTTTAATGGACTGTAAGCATTTTGAACTTTTGCAGTACTACTTTGAAGAACTGTTTTTGCAACATCGCTTTAAGAACTGTTTTCGCTTTATTCCTTTAAGAACTGTTTAAGCTGCCACATAGCAGCTGATTTCCGGTTGCGTTAGTCATTTGTTTACTTCTTGGGGGGGGGGGGGGTTTATTTTTCAGTGTTTAATGAATGTTTTATTTGTTATAAAAAACCCTGCCTTACTTATATATTTATTGTTGCTGAATCTGTAACATAGTATAATAATAATGTTTGGACTTTGGAGCAGTTTAGTTGCCATTCATACAAGCATTCAAAATGATACAATAAAGGTAAGTCCATGACCTGTCATTGCCATCCTTTGAATATTAGCCCAAATGAAGAAAATGAGGAGTCATCCAATCAACAGTTATTATAAAATAAACTATATACATTCAGTAAGCACCAAAACAGACAAGTGGGGAAGCTGTGGCAGCTGAATGCATCTAGTTAGCAAGATAAAGTAATATTAAAATTAATTACAAAAGAATTTTATCATAATAAGCATTAATCTTCCTCCAAGCTCATATGACACACAGCGCTAAAGATAAACACTTGCGTAATTGTACTTGTATTGATTTATTATTGTCACATATAAGGAGATAAAGTGAAAAGCTTTCTCTTCAATGCCATTCAAAAAGATTATGCCGCTATGACAGTATAAAGAAAATTAAAATCAGAATAAAGTGTTGCAGCTACACAGAAAGCATAGAGCAGATAGACAAACGAAGTTCAAGGACTGCATTGTGACTGCATTGTTCTTTACACTTGAGCACTGAAGAATGAAAATAAACAATCTTGAATCTTGAATTGAGATAGTGTTATGTTTTGTAACTCCATAAACTAGTTCAAAGATAATCACAGGAGCCAAGAGATGGATGTCCACTTCATTTTACTTTCGTGAGGCATTCATGTATGACGTTGTGGTGTAATAACATCTGTCATTCACATACTTTTATATGTGACCCGTAATGAATTAGGTAAACAATAAGGAATGTTTAATCAAACAATATACTTATGATATCACTCAGATATTACTGCAGTGTTGAATGCACAACAGAAAGATCGGGAGTTCTAGATTTCAATCTTTTAGCCTACTGTTATCTGATGTCAATTCAAGGATCCGATAACAGTTGGATAGAAACATTTCTTGAGTGTGATGGAACATGCTCTTTCTGTAACATCTTTCATGACCTTCATACATCCCAAAGTGGTTTATGAATGAATTACTTCACAAAGTTGCCACAAATCATGCAGGAGGCTGCAATAGCGTGTGGCTCTGCATTGACATTATGCTACTCTCTGGATTATATTTCTGCTGGGATTATGCTTTCTTATATCAGTCACAGTCATTTGTAATAATGGTTTACTAGACCCAGAACATTTAAGGTCCTTACCTGTCTTCATAATTTGGGGGCATTGTTAATTTAACTCACCAGAAAGAAATAGATGCATCATGTTTCACAAGGTTGATTTTGTGTATTATACGATATGTAAAATCTGATGACTCATATTGATCTATTTCTACTTGCAAGTTAGGTATTGCATCATTGTAAACTTTGTTGAACTTATCCTAAAATAATTACTTTGAACTTTTAGTTGAACCGATTCTGAAATAATTACTCTACTCTATTTTCCGTAGCCTTAATTCTTGTATCTCTCCAAAATATGACTTATGGCTCTTTGATGCTTAATTAATCAGTGCTGCTCCCATAACCCTTGGCTCCAGCAAAAGAAAAAAAGCATTTCTTTGTCATTAATTCCATTCCCCCATGGCCACTGCCTCAAGTTGAGCAACACAGTTTCTAATGCAGTAATCCTACTTGAGTCTGAGCTGAGCTTTCAAAATCAAATCTACATCAGCGATTTGTTCAACTAAGTCAAATTTAGGATAATAACATTAATGGCTTTTGATTGGAATCTTTGTTGTCCCTGCTGTGCCTTCATTATTGGAGCCGATATCTCATATGGCAAGAGATCTGATTATGATCTCTAACACTTGTTCCTTTTCCAAGTCCATTAAAACTACAGTCTACCAGCTCCAGCATTTATAAAACTGATTCAAGTAATTATTTTACGTCCTCACCATACTTTCCTTCTCTATGATTAGAGTACCTTTTTCATCACTAAGTGCTTCTATCATTTATTTAATCATTCTCTCATCTTTAAACTGCTTATTAAAACTGCATAGTTTTATATTATCTGTCAACTATATTTTTGAACTTCCACTCTAACCTTCTAATTATATGCCTTAACTCCTTATGACTCCATCTATAATGTTCATTAATATTTTTGGTGTTTAAACGTACTTTAAAGCTTCACATAAATTTAGTTTAGCTTTGATGAAGTCTTGATGGTCTAGCATATGGAAACTGATTTGATATATATGTTAACATTACCATGGGTCTTAGTTCATCCAAAACTAAGTGTTCAATCTTGTAACCCATACCGTTCAACCATTAACCCTGTTCCTGGTGATCTACACTTGTCCTGATAAGTCAATAATTAACTGTAAAATTTCTATCCTTCCTTTCAAACCCCACCCCTCCCCCATGGCTATGTTCTTCCTTATCTCTGCAATGCAATATATTCTTACTAATAAACAGGCTGTCCCTCCGCAAAGTCCAGCCTTGTCTTTATCTTCAACTGTAATTGACCATTCTTGATGGATATGCATTTGGCCTCCTGAGTACTCAGATTTGAATCTCCCTTCATAAGGCTCTTTGAATCTTCACATTCTTAAAACCTGCTAAAAAGCTTACATCTTTGATAATCTTTGTCAACAGTCCTACTTCCTCATCTGACTCAGTGTCAGGTTTGTTTGATATTGAGGCTCTAAGGAGCAGAGACACTTTATGATAATATCTTTTTTTGTTGTATTTAAATTTCAGTAATATGGTTATTTTGTGCTCCATCCTTGCCTTTTGTAAGGATACATAACCTGCTAACTTCCAAATCCATTCACTTAGGGCTCGTCAAACTGTAACTTTCCTTTGCCCGAAATGCTTTTTTTTAGTCAAAAGAATAATTTTCTTTTCCTACAGTAAATGTAACAGGTCTGTGTTACTTACTCTGGTGTTTATCCCACTTCCATTTCTCAGAAGTAAAACATCTTTTTTTAACATCAAAATTCATATTGAGGTACGAAGCAATGTATACACTTCTTAAAAACAGGAATCCACAATCTGTTCATCTATTCCAGCCTCTATTGTGCACTTAATAACTCACCCTGCCCCATTATCATTACTTTAAAAAGAATGATACATTTTATGCTTTCTGAAGATCACCAACTTTAAGTCTTTAATGTATGGTGCTCACTTTTATACACCAAGAATTGATCAGTTTTTGTTTCTCTTGCTTAATTTCATCTATTTATATTCTGCCAACACAACTTTCTTAGATGTTATTACTATGTCCCGCTATGATCAAATTATTTACTGGTATCATCACTTACTGCAGCTTAATTTTCCTTCCTACAACTACTATAACAGGAAATAATCACTTCCCAACCTTCTTCGAAGGTAAGCAACAGCTCTTTTATGGTTATACTACCACAACTTTCCAGGCATTTAATGGCCTCAGTCTGCCATTTTGTTTTGAAGACCTTTTTTCTTTCACAAGCACTATTTTCATTCCATCTTTTTATAACTTTGATCCATTTGTTTCACATTCTGGTATTTTATTATGTATCTATTCCCCTTCTACAAAATTGTTTTTAATTAATTCTGCTTTCTAGCATCATCTTTTCCATTTACCCTCTGGTATACTTTTCTTTCTCTTTCAATTAAGCTTTCTGGCCCTAGTCCAATGACTTTAAGCCAGTCTTAAACCACTATCATGCTACATTGCATTATTTTAAATCCTCCCTCACTATTTTAGCAACCTTGTCTTTCAAGACATTAATATGGAACAGGTGGACCTCCACTTCGGAACATATTTTCTTTATTGTTGCCCTGTACTAGCCCTTATGTGAGGAATAAATATTTTGCTCTAGTTGTAACGTGTTTCAATGCAAGAACTAGGCCTCAGACAAGGCAATTAACCATCTAAAATAATCTACCCAGCTGCTACCACCTGTTTGTTAACCACTCCAGGGTGATTTCTTCCCTGTGGGAAATACCTCCAGGTAGTTTCCATTGAAAAATATCTGGAAATCCTGAATAATGCCCCCCACCCCTGATTCTGAAAAGCCACCCATGTTGCTATTAGCACTGAGTCTGATGAAAGCTTGCATCTGACTGGTATGATGCAGATAAAGCCTGAACACTGAATTGGTTCAATCTTCTGGTTAGCGCCACTGGGTAAGCTATGATCATGCCTGAAAAGGGATGCTAAGCACATTCTCTTTCATTAATTTTCCAATCACCTGAGACTTCCTTTCTCCAGTCTCTAGCAACACCGCTATGTAAAATAAAGCAGCCTATTTCTGCTATCAGCTTGGGGGGTGAAATGTTTAACTTTGAAAGCAGGATCATTGTTAAATCTGACAGCTTCCAGAGTTAACCTATAACGCAGCATCTGGAACACAATCCCCACCTCATCCCTGAGAGTCTAGTTGAAAATTTAAGTTAATTTTTTGATTATTTAAGGAACAGTTAGCCACAGTCTCTGCATTTTACTTCAAATGCCTCAGAGTGGTAGTGGATGGAGTCTGGGGAGCTGATATTAAGTGCAGTCAACTCACGTTCCTTCTCCTGAATGAAAGGTGCATTCTAGATCTTTCCTCAGCAAACAGTGAAGGAAATTTTGTAAAAACACAAAATGCTGGCAGAACTCAGCAGGCCAGACAGCATCTATGGGAGGAGGTAGTGACGACTTTTCATGCCAAAACCCTTCATCAGGAAATCTTGTATCACTGAATGGAGGCTGTTCAGCCCATTGAGTCTCTAATGGCTGTACATCAAATCAGTTCAGCTAGTCACAATCAATACCCTTTCTCACCCTTCTCCTATAGTCCTGCAGCTTCTCTCCTTTCAGGTACTTCCTCTGCTTCCCTTTAAAAGCTACAGCAGGATCTGCCTCCATTATTGGAAGTGTCTTCCAGGCCTAGCTATTCGCTGTGGTAACTTCGTTCCATCTGCCCACTTGCTTCCTTTCCTAAGGCAACGTGATAGCTGCTGCTCACACTGTAATAGAGCGTGGCCAATAGAAGGAAGAACATGGACTCACAGGAGCCTCATCAACAGCAGCTGCCTGCTCCTGATCCATCTATAGCTGTACACGGCAGGGGCAGCTTGCTCAATGCGATTCCCTTTCCCAGGCATAAGTGTCTCTTTCCCAGGCTATCTTAGTGGTGATGGAGAATCTCTGCTTCCTGCTCACTGCTAGACACACAGTGCTGGAAGCTGTAACAGTGATCACAATCTCGCCTTCTACACCTTGAGAATCTTTCCTTGGTTCTGACATACATAGAATTTTTCTGTGGGTTACTCACGAGTGTAATAGTCAGGTAACAGATGCAAGAATTGGTGTCTTGTGCCAGATGGGGCCAGTGTTAGTGAGTGGATGCTTGGGCTTTATGGCTCTGACTGGATTACAGGGTTTCAGAGGCTCTTCAACTGCACATGTTGCTTTGAAACCATTTTCAGTCCAACCTAAAGTATTCATTAATTCACTTCTATTAATATTCAGTTCATCACATCCATAACAAGATTTGTGAAAAGTTGGAAGGAACCTTCCTTCATCCCGGATTCCTAAAGGATTCCTTCATCCAGGGTGGAGATGTGGGGGGGGGGGGGTGAACTGGCAGGTTATCATGCATTCAGTCCTCTAAGAAGATTAGACCTTGGCCACTTGAAGTCATAAGAAAATATGGCTGGTGAACCCAGTGAGAAACAACCTGGTGAAACTGAGGTACACGTCAGCTGAAGGTGTCTTAATGGGAATGTTATCAGGCCAGCCTACCACCTACCGAATGGAGCTTCCTTTTCAACATGAATGAGCCAGACTGTCGGCAATGGGATGGTCCAGTGTGCACCGAACTCCATACAACAGCTGCATGAGTTGGACACACAAGACAAGGGACACACTGCCTCCATAACTGAGAAGCAGACCAGGAAATGGAAAAATTGCAGGAGCGGTACACACATGTGCATGTTACACTAGTACGCATTGTCAGCTGTCAGGCTGTGGCAACCTCCAGAAAGACTGCTGCCGCAGTCCAGCTTACACACATGAGCACTTCCCCCAACAATTAACTCCTGTGACTTGTCTAAACTCCATTGGATAGGATCACTAGGCAGCAGGTGAGTTCTGTGTGGAGCCCAAGTGATATGGCACAGGATGTGTAGGGCAACCAGCCACTCAACAAGCACAACTCGCTGCAGTCCCAAAGATGTGACATCAAACTTCTACATCTTTCGGAACGTGAAAACTTAACATTCATTATGTTAACATCCATGGGGTTATAAATGGTCCACTGTGAACTTTCACACTTCCTTTTCCTAGCACCAGAATAACTCTTGAGATGTATAGCTACCAGTATGATTGAGACTGACCCTTCCCATCTCTTATGTGTAAACCTGGCTCTGCCGCCTTTCACCCAGACTTGCCCAGAGGGAATTACAGTGATCAGTGCATGGGAAAGCTGAAGGGGTTGAGTTGAGTTTATTGTCACAAGGTACAGGTACAGTGGAAAACTTCATTCAGACTGTGGACTTCGATGAAGCGAAGCAGTGGGTAAGAAAGAGAAGCATTCAGATCTGGCTCCCCACTTCCGTGGTCCCACTGATTGAATCATTCATGGCCCTCGCCCCCCAACCAGGTAACAATGGGCTGCTGAGCACTTCATTGTAGGTCAGTCAGGACTGCTCCAGGTGGCATTCATCTTGCCCTTGGTGAAAGTCTGCATCCAGTTGCTGTATGCAGCTGGCACTCTTTCCACAGCTGAAAGGAGATGGACTCTTACCATCTGTTTCTCCCTGCACCTCTGGTCCCTTTGCCAGAGCGGACAGCTTAGCCCAGGCATCTGTCAATGCCTCACACACACTGTTGCTGCTGATCCAGGGTTACCTAACTCAGGAGGCACAGCCTCCTGGGTAGGTGGAGTTTGGAAAGAACACCTTCCCACCAGCGCAGGCTTCCTGTTATCATCTCAGTCTTCACCATCTCCTCCTGCTCGCCCGTGAGGCGTCAGACATCATATGAAACCCAAATATCTGCTATCTGGACTCTGTGCTGATCCTCCTTCAGGGAGAGTGTTTTTCAGCTAGGAGGTCTGATTGTCCTCTGCTGAAAGTTTTATGGAAAAAATTCAAAGTAAGGAAGTTAAAAATCAGCAATATGTATTTGTACATATTCAGTCGGTATCATTATTCAGACGTGTGAATAGAAAGATGAAAACAGATGCTAGAATCTGGAATAGAAAACAGAAATGCTGGAAAAACTCAGCAGGTTAGGAACAGAAGAAAATAAAGTTCAAGTAAACGTCATCCTCCTTAGCTCCATTGGTTCATCAACACACTCTACCAGCCCCTCACCTGGTCTCACCTGTCCCAGTAAGGTCTTTTAAGATAAAATAGTATCTTTTAAGAGATTCTTAGGTGGTACATAGAGCTTAGAAAAATAGAGGGCTATGTGGTAAGGGAATTCTAGGTAGTTTTTAGAGTAGGTTACATGGCCAGCACAAAATTGTGGGCCAAAGGGCCTGTAATGTGCTGTAAATTTCTATATTCTATGATCTACCACCTACCAGAAACACAGGAGATTCTGATGATGCTGGAAATCCTGAGCAACACACACTAAATGCTGGAATAATTTAGCAACTCAGGTAGCATCTATGGAGGAGAATAAACAGCAAATAACCTACCAGTTTCCATCTCTATACTGACAAAGACACTTTCTATACACTCACTGTATCTCCACTTGGCTTTGAATCGCATAGACATTAGCATAACATACATTAGGTTGCTGTTTACCAACAATTATCCCCTCTGTACTAATCAACAAGCTTCAAAATCTGGACCTCTGTTCCTCTCTCTGTAACTGAATCCTTGAATTCCTTATGAGGAGACCGCCATCAATGCAGATTGGTAATAACATCTCCTTCTCACTGACAATTAACACAAGCACACTCCACACCACAAGAATGTGCGCTTAGCCCACTACTCTACTTTCTCTACACTCGTGACTATGGCACAGCTCAAATGCCATCCATAAATTTGCCAACGGTTTGGTAAAATTTCAGACGACAACGAGAAGCCATGCAGGAGTGAGATAGATTGGTTGGTTGAGTGATATTGTAGAAACAGCTTGCAATCATTTGTCAGCAAGTTCAAGGAATTGATTCTGGACTTCATGAAGGGGAGGGCAGGACATCACTGGTGGAAAGGATGAGTGATTTCAAGTTCCCGCGTGTTAGTATGTTTGTCAATCAATCCTGGGCCGAACACGTTGATGCCACTATGAAGAAAGCTTTCCAGTGGCTTTACTTCATTCAGAGTTTGAGGAGATTTGGTATTTCATGAAAGATTCATGCAAATTTCTACAGATGTACAGTGGGGAGCATTCTGACAGGTTGCATCACTGCCTGCCATGGAGGCTGCGATGTAAAGGATTGCAAGAGGCTGCGGAGGGTAGACACAACCAGTTCTAACATTGGTATATCCCTCCCAATCATTGAGGACATCTTCAAGAGTTAATGCCTTAGGAAGCTGGTATCATTAAAGAACTTTGCCATCTGGGGCACACTCACTTTGCATTATTGCCATGGGGGCAGAAGTGCAGGAGCCTGAAGACCCACACTCAATGTTTTAAGAACAGCTTCTTCCCCTCCACGGTCTGAATTTTGAATGCCGATGAACCCGTGAACTCTATCTCATCATCCCTCTTTTATACTATTTATTTGTTTATGCAACTTATAGTAATTTCAAAATCTTGCCCTGTATTGCTGCTGCAAAACAAATTGTACGACAAAATGTCGGTGATAATAAAATTGAATCTAATTCTATTTCTCCCTTCTACCTGTCAGCAGGGACATAAGTCTTCTCTTGAAAATCTTATGCAATGGGTCATCAGTGGAATCCATTCTCCAAGCTGCCATGTTCCCTCCCTCCTGAGTAATGATCAAATGTAATAGTTACAGTGTCTGTCGTGAAATTAGGTTCTGTAGATCCTAATAACTTAATTTGTTAGAATACCTAGAATTCTTAGTTCGCTGAATGGCTGAGTTGTATCCTCTCCAGCCAACACACTTTCTTAAATACTGGAGCCAATATGTTTGTTAGCACAAGCCCAGGAAGAAAACATTGCAGTGCTGGTGAAAATCAGGTTAACCTACAGTAAAACAAATCAGTTCACATTTCTGGCTGTTTAATGGAAATTCCTCTTCTCATTTCTTGGTGAGATTTTTTTGTTTTTGGATTGCTTTCCCAAGTGACATCAGCAGCAATGTTGTCTTCTGTAGTGAGATTCTCAACCTCACTAGCATTATTTACTGAAAAATACAATCAACCTAACTTCCCCTGAAATCCCGCTATTTAAAGGGACAACCGTCTAACTTCATTCTTTGCTTTCATTGAGATTTCTGACCTCCTGTGACCTCAGATACTGACAAAAACATGTTTTGACTGCTTGGCTCATGGAGGTTAGGGCCCCAGTCCCTTTCAGTTCCTAGCCTCAGGATCATCCGAGGCTGCTGATGATCTCTGCCACATCTCATTGGCGAGGTCACCCAAACTCTCCACCAGTTTTCCCTTCAGGACATAGGAGCAGGTAGAAAAGGTAAAACTGTGTTCTCAGGTACGCAGGTGTACCAAAACTGCACTCATGTGCTGACAGAATTGTCTCTGACATTCTCTTACCTGGCGCAACTGAATATAGTCTTGAAAGATCTTAGTGATCACATTTCACAAAGAAGGTGCCGACTGCAGACACCAGCATATCAGGACTGCTCCTCCTTCCTCACATTATTGCAAAATCTACTTCGCCTGTAATGGGTAGAGTGCTGATGTTGTTTTAGTACATCCTTTTCGATGCTGTCTGTTAGGATTGCACCTGCTCGGCCATGTACTGAAATCTGCAAGGATTTGCAAAACAATAAGAAGATTGTTGAAGAATGTCATTGTTACCATGGCATTACACATGGAAAATTAATGGCATGTTTCAGTGAATTGGATACCTCAGTTCCTGTTCTTTCACAAGAAGTGTTAGGGACACATCAAAGTTGTTTCAAAGCCACACAAATTGTGAACAGTTTTTTCCCACTTACAGATGAACACTCCCACATTGTCCCCATCACACTCGGAATTTAACATCACCCTTTTGGTCATACAGGATACAACAGCATAAATGTTCTAAGTAGAAACATAAGTAGACAACGTGGCCTATCAAATTGGCTCTGCCACTCCTGGCTACCATTGGAAACTTCTCAACATCCTCACTGCTTATCAAGTGTCTATTTAACTATCCATAAAATATCTAAACATTCAGCTCCCACAACCCTTTAGGTTAAGAGATTTCCAAAGATTCTTGAGCCTCTAAGAGAATAGTTTGTCCTCATCCATGTTAAATGTGTGACTCCTTTCTTTAGAAATAGTGACCCCCTGTTCTACATTTTCCCATAAGGAGTAAAAACACTCTCCATCCTATCCCTTGGGATCCTATATGACTCAGTCAAATCTTCACTCTTCTCTACTCTAACAGATGCACATTCTTATAAAACTTGTTGCCACTTTGAATCTTACACTTTTTGCTTTTGTGCATCTTTCTCTCTCTCTTCTACCATTGTCAAAAGTTCTCTCTTCAGCCACTAAAGGCTGAACACAAATGCCAACCTCCTCATTCCTTTCTCTATCCCTTTAAACCTCTTCAAAGTCTTGCATTCTGTTCAAGTTCCAAACACTTTCATCTACACCTGGACATTAATTTTCCTCATTTTGTTGGGATGTGTCCTGGGACTTATTTTGACAGTTAAGGTGATAAAAAATGTAAAAATGCTGCTTTTGACAGTTTGGAAACTTTCTGACTTGGAACTCAGTAAATTTACAGATGGGTTTCTAACAGTTGACCAGTCAGATGACAGCAGAAGTGATTATGTGCACTGGCTTGAATGATATAAAAATTAGTGCCTGATCTATGAACCAGACTACAGCAATGATATAACAAATGCCACAAGGAATTTTAAAACTATACTGGCTTTGCAGAAACATTTCAGACAGTAACAGTTGCAAGTGTACCATGCCATCTGGCAGTGGACAGAAAATGCAGGGACTAGTGTGGCACCCAATGCATTATTAATTATGGAGCCAGTCGTATCTGCACAAATATGCACCAGAAGTCTTCTTTCAGCCAAGGTTGCAGTTGAGTATTTGTGTGTGGGCGGGTGGAGTTGCTACGAGAGGACCAGGCAGCAGGAAGACAAAAAGGACTGTGCCTGGGATCAACAAAAGAGTAACATTGAAGAAAGAACAATATGAGAGGGTGAAGAAAGGATATGGTGGGTGGAAGAAGTGTCAGGCATGTATTTGGGTGCAAGGAGTCATGAGAGAGGACTATTGGTAGAGAGGGTGAAAAAAGATTACCGAAGTTTTCATAGAGGACCCACCTGCCTACAGTTCAAGGTTTCCCAGGTGCCTGTGAAGCATCAATCATTGGGCAAGTAGAGTGGACCCTTTTAACTAATTGTATTGGGGGCTTTAACACTCCAGTTAGGACTTGCATGAATGGTCAGTACTGTCCTTGAATGCAAGTGACATTAAGACGGGATTTGCTTGTCTGCTGAACTCTCTGCACATGCTCAGTAGCCTCTGTCCATATACTTGCCAAATCCATGGATAGTCATTGAAAGGTAAGTGCTGCCCTCTAATAGAATAGATGGATAGAGGTTGTCATTAGATCAGCCATGGTTAAATTAAATAGTAGAGCAATCCTGTTTGACTAATGACGTATTCCAGGTCAAAATTCATATGATATGTTCATATTGTTGTTGCGTGAATGAAATCACTGGAGAAAAGTACTGGTGGGTGGGAAACAGCTTCTTTATTCAACAAAACAAGGTTCAGCAGGCATCATAAGGAGATGCTATTGGTTATATCCTCTCCTATGAAAGTAAGCAAAATGTGTAACATGCATCCCTAAATTCATCTCATACTTCCAGAAACTATTGACCACCCCTTTCATTCAGCAGCACTATATATCCAACTGGGGAAAATGGGATCTTTTCCGAGATCCAACATAAACAAATACTTCAGACCCTTGGCATTTCAACAACAGTTCTGATGGAAGTACATTGATCAGAAATGTTAACTCTTCTCCTTTGTGCTTAGCTTTCTGAGTAATTCCAGAATTTTCTTTTTAATTATTTGGTTAGTTTCTCCTGTTGGAGGTGATCATTGCTTGGTACTTGCAACTGTGTTACATGCCTTTTATCATGATACCAAGTCTGCTTATTGTCCAGGTCTTGCAGCACATAGGCATGGACTGCTTAAATTGCTGAGAATTCAAATATGGAATTTAACCTTATGAAACCATCACCAAATATCCTCACTTCTGGCCCTATGATAGAAGGAAGGTCATGGATGAAGCAGTAGTTGATAATTAACTCTGAGATGCTGTCCCAGGGAACTCCAGCAACATTGTCCTAGGGCTGTAGGATGATTGACTTGAACTATCTCTCCAGCAGGTAGTATTTTCATCTTGATGCCTGTTGGCCAAGTCCTATCAAGACTCAGTTAATCATTCCTATCTCACCCCTGGAATTCAACTCTTCTTCATGTAATGTTCAAGATTGTGAAGGTATGGAGTGGAAGCCAAACAGAACATATGACAGCAGGTTATTGAAACATAAAAGCCTCTTGATAGCAGCATTGATAATATTTTTAGTTGATAATTTAGAATAAAGCGAATGATTGAATTTCTCCTACATTATGTGAACATGATGTGCTAGGCTATGCTGTTGGGTAGATATCAGTATCACACAAGAACAGATTGAATACAGGGGCCATTAGATTGAGGATGCATGCTGTACCTTTCAGCATTGCAGCTGGGATTTGTCAGGTCCAATAGACATCATTTTTATCGTATGCACTCAGACATCTTTTGAGATCATTTGAGGTGAATCACATTGGCTAGTGAGGATAAGATGAATTGTCCACTCCACATAGCAGATTGGGTTCTACCATGGTGGGGGATGGGCATGTGTTTAGTAACTCCTCTACTTGTTTGTAGTTTAATTGTCTATCTCCATTCCCAACATAATGCAGTAGGACTGCTAGACATTGCTATGGAATATGTTAGATCATCTATTACTTGTTTTTGTTATTAACTCACGTACAGTCCTGACTACAAGCTCACCAGTTTGGAACCGCATTTTAGGTGCATTCTGAAGTTGTTCCTTATAATGTCTTCTCCACTCATTGAACCAGTACCCCTAACTGTACTGGATGACAGGAACTGAGGGAGGGAGAAGGTGATTTGCAGTTGAGCTGGAATAGGAATACAGTGAAAAGTTGGGGAATTAGACTGACGAGAATGTTATGAGAACTGACATAGATTTGATGGAACGAATGGCCTCCTTATATGTTGTCGAACGATATAGGCGTAGGCGACTGCGAATCTTTGCTAGTCCGCTGGGGAAACAGAAAACCCGATGTCTATGAGTCAGGTTCCATTGGAGGTTGGAGGCTGAAGGTGGCTTATGCCAGGGTTGGAGAACTGTATGTTTGTGTGGGTGGGTGTGTGGCAGGGAGGAGTAGGGCTGGTTTTCCTGTTGTATTCTCACTTGTTGGGCTCTGTTTGTTGTGTGCCGTGTTGTCCTGGTGAACATGGTGATCATGCTATGTTGGTGCTGGAACAAGTGGAGATACTTGCAGGTTGCTCCCAGCATACACGTGAGTGTACCGGTTGTTAACATTTCACTATATGTCTCAATCTACATATGAGAAATAAGTCTGAATGTGAATCAGGAAAGGTTGGCCAGCTGGAATACCTCAACATTTAGATACACATGCACTGATACCCTGAAGTTGCTACCACATAGGACAATAAATGCTTTGCATTTACATTGGATGTTCAGCACTATACATCCAAAAAAAAACAAGACTGTACCCATACTACTTCAAACTTTCCAAATGAGGCCATGTGGCCTTGGTCATTGTCAGCTTCACTTAACATTAGAAAGTCTTGACACAAATTAAATGGATTAAACCGTAGCAGTTAGCACGACTCTCTTACAGCTTGAGGGGTGGGGTGTGGGGGCTGGAATTCAATTCTGGCACTGTCTGTAAGCAAGTTTGTACATTCCTTCCCATGTGTGTGCTGATTTCCTCTGGATGCTCCGGTTTCCTCCCACCAGTCCAAAGATGCACCAGTTAGTAGGTTTATTGGTCATTGTGAATTGTCCCATGATTAGGTTAGGGGTAAGTTGATGGGTCGCTGGGCTTGAAAGGCCGGAAAGGCCTTCAGTATCACTGAATAAATAAAATTATAGTTGCCTAGGTCTGACTACAATATCTTACATAGTTAAACAGTCTTCCTTCACTATTTTAGATCGTATATGATGAATTGAACTTTGGATAAGAAATTAAAGATTCTTAATAAAATTAAATTGGAATAAAAGTGTTCATGGGTGGAAAGGGGATGAGGATTATGGGGAAGCAGGACTGTTATTAACTACGGTACATTTAGTTTATTTACAGTTAATTTAAAATTTTGTGCTAGTAATTTCTGAAGAGCACTGCTAAACCTTAAGTGTCATAAAACCTTTACTGAGAACTTGGATGCATTGCCTGAGACTAAATTATAAATTAGATTTAGTCCCTTCTGGGTCTAATCCACAAGTGCAGTCACGCTGCTGTGTTATTTTCCCGAATTAAGTCAGCATGGTATTTTTAGAAGAATATAAAAGACATAAGGGATCCAAGCTGTGTTGTATTTCAGTAGAGTGTGATCACTGATTCATAGGCGATTAAGTCAGGATTGATTTGTGTAGGTCAACTGCTGCAGTGGCAAGTAAACTGATATTTCATATTTTTGCAAATTGCGAACAGGTTGAAGGAGACGTCAGTCTTCCTAAGCTCACTATCCTTCTTCAGCTTTCACTTGGCATTAAACAAATAGTAATTTTACAGTAAAATCCACTCACTCACCAGAAATGTGGTCCTACTGCAATATTAACTGCTTATAAATAAAACATTTTTTTATTTACAGCTGGAATATTTATCTTGCTTGTCTTTCCCATAATTCTCCATTATTTCCTGTTTCCAGCCTGTCATCTTCATTTTTAGATCTAAATTTCCTATCTTTGAACTTTCTTTCCAAGTGTCTTCTAGCCTACTTGCCTAGAAATTCATCTCTGCACCTTTCCAAAGCATGAGAAGTTATTGGACCACGGGAAATTATGCTGAATTGATGTTAAGTAATTGTGCTCATGCTTCTGAGTGAGTTAATGCTAATTTTAAATATGACCTATTCTTTATTTGTATTAGATTTTCTCATAACTGAGAAATGTTTTTCTGGTGTTCAACTCAAAACCGTGCACGACCCAAGATGTGTTTCCAGTGAGAATTTCAACCATATTGGTTCAAGTAATGGCTGCTGCTGTCCACTTACAGAAGAGTTTTGCTCATGGTGAGGGCTTGATAACAATATTTTTTAAATAGTTGGGCACATTTATCCAATAGTCACTGACAGACTGTGATACAACTCTCTGGAAACTAAATGTCAATGAAACTGGCCGAAACTGGGATACCAATCATCAAGCTTCCAACTAACTTCAGCTAGTTCCCCCTCAAAGTTTCCTGGTCAGAGTTTTATTAGGGATCTCACAAAAGGAAGAGTGGTTTCAAGTGAGAAGCAGGTGAGAAGTAGGTAACTAATCAAAAGGGAGTCAAGTCTCTGACTAATGAGGTGGGACTCAACATATATTATCCATACATCCAGTTTTATGCCAACAGTTCATGCAAAGAGGAAGGATTCAGGAAAGCACAAGTTTTCAAGGCTTAAAATATTGTTCAGTTTTCACTTGGAACTAAACAAGTAGTCAGACTTCAGAAATTATACTCTCACTGAAATATTAACTGCTTACAACAAAATAATATATTATTGCATGTATTTAATATATACTCATTGGCCACATCATTAAATACACCTGCACGTTAATGCAATTACCTAAACAGCCAATCATACGACGGCAACTCAGTACATAAAATCATGCAGATAGGGTCAAGAAATTCAGTTTGGAATGGGGAAGAAATGTGATCTAAGTGCCTTTGACCACGGAATGATTGTTGGTGCCAGACAGGGAGGATGGAGTATCTCAGAAACTGTTTATCTCCTGGGACTTTCTTGCATAACAGTCTCTAGAATTGACAGAAAATGGTGCAAAAACAACGACAAAAAAAAAAATCCAGTCAGCAGCAGTTCTGTGGGCAAAAATGCCTTGTTAATGAGAGAGGTCAGAGGAGAATGGCCAGACTGGCTGAAGCTGACAGGAAGGCAACATTAAATCAAATAACCACACATTGTGACAGTGCAGAAGAGCATCTCTGAATGCACAATACATTGAATCTTGAAGTGGATGGGCTCCTGCAGCAAAAGACCACACTGGCTCAGCCCCCGCGGCCATTCTGTTGGGTAAACTTCATGCAGCTTATTCCGCTCCCAGAATTCTCTTCTTCCAAACGCACTCTGTGACTCTCCATTGTGACAACAAGTGTTAGTTTTCCCATTCTTCCACACAGTGGTTTTACTCATGTTTGTTATCCATTGTGAACTAATGCAAGTGCCTGCAACTGCTCTCCACGTCGAAGTCAAGGTTACTATCACCCTCAGAAACCAACCCACATGCTACATCTAGTGTACCTCACCTCATAACTCCCACGTATGGTACTTTGCTCTTACTGCTGCTTTATGGAATCCAGAACTGGTGCAGAAAGTTTTTTTTTAGTAAATGCAACTTCAGTGATCTGTGAGGATAGGCTCATTCAGCTGCATGTTTGTAGATTTTCAGGGTGCAGGGGTTTGTGTTTGTGTGTTAATACCTGGTCGGATATATCCTCAGAATATATCCTCAGGATATATCCTGCCATCAGACCCCCTCCCCGTGCACATTGAGGATGTGTACCTGTTCTTCACAGTTCTGTGAAGGTTACTCCTCCCCTGGAGAGGGCTCATTGTGGACCATGAAGTCTGTCAGAGGTATAATGTGTCTTTACCACTATTTATACATTTGATCCTAGCTGGAAAGCTGTCTACATGATGTCCCTATCCCTGAGCCCACTACAAAAATAAGTTCAGATGATTCTGGAAATCTGGAATGAGCACAGAGATTTCTGGGGTTACTTGGCAGGTCAAACAGCATCAATGGGGAGAGAGACCTACTGCTTCAGTTCAATAACCTGATCTGACACAATGTGAAGTCATTGGCCTGAAATGTTCATCGCCTGGACAAGGACAAAATGTTACGGGATAGAGTTCTGGAAGTTGATGAAACTAATAGCACAACTATGAGAGCAATGCAAAATACACTGGATGAATGAAATTACAGAAAACAATTCTCAAAAGCGCAGTAGAAAGCATTTGTTGAAAATGGTTTTAGAGAACAGAGTTCTACTTATTCAGTCATAATGAATCTATGTGTCAAGACATCATTTGATGGAAGAATAAGATAGAAAGGAGGGAGGGGAGCAGGAAGACACAAAGGATGGTCTGAAGTAAACAAAGGAAGTGAGCAAATGGATAGATATAGAAATTCACAGGGGGGGAAGAGAGAGATTGAGAGAAAGGTGTAGAGACTGGGAAAGATGGTGGAGATGGATGCAGGAGATGGATGAAAGGGAAAAATAATGGTGCAAGAGGAGGAGGTGATTCTCTGGGCACCATAACGATGAGTTCTTTCTCTGCACCATTGCTATTAGTGATTTATTTCACTCTGTTTAATATACATTATGCTTACTTATCTTCCAGTGACAGATTAGTAGGATAACTACACTTTAAGCTGCCATATCACTCTACCTGCAGTCCTTTCAAGTGCCTTTTCAGGGGTTCCATTGCAAACAGTGGTGAAGTTGTTCTAGATTAGAAGAGAGCGGAATATAATGCTGGTGAAGACTTTTCAAGGAAAGACTTTTTAAAGGGAGATTCTCCATTCAGGAGACTGAAACACAAGAGATACTGTATAACATCAAGCAACAGAAAGCTCCTCAACTTGAAGCGATACATCTATTTCTCTTCCCAATAATGTGGCCTGAGTATTTTCAGAAATTGCTGTTTTTATGCAAGATCAGCAATCTTGTGTAATGTGGAGGGATGATCTGGTGTAGTGTGGCCTGAGAGGGTAGAATTATCCTTCAGACAGATCCACATAGATATTTCTAGATTTAATCCAGCCTTCCAATTTACTGCTCAGAGTTTGATGGGCCCATTATGTCTGAGATGTTACAGCCCCTTCTGTGACATAAAGAATGACCTACTTGGGGTGGGTACAGGAGAGTATTAGGTTACTTGGAACCAATGGAAGATTTGTCTAGTATGGCTCATTTATGAGGATGAGAGGGAAGAAAATTAAAGGGAAATGAAGGAAATTAAATCTGCACCATCACACATCACATTCTCCAAACAGGTCCCAGCAACTCAAAAACTCCCCACTTAGAGCTGTAGGCAATGTTGATCTCAGCTCTTCTATATGCAGATCCCATCAGTATACTCCAGAGCAATGTAGAAATATGTGTGGTTTTTGAGAAGGAAATAAAGGTTACTAAATTGATGGTATCAAAGCAGTAGATGGATTGTTCTTTCCCCTGAAACTCATGGATAGGATCTTAGTTAATCCCTCCCCATTGCTCAGTTTGCAGAGGCTGTGAACTTTTGATTTAATCAAGGCTTATTAATCCCTATAATCAGTAAGACAAATCTCAGAACATGGGCAAAGATCCCAGCACAAGTTCAGAGTATATTCATTCCTATTCAGAATTAGACAAGATAAAGTTTGCTGTCAAGTACTGCCACAGGCAGAACAGTAACACTGCAGGCAGAACTGGTGCCTCAGCTCTCCAGTGATCTGGGTTCATTCTTAAACTTTGATCCTGTCTGTGTGGAGTTTGCATGTTCTTCCTGTATTTCATCCAGATGTGTTGGTTTCATCTTGCATACCAAAGATAGGCTGGTAAATTAATTGTCCATTATGGATTTCCACTATTCTGTAGGAGAGTGCTAGGATCTGGGGGCAGTTGATGGGAATGCAGGGGGTATAAAATGTGATTAGTTCGGATTAGTGTAGTAGATGCTTAATGGTTGGCAAGGATTTGGTAGGTTGAAGGGTATGCTTCAGTCAGTGGCCAATTTATTAGGAACATCTCTACACCAGCTTGATAATACAAATACCTAATCAACCATTCATGTGGCAACAACTTAATGCATAAAAAACATGCCGACTTGGTCAAGAAGGTCAGTTGTTTTTCAGACCAAATGTTAGAATGGGGAAGAAATGTGATCTAAGTGACTTTGACTGTGAAATGATTATTTGTGCAAGACATGGTGGTTTGTGTATCTCAGAATCTGCTGATTTCCTGGGATTTTCATGCACAGTTTACAGAAAATGATGCAAAAAAAACCCAGAAAATGACCGTCCCATGGGCAAAAATGCCCTGTTAATGCGAGAGGTCAGAGGGGAACGGCCAAACTGGGTTCAAGCTGACAGGAGGGCAACAATGACCCAAATTGTGGTGTTATCACATGGCATGTGTGAGAACAAGGCTGGACGGTGTTATGAGCATGCATAGAAATGACAGAATGATCTAAAAGCATGGTAGTGTTAAATGAAGTTGCTGTTTGCTGTTAAGTGAAAGTTCTAGTTTGAATTCTTCCACAATATGGTTTGTTCTTAGTAACCCATGGTACGTACAAAGAAGCTTAGCCTATCATTGAACTCCACTTGAATGTGGATTTTCACCTGCTTAGCTCTTGATGGGATGCCTTTTGAGATTCAATCTACCAATAAATGAGAGGCTCCTGAGAACAGAGGGAGGTGAACAAGTGACAAGATGGAAAGGTGAACACAAAGCAAAGCAGAAAACATACTTTGACGGATATTCTCGTCCTTTACCTGAACTGCACCAAGGAGATGAATTAAAGATACAAGACAAAATGAACACATGGACACAGAAAGCTACAGTACTTGAAGAAGTACAACCCAGATCATACGTGGTTCAAACAGAAGAAGGGACAGTGTTAAGAAGAAATTGCAAAGACCTCAAGAAAGAGTCAACTTTAGAGTTTCAGTTAACTGATGCAGAAAAGACAAAACATGAAAATAACAACAAAACATAAGAACTGTGTGAACCACTTAGAAGATCTACTCATGTTCATAAACCCCCAGGGAGACTGATAGAGACATGTTATATTATGCATTTGTTTTGATTAATGTTGCTAATTGTTTCTCTCTTTAAGGAAAGGAAGATGTGGTGATATCACATCTCATGTGTAGGAATGTGATTGGACGGAGTTATGAGCATGTGCAGAAATGACAGAATGATCTAGAAGCTTGGCAGGGTTAAAAGTGGTTGCTGTTTGCTGTTAACTAAAAGTTCTAGTTTTAATTCTTCCAGAATCTGGATTGTTCTTAGTAACCCACTGTACATACAAAGAACACAACACAAGTAACCATGCCTTACAACAGTGGTGTGCAGAAGAACATCTTTGAATACACAACACATCGAACCTTGAAGTGGATGGGCTACAGTAACAGATAACAACACTGGGTTTCACCCCTGCACCTAATAAAGTGGCCACTGAATATTTGCACTATGTTGGTCATTGACGCAAATAATGCATTTTGCTGTAAGTTTGAATGTTTCGATGTACATGTGACAAATAAAGCTAATCTTTATATTTAATCTTTCCTTGCTTGTAACTCTATACTTTATGGCCAAGTTTGGCGTTTGAACAGTGTTATTGCTTTTGACATTCTAGGAGAGAAGCAGCTGGTCAGAGCAACAGTGTAGTTGCAAGAAGTGTAACTCATGGTGGGTACAGGGGATGCAAGAGGCTATTGAATGGCTTGCCTGCAGCTGTGGAGAAATGCTTGAGTGGATTGACAGCTGTGGTGGCAGTAATAACATAGAGACAAAAGCTGTTCCGCTCTCATGAGCACGTACATAAACCACCTTAATCCAAGGTACCACCACAGCTTTGTTTCCCACCTAAGGACTTTGCACATTTTACATATCTCTTCCAGATCTAGTTACTTCTTGGCTTCCAGCCTCCAATTATTTTCTTCTCTCCATTGGCTACTGACCTACTTCTTAGCTGCCTTGCAGAAAAAGCAATGTTTTAAACATTCACAGATTGCAAGCTGTGGCTTCTCACAGACAATAGCACAGAAGTTAGGAATTTATTGCTACTTTCTAATTGGAAGGTTTCTCACTGCTGCCAATTTTATATAATAAATAGTTTACTTGTTTGGTGTTTCTCTGCATGAGTTGTTGAGGTTGCTTCATCAGCTTTTCCACTATTTTATGTAGTTTATGAATTATGCCAGTGAATGGAATTCAAGACATTTTGATTATGAAACAGCAGTGTATACAGACTTATTCATCATAATCATGACTATTCTGCAAGTGTAGTGCTTTCTAATTTTGTTATTAGTCAACCCAGTCCCCAATGAGTTGGGGCTGCAGGACAAAACTGCCGACAGTTTGATACCAAATTAACAATCTTATTCAAAGACAACAGCATGGTTAGCAGGGAATTAGAAAAATGCTGTATTTGTTTTTCTTTAATTCTCCCATAAGTTGGTGGTGCTTTGATAGAAGGATGGTTTTTAATGGAGACAGCAAAAGTTATTCCCACACTGTGAGAAAATACCTGTCTTGAGCAAACAGTGATGATCATCATAAACTTAGTGCCTGTAAGGATTGAGTCAAACAGGGCTTTCAAGAGAGAGAGAGAGATGGTATTTTCCACCATATGAAGGTCATGAGATGGAATAGGTTCTCTGTAAAAATCTGACAAGAACGACAAGTTGTGTAGCTTCCTCTGTATCATAACAATATCCTGACTTCTACAGTGCAAGATCAACATTTATTGGCCATTGTTTAATATCTCCAAGACAGTGGTAATACTTATCTTGTTATATTAAAGTTAAAGTCAAAGTTCAGTTCATTGTCAAATTCAGAAGACCTGTACATGCATATATAGGTGCAATGAAAAGCTTACTTGCAGAAGCAGGAACGGGACATTTGGCAGCATCATATAAACAGCATTCACAAAAACATATACTAAACATAAAATATACATAATTTTGTACAAGAAACCCCATTTGGAACAAAAAAACCCCACACCAAATCCATATTGGTTGTTGGAAAGTGGTGGAAGTGTTCATTGTGTTGTTAAACTGGAGTGATTAGGGTTTTCCTGGTTGGTTCAAGAACTGAATGGTTGAATTGAAGTAAATATCTTGCACTTGGTGCCTTGAGACTTCAGGTCTCTGTATTTCCAGCCTGCTGGTGGCTGCAAGAAGATGGCATGTCCTGGACGGTGGGGTTCTTTCATGATAGATGTTCAGTTCATCACAGGCAAAGCCCTCCTCCATGTTTTATTATATTATTTATCTGCTAAAATGGTCATCTGTTGGGTAGCTCAGCAGTGACAGTTCTGGCAACACTCCATTAGCAATCATTGTTGGTGAGGTCCGACAGGATCAATAGTAATGTCTGCAGCTTCCACACCAGTGGCACATACCTCTGTATGATAAAAGATATGTTTTCCTTAATTAAGGAACCACTTGAAAAGTGCTGATATATTCAGAATCACAGCTGGTTACAGGGAGTTGCAGAAGAAAGCAGGGTTGCATGAGAAAGGTCGACCAGAATGGGAAAATAATGAGGATCCCCTTTTGGGGAATGTTGTTGTCATGGCCAGAAAGACAGCTTGTGGTCATCAAGCTTCAAGTTCAACTTCAACATTCAAAGTTCAAAGTAAATATTATTAGAGTGCATATATGTCACCATATACAGTCCTGAGATTCATTTTCTTGTGAGCAATCACAGTAAATGCAAGGAG
This sequence comes from Hypanus sabinus, assembly GCF_030144855.1. NCBI lineage: Eukaryota > Metazoa > Chordata > Chondrichthyes > Myliobatiformes > Dasyatidae > Hypanus > Hypanus sabinus. The sequence continues at coordinate 35,950,701 of NC_082721.1, forward strand.
CACATCACAATTCACTTAATTTTACATATAAACCATAATGAGTTACTTAAACAATTAAATTATATGCACTCAAACATTATATTTACAATATTACACAAATATTACTGAAATATTAAATACACAATACTCCTCCCTGTTATCTATAAACTCCAACTCAACAGAGAATGCATCTCAACTGTTTATGCAATATACTATATAATACAACTACTATTTACAGATGTCCACATGATTAGCATATGCAGTGACCATTCCTAGAGGTTCAAGTCAGAGTACTAGTTCCTCTTATAGTTGAGCAATCTACAAATACTCCCTGTCTACCTTACACGTAAAACATGATCACTTGGTGCTATGGTGGAGTTTGTATCAATGCAAAAGACAATAAATATCTTCATTATTGGGAGGAAGAACAGTGAGTAAAACTGTGGCAGGCCAAAATCTTCCATCACAGATAGAGTACTTTCTATAGATACTGATGTCCTAAGCATCTCAGGTTACTGCACAAGATCTGAAACTCATCGTCAAGATTACAGCCAACCTTCTCAGCAGGAAACTCCAAGAGGACCACAACCTTGTCATGGTTTAGAGGCTTGCGTGCCTTAACAATCCGGAGAGCTACTTTGGTTGGATCAGGGCTTTAAGCTTTGGCTCTTGGTAGAGTCACCAAGGTCAAAGGGTTGTGGACAGACTAAGAGTGGTCCACCAGTCATCGAGGTTCAAGTGTTCAGCTCAGGGCTAACAACCCAGACTGGTGAAACAAAATTGTTACACAAACAGCAATGAAGCATCTTTCTACATCTGAGTGTGATGATGTTCCTGAGTCTCCACCCAGGACTTGCATGGCTGACTGTAATGAAAACCGAGAGGAAGCTACCGACTCGATGAAGGAAGCCCTGAACAGTACCAGAGATGGAGGACCTGCATTGCTGCCCAAAATGCCTGCGGTGTAATAAGCAGTAAGTAAGTAAGTTCTCAGCAGGTAAGTGATAAACCAGCGAGCGCAGGCAGTGAGTAACAGCAGGCTAGTCAATTGTAGAAAACATCAAATACTCAATCCCATTCCGACAACTCAATCCATGGCTTCGTCTACTCTCACGATGAGGCCATTCTCAGGCTGGAGCAGCAACACCTCATATTTCATCCAGGTTACCTCCAAACTGCTGGCATGGACATTGATTTCTCCATGCTCCAGTAATTCCCAGCCCCCACTTCCCAAAATGAGCAGAGACCTTAAGTCAATTAACTCTCAATCTGTAAATCAAACATTGCATTTTAATATTTTGCTAAAAACTGTATGCAACCACCAAGCACTGACTACAACAATATTAAAGTGAACCCCAATAAATCGTGGCAACATGAAATGTAAATAGAAAATGTTGCAAATGTTTGGCTGATCGGATAGCATTTGTGGAGCCGATCTACATTTCAGACAAGCGATCATTTATCTGAACTGGTAAAAGCTACAAGGCAAATAAAAATCTGGTTTTTCTAAGATTCTGATGAAACATTAACCTGAAATCTTTAACTCTTTTCCACAGATCTTTCTCACCCACTGCATATTTCCAGAATGTTTTTTTAACATTTATTACAAAGTCAGGTTATCTTAATTGCCCTGGCCCCATTGTTCCAAAAGCAAAACGTTGTTGAAACCTAAGATTAAAATGCAAAATATTTTATACACTCAGTGATTAGGTAGCATCTCAGGAGGAAGAAATAGGCAGCAGTTCAGTTTCATTACAACACAGAAAACACTGAATTCCACAGCACCGAAGCCTTCAGCTGACGACAACTCTCCATGCTCTTTAAAAAAGCTATTCCAATTAACACCACTCTTCAGCTTGTTCCCTACAACAGTGCAATTTCCCTTCAAGTATACAGTCTTTCTAAAGTTTGTATTATTAAAATTTCTTCTGCCACTTTAGCAAGCTTTACCGTCTGCGGTTAACATCTGCTATTTCAAAGAGAGGTTTGATACACAGATAACTCAAAGTGGAATGATTCTTTCAGATGGAGATCTGTGGGGAACAAAGCAATTAGGCACAGTGGGAGAGAGTTCTATTAGACCTTGCAAATATAATGGACAGCTTTAAACTAGCTGGCATATCCAGTAGTCGAGATAGTTCATTATTGATGTTTTACCAAATACACGATGTTATTACATTTAGACAAGTAGACTTACTGGCAATGTAGCCATCTCCTGCAGGGGGTACTGTAGCATAGTGGTTCTGGTGCTCGTCTAGCAATCGAAAGTTCTAGATCAATGATTTGAAAGCTGAGGAGCTTACTATTGATAAAATAAAGTTGTAATGAAAACTTGTTGCTGTCACTTTCAATGGCAGCCATGAAATAATTGGATTGACAGAGAAACCTACTTGGTTTACAAATGGCCTTCTGCAGAAGAAAATCTGCTGGCCGGGCTTGAATGTGGCTCCTGGCAAACAGGCTTTCCAAATACATAACATCCAGGTGCATCAAGGCACTGTTTAATGGATTGTAATGGTGCACTCTACCCTTACAAAGACAGGTAAGGTAGGCTATCAGCACTTGCTTTGCATATAAAGCTGATATAGACATTTTACATACCAAGTAAAAGTGGGTCAGACTAAATCCAGAACACAAACTAAAGAAAATCTGCAGATGCTGGAAATCAATGTAATACACACAAAATACTGGAGGAACTCAGCAGGCCAGGTAACATCTATGGAAAAGAGTAAACAGTCGATGTTTTGGGCCAGAGCCTTCATCGGGACAGGCTAAATCTAGGACTGCACTCGGAGTAGACGAGGGACAAATGAATGGCATTAAAGAAGTGTGGGGGAACAAACAAGACCCTCATCCCAATGCAAGTCAACACAACAATGGATTATTGTTGGGTATAAGACAAGTGGATTAAAACTGCATTAAGTGTTGACCTCACTAAACTTTATCAGATCCTTTGAGTAGATGAATGTTTATTAAATTGATTTTCATTGATTTTAATTTTCTTTGCAAAAAGAACAGCAAGTGTGAAACCGAATAATGCTCTATGATGTATTTATGATCAACGCATGTTGTGTGGAATCAGGTACAGCGAGAGGTGAATTGGATATGATACTGTTAGCCAAACGAGCACTCAAAGAACCATATACTGGTGATAGCCAACAATGCCAAGAGAAAAACAGATGTTAAAAAGGAAAATGAATTTCGACCTCCTTTCCTGTAGCACCTTTTAACAACAGCGATATGCTAATGTAGTCATAGGCAAGCTGCTCTATTTAATACATGATTCTTCTGCATTTAAATCCTTGATGCTAAACCTGAAGGGGGTCTCAGATGGAAGCCAAAGTCAGTTTGAATTATTTTGATGCTAATTAATTCCTGTTTAACTGTGTTAATAGTGCTATAGCCTTTTCATTTTGATCGAGTTTAAATTAGTGGCTATTTATTAGAGATGCATAGTGCTTTTCCTCACATTAAATCTCCTTGTAGGAACTGAGCTTAAGTGCTTACTTTTTAGTATAACTTATGGTGTTGCATGTAAATTGACACCTGAACATTAATTTGATTATAATTAAGTTCTCACATTGTTGACACTAACTTGCTTTAGAATGTACAGGACAGAGCTTTCTAAAGTGGAGCAAGTCAGAAGTGATCAAAGTGATATTAATTGAACTCGACTCATCAGGTGGTATGCTGCAGAAAGGCTCACAGCAAACAGTCTGTTGAGTTAGAGAGGGTGGACTAAAAATTTTAAAATATCTTTCCAATGCAATGTTTTTTGCCCTTTTTGGAAGATTCTCACTATCTCTGTTCTATCTATTCTCACCACCTACTTTGCTGAGAAGAAAACCCTTCTTTTGACCTGTTAAGACACTTTAATGGACCTCTGCACTTGAGCAGACCACCAGTCTGTCAGGAGGGAACACACATGCCTCATGAAGGTGGTGGTAATACCAAAGAGAGCTGGCAGGATTCATGCAAATGAGTGGACAAAATTACGAAGTAGAACGCTGACAGTGTTACCAAATCTGACATATTTATTCTGAGTCTGCATATGGCATTTGAGTTGGGAGTCCAACTATTAGAAATCCATGAATATGCTGATCAGGTTTATCATTACATGCTTTCCATTTATTCTACAACTTTCCTAATTTTGAGCTCAGTGCCTCCTCAGCAAGGAGAACAGAAATGTTTGGATCAATTTAATTCTGCAAGATTCTCCTTGAAGTTTTTCTTTATTTAATTTCTTTTTTATTATTTGAAGTGATGAATCCAATTCATTTCACTTTCAAATAGACAATCTTCTTGGTGCTCACTGTTCCTTCAAAGTACCAAGTTCAATTCATTATCAAAGTACATATATGTCACCATATGCATAATTCATTTTCTTGCAGGCATTCATAATAGATAGAAGAAACACAATAAAATCAATGAGAAAACACAACCAGCAGGATGGACAAACAACCAATGTGCAAAAAAGAACAAACTGAAAAATAAAACAATAAACATTGATATCATGAGGTGAAGAGTCTTTGAAAGTGAGTCTATAGGTTGTGGGAACAATTCAGTGATGGGGAGAATAAAGTTGAGTGAAGTTAACCCCTCTGGTTCAAGAGCCTAATGGTTGAGGGGGTAATTATCATTCCTGAGCCTGTTGATGTGGGTCCTGAGGCTCCAGTACCTTCTTCATGATGAGAGCATGGCTTGAATGGTAGGGGTCCTTGATGATGGATGCTGCTTTTCTGCAACAGTACTCCATCCAGATGTGCTCACTGGTGGGGAGGACTTTACCCAAAATGGACTGGACCGTATCCACAACCTTACGTAGGCTTTTCTGTTCAAAGGCATTGGTGTTTCCATAGCTGGCTGTGATGCAGCCAGTCAATACGCTCTCCACCACACATCTATAGAAGCTTGCCAACGTTTTAGATGATATACCAAACTTTCATAAGTTTCTAAGAAAGTAGAGGCACTGCCATGCTTTCTTCATAGTGGCACATGTGCAGAACCCAGGACAGATCGTCTGAAATAATACCAATGAGGAATTCAAAACTGCTTACCGTGTCTTTGCTATAATAATTAGCCTTTAGCTTAGAGTACGTATTTTTGATGTACAGGGATGCAAAGAGAAATATGCTTTGTTTTGCAGCACACTTAGTCTGCAGCATCAATCCTTTGGAAGAAATGCAAAGCAGAATTCAATATGAAAGTAAATGAAGAAGTGCATTCTATCTGTGCAAACATGAAGAGCAAAGCTGGGTTAATGATCCAGTTTCTCCTAGCCTTTAGCTATTTCCATATTAAGAATGGCAAATCATGAAGCAAGGCATTGTGTGAGTGGATAATTTCAATCATATTCTCAACAGATGGGATATTTTATACATTGTCTTTGCCTTGGTCTCATTTCTCCAGGTATTCAACCAAACCCTATTCACTGCCAGTTCTATGTCAGCATTTAAAAATTTAGTTTAACATCTCATTCAAAGGAAAAGATAAAGAATCTCTGGCTTTCAATTTCAGAGAGCAGGTGTTGCTAATCTACCAAATTCGGGATAGTTTAAAAACAGCTGGGAATACCTGGCAACACAACTATAAGGCAACTCCTAATAGAACTCCTTATCCTATTCTGCTCATTGTGACCTGCCATTGGGCTTACAAACTCTTGCTGGATGGATTGTGGGTACTTTACTTTAATGACTCTCACTACCATTAACCACGACCAGTCACAGAACTTCAATTTTCCAATTGATTTATAACTAATAAATGCATGGATATGACAAATGCATACATTTAAAGAAAAAGACAGTTGCATTTTGAAATACATCACTCACTCTTGGTTCAGGGAAAGACTAAGGCAATTCTGAGAGCTTGGCAACCCTGCATTAGATTTCAGAATCTTTGATGGTGTAATCTCTACAAGGTCTTTTGTGTTGCTGTTGGTAAAGGCAAATAATGTTGGAGATATCAACAGATCATGATGTATTGAAGCTAGTAGTCCAAGGTTCAATTAGCTTGATAATCAGATAAGTATCCTTCAATTTCCATCCAGGGTCACAGAAATTAGAAGATTTGTAGTTCCAAAGCAACAACCTGGAAGAGGGCTCAAAATATAAGGTGTACAGGTTTGCCAATGACATTGAAATAGGTGCGCAGACAAATTTCGATTTGGATACTATCTCCTTGCAATAGAATATGGCTAGATTTATTGTTCATTCAAAAGCTTAAAAATTGGAGTTCATTGTGAGAATGTGCGTGGTACGGGATATCAAAAGAGATATTGTTTTCTAAAAGGAGAGAGGCTGCACATGAAGGCTTTGTTTGTGGTTATGTTGGCCAAAAGGGAAATGGGGAAGTCTCATTACAATAAGACATAGTATTGTTGAGGTCACACCTGGAATACTGCACATAGTTTTGATCCCCTTACTTAAATAAACAATACAGTGACAATGGAAATGGTTCAAATGAGAATGTGTAGGCTAATTCCTAAAATGTGAAGATTATTAAGAAGATAATCTCCTATCAAGAGGGGCTAAACATGTTTAGTTCCCTTTGAAGTTTAGAAGAATGAGAGCTGATCTCATTGAGGCATATGAGACCTAGAAGGTACATTAACAAGGTAGATATTGAGATGATTTCACTAGTGAGAGAGTCTCAAACAAGGGTATAGATTTACAAGGGCCAGTCGTTTAAAATGGAAGTGCATAAAACCTATTATCACAGAGAATGGTGAAACTTTGGAATTCTTTATCCCAGAGGTCTGTGGAGCTAGATCATTAGAGGTGTTTAAGGTGGAGGTAGATGCATTTCCAAAAGATTGAATAATTGAGGGCTATGGGAAACTAGTATAGAAAAGCTGTTGAGATCAGTGTAGATCAGCCATATTGCGTTGCAGGACAAAGTTGGAGGAGCCAGGAGCCAAGTAGTTAACTCCTGTTCCTATTTTCTTGTATCCTTGTGTTCTTGTGAAAAACAGTAGAAAAACTGGATCCCACCCCCTGAAACAATCTATGGCTGAAGTATGAGCCTGCTAATAGCACATGCCCTATTTATATGATGCAGTCAGCTCTACTCTTACTTTCTAAAGGCAGTTATTGACTGATAAACTAACGGAAGAAAATTCATACTTCAAGAATCACAAGACAGTTTGATAGTTATTCAGGCCATCTATAAATGGGAACAAATGCATTGACCTTAGTCAAGGGTGTAACAACTGTAGATGTATAATCCTCATACTTAACTCAGTGCAAAATCCTCAAACTGGCCTACTTCCTGCATTCAATGAGAAAACACCTTCCTCTTTCCTTTGCCATTCTTATGTCCTTATTCCTTTATGTAATTCTCAATTTTCCAGTTTAATTCCAACTGTCTTCATTCCACCTATTAATTGTATCCACAGATCATTTTTTAAGACACTTTTCCTTGCTGCAAATACCATGGAGTTTCCAGCATATATCCAGAGATGCACTCAAACTTTGCATTTGTATAGGAGGTACAATGGAAGTATGTAGAATTAATTTTGGAAACAAAAATCAATGTTAATGCTATTACATATTACATTTAAAACTAATGATGCATTGAACTCTATTCAAGAGTTCTGAGAATTTTTAGATAAAGTATCTGATATAGTGGTAGACAGTAGAAGGATTACAGCTGTTCTAAATGTAGTTTAATACAGATGGAATACCTGAGAGATTGAGTTTGATGAATTGGATTATTCTCCCATTCTGACATTCTTTTGCCTTTTCAAATATGTATTCAACAGTGGAGGTAGAATGGGATTAGGGGTTGGAACATATATCAAATTGCAAGCTGGGTTTTAATGGTGCTGACTTTCTTATTTAAAGAATATCGAAGACTTTAATAGTTCAAGGACATGTACTAAGCCAACACTGATATTTTGAAGTACTGTTAATTGCCATTAACATTCATTGAAAAGGCCTGAGGTTAAAACTAAATGCATGCATGATTCAAAGGAAACCTAAGAAACAGACTGCAGTGAAAGTATTGTACAGAGATTTAGCATTCTTTCTGTATCAAAGTGATATCTGGGGTTTAACCAGCAATAGTAACCAAGGTTAACTATACCTTGAGGGTTTGGGGAAAGAAAACTGTGCGTTAATTACACATATTGATCAGTTACTTCAAACCAGGTTGCATTTGAACATTATTTGCAATGTCAAGCACTTCTTCTATCTCATGCAATAGAATTCTTCCTTTGAGAATCCACATCAGTATTTCCACTGAGTTCTCATGTTGAAATTTATGTGATGAAGTTCTGTGTACAATTTATTAGCCTTGTCAGAAGTGATTTTTTTCTTGAAGAACCTGCAAACTTTTCAAATCAATGTGGGAAATAGTTTATGAGCAAATTCAGAAAGCAGTATATTTCATTCTGGGATCTGAGTATTTTGCTAATCTTGGGAATGTTTCATTTCTGGTGTTAGTTGGAAATCACACTCCACCCAACACTCGTCTGTTACCTTTGTTTCCTCTTGCTTTTCTGCATCAACTTTACTTAAAAGGTGGTGAATACAGGACTGAAGGTGTATATTTAAGTGCACACAATATATGTAATAAAGTAGATCATGAAGCATAGTTAGAAATCAGCAGATATGATGGAGTGCGCATCACCAAGTCATGGCTGAAAGAACATCATAGCTGGGAGCTAAACATCCAAGGATACAAATCATATTGAAAGGACAGACAGGTGGCAGTGAGGGTGGGGTGGCTCTGCTGGTAAAAAAGTAAAATCAAGTTCTTAGAAAGTAGTGACAGAGGATCTAAAGATGTAAAATCCTGGTGGATAGAATGAAGGAAATGCAAGGATAAAAAGACAAATGGGAGTTATATACAGGCTGCAAAACAATAGCCAGGATGTGAGGTTTAGATTACAACAGGATTTAGAAAAGGCAATGTTACGGTGGTCATGGATATGCATCATTGAACATACAGACCTATTGGGAATATCAGGTTAGAGCTGGATCTCAAGCGAAGGAATCTGTAGAATGATGATGAGTTAGATTTTTAGAGCAGCTTGTGGTTGAGCCTACAAGGGAAAAGGCAATTCTGGATTGAGTCGTGTACTGAACCAGATTTGATTAGGTAGCTTAAGATAAAGGAACCGTCAGGAGGCAGTGAGCATAATATGATAGAACTCACCCTGCAGTTTGAGAGGGAGAGGTTAAAATCTGATTATTACAGTGGAGTAAAGACATTTACAGAGGCATGAGAAAGGAGCTGACTAAAGTTGATTGGAAATGACAGGAGTTTCTGACGGCAATGCAAAGGGTAGAAAAGGTTCATGCAAAGGTTCATCCCAAAGCAGATTAAAGCATTCCAAAGAGTGGATGAGGCAACTGTGGCTAACAGAGGAAATCAAAGATATGATTAAATCAAACGAGAGGATATGCAATATAGCAAAATTTAGTGGGAAGCTAAAGGATTAGGAAGTTTTAAAGAATCAGCATAAGGCAACTAAACAAGCACAAAGGAGAGAAAAGATAAAATGCAAAGGAAAGCTAGCCAATAGTGTAAAAGAGGATACCTTTTTTTTCAGATACAGAAAGGGAAGAAAGAACAGGCATTGAGCCATTAGAAAATAATGTTGTAGAAGTCATAATGGGGAAACAAAGGACGACCTGAGTAAGTATTTTTCATCAGTCTTCACTGTGGAAAACACCAGCAGCTTGTCAGAAATTCAAGTGTCGGGGCAGAAGTGTGTGTTGTTGCTATTGCTAAGGAGAGGTGATTGGGAAGTTGAAACGTTTGAAGGTAATTAATTTACCTGGACCTGATGAACGACATCTTAGAGTTCTGCAAGAGGTAAATGAAGAGATTCTGGAGGCAATAGACAGAGAGATAGATATTTTATTGATCCCAAAGGAAATTACAGTGGTACAATAGCATTACAAGCACACAGATATACAAATATTAGAAGAGAAGTAAGAAAGAATAAAAAATAAATTACCTCAAATAGTCTAACATGAGGGGGTCATCACTTCCCTGGCAATAGGTTGACTCATCATAGAGCCTAATGGCTGCGGGTAAGAATGACCTCCTATAGCACTTGGAGCAGCAGGTGTCTTTGCCTATTACTAAAGGTGCTCCTCTGTACAGTCAAAGTGGCATGCAGAGGGTGAGAAACATTGTCCAGAATTGCCAGCATTTTCCATAGGTCTTTTGTTCTACCACAGCCTCCAGTGTGTCTAGTTTGACTCCTATAACAGAGCCAGTCTTTCTAATCAGTTTATTGAGCCTGTTGGTTTCACCTGTGTTGATGCCATTGCCCCAGCACACCACCGCAGAGAAGCTTGTACTGGTGACAACAGACTGGTAGAACATGTGAAGGGGAGGCCTGCATCCTCCAAAGGACCTCAGTCTCTTCAGGAATTAGAGGCGACTCTGGACCTTCTTGTACACAACCTTTGTGCTGGTGCTCCACTCAAGTAGTGATCTTTCAAGAGTCATTAATTTCTGGGATGATTCTGGTAGGTTCTTCAAGAAGGGAGGGAAGCAAAAGACAGGAAAGTATTGACCAATTCTCTTGACTTCAGTGGTTGACAAGATGTTAGAGTCTATTATTAAGGATGAGGTTTTGGTTATTTGTCGGCACATGGTAAAATAGTCAGCATGGAAGGATGTAGAATCTGTAGAGAGGGTGCAGATATATTTGCCAGGATGTTGCCTGAATTGGAGAGGATCTCTTACAATGATAGGTTGAGGGAGCTAGGGCTTTTCCCTTTGGACAGAAAAAAGAAGAGAGGGTACTTGATAAAGTTGTACAAGATGATAAGAGGCATAGACAGAGTGTACAGCCAGCACCTATTTTCTTTTTCCCAAGGTGCAAATAGGTAATATGAGAGAGCTTAATTTTAATGTGTCTGGGGGAGAATATAGGGGAGATGTCAGAGATTAGCTTTTTACAGAGGTGCATATAAGATAGGCTTTTTAAAAAGGTAAGCTTTTTATATGTAGGTGTGCGGAACATGCAGTCAAAGGTCGTGGTAGAGGCAGATACCTTAGAAACAGCTAACAAACACTTAGATAAGCACAAATATGAAAGAGAAATGGAGGGGATTGTGGGAGGGAAGAGCTAGATTGAACTTGAGGTAGGTTTAATGGGCCAGATCAACATCATGGGCCAAAGGGTCTGTACTGTTCCATGTTTCCTCTAGGTGCAACCTTGCCTGATAGAGAAAGGAGAGTCAGAGGATGTTGTTTATTTGGATTTTCAGAAGGCCTTTGACAAGGTGCCACACATGAGGCTGCTGAATAAGATAAAAGCCATAGTATAAAAGAAAAAACATTAGAAGATCAACTAACTGGCAGGAGGCAAAGAGCAGAAATAAAGGAACAGAAATGCCAGTGCCTAGGGGTCGATGTTGGGATGTTGCTACTTTCCTTGTTATATGTTAATGAACTGGATGACAGATTTGATGGTGTTTTAGCCAAGTTTGCAGCTGCTACAATGGTAGATGGAGGGGCATGCAGTATTGAAGAAGCCCGGTGTCTGCTGAAGGAATCGGATGCATTAAGAGAATGGGAAAAACACTGACAGATGGAATACAGTGTAGGGAAGTGTTTGTGTGGTAGAGCAAATAAAGGCATAGAATACTTTCTTAACAGAGAGAACATTCAAAAATCCTAGTACAGAATTCCCTAAATATTTACTTACAGGTTGATTTGGTAGCAAGGAAGGGAAATGCAATGCCAGTGTTAATTTCGAGAGGACTAGATTTAAAAACAATGATGCAATGCTGAGGCTTTATAGGGCATTTGTCAGACCCCACAGAGTATTGTGAGCAATTTGGGTCTTATGTCTGAGAAAGAATATACTGGCATTTGAAAGCATCCAGAGGAGTTTCACAAGATTGATCTCAGAATAAAAAGGTTAGCATATGAGCAGTGTTTGGTGTTTCTGGCCCTGTCCTCACAGGAGTTTAGAAGAATGAGGGGAAATCTTAATGAAACCTGTTGAATATTGAAAGGCCTATATAGAGTGGACATGAAATGGATATTTCCTATAGTGGAGAAGTCTAGGACCAGAGGGCACAGCCTCAATATAGAAGGACGTCCCTTTAGAAAAGAGATGAAGAGGAATTTCTTTAGCCAGTGGGTGGTGAATCTGTTGAACTTCAGTACCATAGACGAACATGCAGTTTGTATTTAATGTGGAGGTTGATAAATTTTTCATAATTCAGGGTGTCAAAGGTATTGGTGAAAATATAGAAGAATGGGGTTGAGAGGGAAAATAAATCAGCAACATTCAAATGCTGGAGTTGACTCGATAGGCTCAATTACCTCATTTTGTTCCTGTGCCTCAAGTTCTTACTGTCATATGGTCTTCTTCCTTCCCAAAGGGACATGAGTGGACCAGAATGAATTTCTACCACAAGAAATGTTAATATTTACCATTACTGCTTAATCACTTTGATATTTATTTAAATTTCCCTACTGTCACAGTAGAATTTGAACTTGTGTCTCTGATCATTAGTGAAGTAGTTTAAATATTTAATATTATGCCTGTTAAGGGAAGGTAGCATTCAGTCCTTATCATTATGACCTATTGTGTATATGGTTCCAGAGCCACACATGTTGTTGTCTCAGGACTGCCTTTTGAAAGTACCCAGAAAACCATCCAATTTGGAATGGGATGGACAATAAATGATGGGCTGTCAGCAATGTCTATTTCTCAGGAATATAGAGTGAAACAAAAATTCTCCTGCATTATCCAAATACTTCAAGCACACTTATTATCCCAGATCTCTTAACACAGCATTTTAATTCCCACAGATAATACTTCATGGTCTTATCCCTTCAGCTCTTGGCAACCTTTCCATTTCTGCAGAAGTTTCCCTTCTGATTTCATCATTCCACTGACTTATCCTCATCACAGATTTCCTGCCACTTCTTGTACTCTGCTATTTCCAGGGCAATTCCACCCAGTAACTTCAAGAATCTTGTCACTCATTCTTTGATCAAACCTTGTGCTACACTTTATTATCTTCCCTTCATCGCCACCACATCTATTCTATCTAATTTATATATCTTCAAAACCCTGTTTATTGTCCTCTATCTCTTTCTTCTCTCTCTAGTAGTATACCCTGAATTTTAAAAACAGCTACCTTTCACTACCTCATTAATACATTTGTTCTCATCCTGCCAGAAATATTCTCTTCTTTCTCCCTAACTCTCTTTCACTGGACCAACTTGCTTTCTCTCTTTCATAATTCTGACAGAGGAACATACATGAAATGTTAATTCTAGATCTCTCTCTGCAGATGCTTGCCTGACCTCCTGAGTATTCTCAGCATTTTCTGTTTCAATCTCCAATTATTGAAACATATAATAAAACAGAAAACATAGGAAATCTTAGGATTCAGATAGATAAATATTTAACTGTAGAAAAAAAGAGTCAACAAAATTAAGTTATATCCCAAGTTTTACATAAATAAGTGAAGTCCATTATCAGTAAGTCAATTAGTTTTTGTGGATAATTGCTGGTGTAAACAAGCGATAAAAGAATCAAGGTAGAGTTGATGGCAAAGTCAAAGATGAGTTTATTGTCATATGTACAAATACATGTATGCATTGGTCCAATGAGGAACAACTGCTGCAGAATGTTTGGCAGATAGCAACAGCCTACAAAATTTATTTATTAATTTGATGAAAGAGTAACCCCTTCTGTTCCTTAGAGCCATGCCACCCCAGCAACTCTTGACAACTCCAATTAAACCTAGCCTAGCCGACAATGAGCAATGAACCTCTGAACTGTGGGGGGAAACCAGAGCCTCTGGGGACAACCCATACATTCCATGGGAAGGACATACAGATGTTGCTGGAATTGTACTCCAAACTCCAACACCCCAAGCTGTAGTAACGTCGTGCTAACCCCTACACTACAGTGAAGTTTTGTAACTCCAGAAACTTAGCGAAACAAAAACATGCGAGCACAGGAAAATATATCTGCTTCACTTTACTTTAGTGAGGAGCTTACATATGACTTGGTGGCATAATGACTTATGTCATTCATGTACTTCATACATATAACCCATAATGAATTAAGTAAACAAAGAATGCTTAATCAAACAAAATATTTACAATATCATTGAAATATTAAATATATTGCACTTCTCCATGCTTAGCTATAAACTCCAACTCAATACAGAATGCATCTCAACTCAAATATGTAATGCCTTGCTTTCTAGTCATCTTACGTATACAGTACACTATATAATACAACTAGTATATAGATTTCCACAGCATAGTAAATTTTAAACTGTCCCATTCTAGCCAAAAGATTTAAACTCATACTCTTGTGGGATAATGTCTTTCTTTACAGAGGAATCACTCTGCTTGGCAGGTGAGACTTGTGGCTGTGAAATAATCTCAGGTTCTGGAGCCTCCTCCATGGTGGTTGTAGAAATTGCCTCTGGGACTGCAGGAAGAGCTTCTTTCTGCTCTGGACACCTTCCTTCTCAAATAATTGACTCTGCTCTCATCAACTGATCTATATGCCATCTTCAGATGACATTAGATGCAATCTCTATTGAGTAGGGGAGTGGTCCAGTTCTGTGACCAATCTTTCCAAGAACCAACTTCTGATCAGCTCTGTAGTTCCTCACCAGGACTGATTGTCCAGGAGTGAAACATCAAACCTTCTTGTTTGAGGAGCCCTCAGTCTGTCCCAGCTGCTTGTGCTGTTAATCCTTCTGAGATTGGGTTTGAGGAGATCCAAGCATGAAAGCAAGGGTTAACCCAGGAACAGCATAGCTGGTGATTCGATGGGTGTGGTGTGTGCTGCATTATAATATGTAAGGAGGAAATTCGTGAGCTTCTGATTCAGTGTCCCTGAAATGTGTTCATCTGACATTGCTTGCAATGTGTCCTTTAGACTCTGGACATCTTTGCACCAAGCCACTTGTAGCTGGTGATACAGTGCAGTTGAAATATGTCTTATTCCATTCATTTTCGGGAATGACTGAATGACACAACAAACTGTGGTTGCTTGTCACTGATTAAGTGTTCTGGAACACCAGAAATTAAGAAGAGGCTTCTCAACGCAGCAACAGTGTAAGGGCGGTAGTGGAGGCTATTGGGCACACTTATGGCCACTTTGTCGCTACATCCACCACTTCCAAGAAATTTGTGCCCAAGAATGGTCTAGCAAAATCCACACGAGTCCTCTGCCAGAGCAATGCAGGCCATTCCTAGGGATAGAGAGGTGCTGCTTTTGCAAGTTCTGGATGTGTTGGCTTCCTGAACAGTGTGTGGCAAGCTACCTAATCTACTAATCTATCCCAGGTCACCAGGCAAAGCTTCAAGGTGGCCAGAATGTAGCTCCTCCAACACTCTCAGCTTGGGTGTTATCACAACTCTCACACGGCAACCACTGTCAAGGGCAAGTTCATACTGCTGTTGCTGAAAATGGGGGAACTAGAATGTCTGCTGCATATTCCAGGCACTTTGGGTTACCACGTAGACCTGAGACAGAGTGGGGTCTTTTCTGGTTTCCTTCTAATCATCTCTGCTGGAGACTTTTGATATACTTTAGTGATGCACCATCAATAACTCTCTGAGATGTGAGGTGAGATATCGGCTTTTATTAACTGGAAGAAAGAACAAGCAGCAATTGACCACCATGCTACATCCTGGTGACTGAGGGCAGGTCTCAGGCCTCAATCACTTTTATACTGGGGTCTGTGGGAGGAGCCACAGGAGCAGTCAGCGGGGGGGCATGTCCAGACAGGTATATGTAGTGCACCACAGTTAGGAAGAAAAAATCAAGAGGAAAGTTCTCTTTTGTAAATTTTTCAGGTTATTTCCTTTTCCAAGCATACACTAGACAATCCATCAACATTTCCATGATTAGTTGTCTTCTTGAATTCGATCTTGTAATTGTGTCCCCAAGAAACAGAGCTCCCCTCTGCATTCAAGCTGCTACTGCTAGTGGAACATCCTTCTGTGGATTGAAAATGGACAGTAATTGTTGTTGATCAGTAATGACGATAAACTCTCTCTCATAAAAGTACTGGTTGAAATGTTTTACACCCCAAATAGACCCAAGGTCTCTCTGTCAATCTGTAGAGTAATTTTTCTCTGCTTCATTAAGGGAACATGATGCAAAGGCTATGGGGCATTCACTTCCATCACTCATAATGTGCGACATTACTGAACCTATACTATAAGATGAAGCATCACAGTCAAGCTTCAATAGGCAATAAAGTGTGAGTATAGTGTCTGATGTCACCATTTCCTTTGTCTTTTGGAAAGGCACCTCGCACTGCTTAGTCCATTGCCATTTCTTCCCAATCTGTAGTAATGAGTTCTTGGGGTGGATTACAGTAGCTAGGATTGGCAGGAACCTGTTATAGTAATTGACAGATCCTAAAATGTACCACAACTGGGACATGTTGTTTGGCCTTGAGGCATCCAACACTGCAGACCTGTGTATTTCTTATGCATCAATGGCATGACCATAGTAAGTGATGCTTGCTTTATAGAATTCACATTTGTTGCATTATGCTCTGATCCCATATTCTTCTCATCTTTTTAACACAGTCTTGCGATTGTGGAAATACTCCTCGTCATCCTCACCAGTAGTAATAATGTCATCCAGGTAACATTAAGTGCCTGGACAGCCTTGCAGTTTTCTGCCAAAGTCCAAGTTCAGTGGCTACTCCAAAAATAAGCCTATTATAATGATGAGAAAAAAAAACCTTTGTAAATGTTTATGGTGAGAAACATTTTGGAATCTTCTTCCATCTCCATGTGTAGGTTAGCCTCAGCTAAGTCCACTTCGTCAAAATTTTTGCTGGAACTTTGCTGAAAGGTTTGCAAATATATCCTCTGTTTCCAATTGAAATATTTCCCAATGCCACCCTTGAACACTACTGTGGCATCATCTAAGTACCTTTCTCAACTTGCTTTCAGTTGACTCTTTTGCAGGGTATGTGGCATGCAAATGGTGGATGGATCTCCAGTCAAGTTGTAGTTGTCTCAACCAATCACAGCCCCACAATGCTGACCCTTCTGTTTTTACCACACAAAAAGCCCAATGTGGCTTATTAGTTCTTATATTTCACTGTAACGAATGTCATTTCCACAGGAGTTATCCTTTCCCTAGTGTAAGTTCTTTGTTGTATTTCCTCAGACTTTTGTTCAGTATCTTTAAAATACCACTCAAACTCATCTTGTGGAATGGCTAAAACAGCTGAGCCAGTGTCCAACTCAATTTGAAGTAATTTGTCGTTCACTTGTGGTGTTAACCGTATTGCTTGTCTCTTGTAAGCTTTAACATTGTAAATCTCAAGTCATTATTATCAGGTATCAACAGCATACAGATTAATGCTTCTTTTGAAACTGCAACTTGAATGTTTATCTTTTTCTGTTCCCTCTGCAGGCCATATATTCTTGACAGCTTGTCATGTTCCTTGAATTTGTCCTACTTCTTTGCATTCTCTGCAAGTTTCACCTTTAAACCTACATTGGACTGGTGTATGTGAAACCCTGTTACAATGTTAACACAATTTGTTTTGCCAGGTAAGTCTTTGTTTATACACTTCAATTTTGTTCATGTTCTCTTTAATTCTTGATGCAACTCTGGCTGCTGTTTCCATTGATACAATGGTTTCAGCTGCTGTTTTAAGTGTGAATTGTGCCTCTGTTAGTGCCATTTTCTTGTAAGACTACACAAAGTAATCAATCTCTCAGTACATGACCGAATTGACAATGCTCAGACAATTTCTTCAATTTAGCCATGAAGCTGAAATGGACTGCCCTTCCTTTTGATTACACTTATGAAACCTAAAGCCTTCTGCAATCAATGATAGTTTTAGTTCCATTTGTTCCTACATTACATGAATGATTTCAGCAAAGCTCACTTCAGCTGGTTTAGTTGGAGCAGTTAAACTTCTAATCAAACTGTATGCTTTTCCACCTATCATATTTAACACACTGGCACTCATTTCTTATTGGCTATTCTTTTTGTTTTAAGATATTGCTCAGTTTGTTCAGTATACATCACCCAGTAATCTGTTGTGCAATCAAACACGTCTATCTTTCTGATGCAGCCAGCCATTTCTGCTTTTTTAAAACTTATTATTACCTGGTACCTACTGTTTATGAAACAGTGAATTTTGTCCATTTTCTGCCTTTTTTTAACATTATTGTTTCTCTCTCATCTTGCGGAGAAACACGAGCTGTGCCTTTTTTAACTTAAACATCCCTTTTACACCCTTTCTAAGAAAAAAAATGTGCTGTACTTCAACATGTCATCTGAGGTTTGATTTAAGACTCCCTTATCCCTTATCCCTATTGTTACTTGTTGAATTCCAGAAACAAATTGAGAGAAAAACCCAGGAGCCTGGGAAAATGTGTCTACTCCATATGTGAGGTGGTCGCTTATGACAAGGTGGCACCATGATGTATGCCATTCACGTACTTTGTACACACAGTAAAACCCATCATGAATTATGTAAACAACAAGGAATGCTTATTCAAACTACATATTTACAATATTACTCAAATATTATTGAAATATTAAATACTGCAGCACCACAAGCAATTTATGGTTTGCTTGATTATTTTCAATCAATTTATAAATTAACAAAATAAATTATGCAATATTATACAAGAAAAATCACAATCAAAGCAAAAGTAATGAAAACAATGTCCATTGTAGTGTAAATTGCTCATAGTGTTTCTATATTGAGGTAGTGATTGGGATTGTGCAAATTGGATCAAGAAATAAATGTAGATATTCTCAAACCCAGTCATGTGGGACCTCAGGCTTCTGTACCTTCCACCTCATGGTAGCTGCAGGAAGATGGCATGGCCTGGGTGGTAGGGATTTTTGATGATGATGATGATGATGTTGATGATGTTGCCTTCTTGAGGCAGCTCTTCATGGAGGTACTACCAGTGCTGAAGAGGGATGTGCCTATGATGCATTGAGCTAACTACCCTACTCTCTACAGCTTTTTGTGGTTCCTGAACATTTGAATATGCATCCAGACCATGCTACAACTAGTGAGGATACTTTAGACAGTGCATTTCAGGAAGTTTATCAGAGTATCCACTGAAAAGCCAAACCTCATTAACCTTCTAAGAAAGCAAAGATGCTGGCACAATAGCAATTTTGTGCACTTGACAGGAATAGATCACAGGAAAATAGGTAAAAGAAAATAAATGATGGTATTGTTGTGAGAGTCAATATACACTCAGTGGGCTGAATAGTCTTCTATCTCATAAGCAAATACAAAGCATGAAATCCTTTTAGGATCTGGATTGCTTTGGATAGCAGGCTTAGAAGGGTAGTTCTGCATCAAGGAAATCTGTACTTACTTTTAGTGATGTGTGCGGAGGCTTATTGCTGTCAGCAGGTATAGGCTCTTTATCAGATTTAGGGGCAATATTGATGACAATGTCTCTGAAAGTATGAGTAAATAAATTACGTTACTGGTGAAGGTTAGTTTTCAGGGAAGCTGTTGTGTTAGAGGTGTTAACCTTCAGCTGAAGTATTACACTAATTGATAAAAGATAAACACTTCACTCCATGTCTTAACCTTTAGAAGATTTATTTAGGAATATTGCTGCACTTAACCTAAAAGCAAACTATATTCAGCTCATAAGACCTTCTTGGGCTTCCTGCTGGGATTAGGTGTCAATTTTAATCATGTTTTGATGACAAAACTCTGTGATCTTCATTGGGGATGATGCTTAGGCATGTCTAGTCCGGTGGTGTATATAACCCCCTTGACGGCAAAGTTTGTCATCGAAGCGTTGGTTAAAATCAACACCTGTACCTGGAGAGAAGCCCAAGAAGAGTTTATGTGTCATATACACTGGGAAAGCACGAAATCCTATATTCAGCTCATTTTCAGTGTGGTTTCCATATCATTAGTTTTTGCTGGACACACTCCAAAGGGAGGGACAGAGACAGTTAAGTACTGACATTCTTCACAATTTATACAAATGCACTTTTAACTGGAAGCTTTCTTTGACACTTAACAAATTTTAAAATCTTTTAAAGCTGTCAGATTATGTCTCCACATTCAAAAAGAGAAAGCCAGAACTCATAAATTGACCTTTGAATGATACTCAATGAACAATATTTGCGAACCACATGTTGCTTTCAAGCATATAAATCATGAGCAAGATTAAGTCACATGGCCTCCTGAGGATACTTTGTCACTTAATAAGATTATGCCTGTTTGTAACCATTATACTTCATTATGAGTTAAAAGCTTAATTAATACCTTGGAAGTGGTTGCTATATTTCTTCAATTTTTTGTTTGTATTCTTATTAGTATGTAAATTTATTTGGCATGCAAAATTTAAATCAAATATGCCAAAAACAATTTAATGATTTTGAAAAGATACCAAAGCCTTGAAAATTTGTTACAGAGTTATAGAGCTATAGAAAATTACAGCACAGAAAAAGGCCTTTCAGACCATCTACTCCATGCAAACTATTTACTCTGCCTATTCTCATCAACTTGCATCAGGACCATATCCCTCCCATTCATGTACCTATCCAAACTTCTCTTAAATGTTGAAAACAAGCTCATGACTTGCCCTGGCATCTTGGTCTACACTCTCACAACCCTGAATGAAGAAGTTTCCCCTCATGTTCCCCTTAAATTTTTCACCTTTCACCCTTAATCCATGATCTCTAGCTGTAGTCCCACCCAGCTTCTGTGGAAAACGGCTATTTGCATTTACCCCATCTATACATGGAGGATGAAATAGTTAGATCTAAAACTAGTGTATTATGTTTGAATAATGGAGACTACAATGGGATGAGGGAGGAGTTAGCTAATGTGGATTGGGAACACAGGCTATTTGGTAGTACAGTTGAGGGACAGTGGAATGCTTTCAAAGATATTTTTCACAGTGCTCAACCAAAGTATATTCCAGTCAAAAGTAAGGACAGTATAGCAAGTGTGGGGAGACCCAGCCTTGGATAACTAAGGAAATAAAAGATAGTATCAAATTAAAAGCTCATTTGTACAAAGTTGCAAAGAGTAGTGGGAAACTGGAGGATTGGGAAAACTTTAAAAAGCAACAAAGAACAACTAAACAAGAAAAAGGAAAGGGAAGATAGAGTATGAAAGTGAATTAGCACAAATATAAAAACAGATAGCAGAAGTTTTTATAAATATATAAAGCGGAAGAGGGTGGCTACAGTCAATGTAGGTTCCTTGGAAGATGAGGGGGGAAATTGATATTTGGTGATATTGGCTGAGGCATTGAACAACTATTTTGTGTCGGCGGAGGACACATCTAACATGCCAAAGAAGGATGTTATGGATGAAATGGGCAGTGATGACCACAATAAATCATTGTCACTAAAGAGATAGTGATGAGCAAACTAGAGGGCCTGAAGGTAGATAAGTCCCCTGGTCCTGATGGGATGCATCCCAGGGTGCTGAAGGAATTGGTGGAGGTTATAGTAGACTCATTGGAATTCATTTATCAAAACTCTCTAGACTCTGGGCAGGTCCCGGTGGACTGGAAGACAGCAACTGTCACGGCAATTTTTAAAAAAGGATTAGTCAAAAGATGGGCAACTATAGGCCAGTTAGCTTAACATCTGTAGTCAGAAAAATGCTTGAAGCTGTCATTAAGGCAGAAATAGTGAAACAATTAGAAAGGAGTGGTTCCATTAGACAGACACAGCATGGATTCAGAAAGGGCAGGTCCTGTTTGCCAAACTTACCGGAGTACTTTGAGGACACAATGAGCGCAGTGGATAGAGGGGAACAGGTGGATGTCATATACTTGGATTTCCAGAAGGCGTTCGATAAGGTGCTGCACAAGAGACTTATTAATAAGATACAGATGCTTGGATTTAGAGGAAATGTATTGGCATGGATAGTGGATTGGTTAACCGATAAAAGGCAGAGAGTTGGTATAAATGGGTATTTCTCCGGTTGGCAGTCAGTGGTGAGTGGGGTGCTGCAGGGGTCGGTGCTGGGCCCGCAGCTGTTTACCATTTACATTGATGATTTGGAAGAGGGGACTGAGTGTAGCATTGCAAAATTTGCTGATGACACTAAACTGAGTGGAAAAGCAAATTGTACAGAGGATGTGGAGAGCCTGTAGAGGGATATAGATAGGTTAACTGAGTGGGCCAAGGTCTGACAAATTAAATACAACACTGGTAAATGTAAGATCATCCACTTTGGTAGGAATAATAGAAAAGCAGATTATTATTTAAATGGTGGAAGATTGCAGCATGCTGTTTTGCAGAGGGACTTGGGAGTGTTTGTTCATGAATCACAAAAAGTTGGCTTGTAGGTACAACATGTTATTAAGAAGGCAAACGGAATGCTGGTCTTCATTGCTAGAGGGATTGAATTCAAGAGCAGGGAGGTCATGCTGCAACTATATGGGGTACTGGTGAGGCTGCACCTGGAGTATTGTGTGCAGTTCTGGTCTCCATACTTGAGGAAGGATATACTGGCTTTGGAGGCAGTGCAGCGGAGATTCACCAGGTTGATTCCAAGGATTAAGGGGTTAACCTATTAGGAGAGATTGAGTCACCTGGGACTATACTCTCTGGAATTCAGAAGAATGAGAGGGGATCTTATAGAAACATGCAAAATTTTGAAAGGGACAGATAAGATGGAAGTAGGAAAGTTGTTTCCACTGGTAGGTGAGACTAGAACTAGGGTCCATTACCTCAAGATTCAGAGAAGACTTAGGATGGGGATGAGGAGAAACTGTTTTTCCCAGACAGTGGTGAATCTGTGGAATTCTCTGCCCAGGGAAGCAGTTGAGGCTTCCTCACTAAATATATTTAAGATACAGCTAGATAGGTTTTTAGGGGAATTAAGGGTTATGGGGAAAAGGCAGGTAGATGGAGATGAGTTTACGGACAGATGGCCTACTCCTGCTCCTATTTCTTATGTCCTTATGTTCTTATCCCATTCATAATTTTACACATCTCCATCAAATCTCCTCTCAGTCTTCAACATTCTATTGAATAAAGTTCTAACCTCTGGTCCTGGCAACATCTTTGTAAATTTTCTGTGTACTCTTTCAAACTCATTTACATCTTTCCTGTAGGTAATTGACCAAAACTGCACACAATGCTACAAATTAGGCCTCATAAACAACATAGCATCCCATCTCCTGTACTCATTACATTGATCTATGATGGCCAATGTGCCAAAATCTTTCTTTATGACCCTATCTACCTGTGAAGCCACTTTCCATGAATTATGGATCAGTATTCACAGATCCTTCTGATCTACTGGACCGCTCAGTACCCTCCCATTCAAAGTGTAAGACCTATACTGGTTGGTCCCGCCAAACTGCAAAACCTCACACTTGTCTGCATTAAATTCCATCTGCCATTTCTCAGCCCATTTTTCCTGCTACGTCAGATCCCACTGCAAGCTCTGACAGTGTTCCTCACTGTTCACTACAATCCACAATCTTGGGTGACATTCACAAATTTGCTGATTTAGTTAACCACATTATCACCAGATCATTGATATTGATGATTAACAACATTATGTGCAAGTTGAAGAAAATGTTGCTTTTTTCCAATTTCCCCTTGGGATCAATAAAATATGTCTGTCTGTCTGTCTGTTTTTCTAACTTCAGTAATGACTCCTCTCTTCTCCCTTCTCTCATTTACCATTCCCCATGCTGTTTATCATCTTTCTCTTCTCCTCACCCGTCTATCATTTCCCTCTGGTTCCCTTCCTCCTTCCTTTCCATCCATGGTCCCCTATCCTCCCCTATTTGATTCCTTCTTCTGCAGCCATTTACTTCTTCTACTCATCACTTTACAACTTCGTACTTCATCCCAAACCCCTGCCCAACACCTTACCCCTCATCTGAATTCACCTAAAACTCCTAGCTTGTATTCTTTCTCCTTCCCTCATCTTCTCATTTTGGCTTCTGCCCCCTTCACTTCCATTTCTGATGCAGATCTCAAGCTCCAAATGTCAACTGTTCATTCCTCTCCATGGACACTGCCTTACCAGCATTTTCCATGTGTTCCGGCAACTCCCTTGCAAAATCTTTCATGTTTTTTATGAAAAACTTTGCTTTGTCTCTTTTTACAATAGAAATTGTGCTGATGACCATACCCTGCTAAAATTCTACCCTGTAGGAAGTTAGATCATTTGCTTCAAATGACAATACATGCTAGCACATCCTGATGTTTTTCTTATGACAGATGTACTATTAATGAAACCATCCCATCTAGGGCATGATTGCCAAGAGAAATAATGGAGCAGATTTTAAAGGAGTGCCTTACAATTGTGTTTTTCACTTGTAGTAACACAAGGAACAGATTGACAGAAAATGGTCCCCACCTGCTCCACAAACGTATTGTTCTCTGCGTCAGTTTTTATTGCTTGCCATTTCTGATAGGGCATTGCTGGATATTCCATCCATTATTCCTGCCTTTCTAGAGACCTCTGAGTGGAAAGTCAATGCTGTGATCTCTGCCGGAGTGATAAACCTGTGGTTTACATTAGCATGGGTCAACTGCGAGAATGGAATTAGATTAATGTATGTGATTGTGGGTAGAAAGAAAAAGTGGTCAGACGCACTGATGATATAGCATCCCCCCCCATAGTCTCCCCCCCCCCCACCCTCCTGGTCTTTCTTCTAGACAGCCTTTCCTATATCTGTTCTGCAGTTTCCATGGAGACTGACTTTTCCCGGTGACTCTAAAGCAGTGATGATTTCTGCAAGAAGCTGCTGTTGTGAGGTGGGCAAGACTTAAATAAGAAGATCTGAATGAAAATCCTAAATATATGTAATTTTTGCCTGTAATTACACAATAACATCATTAGCAATGTGTGTGTGTAATAAATAATAGACCTATTTTCTTAGACATACCAGGAAGGTTTACAACAGAAGTGTCTCATCCAATTTACTGACGGGCAACTTCAACAAGCAGTGGCTGCTAGACTAATTTTAAAAATCAACAGCCACAAAATCAAGTTTATTGTATATTATCCAGTACATATATGCACAGGTATAATGAAAATCCTACTTATAGCAGCATCACAGGTGCATAGCATCATATAAGGACATTTGAAAAAAAAATTAAGCATTAATTATCTATAATTTTACAAGAAAACACAATTACAAGAAATAAAGACAAAGTACATTTTAGTGCAAAACGATCAAAGTGGTCATAATGATGCTAAACTGTAGTGGTGATTAGTTTTGCCAGATGATTCAAGAAACAAATTGTTGAAGAGTATGGTTGAAAGATATCTTCATCAAACACATTTCATCATCAATTGCAAAAATAGCTATACATGCATCAAATTTAGGTTTAGGAGTTTAACAGATTTTAGGGAAATGGAGTTTTCTCTGATCATTTGGAGTGTGAACTCACTTACAAAAACAGAATGAGAGAGAGTGTCAATGAAAGTAAGACCCTCCACAACAATTTTTTTAAAAATGTACAATATTCCCATATGTTGGTTCAGGAAAATATTATGTTTCTACAGATGGAGTGAGTTTTCTGATGATATCTTTGTAAAATCCACTCTGGACTAACAAACTTACAAGTAAGGTATCTTCACAAACAATAGAAAATCTGAGGATGCTGAAAATCCAAGCACCACACTCAAAATGCTGAAGGAACTCGCAGGCCAAGCAATGTCTAGGAAGGTACTATTGGTCAGTATGACTTGGTCAGTACTATTGGTCAGTATGAAGGTACGATTGGTCAGTATGACTTTGGGCATCATTGAATCGTGGCTGAAAGAAGGTCATAGTTGGGAGCTTAACATCAAAGGATATACTTTGTATCAAAAGGACAGACAGGAAGGCATGGGCGATGGTGTGGCTCTGTTGGTAAGAGATGGAATTACATCTTTTGAAATAGGTGACATAGGGTCAAAGAATGTCAAATCTTTGTGGATTAAGTTAAGAAACTGCAAGGGTAAAAATACCATTATGGGAATCATATATGGGCCTCCAAGTAGTAGCCAAGATATGGAAGCTGTGGGGTTGAGATTGCAAAGGAAGCTGGAAAAGGCATGTAATAAGGATAATGACACAACTGTAATGGGGGACTTCAATATGCAAGGGGATTGGGAAAATCAGGTTGGTATCAGATCACAAGAGGAGGAATTTGTTGAATACCCACGAGGTGGCTTTTCAGAGCAGTTTGTGCTTGAGCCTACTCAGGGAAAGGCTAGCTTAGATTAAGTGTTGTGAAATAACCCAGATCTTATCAAGGACCTTAATGTAAAAGAACCATTAAAAGGCATAAAATGATTGAATTCATACTGCAATTTGAGAGGAAGAAGCATAAGTCTCATGTATCAGTATCACAATGGAATGAAAGGAATTATAGAGGCATGAGAGACGAGCTTATCCATGTGGATATAAAAGGATACTAGCAGGGATGACAGCAGAACAAAGGTGGCTGAAGTTTCTAGGAATAGTTCACAAGGCTCAGGATAGATATGTCCCACAGAAGAAGATCTCAAATGGCAGGGGTAGGCAATTGTTTCTCAGAAAGGAAACTAAGGACTGCATAAAAGCCAAGGAAAGGGCGTATAAGGTAGCAAAAGTTAGTGGGAGGTTGGATGACAGGGAAGCTTTTAAAATCTAACAAAAGGCAACTAAAAAAGCTACAAGAAACGAAAAGATGAAATATAAAGCAGGATAATAAAAGTTTTTTTAAGTTATATAAAGAATAAAAGGGAGGTGAGAGTTGATATTAGACCACTGGAAAATGATGCTGGTGAGGTAGTAACGGGGAGAAAGGAATGACAGATGAACTTAATAAGTACCTTGCAAGAGTTTTGATTGTGGAAGACATTAGCTGTGTGCCAGAGGTCTGTGAGTGTCAGGAGCAGGAGTGAGTGCCATTACTGTTACAAATGAAAATTTGCAAGGCATACTGAACGGTCTTCAGGTGGATAAGATGGATTATATCCTAGAGTCTTGAGAGATGTTGCTGAAGAGATAACGAAGGCATTGGTCGTGATTTTTCAAGAATCACTTGAGTTTCGCTTAGTCTGGAGGACTGAAAGTTTGCAAACGTCACTCCACTCTTTAAGAAGGGAGGAAGACAAAAGAAAGGAAATTATAGACTAGTTAGCCTAACCTCAGTGGTTGGGAAAGTGTTGGAGTTTATTATTGAGGATGAGGTTTTGGGGTACTTGGAGACTAATGATAAAATAAGTCAAAGTCAGCATGGTTTCTGTAAAGGGAAATCTTGCCTGACAAATTTGTTAAGGTTCTTTGAGGAAGTAACAAGCAGGGTGGATAGAGGAGAGGTAGTGGATGTCATTTACTTGGATTTTCAGAAGGCATTTGATAAGGTGCCACACATGAGGCTGTTTAACAAGATAAAAACCCATGGCGTTAAAGATACTGGCATGGATAAAGGAATGGCTGACAGGCAAGAAGCAGCAAGTGGGAGTAAAGGGGGCAAAAGGAGGCATTTTCTGGTTGGCTGGCAGTGACTAGTGGTGTTCCGCAGGGGTCAGTATTGGAACCACTACTTTTCTCATTGTTTTTTTCAATAATTTGGATAGTGGAATTGATGGCTTTGTGGCAAAGTTTGCAGATAATATGAAGGTAGGTGGAGGGGTAGGTAGTGCTGAGGAATCAATGCAGTTGCAGCACGACTTAGACAGATTGGAAGAACAGGCATAAAAGTAGCAGATGGAATACAGTTTTGGGAAATGCATGATAATGCATTTTGATAAAAGGAACAATAGTGTAGACTTTTATCTAAATGGGAGAAGTTTCAAACATCAGAGGTGCAGAGGGACTTAGGAGTCCAAGTGCAAGACTCCCAGAAGGTTAATTTACAGGTTGAGTCTGTGATAAAGAAGGCAAGGGCAATTTTAAGGGGAATAGAATATAATGAGTTAGCAAGGAGATAATGCTAAGGCTTTATAAGACACTAGTCAGGCTGTACTTAGAGAATTGTCAACAGTTTTGGGCCCAATAGCTCAGAATGGATGCGTTGTCATTGGAGAGAGTCCAGAGGAGGTTCACAAGGATGATTCCAGGAATGAAGGAGTTAACATTTGAGGAGCATTTGGCAGCTTTGGGCCTGTAATCACTGTAATTTAGAAGAATGCGGGGGAATCTCATTGAAGCCCACCGAATGTCGAAAGGACTAGATAAGGTGGATGTGGAGAGGATGCTTCCTATGGTGGGGGTATCCAGAACTAGAGGGCACAGCCTCAATATTGAGCAGTCACCTTTTAGAGCAGATGTAAGGTGGAAATTTTTTTAGGCAGAGAGTGGGGCATCTGTAGAATGCTCTGCCACAGTCTGTGGTGAATACAAGTCCGTGGCTATACTTAATGCAGAAGTTGATAGCTGGTGTATGGGGTTGAGTGGGATCCGAGATCTGCCATAATGATGGCAGAGCAAACTCGATGGGCTGCATGGCCTAATTCTGCTCCTGTGTCTTATAGTCTTATATGGATTTAAATTATTTGTCACTCTGTCTTTGACCATTTTTCACTTTATCCTGTGATAGAAAACATTTTGCTTTGAATAATACTCATCCTGATTTACTTCATTGCACATTGGGATTTGGCATTTGATCATTTCTCAGTGACTGGAAAATATATTTCTGACTATCATATGAGGTCAGATCCATGTTTCCACAATGATGGTCTCTAGGGAAAGATACCCAACTTAATATTCATTGTCTGGGTTCACACATCATCACTGATCATTTGAATGAAGTCAGTTTGGCAGCAAATATTACCACTTCAGACAAAGAATAGGCAAAGGAAGAACATTGAAGAGAAAGGAAAAAAATACATGTGTAGAATTATGCATGAGCATAGAATATATTAGTGTTGTAGATGCTCTTGAAGTACAAGTCATTTGTGAGATTACTGGTTTTATTGCCTAATTCTAGTTCATTTATTATTATTAGTTTCTAACAGCAAGTGAACTTCAGGGCTTTGCAGTGTTAATTACTTTAAGACTATTCAAAACAATCTGATAAAATACAGCTACCCCTGGCTTCATTTGCTAGGGGCTTTAAACTAAATATTACTTTTCTTTGAAGTTGTTCGCTGACATGTGAATGAGGAAAGGTCTAAGTCTGGCTTGTTATCAGTGCTTTCTGAATGTAGGGTCTTTCCTTCTACCTTTTTGTTTCTGGATGCAATGTCATTGCTTTTTCCTTCAGGAATATAAACTTACAGAACTAAGTCCTTTGAATGTGTGCTGACTTTGATCAAGGGTGCAAAATGAGTATTAGAATTGGCTATTACACCTCTGGGCCAACAAGGATGTAAAAAACACTCATGGCAACTGTTCTTGAATGAATGCTGTCCAGAGTTTCCCTGGCTCACTTGAAATGCACAGCAACAAAGCAATAAATTGTTGGGCGAATAGTTTATCACACTCTCCACAACAGAGATCCCTTGCTGTCTATTTACTCAAATCACTGGAATTCTTTGCTTCTGTGAACTGTGCTTGCACAGTGACTGAGTATATTCAAGATTTGAGATCAATAGATTTTTGAACACCAAGAGAAACAAGCTTGAGGCACAGGATCAGCCATGGTACTAAAAATTAGCATTGACTTGAGGGGCCTTAATGTACTGCTTTCAGAACATAAGCTACTTTTTGTTATTGACATCCAGAAATAAATAATTAACACCTATGGATATAATATATCTCTGGACTGTGATTAGCAGTAGACACAGGACCAATTGTATGATCCTTGGGGATATGATATGACTAACAAAGGCTGGAACTAGACGTGTCCGATCATGGATGTGACTAAATGAAATGTCCTATAAAATCATAAACAACCAGAAGCTGCTCTTCCAAGCAAATCACAAAACCTCCAGAAGAGGCAAAGATTGCTGCAAAAATAGATTTTTATTCAATCTGTTGTGAAGTGATATATTAAAGGGCTAAAACTGAATCAGTGCGTGTACTTGAAATTATACAAAAGCAATCTTAATCTTTTCCTTTTGGCAGAAATATGGTTATTAATCATGATCATTTTTTGGGATGAGTCTAGACATCTTTAACAAAGCCTAAAAAGGCATCAATGAAGACATAGAGATCACTACACTGAATTAGTGTCGAACCTACAGATCACAGTGAGAATATGCTGTATAATTTTTTGGGGTATGCATTATGTAGAAAGAAGACAAAATTCACCAACCCTATGGAGAGAAATATACTCTTCAGTATTTTTTAATGTAACAGTACTATATTTGATTTGGGTTCTGACAGTCCAATGGTGGAATAGCCATGCAACACTCACAAATACATAATGTCTCTTGAACTAATCACTACAATGTGACTGGCAAATATAAAACTGTAGTGTTAACATTTGCTATAAAGAAGGAACCTCAGCCAAGACTAATCAACACCATTCCTAAAGGTAAAACTAGGATCACTGCAAAACAGTCAAGTGCATGGACTAACCTTTGACAGACCTTTGCTTCTGATGTACTTCAAGTCAATTGTGAAAAAAATAAGGCAAAACCTGCAGAAGCTGTAAATCTGAAACAAAAGCAGAAGATGCTGGAAGATTTCAGCAGGGCAGGCAGCAGCTGTGGAGACTGAAAAACAGTCCATGTATTGCACCTACCACTCTTCATTCAACATTGACGTTTTTTCTTTCTATAGATGTCCCAAGTCCTGCTGAATTTTTCCAGCTTTTCCTGTTTTTTTCTTGAAGCCAGCCAGAAATGGGGTCTGGCCTAGTCTGTGCACATCACTTATTCAACATGTGAAGCCATGAACTATTGGGAACATGCAGACTAAATAAAAATGCTCTTTTTCCAAATTACCTTAACAGCTGATAAACCTGGCATTGATAGAGTAAATATTATCTGACATGCATTTTGTAATACTAATTTATAAAGAGATAGTCTCCCTCATTTATTCTCAAGTGGAAGTCTTCTCTCAAGAATTTGTTGTGCATGGCAAACACATGTCACTTGATGAAGTATTGACATCAATGAGCTACTTTTCTATTAATTCTTGACTCACTCAGTTGCAATCAAAATGTTAAATTATGGTCCTTTAATATCTCTCATTATGATGGTGTTCAGAGCAAAAACAAGGAAAGTTTAATTTATTGAAATTGCTTTGACTTTTTTCAGTACAAGCTACCTCCACTTGACTATTATCGGCAGAAGCTTGCTGTTCCTTTATCCACTGCTCTTTATGGGAAATGTAGATATGATTGAAGGGTAGCAGAATGTAGTGGAAATTGGTAGTGGATAATTTGTGCATGTTTTGAGCATTTTCCGAATAAAAGGAAGTAAAACATCTAGCGACAAATGAAGGATTAATGCAACCACTTTTATCTGTTACTGTGTGTTCAAGGACAAAACTATTGATATTGGGCAGAGTTCTACAGAGGTACTTCAAAGGGTATTCTTAACAAAGGAGATCTTTTTAATTATTTATGGAAGACTGAAAAATACTTTCAAACTCAAGAAGGTCTGCAGATTCTGGAAATGCAAAGCAACACACACAAAACACTGGAGGAACTCAGCAGGCTAGGCAGAATCTATGGAGAAGAGTAAATAGTCAACGTACAGGTCAAGAGCATTCTTCATGACTGCTTTCAGACTGCGTGGGAGAACTCATGAGAAGTCAGATATCCATATGCCAGGTCATTTGTTACTCAGGAAACACCTGTACTTCCAATGAAATTGATGATTTTGGGAAGATTGTGTTGATGGTACTTTCCATTTCCTTGAGATGCTCATTGTAGCTCATCCAGGTCAGAGAGTGGCAGAGTTTCACCTAGTTGATCACATTGTGTTCTAGGTTTGAAGTCTTGATAATCAAACACCTTTTCTTCCTTGAACCAAAGGCTGTGTATTGATGACAATACTGTATTTCACAGCACTGTCTACATTTGCTGAGAGGTGGCTCTTGAGAAATAGTCCAAACTTTCAACGGTGATACTAAGAACCTTTGTTGTCAGTGGTATTTTACAGCAGGTGTAAATTGGTAGAGATGTATGCCTTTGAGATGTTGTGTATAGGCTCTTGTATTCTTCAGCGAATAAGTTGAGGACAGATGATATGTGGGAAAGTGTGCAGGAAACTCAGAAACACACTGATGCCAATGACATGTATATATCCTTCAGTGTTGTCAAGGCCATCTACAAGCCAAACACCCATGGTTCCAAACATTCCCAGCAGAACCAAGGCAAACTTACCATGAAGTGTAGACAACAAGGCTGTGGTTACTAAGGCAAAGGGCAGTGCCTGGACAATGAACGAAGGAATGGTAAGAAGATGGAATGAGTATCAGCTTTCTCTGTAACTGTAGTATATCATTCTGCACTCTTGTTATTATTTTGCCTTGTACTACCTCAATGCACTGTTATAATGGTTTGGTCTGTATGAAAAGTATGCCAGGCAAGCTTTTCCAACCTTGCTACATATCACAGTAATAAACCAATTTACCAATTTACAAAGCTGTTAATGTATCAGAAGGCAAGGGTTTGGTGACAAATATGATTGAAGCAAGAGACTGCCATAAGGAAGGCAGAATGACAAGGACAACAGAGAGCAAAGGGACCAGTGAATTACAGGAAATGAAGTGAGAGAGAAGTCAGATTATCTTGGAGAGTAAAGAGGTAAGTTCCTTGGAAGAGAGTGAATGAAGATTTGAACGATTTGGGAAGAATATGAATGAGTAAAGAAAGAATGTTTAGAATGATGTTGTTTTCTGAGGTATTTACCTAATAATGTTTCTACCATATTTCAGAGTGATTAAATATAAGTGCAGAAATTGTATTTGATATGACCTGCACTGGTCCCAAGCCCTTACCTATCACACTCAATGATCCTTCTACAAGGTCAGTCAAACGTCATCATATGTATTGGAGCCAAACAAGATTGTGGTGCCCTCAACCTAAGGCCCTTCCCGTAGCATTGCCTTGATGACCTCCATTTGCTATAAGTTTCCTCACGGTTTGGCCACTCTCTGTTGCTTTCGCCTTGCATGTGTTTATTGCCTGGCTAATAGACAGTTGAGTCTATTTTCCAACAAAGTTCAATGGATAGGAATCACAAGTTGGTGCTTTATCTAACTTTCTTTATTTCCAACCAGAGACACTAAGGAACACAAGACTAACAGAAGCATTCAGGCTAATTTTAGGTTCAACAGATCACCAATGTATGGCAAATGAAGATTAATTCTGATACGTATGTGGTGTTGTATTTTGGAAGGTCAAATCCAAGTTGTGTTGAAAGGCAGTGTTGTAGAACAGTGGGACTTTGAGGATAAATAAGCAGATGTCTTCATTAGTAGATAAGTCAAAGGTAGACAGGATGGTGATAAAGGCTCTCGGCCATTGGGCCTTCATTAGTCTAGTCATTCAATATAATAGGTGGGAGGTCACAGTGCAGTTGCATAGAATCTGGTAAAGCAGACAATATCTGTACTTAGATTTGGTCACCCTGCTATAGGAAAGATATTGAACTGTAAAGAGTGCAGCAAAGACT
Source organism: Hypanus sabinus (assembly GCF_030144855.1). Lineage (NCBI taxonomy): Eukaryota > Metazoa > Chordata > Chondrichthyes > Myliobatiformes > Dasyatidae > Hypanus > Hypanus sabinus. The sequence continues at coordinate 35,984,150 of NC_082721.1, forward strand.
TACAATGATGCTGAATGGACTTGAGGATGTTGATTTATAAGGGCGAAGTTGAACAGGATAGGACTTTATTCCTTAGAGCATAGGAGACTGAGGGCTAATCTTATAGAGGTGTATAAAATCATGAAAGGTAAGAAAGGGTAAATGCACTCATTTGGGGAAATCAAGAAATTCAGGGCATAGAGTTAAGGTGAGAGGTGAAAATTTTAAGAGGAATTTGTGGGGCGATTTTTGTACACAAGGAGTGGCATTTGGGGCAGGTGGAATGCAAGCTTAGGCAATGTGTAGTAAGACTGTCCGGAAGAATGGGTAGATGGCTGGGCAACATTGCAGTCAGTGGGATGAGCTGAAGTATAACATGAGGGCAGAATTTAAAAGGATGATGAATACAAGACTGAAGGTTCATGATGCCAAGAAGCATATTGGAAAACTGTTCTAGTGGTAATGTGGGTAGACAGGGAGACCTCCAGTGTCCTTAATGACTATACCTGCAAGAAGTGCATCCAACTGCAGATTCTAACACTTTACGTCAAGGAGTGGGAGCTGGAACTGGATGAACTCTGGATCATTCAGGAGGCTGAGGGCATAATAGATAGGACGTATAGAGAGGTAGTTATATAGGTTTTTATAAACAAAATGAAATAAGGCATTTTATGTTTAAGAAAAACTATAATAACTCATTTATTGAACTCCAAAAAACTGAACACAAAGCGCAGTAAACGTCCTTTACGTAATTGCATTATCGCATCAGACCAGCCTCCTAAAGTGAACTCCAACTCAAAGTTGATAGTTGTGAATTATGCATACGTTTCCACCAATTACATTACCCTAAACAGCCCCCTGCAGAATGGTAAGTGACCTAGCCTTTGACCTGCTGCGGTAGCCATGGCTAAACCAGTTCAGTTTCCTGTCAATGGTAGCCCCCAGGATGTTGATAGTAGGGGACTCAGTGATGGTGATGCCACAGAATGTCAAGGGATGATGGCTCGAGCCTCTCTTGTTAGAGATTGTCATTGACTGGCACATGTGTGGCTCGAACATTACTTGCCACTTGTCAGCCCAAGCCTGGATATGGCCCAAGTCCTGCTGCATTTGGGTGTGAACGGCTTCACGATCTGAGGAGTCACAAATGGTGCAGAACATCGTGCAGTCATCGGTAACATCCACACTCCGATCTTATGATGGAGGGAAGGTCATTGATGACGCAGCTGAAGATGTCTGGTCCTTGGACACTTCCCTGAGGAACTCCTGCAGTGATGTCCTGACGATGAAATGATTGAACTCCAACCACAACAACCATCTTCCTTTGTGTCAGGTATGATTCCAACCAGCAGCAGGTTTCCCCCCCTAATTCCCATTGACTCCATATTAGCTAGGGCACGTTGATGCCATACTTGGTCAAATACTGCCTTGATGTCAAAGGCTATCACTCTCACCTCACCTCTAGTATTTACCTCTTTGTTCCATGTTTGGACGAAGGAGCTGATGAGGTCAGGAACTGAGTGCCTGAGCTGGGCATTCGTAAGCAGGTTATTGCCGAGTAGGTGCTGCATGATAGCACTGTTGATGACCCCTTCCATTACTTTGCTGATGATTGAGAGGAGGTTGATTAAATGGTAATTAGCTGGGTTGGACTTGTCCTGTTTCTTGTGTAGAGGACATACCTGGGCAATTTTCCACATTGCCAGGTACATGCCGGTGTGGTAGCTGCACTGGAACAGCTTGGCTAATGGGGAGACAAGTTCTGCAGCACAAGTCTTCAGGACAATTGCCAGGGTTTTGTCTGGGTCCAAAGCCTTTGCAGTAGCCAATGTTTTCACATGGAGTGAATCAGATTGGCATCTGGGATGCTGGGGACTTCTGGAGGAGGCCGAGCTAGATCATCTACTCGGCACTTCTGACTGAAGATTGTCGCAAATGCCTTAGCTTTATCTTTTGCACAGGTGTGCTGGGTTCCTCTATCATTGAGGATGGGGATATTTATGGAGCTTCCTCCTCCTCTGAGTTAGAACATAGAACATAGAATAGTACAGCACATTACAGGCCCTTTGGCCCACAATGTTGTGCTGACCCTCAAACCCTGCCTCACAGATAACCCCCCACCTTAAATTCCTCCTTATATCTGTCTAGTAGTCTCTTAAACTTCACTAGTGTATCTGCCTCCACCACTGACTCAGGCAGTCCATTCCACACACCAACCACTCTCTGAGTGAAAAACCATCCTCTAGTACCCCCTTGAACTTCCCTCCCCTTAAGTTAAAGCCATATCCTCTTGTACTGAGCAGTGGTGCCCTGGGGAAGAGGTGCTGGCTGTCCACTCTGTCTATTCCTCTTAATATCTTGTACACATCTATCATGTCTCCCCTCATCCTCCTTCTCTCCAAAGAGTAAAGCCCTAGCTCCCTTAATCTCTGATCATAATCCATACTCTCTAAACCAGGCAGCATCCTGGTAAATCTCCTCTGTACCCTTTCCAATGCTTCCACATCCTTCCTATAGTGAGACAACCAGAAATGGACACAGTACTCCAAGTGTGGCCTAACTAGAGTTTTATAGAGCTGCATCATTACTTTGCATCTCTTAAAGTCTATCCCTCGACTTATGAAAGCTAACACCCCATAGGCTTTCTTAACTACCCTATCTACCTATGAGGCAACTTTCAGGGATCTGTGGACAGGTACCCCCAGATCCCTCTGCTCCTCCACACTACCATTTACATTGTACTCTGCCTTGGAGTTTGTCCTTCCAAATTGTACCACCTCACACTTCTCCGGGTTGAACTCCATCTGCCACTTCTCAGTCCACTTCTGCATCCTATCAATGTCTCTCTGCAATCTTTGACAATCCCTCTACACTATCTACAACACCACCAACCTTTGTGTCATCTGCAAACTTGCCAACCCACCCTTCTACCCCCACATCCAGGTCGTTAATAAAAATCACGAAAGTAGAGTTGTTCGATTGTCCACAACCATTCACAGCCGGATATGGCAGGACTCCAGAGTTTAAATCTGATCAGTTGGTTGTGGGACCACTTAGCTCTGTCAATTACTTGCTGCTTTTGGTGTTTGGCATGCAAGTAGTCCTGTACTGTTGCTTCATCAGGGTGGTGCCTCATATTGAGTTATGCCTCGTGTTGTTCTCAGCATGTCCTTCTGCACTCTTCAATGAACCAGGGTTGATCCCCTTGTCTGGTGGTAATGTAGACTGGGGGATGTGCTGGGTTATGAAGTTATAGATAGTGGTTGAGTACAACTCTGCTGCTGCTGCTGCTGCTGGCTCACAGCAGCTCATAGTGTCAGGTTTTGGGCTGCAGGCAACATGCTGTGTGAGGGATGTAGCCTAACGCTGAGGTTCTGAGCTATTGAACGTCTGATACGAATTTGGGGTCTGTGGTCAGAGGAAGTATCAGAAGTTGTACCAAACCAAGCAACCCAGGTACTGACGAATGTCCAAACCACATCTGGGGCCATCATTGATGCCAGAGGGGTGACCCATAGCCACCAAGCTGTACGGTCTACCATGATAAGGAGGTGCTTGAAACAGCGGGAGGGGTGAAGAGGACCAACAAAGTCCGCATTAACATGGTCAAACCATCAGTCATGGGCAAATTGCCTAGATTTGACAATTAGTTTTTGCCCTCTGGCCCTCCCCACAGGCTGCTCTCCATTCATTCACTTCTGTTCTAAGGCCGTGCCATGCAATCAGCCACTGCATTATTTTTCCCCTTGGTATTTTGTACATCTTTTGTGAACTCTGATAGGTAGGCCAGTGGCATTTCTGGCTGTTGCCAGCTTTTCTGGGTGCAGTCTACACACGCAGGCATGGACTGGCAGGCCAGTTGTGGGAATGTGGTGCACAACACCATGTTTTGTGATTGTAGTGAAGAATGTGGACTTGGTGAGGTTTGGGAATTCACCCAGCAGTCATGTGAGCTCACATATGGTGGTGCATGCGCTTGATGGAGTCATGGGGAACTTAGCTGGGGAGCAGGTAAGTCCTTGGACATCCACAAGCCAGCAACTCTTCAGATTGAATGATTGTACTTTGGCAAATAAGAAATGTGCACTGAGAAGAGGTTCAATATATAATGTCTACCTCTGAAGCAGTATGTCACCTGTTGTTTCCAGTAAGTGTGAATACTTCTGCCATTGGCAGACTCCAGTGAAGTTTTGTCACCCTTTGCCTTCTCGCGATGCTGGCAGCGCACAAACTTGAGCACCTCTACTGCACAGGAAGCATCGCCCTGATAGGGTTTGCGTAATGAACAGTAGACATCCCTGGCAGCTGGAACCCACCAAGTTCACAGACATATGATGTCCTAATGTGCTGACACTGTCAAAGTTGCAAGGCAGTCAGCCTTTCCTAGCACTCGTACCAAAGTGAGCCTGGTAAAAGCACAGATCCTACATAGTAGCCTGTTTAGCAGCATTAGTTAGTAGTCTGCTTCACCTGCTTATGTTGGAGTCTTGCTGATTGGGCTTATTGATGCAAAGAAAAGGGGAGGAATTATGCATCACTGCCTGGCTGAGTGTAGACCATCAGCTATTTTAGCAAGTTCCCTGTTACCCTCCATGGGTGCATTAGCGAGGGCTATATGAACTTGATCATGCATTTACTGCATGAGATTCCTTTAAAAATAAAAGAAGGATTGTGATTTCCCAGAAGAGACAGCTTGTGTTCCATTAGCTCTGATGGTCTAGCATCACCGAGTCCAGACAAGGAAAGCAATTGCTTGCCGTGCTCAGACTCTGTTAGTCCAAAAGTCTGTAAGAGGTGAGTTTTCAATGGTTATTATTTCACATGTATAGGCGGGTGTTTTATGGACTCACCACTCTTGCAGCGGCAGAGTTTCCAATTGAGGCGACTATATAGTCGAATTTGGTGTTTTCAGTGGTGATTTCTCACAGCACAAGTTGAGCCTCGGCTTGTTCAAATCAAGCAACAGCATATTGCTCCCAAAACTCCGGCAGTTTCCAAGCAATTGCATTGGCCACCGTGTTCAATAACTCTGGAACCACTCTTGAACATCGGTGGCACCAGCGTAGATTTTCACAAATAAAACTTATTTACTGAACTTCAAAAATCCAAACACAAAGTGGGGTAAAATTCCTTTATGTAATTACGTCATCACATCAGACCAGCCTCTTAAGGTGAACCCCAACTCAATGTTGTCGGTTGTGAAAATTCACAACAATTTCCAACAATTACATTACCCTACAGGTACACTCAAGTTGCAGGACATGGAAAGTTGGGTGACAGTCAGGAAGGGGAAGATCAGTGCCCAGTACCCTTTGTGGCCATCCCCCTCAATAGCACTTTGGATACTGTTGGGTGAGATGACCTAGCAAAGAAAAGTCACAGTGGTTGGATCTCTGGAAGTGAGTCTGGATCTGTGACTCAGAGGGAAGTGGGGAGATGTGGTAAGCTGTTATGATAGAGGCTTTGTTAGTTAGGGGAATAAAAAGGAGGGTCTGTGGGTGAGAACGAGATTCCTGGATGGTATGTTGTCTCCTGGGTGTTAGGGTCCTCAACAATTTGGATCGGGTCCTCAGCATTCTTAACTGGAAGGGTGAACAGCCAGATGCCAAGGTCCATGTAGGTACCGATGACATGGGTAGGAGGAGTCATGAGCTTCTGCAAAGGGAGTTCTGGGAGTTAGGTACTAAGTTAAAGGGCAGGATTTCCAGGGTTGTGATCTCAGGATTGCTACCCATGCCACGTGCTAGTGAGGCCAGAACAAAAAAGATTATACAATTTAACACGTGGCTAAGCAGTTGGTATAGGAGGGAGGGAATAAGATATTTGGCTCTCTTCCAGAGAAAGTGGAACCTGGACCAAACAGAAAGAGGACTTATATCCTAATGGGAAACTTTGATAATGCTGCACTGTGGGGTTTAAACTAGAGTTGCAGGGGGCAGGAACCGAAGTGCCAGAACAATTAATGGAGAGGCTGTGGAGACCTCAGACAGATCCAGGAATGAAAAGATTGAGCATTGTGCAGCTAATGTCCTGAGCTGCATATATTTCAAAGCAAGAAGTATCGTAGGAAAGTTGAATGAGCTCTGGGCATGGATCAACACTTGGAATTATGATGTTGTGGCCATCAGTGAGACTTGGTTGCAGGATGGGCAGGACTGGCAGCTCAGTATTCTGGGATACACTGTTTTAGATGTGACAGAATGGGAGAGATTAAAGGAGGTTGGGTGGTGTTCCTAGTCAGGGAAAATTTCACAGCAGTTCTCTGTCAGGACAGATGGGAGAACTTGTCTAGTGAGACATTATGGGTGGAACTGAGAAATCAGAAAGGTATGTTCACATTAATGGGGCTCAGAGGACCTCTCCTGGACCCATCATATAAATTTTATTGTGAAGAAAGCACAACAGCACCTCTACTTCCTCAGGAGTCCGTGGACATTTGGCATGTCATCAAAAACCTCAATAGAGGCGAAGTGCAAAGTGTGTTGACTGGCTGCATTACAGTCTGGTATGGCAACACCAATGCCTTTGAGTGGAAAATCCCTCAAAATATGATGGATTCATCCCAGTATATCAAGGGTAAAACACTCCCAAACATTGAGCACATCTATGTGAAACATTGTCGTAGAAAAGCAGCTTCCATTATCAAAGATCCTCACCAACCAGGCCATGCTCCTTTCTCGCTGCTCTATCAGATACAAGGTGCAAATGCCTCAGGATTCACACCACCAGGTTCAAGAACAGTTACTACCCCTCAACCATCAGGCTCTTGAGCAAAAGCCGATAGCTGTACTCATGTAAGGACTCTTTTATTGTTATTTCATGCTCATTATTTATTACTATTTATTTATATCTGCACTTGCACAGTTTGTTTAAAGTTTACAGTTACTGTTCTACAGATTTGCTAAGTATGCCCACAAGAAAAAGAACCTCATGGTTGTATGTGGTGACATGTATGTACTCTGATAATACATTTTGCTTTCAATTTTGAACTTTTTATATTACAAATCACCTAACAGTCCTGGGGAATTAGAGGAATGTTTGTAGAGAAATCGCAGACTGTTGCAAGAAACATAAGGTTGTGATAGTCGGTGATTTTACCTTTTCATATTGTTATGAAGGTGAAGCAACTCTGAGGGGCCGAAGGGTACAAAGTCACCCCCTCCTTTTTGAGAATTGCAAGATCGCTGTTATTTCAGGTCTGAGACCCAGGGAATGAGAGAGAGACACACACAGAATACACAACCAGGTGGAATGTCTCCTGACATCAGCAGAACGGAACCACTGATTACTGCCATTGTCTCTTGGAGAAGGAATTGTGTATTGAGTACTGTACTATTTATTGAAACCCCTCGGGCCAACCAGAGTGGTCTGGTTGAGTGATTGCATCATCCCAACCTGACTGACATCTGAGACCCCGTGAGTCAGGATAAAAGAGGGGTCTAGGGAACAACCCCTTTGATGCACCAGGAGGAACGCTAGAAATCCCGTGACAGCATTTTATAGCAAAAGCCGGTGGGGGCTCGTGTGCGTCCTCCCTTGCCTGGCTGGCCGGCTCACCACGGAAGAATGGTTTAGCTAAAGGAGAGGTCACAATTGAATGGCCACGACAATGAGACACCTGACAGATCGAAATCATAAAGGAAGGTTGGCAAAACCCGTAGCGGTAAATGTTCCCATTCTCTTTCTCTCTCTCTCTCTCTCTCTCTCTCTCCAACAATTGCAACACAGCGACAACCAAAAGATGGCAGCTTGTGTGAACTGCAGAGAACTTTATATTTCCATCGGACAATACATTATCCCCTAGACAACGATAGTGTTTATTTTTTATTGATTATTATTATACCCACACTTTTAGGTTTAGTATTGATGACGTATATTATCTGTATATTTGCATTGATATTATTTTTCTGTATTTTTACTAATAAATACTGTTAAAAATATTATCATCAGACCTCAACAGATGTCTCTATCTTTGCTGGTAAGTCACCCAGTTACGGGGTTCGTAACAATATATTGACTGAGAATCACCTACTATAAAAGGACTAGATGGGATAGAACTTGTCAAATGTGTTCAGACAGGTTTCCTTCATTAGTGCATAGAAGTTCCAATGGGAGAATGTGTGATACTGGTTCTATTATTAGGGAATGAGACAGGGCATGTGACAGAAAGTTGTGTAGAGAAACACAGGGACCAGAATACCAGTTTCAAAGTAAGTATACAAAAAGATAGGTCTGGTCCACAGATTGAGATTTTAAATTGGAAAAAAGCCAACTTTGATGGTATCAGAAAGGATTTGGCAAGTGTGGATTGGGGCAAGCTGATTTCTGGTAAAGGTGTAAAGTATGAGGCCTACAAAAGTGACATTTTTACAAAACTTATATGTGCCTGGCAGAATGAATTGGAAAGGTAATAAGTGTAGGGAACCTTGGTTTTCAAGAGGTATTGATACTCTGGCTAAGAGGGAAAAAAGAGGTGTATAGCAGGTATAGGTAGATAAGCAGGTAGGAACAAATGAGGTACTTATGGAGTATAAAAAATGCAAGAGAACTCTTAAGAAATAAATAAGAAAGGCTAAAAGAAGGCATGATGTTGTTCTGGCAGACAAGAGGAAGGAGAATCCCAAGGGATTTTACAGATATGTTAAGAGCAAAAGGATTACACTTATCTAAGAAAATATGTGCTAGCATTGGAGAGGGTAAAAGTGAGGTTCAGGAGAATAATTCTGGGATTGAAAGGGCTAACATATAAGATGGGCATAACGGGCTCTGGATCGAGTTAGAACCTTTGATATCTGGCAGCTGCACCCTACCTAGTAGAGTGAATGGTTATCACTGGTCCTCATCCATCTCCTCATCTCTGCCTTCAAGTGCATGAGGAGCTGGTGTTAACATGGCACCACTGCACGAAGGACCTGGTCAACGAATTCACCACCCAGTGTGATGAGTTCCCCTGAAGAACTACAATGGACATGTGTTTAAGACAGGTGCGAGCCACCGAATTGGGGGACATCAGCTGTGGTCTGGCCTGGAGAGGTACAGGCGCTGCCGGATCTCACTAGCACAAGATATGCAAACACACCCTTATAGCTCACAAAAAGGATTGCTGGATCCAAACTGAACCAAACAGAAATGAACATATGAGAGGCGTTTAATGGCTCTCAGCCTGTACTTGCTGGAGTTTAGAAGAATGAGGGGGTTGTTATTGAAACATCAAATATTGAAAGGTCGAGATAGAGTGGATGTGGAGAGGATGTTTCCTATAGTGGGGGAATCTAAGACCAGGGACACGGCCTCAGAATAGAGGGATGTCCCTTTAGAATAGAGATGAGGAAGTATTCCTTTAGCCAGAGGTGGTGAATCTATAGAATTCATTGCCACAGATCGTTATGGAGGCAAAGCATTTGGGTACATTTAAAGAGAGGTTGATAGGTTCTTGATTAGCGATCAAGAAGCCAAAGGATGTCAAAAATTATGGGGAGAAAGCAGGAGAATGTTGTTGAGAGGGATAATAAACTAGCGATGATGAAATGGTGGAGAAGACTTGATGGGCCAAATAGCCTAATTCTATTCCTCTGTCTTATGGTCTTATATGTGGAATCAGCTGCCTGAGGAAGTGATTGAGACAGATACAGTAACAACTTTTAAAAGACAGTTGGACAGATACATGGATAAGAAATCTTTACAAGATTATGGGCCAAATGCTGGTAAATAGGACTGGCTTTGATGGGGCATCTTTGTTGGCATAGACCAATTGGAATAAAGGATCTTCTTTGCTGTATAAGTTAATAAATCTGTGACTATATTCTGAGCCATAGAGATTATGATAAAGTTACCTAACTATGATACTACAGCAAAAATATCCAGCAAATGGAAGCAGCCCTACTAAAATGATCTTTCACTGAGAAAATCATCGATTATTCTGGAAAATGAAAGTGGAGGACAAATTTTCAGTTATTGGAAAATGGCACATTGAGTTGAGGTGAACTTTTGAAGATCACCACTAACTCTTAAAACAGAGGATACCAGTATAAATTTATAAACTGTTAGGTAATCAGATCGTTAATATATTGGCAGTTTAGATGAACAAGAAAGGCATCCTAAAAAAAAGTAACAGAGACTGAAAGAATGACAATATTAAAGGGATTTTACTTAAATATACAGGGGTTTTGATTTGTTTTATTAGATTTTGTACCTACCATATTCTGATAAACTTTTTTTTCTTGATCTAAGTCTATCACCTAAAACTTCCTCACAAAGTTTCTGTGCTTTGATTTATTTGACTTATTAAGACCTTGTCAGTGATGGCAAAAGATGATTAATTGCCATGCTTTAGCAGGTCTTTCAAAAGGTTCCATCTCTCTCTGTTTTTGTACTCTGATATATCATCACCCAGGTTTCCATTAATGATCCCGTGAGGTGTCTATATTTGGTATAGCAAAAAAAAAAAACCCATTTCAATTATATCCACCTGCAAAAGTTCAGGTTAAGCAACCAAGGGGATTGGAGGGTGTGGGGAGGGGCAGACAGAAGGGGCTAGTGCAGGGGAATGAAGAAGATGGAGGAGAGTAATCGCCTCTGATACGTGCCTAGCATTAACACAAAACACACCACTGAACTACCAAACAGCTGCACTGGCAACAGTGGAATTTTCCAAATTCTTCACTGGAATACAATGCAGATGTTGAGTGAAGCCATTCAATGGAAATTCTGTCAAAATGCTGTAAATATTAAAAAAAGTTTTACACTGGAATTTAACACTTTCATTGTCAATGAAGCTGATTAATTTTACTTCGTTATATAAGAAAGGGAAGTAACATACAAATTAGACACAGGTGCTGTTTATATGATCCTATGTGGTTGTGGTGTTACAACAAGTAGGTTTTTCATTACATCTGTGCATACATGTGCATATGACAGTGAACTTGACTTTGACATTGACAGTTAGCAAAAGTTCTGCCTTACACATTCAGAGACCCAGGTTCATTTATAACCTCAGGTGTTGTGTTTTCTTTCTGTGACAGACAGGGATTTTGTTGGTTGCTGCAGTTTCCTCTCATATCCTAAAGGAGATGTTTAGTTGGCCAGTTAATGTAACTTGACACTAGAGTATAGGCGAATGGTAGACCTGGCAAATGTAGGTGGGAATATGGGAAAAATGAAAATGGATTGGTTTAAGTACCACACACACAAAATGCTGGAAAAACTCTGCATGGCAGGCAGCATCTATGGAAATGAATGAACAGTCAATGTTTCAAGCCGAGTCACTTCTTCAGGACTGGAGTGGAAGGGGGAAGGACACCAGAACAAAAAGGTTGTTAGGGATGAGATTACAGAGTATCTGGAAGCACATGACAAGATAGGCCAAAACCAGCATCGTTACTTGAACTGACAAACCTACTGCAATTCTTTGAAGAAATTACAAAGCAGGGTAGACAAAGGAGATGTAGAACACATGGTGTACTTGGATTTTCAGAATGTCTTTGACAAGGTGCTGCACATGAGGCTGCTTAGCAAGATAGGAACCCATGGAATTACAAGGAAGTTACTAGCATGGGTGGAGCATTAGCTGATCGGCAGAAAACAGAGAGTGGGAATAAAGGGATCCTATTCTGGTTGGCTGCCAATTACAAGTGGAGTTCCACAGGGGTTAGTGTTGGGACCACTGCTTTTTATGATGTATGTCAATGATTTGGGCTATGGGATTAATGGATTTGTGGCTAAGTTTGCTGATGATACAAAGATAAGTGGAGGAGCAGGTAATGTTGAGGAAACAGAGAGCCTGCACAGAAACTTAGGTAGTTTAGGGGAATGGGCTAACAAGTGGCAAATGAAATTCAATGTTGGAAAGTGTATGGCCATGCACTTTGGTGGAAGGAGTAAACAGGCAGTCTAGATTTAGATGGGGAGAGAATTCAAAATGTGGAGATGCAAAAGGACTTGGGAGTCCATATGCAAGATACCCTAAAGGTTAATCTCTAGGTTGAGTCAGTTGTGAAGAAGGCAAATGCAATGTTGGCATTCATTTCTAGAGGTATAGAATATAAAAGCAGGGATGTGATGTTGAGGCTCTATAAGGCACCCATGGGACCACACTTGGAGTATTGTGTGCAGTTTTGGGCTCCTTATTTTTAGAAAGGATATATCGTCATTGGAGAAGATTCAGAGAAGATTCACTAGAATGATTCCAGGATTGAAAGGGTTACTGTATGAGGAACGTCTGGCAGCTCTTGAACTGTATTCCCTGGAGTTCAGGAGCATGAGGGGGGATCTCATAGAAACATTCCGAATGTTAAAAGGCCTGAGTAGATTAGAAATGGCAAAGTTATCTCCCATTGTAGGGGATTCTAGGACAAGAGGGCATGACTTCAGGATTGAAGGATGTCCTTTTAGAACTGAGATGCAGAGAAATTACTTTAGTCAGAGAGTGGTAAATATGTGGAATTCATTGCCACGTGCAGCTGTGGAGGCCAAGTCATTGGGTATATTTCAAGCAGAGATAGATAGGTTCTTGATTAGTCAGGGCTTCAAAGGGTATGGGGTGAAAGTAGGAGAGTGGGATGGCTGGAAGAATTGAATCAGCCCACGATCGAATGGCAGAGCAGACTTGATGGGCCAAATGGCCTACTTCTGCTCCTATATCTTATAATCTTATAACTAGCTAGAAATTGATAGAAGAAGCTAGCTGGGTGGGAAAGGTGAAGGGCTGGAGAATCTGACAGGAGAGGAGAGGCGATCATGGGAGAAAGGGAAGAAGAAGGGGCTCAAGGGGCTGGTGATAGGCAGGTGAGGAGGCCAGAGTAGGGAATAGAAGGGGAGGGATCAAAATAATTACCAGGAGAAATCAATATTCATGTCATTAGGTTGCAGGCTACCGAGATATTTTCCTCCACCCTAAGCTAGCCTCGTCAAGGCAAATGAGGAGACCATGGACCAACATGTTGGAATTGGAATGGGGAAAGAAATTAAAATGGTGGGCCACTGAGAAATTCCTGTTTTGGTGGAGGTGCTTGACAAAGCTGAACATCCAATTTATAATGTGTTTCACCACCGAAGAGGAGGCCGTACCTAGGGGACCGCATACAATAGACAACCCAACAGTCTCCAATCTGATGGCATGAACGTCAATTTCTCGATCTTCTGGTAATGCCCCTCTCCTTCACCATTGCCTTTTTCCTCTCTCACCTTATCTCCTTGCCCTTCCATAGCCTCCCTCCGGTGCTTCCCTCCCCTTTTCTTTCTTGCATGGCCTTCTTTCCTCTTCTATCAGGTGCCCCCTTCTCCAGCCCTGTATCCCTTTCACCAATCAACTTCCCAGCTCTTTACTGCATCCCCCCCCCCCCTTCAGGTTTCATCTATCATCTTGTGATTCTCTCTCCCCTTCCCCCACCTTTTAAATCTACTCAGCTTTCTTCCTTCAGTCCTGCCGAAGAGTCTTGGCTTGAAACGTCGACTATACTCTTTTCCATAGATGCTGCCTGGCCTGCTGAGTTCCTCCAGTATTTTATGTGTGTTGCTTGGATTTCCAACATCTACAGATTTTCTCTTGTTCAAGATTCACAGGGGAAGTGTTGCCTCACCTGGATAGACTCTTTGGGGTCCTGAATAAAGGTAAGGAAGGATGTGAAAAAGCAGGTGTAGAACTTTTGTCACTGGCAGTGCTATGTGCCAGGAGGGAGATTAGTGGAGAGGGAGTGATCTGTGCAGAAAGTGGTGAGTAGTGGGGTGGAATGGTAAAGATGTGTTTGGTGGTAGAATACTGTGAAGACAGTGGTAGTTGCAGAGAATGAGGTGTTGGATGTGGGGGCTCACAGGTTGTTAAGGTGCCATGAAGATATGGTGAGCACGGATATTTAGGAAATTATGGAGATGTGGGTGAGGGCGGCACCAATGATGGGGGAAGGAAAAACCCATTCTTTGAAGAAGGAGAAGATCTGTGATGTCCAGGAGAGGAAAGCCACATCCTGGGAATAGACATGGTAGAAACAAAGGAATTGAGAAAAAGGAATAACATTTTTGCAGAAGATGGGGTGGGAAGAGGTATAGTCAAGATAGCCATGAGAATCGGAGGTTTATAAAAGATGTTAGTAGAATATTTGTCTCCAGAGATGGAGAAAGGGGAGAGAGGTGACAGAAATAGATAGGAAAATTTAAGGGCAGGGTGGAAGTTGGAGGCAAAGTTGATGCAATTGACAAGCTCAGTATGGGTGCATGAATCAGCACAAATGCAGTCATCAAAGTAGGAAGAAAGAGTTAGGGTACATTATCAGAGAAGGCTTGGAATATGGACTGTTTCTATGAAGTCAATGAAAAGGTAAACACAGCTGGGACCCATGTGGGTGCTCATGACTACCACTTGAGTTGTGGATAAAGTGGAAAGAGCCGAGGAGAAATTGTTGAAGATGACGACCTGTTCTGCCAGAGGGAAGAGAATGGTGGTGGAGGAAACTAGTTGGGTGTTTTATTGAGAAAAAAGTGGAGATCCTTAAGGTCTTCTTGATGGGGGATAATGTGTAAAGGGATATCCACGGTGAAAATGAGGCAGTCAGGGCTGGGAATAGAAAGTTATTCAGGAAATTGAGAGCATGTGCAGTGTCATCGATGCAGATGGGAAGGGACTGAACCAAGGGAGATAGAATGGAGTCAAGGTATGCAGATGTGAGTTCAGTGGGCAGAAGTAGACAGAGGCAATGGGTCTACCCAGACAGTCAAGGTTTGTGGATCTTGGATAGGAGGTAAAAGCAAGGAGCATGGGGTAAGGGAACTATGAATTTGGTGGTAGTGGATGAAAGTTCTCCAGAGTTGATGAGGGTAGTGATGGTGTTGAAGACAATTTTTTGATGGTCCGGAGTTGGGTCCTCTTCAAGGCTAAGTAAGAGAAGATGTCTGGGAGTTGCCACCTGACCTCAGCAAAATAGTGGTCAGTCTTCCACAGTACAACAGCACTCCATTTATGTGCAGGTTTAATGGCAAGGTCAGGATTGGCGCTGAGAGATTGGAAGGCAGTTGGCTCAAAGGGAGTAATGGTTGAGTAGGAGAGAGGAGTGCTAAAGTCAAGCCAGTTGATGTCTCATTGGTAAATAGAGATGAAAAGATCCAGAGCAGGAAGAGAACCAGAATGGAGTGAAAGGTTGATTTAAGTGGGTGGTTGATAGTCAGCACAGTCCCAGTGGGCTAAGGGTTCAGTTCCATGATCTGTCATTTCAAAACTTAATCAGAATGAACTACCATTTAAACTTTCTGTAGACATTATGAACAAGTTGATCTGATGTGTTTCTTTGATATCGATGAAAACTTCTGAAAATAATAAAGGAAAACATAACAGAATCTGGATGTGCACAGCAAATCAATTCTTATCTGATGGAGAACTATTTCATTTGTCAACATCCATTAGACTAGTTGTCTCATAATTTTCCATGAACATCACCTTTTCTGTCTTTTGATCAAAGAGGCATCATGCTGGTATCTCTGGTTTTGTGAAGGAGTCATGAGGTTAACTCCTACCATGGAAATTAAATTCAAATAAAAAAAAACTGATGTCAGAAATAATCACAATGAAACTATTGGATCGTTGTCAGGACAGATCTTGTTTATATTATTTCAGAGACGAATACCACCTTTTCTACTCAGTTTTGCCTAAAACCACCACAAGGTATTTGATTCCTAGCTGATCTCTGAAATGACCTTTTATTTTATGCCAGTTAGTAATGCCAACTGAAAGGACAATAAATACCCTAATCATGCAAACACATAAAATAGCAACAGTTTTCAAGTGCGTCCACATTGACCTTTGGACAAGGTGAGATGTAGATAGGATGATAGATGGCTGAAGGAATAACAGAATAAAATCTAATATAAATACCAGTGCAAGTTTTAGGGTCAAGACTATAGGATTGGTGGTAATAGTTGAGGAAGGGTCTATATTGTTGGGAAAGGGAACATGTTGCTAGGAGTGAGAATGTGAAGAGGGTAAGGGGTACGTGTAGAAGGGGCAGGCAAGGGATAAGTGTAGCAAAATATGTAGACAGGACCAGGGAGAGGATACGTCACTGGGGAAGTGTAGGAGGACAGGGAAGAGGTAGCTAAAATAAGATTCCAGACAGCATGTGGCAACCACAAAGAAAAGGAACCTTGCGACCACAAGACAATGTGTTTGGCAAAGTATTTTGAGCTATATACCTATTTTGAGTGTTTTGCATGTGTCCATACCCATTCCAAGTATTATGCTTGCGTCTATGCTTATTCCGAGTATTTCGCGTGCTTAGCTGTGCAAAAGCCAATCAACTGATGAATTTGAATCGGTAACCATATTTGCCAATGTAGTACCCTGCTCTTGGGTATGAGTATGACCTTTGTAAACTGACAAATTGGGAGTTGGCTACCTTACGCCCGAAGTGCGTGGGGCTGCGAACTCCTCACTGAATAAAAACCGTTTCAGCGGTAATTTCGTGTCTCTGGTGTTTTTCCTGAACTGAGCAGGTTAATAATTTCAGGTTGACAGGAGGGAGTAGGTTTGAAGTAGTAACTGAGAAATAGGCATTATACTATGGCATCTGTGCAAGGAGAGGGTGGGAATTGAAGACTTGCATTGATATCTTTGCCATGACTCCTTGTGTGAATTTAAAGGCAATCGTTTCTGTAGGAGCTTGTTTCAATTCTCAGACTGCTAAGCACTAATTGTTTCCTGACAGCTCAGTTCCTTTCTGAAAGCTACTTTTTCTGCTGTTATGTTTCTTTACCTCCCATAAATCTTTCAGTCACACATCTAATGCTGGAGGAACTCAGCAGGCCAGGCAGCATCGATGTTGCTTGGATTTCTGGCATCTGCAGACTTTCTCTTTTTAGTCACACATCTAAAATCATTTGCTTTTTCACTCTTACTTCTGAAATGCTGCAAGATGTTATTTTACAGGGACTCCTAACTTAGAACTGTTTCTAATCTGATAGCACGATAAGAAAAACAGTATGGCGACCATTTGCCAGGTGCCTGGAAATAACTGAAGAGCTCCGAATGGAATTAAGTGGAGAACAGGAAATACATTCAACCAGAGACAAGGATCTACAGATATGAAAATTATTCATTCATTCATTCAGGATTTTATTAGATTGGAAACTCCATTTTATTTATAAAGCTTCTTAATGAACATTGGGAACCCCAGCTTTTCTTACCAGCAAAAGAAGAGCTTATATTTATAAATCACTTTTCACCTCAGAGAGGTACCAGTGACTCCTCTGAGAGAAAGAACTTATAATGACAGAATGGATTCTATGACTTCAAGAAGATGTGAGTTGCTTGGTGATACACCATCAATAACTCTTGGAGATGTGAGGCGAGATATAGGCTTTTATTGGCTGGAAGAAAGAACAAGCAGCAATTGACCACCACACTACATCCTGGAGACTGAGGCCGGGGCGGAGTCCCCAATCGCCTTTATACCGGGGTCTGTGGGAGGAGCCACGGGAGCAGTCAGCGGGGGTGGGGTGTGTCCAGACAGGTATATGTAGTTCACCACACTTGGCATCTATTGAAACATTTGCAAGGGCAATTCTGTTTGTTATGTGGGGAAGTCTTAGCTTCCAATTTGAACAAAGCAAAGGTTCTCAAACACATAAATAAGTAAACAGTCAACTGAATTTCATGTTCTGGCTGAACACTATCCAGGAGATTAGATATACTCCAAAAAGTACATGAAACGCCCTGGTAAAGGTTTCACTGCTAATGTAACGGTCTTTCTGTAGAAACAGTATATGGATTATAGTTAGAGATAAGAGGTGTTTGAAATATGAGCCATCCAATCAGGGGAGTGGGATTTTTTTCCTAACACCGGTGTGAGCTGGGGCTATGCTCGGTAGGGGATGAAGAGAGAAATCACTGAAGAGAACCAGTTGTAGGATTTGACCTGGGGGAGGGGGACTGTGATTCAACACAGCGAGATGCTGGGGTCTATTGAGGACTGGCGAATATGACTTTTGGAAGAGTTGAGCTCCAACTTATGCACGTTTGACTGTTTAATTATAATGGACCCTTTTTGTTTTTTTTCCTTCCTTTTCTTTACTAAGCGTGTAGATAAATTACCATTTATAAATATAATCCCTTTAATTGTTTGCAGTCTGCTGTCTATTATTTTTCGGTAATGAGTTGTAACAGGGTAATCACACAACGCAGTGTTTGGGGGTGGGAGAGCCCCAGGTTTGTATTCCGCAGACTGACGCAACCCAAAGAAACCGGGGTTTCATATAAAATTGGAATTCCAGAGTAACACTTCATTTGAAATGGAGTATTTCAGAGTATGTATCTCCTCCTCTATATTATAGAAAATGTCCAGGAATGGAAAAGGCTACAGAGAATGATAGACACAGCCCAATCCATCACAGGGAAAGCACTCCCCGCCGTTGAATACATTTACATGGAACACTGCCACAAGAATTCAGTAATCACCATCAAAGACACCCACCTTCTGGGCCATGGTTTCTTCTCACTACTACCATCAAGCAGGAAGCCTGAGGTCCAACACCACCAGGCTAAGGAACACTCATTAACTTCACGGTCCTGAACTAACGTGCAAAACTTCAATCATCACGAATCTGAACTGATTCTTTAACCTACAGACTCACTTTCAAGAACTCCTTACCATTCATGTTCTCAGTAACGTTTATTTGCACAGTTTGTCTGCTTTTGCATATTGGTTCTTTCATCAGTCTTTGTCTGTTTATGTGTAGTTTTTCAAAATTCTGTTGTACTTCTTTTTCCTTTCCCTATAAAGTGTTGGACAGTGACCAATCAATGAGATGGGGTGCATAATGACTCTGGGTCTGTATTCGCTGGAATCCAGAAGGATGAGGGGGGGATCTCATTGAAACTTTTCAAATGTTGAAAGGCCTAGACAGAGTAGATGCGGTAAGGATGTTTCCCATGGTGAGAGAGTCTAAAACAAAAGGGCACAGCCTCAGGATAGAGGGGCGCCCTTTCAAAACAGAGATGCAGAGAAATTTCTTTAGCCAAAGGGTGGTGAATTTGTGGAAGTTGTTACCACATGCAGCTGTGGAGGCCAGGTCATTAGATTTTTGATTGGTTAGGGCCTAAAGGGATGTGGGCAGAAGGCAAGAGATTGAGGCTGACAGAAAAAATGGATCAGCCATGATGAAATGGCGGGGCAGACTTGATGGATCAAATGGCCTAATTCTTCTCCAGCATCTTAGAGTTTTTGTTCGTAAATGCTTGTAATGAAAATATTCTGAAGGTAGCAAATGGTATTTGCCTTGATAGTAAATTTACTTTGAGCTTTGTCTGAAAAGTAAATTGTGGTTGGTAACATCTAATTGCTTACTCCTTATAGATTATAAAACATATTGTAAGATTGGTAAGATTACTGGAGTAGAATCATATGAAACAAGAAAAATGTAGTGAGATTCTGTCACACAAACTGACTTCTAATCTTAGATCCTTCCTATCCCATAATTCAATAATGGTCACTATGTAAACAAATCTGGCACAGCAAAGCATTCCCTTCCCATCTGTTTCTGACAACCAGTGCAATTCAGTCATAACAAATGCTCTCCCAATGTGTCACTCTGGGATTCAAATTTTGCTTGAATCCAGATTTTTATCCTTATGTGCTACAAATAAAAACTAAATTGCAAAGTGTTGTAGTTGAACCCATTAAAGAGTTGATTTAACAACTCTGTTTAAATTGCAGAAATTAACAGGAAGCACAAACAAGTACTTTTGCTTTTCTAATTTTCTTACTTCCTCTCCTGAGTGGATTGAATTGTTTACAATCTCTTGGGTGATTGTCCCATAATGGTACTTTTTCCAAGAGCTTTCTGTGGTAATATGCAGTTATAATGAACCCTGGACTCTTTGACCATAAGAAATAGTTGCAGAATTAATCCATTTGCTAAAATGCATCTGCCGTTCAATCGTGGCTGATACATTATCCTACTAACCCCACTCTCCTGACTTCTCGCAATTAACAATTCAATTGACGTGGGAAGTTGTAATAGAAATTAGCACACACATAAGAAAGAGGCATCCTAAATGGTAACTTCATAGATCCTTGTCCACACTTCTCCCTGCCTCGGTAGAGAAGCCAGCAGAATCAAAGACCCCACCTGCCCAGCTCATTTTATCTTCTCCTCTCTCCCAGGTGTCATCCAGTACTGGCTAACAGAAGTAACCGTGTGCTATATTTTTCATGTACACAGTGGCCCGTGTGTAGCTCGTCACACACTTGTTTTCTTCAGGCTGGAGGAATCTCAATGTGGTAGCCCCTTTGTAAACATCCTGCTTGGACTGTGAACTCCTTCCATCAAGCCTGGTAAGGTTTCAATTCTTCTTTCCATTCATGAGTTACCATGCCTACCACTTTAGACAGAACAGGGTCAGTGCTTGCAGACTTGTGTCGCAGTTAATGCATTGGTAGGTACTTCCTTGAAGTAAAAGACCTGTCAGGAATTGCTCTGGAACAGTAACAGCTAAGGGAAGTCTGGATAGTCCATCAGCATTCAGACGCTGCTCAGACCTCCTGTGCATTCTATTGTACTGATGTGCAGATAATAACTGAGCCCAACGTTGCATTCGAGTAGTAGCCAGGAAAGGAATTCCCACATGTTAACCAAAATTGATGTCAGGGGGTAACAATCTACCAGTGGTATAAATTGTTGACCAAAGACGAATTGATGGAATTTATTAACTCCAAAGACAGTTGAGAGTAATCTGGGCAAAGTGGCTTTTTGCTTTGCTTGATGTCCTTGATGCAAAAGCGATTGGACACTCTTCACCTGATGGCATGATGAGTGAGATAACTGCCTCTACACCACAGGGTGATGCGTCGCAGGCCAACTGTATGGGCAATGACAGGTTGAAGTGTGTGGTTGTGACAAAGTTGCTTTTGGCCTTTTTAAAGGCCTCTTCATAGCGATCTGTCCACTGCCAGTGTGTTGATTTATTTGAAAGCTTATGAACTGGTTTCACCATGTTAGTTAGGTCAGTAACAAACTTGGTCTAGTATGTTTGTAGTCCTAAAAAAGATCTTAATTGACGAAAATTTTGTGTGATGGAACATCCACCATTACCCCTTAGCAATAATCAAAGGTGTTGGTGAATAGTGGTCCTTAAGACTATAACTATGCCATCAGAAGGCTTAACAGGTTGCACTAGAATGCATTTTAAATTAAACGTTTTTGCACCTATCACAGATAGAAAAGTTGGAACATGAATATCATCTGAAATCTGATTTGTCAGTGCAAAATAGTCAAATCTTCCGGTATATGAACTCCATTGTCATGTTGTTTGATCATACAGCCCAATACTTCCAACCATTGTCACCATTTTCCAACACAGTCACATTCCAGAAAGGTGAACCATTTTTATTGGTCTCTCTTTCCCTCTCTGGTTTTATTCAGCCATCCCATTCTTACTCTCTCCCCTCAGATTCTTCACTCACCTCACTTCCTAAGGCTGTTTTCTCATTTTGTGTGGTGGTTTCTTTTGCTTACCCACATTACATATCGGTATACCGCCAGCATTGTGCACGGAACCTTCCCCCCCCCCCCCCCCCACAAAGCGAACGAAACACTAAATATCATGTGAGTACTCCGCACCTCATCCCCAAGTTATTCTGTTTATCGTACTGTAATGCTGATGGCCATGAATAATACGCACAAGAGACGCAGAAGTGAGGAACAAACCTGCTGCGGTTTATTTCGCTTGTAAGTTGTCTACCCAGAATGCCCTCTCACATTACATTCAGTACATAACTCACTGGGAAGCTTGACAGCAACCCCTAAGGGTCAAATATACATGGATACATATCAGTTAAGCTAGCCTGCACTGCACTCTTTCCAAAGCAGTTGCACTTTATTCTGCATTATATTATTGTTTTACCTTGTACAACCTCAATACACCCTGTAATGATTTGAACTGTAGGAACAGTATGCAAGATCATCTTTTCACTGTATCTCAGTACATTTGTCAATAATAAACCAATTCCAATTCAAAGTCATATACGTTCATACAGGACCTGACCAGATCAGATTATTAAACTTGCAGAGCTTCTGGGAAAAGTTGAATGTTACTTATTTGAACTTTAGGTAGTTTATTCCTATTGCTTTTGCTCAACTCGTCTTCAGACACAGAAGCAACCAATTCTGAAGAATGATTGGAGAAGATTGGAAAATAGTGTATGTCAGAGGATTTTATTACAGGGATTTCAGCACTTCTGAAGGGGAGTTATCACTTGAGAGTTCACCCAAAATGTTTTAATAAGGTGATCCCATATTGTGAAAGTGTGAATCAGCATGTATGGCATCAAGTAGCTGTAAATCTGACTCCATTCTACTTCTGCTTTGATCACTTGCTATATCTGAGCCTGAGAATCCAGTATTCAGCAGAGATGTATGGAAGCTGAAGGCTGGAGCAAGAGATAGCATACAATCACTTAGAACATCCCGTTCTTAATCATTACAAATACTTTCTGTTTGGTGTCACTGTATAATAATTCGGAGGAAGAACATGAGAAGCTCTAACATGAGAAGAAACTCCATCAAAAATATTTTGATTTCTTCCATACCGCTGTCACTGCAATGTTCTGCTATTTTTTTTGTTGCTTTGGGAAATGTAGTAAATTAGAAACAAGTTCAGAGATTTTACAAAGAGGACTCCAGAGTGGCTGAGCTAATGCTATTCTTGTTAAGATGGCACAAGAGATTTGTAGGAATTGTGCTTTGTAAAATCAAATCAGTGCTCAGGTGCCACCAACACAATAATACAAAAGCAAATAGTAGTTTTTAACCCCATTGCGAAAAATTGGTATACTGTATCTTCTTACTAAGCTCAATGCCAGAGAGAACATCCACTGTCCCAGTAATGAACTTTAATCCTTCTATGCATTTATATGCGCTCAAAGCTGAACTAACCACATAAGGTCCAGAACAGCTGAAATTTGAACTTGGCTGTTAAAGCTGGATCTAATGAAACAAAAATTGAGAAATTAGTGGGAGAGAATAATGAGTTTCTTTGGAGTCACTTCTTTCGTTGGAAATGGTAATATGTGTTAATCAAAAGCTAAATGCACATATTTGAATGGAAGCCTTGAGACTAAATTATATCCAGAGGGTGTATGGCTGATTCCAAATAATTATCCAAAGCTTTGTAATTCTTGCTGACAAAGCAGAAGATCACTTCCAGCGATTCTAAATATTCTTGCTGCCATAAATTCAGAAGTTGCAAACACAACATCAGTTGGTCTTCATGAGCAGCGGAGCTCTTAATTAGTCTCAAGTTGGTCTCAGAGCATCATGGGTATTTTGTTGTGCAGTTGTAGTCAGCTGGATGACTGATTAATTGTCAGTCACAAAGGAAATTATGCTATCACGGAACATAGGTTTTTGCCAGCCTGGATTATTGTGAGCTGTCTGGTCAGACAGCCCGGATTTTACTATTCGCTCTTTGTTTTCTCTTTGAACCTTGGCTACTAAAGTATCATAAGTTAGTTATCACATGCAAAGAAAACACTTATCATAAATCAGTGATACCAATTCGCCGTCAGTAGATCATATGATTATCTCTTGAGAAATATAGCATTTCTCCAAAGATTACAGTAGGTAGTGAAGTGACTCTGCCATTAAAACGATTAATATTCAAGTTTGTATTACACTGCTAATATAAATGTAAACTGTGCTAATTGCTATTACCTATTGGCATGGGAGTCACTACACTTGACTTCAGTGTCTATGTGCTGCAGAGAAGTGAAATCGTCCCTAGTTCCCATTCTTGATTGTCATTCAGTCAGATTGCTGAAAAGCAATCATTTCTGAAGATCATCTCTGAACAGAACAAAGTTTCCCTGCATGGCAGTTGCTCTAGAAACTTCAGAGCCCAGTGCTCCTTGGCCTGCCACACAGACCTGCAGGGCTCGTGACAGCAAAGCCCTCTTCCTAGCATTAGTCAACACCTTCATGTGAGGATAGGGGAATCATGACACGAATTAACAGAGGTCAAATGAATTTGTTAAGTCTCCATGGCAGACAAATCTGCTGCTACTCATTATCTAGTTTCACCCTTGCAAGGTGTCACAGTCCTGGAAATGACTAAACCAAGATGCAGATGAAAGACAGAATTCAGAAAGTAGACTTGGGACATGGACGGAGTACAAAAATCACCCTCACCTCCAGCCAACCAATGTACAAGCTGCTGTTAAACCTCTGCTGGGTGCATTTATCATGGGGTCCTTCTGTCACAGTGTGCACTGTCAATGACTGAACCCAGGTGTGGTGGAACGACAGACTCCCACGTAGACAAGAAACAAGAGTTTATACGTAGGAATTTCAACAGAACATTGATGGCTTAACCGAGCAACACCTCAAGACAAATCACCTCAGAATGTGGACTTCATGATAAGCACTAATCAGGAGTCCACTTTAAATAATCACAGTACACAGGAAACCCATGCCAGTCAAAATAAATTTAATAAGATTAAACAGAAAGCATATGGACTCAATGACTCTAGCTAAGAAAACTATTAACAAATTCAGTTGCTCTAGAAACTTCAGAGCCCAGTGCTCCTCGGCCTGCCACACAGACCTGCAGGGCTCGTGACAGCAAAGCCCTCTTCCTAGCATTAGTCAACACCTTCATGTGAGGATAGGGGAATCATGACATGAATTAACAGAGGTCAAATGAATTTGTTAAATGCATCATTGCACTTTCAGGTCTGTACAAAACTAATAGATACATGGAAATTGGCATCATTTGAACCTTATCTCCTGCACAGACATTACTTAGTAGTCAATGAAAAATAAAGGTAAAGTTCTTGGTTACTATATTTTATTCTTTTGGGCCAAATATTGAAGACGTGAATAATTAAAGAAAATATCTGCTACAATCAGAATTATGTCTGTACCTGCTATTTGGAGCAGGAATGCTGTATAATTGGAAAGTATACTCAGCATACACATATACCAAATAAGGTGGCCAGTGAGTGTATGTTCATGGCCTTCTGAGGCTGTAGCCTATCCACTTCAAAGCTTGATATGTCGTGCATTCAGAAATGCTCATCTGCACACCACTGCTGTAATGTGTGGTTATTCGAGTTACTGTCGCCTTCCTGTCAGATTGAACCAGTTTAGCCATTCTTCTCCGAGCTCTCTCATGAACAAGGCATTTTTTTCCCCCACAGAAGTGCTGCTCATTGATATTTCTTTGTTTTTCACACCATTTCTGTAAACTCTAGAGATTGTTGTGCTAAAAATCCCAGGAGACCAGCAGTTTCTGAGTTACTCAAACCAACCAGTGTGGAACCAACAATCATTCCATGATCAAAGCGACTTAAATCATATTTCTTTCTCATTCCTGTGTTTGGTCTGAGCAACAACTGAACCTCTGAACCATGTCTGCATGCTTTTATGTGTGGAGTTGCTGCCACGTAATAGGCTGATTAGATATTTGCATTAATGAGCCAATGTACAGATGTACCTAGTGAAGTGGACTGAGTGTACATTTCAACTCCTGTGGGTGGAGGTAGATTTCGGATATAGTTGGACAAGTAAAATTTTAAAAAAATACAATGCATGTATCAGCTTTCTGGACATATTCTGCTGGCCTGATAGCAGCTATATTTCATGAGGAGTTTGAGGAGACTTGGTATGTCACTAAAGGCTCTCACGCATTTCTGCAGATACACTGTGGAGAGCATTCCAACTGGTTGCAACACCAACTGGAATGCAGGGGCCATTGTGTAGGAATGGAAAAAGCAGCAGAAAATTGCAAACTCAGCAAGTTTTATGATGGGCACTAATCTCCCCAGTCTCGAGGACATCTTCAATAGGTGATGCCTTCAAAAGGGAAAAGAAAGCATTCATTATTAAGGACCCCTATCACCCAGGACATACCCTCTTCTCTTTGCTACTATCAAGGAGGAGGTACGGGAGCATGAAGACACACACTTAACATTTTAGGAATGGCTTCTTCCCCTCTGCCATCAAATTTCTGAATGGACAATGAACCCATCAACACTACCTCACTATTTTTTTCTTTCTTTTGCTCGACTTATATAATTCATTTTTAAAATATCTTTCTTAATGTATTTTACAGTTTTTTATTATTATGGATTGCAATGTCTTTGCCGCAGAACAAATAATTTCGTGTCATATGCCAGTGATATTAAACCTGATTTTGATTCTGATTCTCCGCTCTCCAAGCATAATAATTTACTTAAAATCAGAAAATGCTGTTAATAATCAGCAGGTCAAGCAGCATCTTTGGAGGGAGAGATTCAAAGTAAAAATTCTGCTACAAGGATCTTTCACCAATATGGTTCTGATAGATCATATTTCATTAGAAAGGTCTGATGGAATCTGAAATCTTAACTCTGTTTTGCTCTTCACAGATGCTGCTTAAACTGTTGAGTATTGCCAGCAATTTCTGTTTTAATATCAGATTTCTAGATGCTAAAGTTTTCCTTTCCTTTTCCAAATATTTCTGTATTGATTGGATTGTGACCTGTGAATGTAATAACAAGCATTGCTACATCCTACAACTGAGACTTACTGCAAGTTAAGAATGAGGGATGTTTAAACTGGGGTGGAGGGGGGGGGGTGGAAATGCTGAACACATGTTGAGATTTCAGTGTATGGTTAACTTATAACCACTGGACATGATGCTGGCAATATGAGCAACTTATGTTGCCTGCTGCTTTATTTTACAATACAAGGCAATATTTGATCCATCAAATCAAAGCTTGCCCTCAAAGGATTACTATCATTCCCATTGCTTGATCTGTTTACCCCACTGCAGCCTACCTAGATGCACTGAAGTTGTAGAAAGTGCTGTGTTGTCAATTACTCATCAACAGATAAACAGGGGAGATTGTGAAAAAGGCTTGTAGAACCATTGCTAGAGGACTTAGTATTGATGTTAGACCAGTGGAGAAATGCACTGCATGCTCAAGAGTCAGGAACCTCACCAAATGTATGCTTGAGGAGCAGAGGAGCTGCCAGAATTACTGCTGTAAGAACCAAGTTACAGTGAAGGAAAGAGTTTAATGATCCATGTAACCCTCAGGCTCAGAACAACAGACTCAGCTCCTTGCACCAGCGCCTCGTCCACTGCTCAGTTTCCCGCTGTCTTGCCCCACACCCCATCGCCTATCTACCCACAATATATATTGATATGCGTATTTGACTGTTTGTACCTGATGATAGGAGAATCATGTCAGCACATTAGCCGTCATCTATATCAGAAGAGAAATGCTGAGAGTATCTATTGGCTGAATCATTTGAATTTCTAATGTATATACAATGCACAAATATTTCTGGCATTAGTCTTGTCAAATAGAAAATAATGGACATTCATTATGTATTTTGAAATACATGTTGAACTACTTAGAAATAAACAAGCAAGGAACTCAGCAGCTTAGGCAGCATCTATAGAAATGAATAAACAGTTGACATTTCAGACCAAGACTCTTCATCAGGGTTGGACAGGGAGGGGAAAGATGTCTAAATCAAAAGGTGAGGAGGCAAAGGAGTGCAAACTAGAAAGTGATAGGTAAAACCAGGCACGTGGGGGAGGTGGATGAAGTAAGAAACTAGGAAGTGATAGGTGGAAAAGGTAAAGTGACGATGGGAGAAAGGGAAGAAGGCGGGGCACCAGTGGCAGGTGAGCAGAAGAGGTAAGAAGCCAGAGTGGGGAATAGATAAAGGAAGGGTGAGGGAAAGAAAATTACTGGAAGAAGAAATTGATGCAATTTCCTGCTGGCCAACTATTTTAATTTCACTCCCTATTTCCATTCCATCAAGTTGGTCCATGGCCTCCTCTTCCAGCATTTTATGTGTGTTGCTTTGGATTTCCAGCACCTGTGTATTCCATGTGTTTGCTTTGTTGCTGTTAAGCTGGAAGGAAATGAAGCCTTTCCATCGTACTAGATATATATAAAAAAAACCTCCACATCCTTGCTGATACAGCAGAGATTTTGCTCATACACCAATGTTGGCCGGATGAGATTTCAAATTATTTTCTGCATATTCATCTGTTGGGTTGCAATGAGGAGCCCATATGTGAGAGGCTGTGTCAAATCAGCACTGACCCCTGATTGATGGTATTTAGTTATACACACTCAGCCTTTTCCTATCCACCACTCTCCTGGTTGGAGTTGTGTATATGGACAACAGATGTCTACTTTCATATATCTAGGAAACATTAGTGTGCTCCAATTCTGGTCCTTCAGAGTCCAAAGCAACGCGGCAGAGCTAAGCACTTTTAGCAGTAATCTAGTCAAACTCAGCTCAAGCCTGCTCATAAATCTAACACTTTCTCCTGTGGTAGCTGACAATATCATTCATACACAGATGAGATTGCTCTGCTATCTTCCTGTTGGATAAAAAAAGAACAAGGATCAGTTGGCTAGAGAATGATGGAATACCTTGCGGATTTAATTATTGCTAAGTATTCTAAAAAAATCTGAATTTAATGCAAACCTTGACAATTATAATTCTGGCATTAAGGCTTATTTTATTGCAGTCACTCATTAAAGCAGTTTTGCAATATTTTTGCCAAATTTCATTTACTTAACTGAAATAGCATACAAGTCTACTTTCTGATTAGGTGTTATGCTTTTTAAAAATGAATACTGAAGCAATGTAAATAAGATTCGCAATAAAATATTGAAAGATGTGGGAAATGTTAACAGACAAATGCTTGATGTAATAGTGTTACTGTCTCTGCCATCATTTTATACGGAGATATTGTTAGTTTAAAGAAATGAGCCAGTATCTACATTATAGCTACAATCAGAGGAATGTTAGATGGTTATTAACTGGAAGAGTGAAAAGAGACATCTAGTGGGTGGAATGCTAATGATTTTGAACCACATTTGTAGCTCTAATTATTGATTATCATAATTTAAATATGAGCTAAAACACCGGGCCTAGAAGTTGAAAGGTATGTGTTTAAACAGTTCTAACAAATGTTTTCACTACTAGACCATTCAACTGCACACAAAGCCAAAGCACCAACTGAAACTGAATCACACCCTGATCTCTCGGCCCAGCCTGAAGAGCCTGCTGCTAGACTCTGACCTCTTCCCATTCCTGGGCCTCTCATCCTCAGAGCCAGTGCTGGATTATTCCACTACTTTTGTGTGCGCTATCTCGGCAGATCAGTAACAAATGAATCTTCGAGCCTCATACACCACTGAATTTTCCAATGGCAGTCCTACTGCATGCCAGCCATATCACAAGTGTAAGCAAACACTTTCAATATTTGGGTTTCTGTGCATTTTTATTGAGGTTCACAAAAAGAGCCTTGATTTACTTTTGTGTCCAGAAGTTATGGGTGGAGATAATGGACGTCTGGTCAAAATAACGCATATGAGGCCAAATCTTCAATGTCTCTTCCTAAGAGCTAGTATTTTAAAATTATTTGGAGGGAATAAATACCATAGCAACCCAGCAAGACTAAATAAAATGTATATGACCTACTCTGAAGGAATGGAAGGAAATTGGCTGATAAACCTTCAGTGATTCAGTGAATAGAAAACATTTACATTATATCATATTTCTTTAAGATTGTTATTTCTGAAGATAAAGACATTTTATTAACAATGCTGCATTCATTACTCCTTTGAACTTCTCAGTCTAGTCACATTTGGAACAGTTTCATATATTATTTCAGCTCTCTGCATCCTTATTAATGATAACACCTTTTTATTACGGAAAACTCTTTGGACAGAAGGACTGTACACTTAAAAATGAATTCAGCTGGTTTCTATATTAATATTTTGTAGAGAAACTAAAACATCTTTGATAGCCAAAATTAACCATTGAGGATAATTCCAACAGAAACATTTATTTACCTAGCACTGTTATCCCACTTCACACCTCAGGCATTTAAAATAGAATAGCAGTAAACTTTAATGATGAATTCAATTAATGCATTATCCCCCAATTGTACTCATGTTTGCAGGACTTCATAAGTCACTTCCTTTCTTCGTGCTTTTACTGTCTGAGTGGCAAAGAGATCTAATTATACTGACCCCTGGAAATAAGTATGGGGATCAGCGTAAGTGATTAACCTGTACGACATCATTGTGCTGCAGGCATGCATTAAATTGCTGCTGCCTTTTGTTTCGATTCACGTCTGCAGGAAGCTATTGCTAACCAGGGCCTTTATGGTCTGATGCTTCAATGGGAGCCTAAATGTTGTCAGTTACAGCATCATACAGCACAGAGACAGTCTTTTTCACCCTTTGAATTCCCATAAACTATTCATCACCCACTTATACTAATCTCATTTAATATTCCCTGCGCATTCCCACATATCCCTATAGATTCTACTACATACATACAGCATGTCAACTTACAGTGGACAATTAATCTAGTAAAACCCCCATGACTTTGGGATGTGGGAGAGGACCTGAAGACCTGGGAGGTACCCATGGGAGAGACATGCAAAGTGCTTGCCTACAGACCTGAAGACAGGATTGAACCTGGGCCACCAGAACTGTAAGGCAGCAGCTCGACTGCTTGCATTACCATGCTGCAAGCGACTAGTTCAATTTAACAGCAAGCTTGAACGACTGGTGACGTGTGCCTCCTCAACACTCTAATCTAACCAAATGAAGGAGAGCCTTCAGAATCAGAATCAGGTTTAACATCACTGGCATCTGTCATGAAATTTGTTAACTTAGTGGCAGTACTTAATAATAATAATAATAACAATAAGTACTTTATTGATCCTGAGTGGGAAATTATTTAATTACAGCAGCAACATTTAAAACAGGCTTAACAATAAGAATAAATAATAATAATAATAATAACTAATACTAAAATACAGAATAATAATATACAGGTATCCCCCGCTTTACGGATGTTCGCTTTACCCCACTTTGCTTTTACAAAAGACCTGCATTAGTAACCTGTTTTCGCATTACAAAGAGGATTTTCGTTTTTACAAAAATTTTTCCCATGTAAATTAATGGTTCTTTGCTTTACACCATTTTGGCTTAAGAAAGCTTTCATAGGAACGCTCTACCTTTGTAAAGTGGGTGGGGGGAGACACCTGTACATAATAATAATTTATCAATGTGCAATACCGTGCAATAATAACATACAAAATAATAAAACAGATTGTTGTACTATTATGTGTGTTCTCCAGTCGCACGGATAATACATGATAATGTAGAAGTAGTAACTCAATTACAGCAAAAACAGAAATAATGAAAGTAATGGAGTGTGTTCATGTGTTCAGTGTCCATTTAGGAATTGGATGGCAGAAGGGAAGAAGCTGTTCCTGAATCACTGAGTGTGTGCCTTCAGGCTTCTGTACCTCCTTCCTGTTGGTAACCATGAGAAGAGGACATGTTCAGGAGTGGTAGGGGTCCTTAATGATGGACGACTCCTTTGTGAAGCACTGCTCCTTAAGTATGTCTTGGATACTACAAAGGCTAGTACCCAAGATGGAGCTGACTAATTCTCCAACTTTCTATAGCTTCTTTCGATCCTGTGCAGTAGCAGCCTTCACCCCCATACCAGGCAGTGATGCAGCCTGTCAGAATGCTCTGCATGGTACAGCTGTAGAAGTTTATGAGCATCTCAGGTGACAAACCAAATCTCCTCAATTCCCTAATGAGATATAGCTGCTGTTTTGCCTTCCTTATTGCTGCATCGATATGTTGGGACCAGTTTAGATCCTCAGAAAACTTGACACCCAAGAACATGGAATTGTTCACTCTCTTCACTTCTGATCCCTCTATGAGGATTGGTTCATGTTCCCTCATCTTACCCTTCCTGAAGTCCGTAATGTCTTTGTGACATTGTGACTCCACTCCACTTAACTAGCTGGCATATCTTGCTCCTCTACAGCCTCTCGTCTCCATCTGAGATTCTGCCAACAATGGCTGTATCATCAATGAATTTATAGATGCTATTTGAGCTATACCTAGCCACTCAGTCATGAGTATAGAGTGAGTACAGCATTGGGCTAAGCATCCACCCTGAGGTGCGGCAGTGTTGGTTGTCAGTGAGGAGAAGATCTGCAGATTGTGGTCTTCTGGTTAGGAAGTCGAGGATCCAATTGCAGAGGGAGGTACAGAAGCCCAGGTTCTGTAGCTTATCTATCAGGACTAAAGGAATGATGGTGGTAAATGCTGTGCTATAGTTAATGAACTGGTTATCTAAGGCCATGTGATGAGCCAATGAGATTGTGTCTGCTGTAGACATACTGTGGTGACGGGAAAATTACAGTGGGTCCAGTTCCTTGCTGAGGCATGGGTTGATACTGGCCATGACCAACTTCTCAAAGCATTTCATCACTGTAGATGTGAGTGCTACTGGATGATAGTCGTTAAGGCAGCTCACACTACTTTTCTTGGGCACTGGAATAATAGTTGCCCTTTTGAAGCAGGTAGGAATTTCCGACCGTAGCAATGAAAGGTTGAAAATATCTTTGAATACACCCGGCAGTTGGTTAGTACAAGAGTGCCAAGCCTTGCCAGCTACTCCAGTGGGGCTTTCCGCCTTAGGAGGGTTCACACTCCTGAAAAGCAACCTGATATCGGCCTTTGAGACAAAGATAACAGGGTCATCAGGTGCAGCAGGGATCTTCACAGCTGTAGTTGTGTTCTCCCTTTCAAAATGGATTTAAATTCAAATTCAAATTCTCCCTTTCATATACCAACTTGCAACCTGTAAAGGGAAAGAAAAGTGGGATGATATCCTGTATCTTCAAGATGCTGTGTCCTTCCTGGTAAATACTTAATAGGAATTGAGAAAAAGTCATGATGGAAGTCAATGTCAACATTACAGGTGAAGTGCAGGAAGAAATTTAATTGTTCGACTCAAGTTTCAAGTTTGGGAATTTTTCTTACTTGACCTCAAATGAGAATTTTGTTTACCTCTCCCTACACAAGTAGCTAATTCAAAACTAGCAATGAAATCAACAAAAATATTCCATATACAAACTTGTTATAATTGGCCCCAAGGTTTATGAATGCTGTTGTTCGTTCTGTATACATATTCACCCCGACCTGTGTTCCAATTTCTCTAATTTGTAATAACAAAACAGGGGATCTTCTGTTGGACAAACAATTGTCCTTCTCTTTGCCTTGACATGGAGGTCTTTCCTGTGATAGTCTCCAGAGTTCTCATTAACTATACTTCTGAAATCCTTCAGTATTATTCTCTTTTTTTAAAATCAGTTCTGAACAGTTATACTTCAATTTCATTGGTTCTGGCTTGTGCCCACTTTTCATTGGCTCAGGCACAAGTGTCCAGGTGGCATTGCCTCATTATTCTTCTCCCAAATATAATTATGTGTCTTATATCATTCCCTTTTCCCTAAAGCCAACCATCTCAAACTAGTTACAAGCCAGTTCAAGCCAGCTCGGGTTATTTCAGTCAGCCTGCATTAATTCTTCTATCTTTTGAAAGGGGATTCTGCAAATAATTTTTTATTTAGAAATTATCTCTGATTTAGCAGACTAAAAGTAGGGTATTCATTATGTTCACTTTCAATTACTTTAAACCAGCAGGATTTAGTTCAGAAAACGAATTCACAAAATGATTGTAGGTCGAAGAGTCATACAAAATGACTGCCTCCACTTCTTCCACCACCTGGGGAGAACAAAGCCATTTGCTTCGTCTACTCATCCACCTTTGACCTATTCCAGTTAGCTATTTTACAGATTTTTAAGATCTTCAGGCCAGCGGTGTTTCAGCACTATACTAGAAAACATTGGCACCATGCGAAAACAAGCAAAAGATGGTTAGCCAAAGTGCAACACAACTTTATCAAAAGCAATGGCATTTTTTAATTCAGCACTTCAGCTGAGACACAACAGACATCAGATGCTATATAAGGATCAATTTGCTGGATCAACTCAACAGGTCAAATAGCATCTATAGGAGGAAAGAAATTATTGGTGTTTGGGCCCCAATGCAGGGTTTTGACCTAAATCATAGACAGTTCCTTTCCTCCAAGAGATACTGCTCAACACACTGAGTTCCTAGAACAGTCTGTTTATTGCTTTAGCACTCCAGTCAATGCTTAATCCTACCCAAACTCAGCTGAAGGCCACAATTAACCACCTACCAGTGGTTGGTTTTTAAAGACATTATTTAGTACTCACAGTTAGTTTCCGAATCATTTCTTCTGGCTACTGGTGTAACTGTAGGCATTTCAGAATTATGTTCTAATCGTCTAAATTTGACAATGCTGAAAAAAGTTGTGTAGATGGCACAAAATTAGTTTCTTCACTTTAAAACTAGTGTAGAAATAGTCATTGCTAGCTTTTAGAGCTCTTTCTGAGAATTGTCAGGAGAACATCAGTCAAGGATAAGTGTTACAGTGAGGAGAGTGTGAGGAAGAACTAAAGGAAAAGAGTTCTCACCATCTTCTCCATTTATGCCCCCTCCGTTATTTGGATTACCTCAGTCAGGTTATCTCTCAGTTGTTTCTGCTCCAAACCCAGACTTTCTAATTTCGCCTCAGAGCTGAAATGTTTTATCCTGGTGAATCACCTCTGTACCCTTTCCAGTGTAATCAAATGTTTCCTACAGCATGGTTCCAGCTGTGGATATGTTGATGTAATTGTACAATGTCATCCTTGTTCTTTGATCTTAAGTCTCCTCTAATGAAGCTAAGTATTTCATAAGCCTTCTTAATGACCTTATCTCGGTGCACTGTCCACTGTTATCTGTTAGATGCCAATGTCCCATAGGTCTACTGTATATCTCCTCTTTTGTTTCCACTGACCCAAGTGTAAGTTGGGGTAGCTGTCTGATAAGTAGAGTTAAAGGAGTTGGACAGCAAAAGAAAATGGAAACAAAGCAAACAGTAAGTTCAATACACCATTTTTGCAACATTACCTAAAATGCCTGAGGGCAGAAGATTCTGTACAGAGAATTCTGCAGTCCTTATAACCTTCTTCTCATAATTATTACATTTTAAAAATCCATGGTTTTGCTACATGTTAATTAATTTGCTTCTTTCCTGAAGGGATGTAATGGTGCTGGTGCCTGTAACTGGGCACTTGCTTCCTCCTGCTTTAACCTAAGTAATCAATATTATTGTATCGCTGGACAATTGGAAGGGAGAAAGTCTATAGTCCAGAAAACATGGCAATGTAGCTGACATCAGTACAAAGGGTAAGAATGTCATCCTAAAAGAGATTGGGTTTTGTAAGCCAGAGGCAAGCAGATTACATTCAAAGATACAGTCACCCAAGGAGTTAAAATTCTACCGAAAGCCCAGTAAGATGGACACTGCCTTCAAAAAGCAGCAACAAGTGTTATGAATTCCACTAGGTAAAACTATAACATAATGAAATACATAGTCTGAGTGCAGATTATTTTACATCTGAGTCAACACAAACATCCATCTCCTGTCCATCAATGTCCTATCGAGGCTACAATGTACATGATCTGCAAGATGAATTGCAGCAAATTGCCAAGCCTGTTTCCAAGATCTTCATCCATCAGTAGGTAGCAGGACTAGGCAGAATACACAAAGGAATACCGCCACCTTAAAGTTTTCCTCCAAGTCATACACTGCCTTCAAAGCATATTTCTATTCCTTCAATGTCATTGTTTTAAAAGACTATAACTCCCTTTTTGACAGGACTGCAAAATTAATGTCAACATGTGAACCCCACTGGTGTAAGATGAATACCTACTGCCAGCTCCTTAGGGCAACAAGAGTTAGGCAATAAATCCCAGATTTGCCCATAATGCCCACACAACACAGAAAGGAGTTTAAAAAGTGGAAAGAATAATGTTGAGATGCTATTTCTGAAATAATAATATTCTCACAGCACTCCTAGGAAGTGCTAGAACATAATTCCTCCAGACAGGATTTAGAGCATAGAGGACAGGACATTTTTATATGGAGGGAAAACTATAGGTTAACTTTATGTCTACCAGCCCCCAAAATATGATATACTGCACGAGGTCAATGTCAGCTTATTCTCTCCTTGCTCTCTTAAGCTGCATTTTTGTTGCAGTGTGGCCAACACACATTGACTAAAGTAGGACAAAGGTGTCTGTACCCATCAAGAACCTGATGGAATCAGATTTGATCTCTGTTTTACACATTTTGGAAAAATGATCAATCTAATAGCAATGGTTTTCCAATGGAATAGGAGGGATCTAAAGTTAAATTACCCCTTTTATCAGACTATCATAGTGCACACAATTAAAACTGATTAATTACCTCAGTTGGTACATGTCTAGAAAAAAATGTATGGTAACTGATATATTCCAGTAGTGAAAATAAAATGTTGAAACTATAAAGGCAAATGTGTTTGAATACTGAGAAATAGATTTGACATCATAATAAGATCTTAACATCATAAGACATAGGAGCAATAGAAGGCCATTCAGCTTTTCAACTTTGAAATGGCCTAGATTGCTCTTCAGTTATATCACAATAAAAAGTACCTTCCTTCAGTGCTATTAGGGATGAACAAAAAAAAATCTAGCCTTACTACTGATACCCATAATACGAACTTACTGGAAGCATTTCACAACAAATGTGAATGGTTAAGATATTGTGGCTAAACAGCACTGTGGAAATCACACAACATACAAACGCATTTAGATAGGATGGAAAATGGGAAAGAATTAAGTGTTTGAACATCACTAGAAAGAGAATAAAATTCAGATGTCACAGAGTACAAAAAAGAAGCCTAAATACAGCCATAACAGATAACCAGAACAATCTGCAGCAATAGAGGAGATAATGACTCACGACAGAGTACATCTC
Organism: Hypanus sabinus; assembly: GCF_030144855.1. Classification (NCBI taxonomy): domain Eukaryota; kingdom Metazoa; phylum Chordata; class Chondrichthyes; order Myliobatiformes; family Dasyatidae; genus Hypanus; species Hypanus sabinus. Next base: position 36,020,883 of record NC_082721.1, read on the forward strand.
CAGGCTGACAGATTAAGTAGATACACAAAAAGAGAAAAGAAACAGAGACAACAGATGTGACATCACTTCAAACACTCAATAGAAAGGGACAAAGGGCAAACAGACACGATTGTACCAATGCAACAGAATTCATTTGCTGGGTTCCAGTATTTTTTCTAATCTTTCAAAACATCACAAGATGATATTCAATGCGCGCGCACACGCACACATGCACACACGCATGCGCGCGCACGCACACACACACACACACACACACACACACTTAAAGGGACTAGCAAAAACCAAAACCTGCCCATCATAGCAAATTAAATGGAAAACCTTTTTTGAATGACCATCAAGAAATCCATTGTGGATAAGCTGAAGGACAACATTTAAAAATCTGCACCCCTCAGTGGTCTAATAAGAAAATCTACTTTCCACTTTTACAAATCAGATAAATGTCTAATCTAATCTGCTTTCTTAGCTGATTTCAATGGGAAGAGAGTAAAGAATCTATATTTTCTCTCCTATCATTGTTGTAATAACTTAAAAAGACATAAACTCCTTATTGTTATGTTATTATCTTGACAGAAAAGAGACAAACAAATAATAGAATGGAACCACCACATAAAATTCCTGATGAAAAGATACACCCAAGGAAAATAGGAAGTTTACAGTTCATTATCTGGGTTTCAGAGAAACATAGGTAAGGGTGATTTATTCCTTCACATCTTCTGCACTATGTGTTAGACTGGTGTTTGAGACTGATTTTACAGAAATAGAACTTGTACCATTTCTTATAAAGGCTGCCATTACTTAACCATTAATATATAGGAAGTACTCAAGATCTGTCCTGGAGAATCTAAATTGAGACTCACTCAATGTCTAAATTTATAGGTTGTGTGCAATTTATCCAACTACAGTGGGGGAAAAATAGGCATCTTTGCCTCATACCTATCCATGCAAACCTGAAGCTAAACACACTCTTATTTTCACACAAAAGGTTCAAAGTTCAGCAGTGCCATTTCATTACATACATAACCTGTCAAGGTGGGTATCTTATTGTGTGCTGCTCACACTATAATAGTTTCAAACATATCCTCCAGTACTATTTCAAGATAGATTCAAATCAGCAAAAATTAACTTTAAAGTCCTCCTTGTGTTTGACGTTTAAAGCAGATTTTGTCTTCACTTTGCAAAGTAGAAATTGCCAGCTAGTAGAGATCCAAGGTCCACCTATTTCATCTACTTCCTGCTGGAAATTGTATCAACATTTCATCTGTTCATTTATCTGAGCGGGAATATTTATAGGAGCCTAACCACAGCTTCTCATCCAATGTTCCTTCTAAAAGCTGAGCTGGCATAGGAGGATCAGTTCTACAGAGTGAGCTAAGGAACTAAACAGGGCACAAGTGGTTGGGTCACTGGATGGAAATTGTGCATTATTCTGTTGGTGGGCAAACTTCAGTAATTTCAGAGAACTAACGTATTGGGAATGTTGAATTTCTGCGTCAGTAATGATAAGTTAATCATGACCAAATCTGTGATAAGGATGAGTGTGGGATAGGAATGCTAGAAGGGTAAGAGAACTCAGATGCTTGAGGCTTGAGGAGTTGATGGGTCAATTAAGTCATCAATCAGGTGAGAAAGCAATGAGAGTCTGAATTAGGAACGGGGCCAGGGTGGTTGAGAAGGAAAGATGGGTAGATTGTCAGATATACATCAGGGATTTGTGGTTTGGTGTAGCAATGGGTGTGTCATTCTTATTCAGGGCTGTATGCTGTGACTTTCTGCTTCTCTGACCATTCTGCACCTAAACATGGAAGACCATTTCCCTCTTGTCTTCCCCTTTGGTTATGTACTGCTAAATACCAGCATTTAGCCCCACGGTCAATCTCTCAGCAGCCTGCAGATAAAAACAAGCAGCACTTATACAACCAGTATGAAACATTTGTTTAATAAATGGATGCTGAGGTAATGGGGGAATGGTGGCAGATTGCTACTAAAGATCAGAGATATCAAGACAGTCCAGTCCAGAAGCGTACATGCAGAAGACATATTCTTTATGCAAGGAAGCCACAGAGAACCTACAGAGTACAGCCAGGCCCTTCTAGTCAGGATGTTGTCAAGTAGGTGTCCACCAAGCAGGAGATTGAGCAAAGGTCAATGGCTGGAATCTGAAAGGAAGCTGAGAATGACTTTGACCTTCACAGATAGACCAATCCAAACATACATGAAGCTTTTTTTTTGGAGGTCACAGGAAGTCACTGATCTCAGTGAGACAAAGAAAGCATTTTAAGTATTGGCCCTTTAAATTCCATGGGTTCAGGAGAAAAATGCTGAATAAACATTGGTTGTTCTGTGTGTAAATAAGAAATTACCTTTTTCAAACCAGTGAAGTCTGAAGATAACTTTTGGGCATTGCATTACTATTGGGAGAGTCTTACACTTGAAAAAAGGTGCAGGTACGAATCCTGCCAAAATACTGTCTTAAAGTTCTTAATGAGTGCTAAGACACCTAGAAATTGCTCAATAATAAGCAAAAGTGTCAACTTTTCCTTTTGGGATAGTGTGAAGAGTTTTCTGGACTCAGCAAGCTCAAACCTTTCCCTGGACATGACTGATCTGCAGTTCTACAGGAATACGTAAAGGAACCATTAAATTTAACTCATATGTAGGCCCTCCTTCTAGAAAGCAGAATGGGTGTTCATTTGTCCATTAATTACCAGCAATGAAGTCCAATGCAAATCATAGTTAATACCCTCCCCCAGATATTAGTTCTCCTTTACAAGTTGCCTGTATCAATAAGATTTGAAATAGTTTCCATCCTTTGAATGAGTTAATTGGATGTAACAATGACAAAGCATCATCAAAATCGTGGTTGCTTTCCACGCAGGCAGGGCTCCTCTGATATATCATTCTCTAAAGCAGACCAGCAAAAGTTTTTATGATCAGTCAAGTTTTCTCTATGTAAATCAGTCTCCTGAACTTGCTTTCCCCAACTTCTGCATACTGACTAAATAATACTACTTCGGTAAATCACTAAAGATGCTATCTGATTCATTGAACATGGAAGATTGTAGATAATGTGTCTGAAAGTGTCAGAGAGTCACAGAACTAATTGTTGTTTAGTAACTGATTCAGTTAGGATCTCCTTTCTGCTGAAAAACTTGAGCTCAAATAGGTAAGCAATACTCAGCAGATCAAGCAGCATCTGTGATGAATCATAATTAATGTTTAAGGACAACGAGCATTCATCAGACGTGAGCAGATTTCAGAATGGTTGAACTTCTCCATATTTACTTCCCCGCCCCCCCCCCCCAAGATCCTAGGTGTCTCACCTTCATGTATAAAAAAATGTAGATAAGCTGACAAGCGCTTTGTTTAAAGCAGAAAAAGTCAGCAACATATGGCAGGTCATCCCTTTGGAACTGCCATGAGGAGGAATTTCTTCAGCCAGAGATGGTAAACCTATGGAATCGGTTGCTTTAGAAGGCTGTGGAGGGCAAGTCATTGAATGTATTTATAGCAGAAATTGACAGATTCTTCATTGGAAAAGGGTTGAATGGGGCAGCAGAGGTGATGCACCAAAGTCAGCTCCAAATCTTATTGTGATGCAGTATTTATGAAAAGAACAAACAATTACAAACTCTGCATCATGAGACTCAACACCTCCCTCTGCAACTGGATCTGTAATTCCTGACCAACAAACCACAATCAATAACGATAGACAGCAACACCTCAGTCATAATTATTCGGTAGCTGTTACAATTGATCCTGTGTTCTGTTATTCTTTTATCTTGTTCTACCTAAATTTACTGTGTAATAATTTGATCTGCATGAACAGTATGTAGGACCATCTTTTCACTGTATCTTAGCAGAAATGACAATAATTAACCAATTATGATTTAAAAAGCAAAATTAACCCACAGCCATTGAACCTAATCCTCTGCTTTCCCTTCATCAAACAACATCCCAACACTGTTGCTCCCTCTCTTATTATAGACCGGTGGACAGATAAGTACCTTCAGCATTTTCTGTTTTAATTTTGTTCCCAGCATTTGCAGTCTTTTTTGATTTTTTTTCCATCCCATTTTCCAGTTATTTTTCCTTCATTTCTTTCCCCTCCACATATTTTCAAAAGGTGCTACCTGTTCTTTGTGGGCTGTACCAGCTCACAGCTGCCAGCTTGTTCTGCAACACCTCACCCAAATAGAGGATTTTCATGCACCAGTACAAACAGTGACTGTCAGATTACTTCATTGCAGACACCACAATAAACAAGCCCAGTTCTAACATCACCTATAACATCATCTATACACACATTTTGCAGCAGGGTTCAACAGATAACAAGCATGACCTGATTTTCTTCTCCGTCTTTAAACCAAGAAGCATCCTTATCTCCTCCACAGCTCAGCTGGGACTTTCCAGCTCTGTCAGTTTGGGTAAAGCACAAAGCTGTCAAACAGATTGTTGTCCAGTTTACCTCAGAAGGCAAAGTGATTAAATATTTTGTGAAATTCATTATGTCACATAAATTGAACGATAAATCTGTAATGTAGTTTGATGTGAAGGTGTTAAACTTTTGAAACCTTATTATTTTCATTCCACACTCTGCTGAAATATATTGCACTAATACCACAATCTGTAAATACAGTGAACCTATGTGCTGTCAGACTTGCAGATTCCCCGTTGCGAATTCCAAAGAGTCTATTTTAACATCAAAGGCAGAACAAAAATTCATTACTTAACCAGAAAATGTATTTGGCACACAATATATATAAATCCCAGAATCTACAGAGGACAAATACTGCAGATAGACAAGGGAAAAGTTGCATTGCTGCAAAGCACATTGAACGTAAAGAATACTATTGTTTGAAGAACTCTAAGAAGCTTGAGATAAATGAAAAATGGCTTTTAAGCTCCGAGAGGCTTGCCAAGCTCATCCACGTTATGCAATTTAAAAAGGATTTTAAGATTTATGGTGCCTTATCAGTTGTGGAAAATATTCATAGACCACAGGAGTCATTTTGATAAAGTGTTTGCATTTAATAGAAAAATCATGTAATTGTGACAGCCACAATACCCAAAAACTATTTAAAGTTTTAATAAGTTACAAAGAGTTTGAAAAACTGATAGTTTTTAAGAGCAGGATTGGTTATAAATTCCCTTATCAATGCACCTTAATTTGAGCACAATTATCTCTGGAAATCTGCAAAATGTCATCTACGTCATAGTAAAAGGTTTAATCTTCACGATTCAGGTATTTGAGTTTTTTTGCAGGCTGTAATGGGAAATGTAACAGATATCTTTGACACTCAATGGTCCATGAACCCATGAACATGACCTTGTTGTTTCCCTTCTCCTTGCACTATTTATTTGTCTTTCAATTTATGGTACTCTTCATTCCTTTGCACTGTCACAAAACAACATCATAAACCTGATTCCGATTCTGACTCTCAAAGGAAGAGCACAGAATAGGAAAGAGCCACACACTCTGGAGACAAATTGGGTTCTACAAAGGAAATGTGTTAACCTGGAGACATAGGAAGTAGCAGATGCTGGAATCTGGAGCAACAAGCAACATTCTGGAGGCACTCAGTGGGCCAGACAGCATCTGTGGAGACCATGAACAGTAGACATTTTCAGTTGAGACCTTTCATCTGGTTCCAAACTGAAACATCAACTGAGTTCTTTTGGCGTCTGGTTGGTTAAAAATATTACACTGTCTGAAATGTTGGTGCTAGAAATGACACAAAAAAAGTCCACAATGCGCCAAATGTTGAGCATCAGTGAAAGTCATGGCATACACAAAGGCACGCATTCAGGAGAGTTCCTAGAAACATGGTTTTCTGCAAACAATTCTATAAACAGACATGTAGACCGCAATCCCACTTATAAGCTAATGTGGGCAAAATTCCAGGCAATGCTTAGTTTGCCACATAACTAATCACCGACAACACCATCCCCTCACAATACCACAACTGAGTTTCCATCTCTGACAGATAAGTATATAAAAGCCTAGCATTCGGAGGACACACCACAGGTAAAGAGCGCACTGATAATGTCTCCTTGAATGGGGACGAACCCAAGAGCTGATAACAACTCAACCCAAACATCAACCACCACAGCCACACATTTTCCGAGTTATTTCCAGTGCCAAACCTGGTTCTTCTGTAGCCTGACAATGGTGGTGGGACATGCACCATCATCAGGTAAGATCATCATTGAGCTCAGAGTGTAAGCCTCATTCAGTAAGTGACTTTGTCGTGCACACCACTTAGGCTTACATATGAAAATGGTAGTCTGTTCCCATGTAACTGACTGTTCAGAAAAGACAAGCAGAAAAAGTCCAGATCCAGCTAACAAAGCCATTGCATTACTTTTTTAGAAATGTAATTGTTGAAATTATTGAGTTTCTCCAAACAAAGAGAGTTTAACTCTGAACTTAAATCGGAAACAAAACTAAGTATTCAGATCATTATTATGGGGAAGTATTGCAAATTGCGTAGAAAATTTAATTGGACAATTAAGTTATGAGCAGCCCTTTAAGTTGCACAGCTGTGGAGCATGCAGCGTTATGAAAATCTGCTTGGCTGGTGTGTAACTAATGATAGGTGCGCTTAAGAAAATGTCACCGAACTTCCCTTGACAGTGCTGAAAAACTGCATTGTGCAAAAACAGTTCATTAAATGCCAAGATGCATCACATGCTTCTCAGTGGGAAACACCTGATCGAATATCTGGAATGACTTGAACTGACCTTAGAAGAGTCATTATTGTGTTTCCTGCAAGAGAAGTCATTTTTCATTAGCATGAAGTTGGAATAAATATTGCTAAGATATTAAACTTTCAAGACCAATACCTCCTGAAAAGCTTTTCAAAAAATTGAAGCTGTGTACAAGAAGAAATAAAGCAACAAGGTCAAGACACTGTATGGTGAACGAGAGGGAGAGTGTTGGGTTTAGCAGCTGTAGGTTGGACTGAGACATCAGGATTAGTCCCATTTTTGCTGTCTGTATACACTTATGGTTTGCATATAGTGAACAGAGTGTTGACATTTACAATAGACCTCTAGGCTTGTCAATTGCAAAACACTTCAGAGTAGCGAAATGAAAGCATATTGGCAGATACATTTATAGTGGCCAAATTTAAGACAGAATGCCTCATGAGAAAGAAAGAGGAGTATGCACTCAATAAAAGACACTAAAGAATGTAGATGAATATCAAGCCCAAATGGATTTCCTCAGAGTGTGAGTGAAGCCAGGCAAACATATAAAATAGCCAATAGAAATTCAAGCTTTATAAATTGGGACAGGGCATAAGAGTACAGAAATAATAAAACATTTAACTGTAAGGTCAGCTGGACCACTGGTTCAATACCATACACAGCTTTTGGAGCAATATCGTGGAAAGAACTCAAAAGTCTATGTAGAAGGGGAAGAGTGATTTAGGATTAGGAAATTTTAAGTTAATGACATTTTAAGACACAGTATCACTATTTTACATGCTAAAATGTGCATATTTATGGAAGGTGGGTTAAAATGTGAATAGAAACTTTAGTGCCCTTTGGTTCCATTTCAAAATTTATGAATGTAAAGCAGGGAATTGATGTTACCAGAAGGTGTATTGGTAGTTTAAACTTGAAGAGGAAACTTGTCTTCAATTTCTGTTTTTAACTTTAATCAGTAATGACATTAAAGTCTCTGGAAGCTCTGGGGATTTTAAAGGAACAAAAAGGATATGTTTCATCAGGGCTTAGCATCACTGCTCGTGGCCCAGGAGGAGACAAGAGTAATGAACTATATTTGAACATTACTCCCCTGCCTGGCTCACACACACGTACATGATATGGGCCCAAATTTTACCGTGTCACCAATCTTCCTGAACTGCACACAGCATCTCTGTAATTTCTTTACTGCAGCTGTTCACCCTGAAGAGTTTAAAGAAGACAGCTGCCAACATGTCTTGATGAGTGATCTCAGTCCAGAACATTGTCTGTTCCTTGGCTCCATAGGAGTTGAAGTTGGTACACAATTAATGAAATGCTGATTCAAAGAGCGCAAGGGACGAGGACCTGTGTTTCATGATAAACCCTTCATGGTTCTCAACATGGTGGTCTTGTTGTGCTTTTGTTCTCCTGATCTGGAACATCTAATGATTAAATGCCATCCATTCTGCTTACCCAGAGAGTTCTCCTCCATGGTCCTGACTGCAGTTTACATACCACCAAATGAGCAAGTGCTCAAGGCATTGAGGACTTCAATTAGCAAACTAAAAACAGCATACCGCAACACCTTTCAAATCATTGTTGGGGATTTCAATCAAGCTTATTTGAAAGAATCTCAGCCTAATTATCACCAGCAGATCATCTGACACAACACACTCAACCATTATTATACTGCATTTAGGTATGCCTACTGTTTAATCCCTAAATTGCATTTCAGGAAATCTGATCATTTAGTTGTCCTCCTCCTACTTGCTTACAGGCAGAGGCAGATGAGAAAGGCTCTTGAGGTAAGGGAACCAAAGAGTTGGTCACAGAAGGCAACAGAGTGGCAATGGGATAGATTCAAGACCGTGCACTGGGCCATGTTCAAAGACTCATCAAACAAATTGTACAAATACACCATGGTTATAAAGACAGTTATGGATGAATGTGCCCCACAAAATCATTTGTAGACTTTTGCAACCTGACGCCCTGGATGAACCAACAGATGCACAATCTGCTGAGGACAACATCAGTAGTGTTCAGGTCTGGTGACCATGTACAGTGCCTATAAGAAGTATTCACCCCCTTGGAATTTTTCATGTTTTCTTCCAGGATTGTCCTGTACTTTGCTGCATTCATTTTACTCTCCACCTTCACAAGCCTACCAGGGTCTCCTGGAGTGAAGCATCCTCACAGCATAATACAGCCAGCACTGTGCTTCATGGTGGGGATGGCGAGTTTTTGGTGATGTGTGGCGTTTGGCTTACACCAAACATAGCGTTTAATCTGATGGCCAAAAAGCTCAATTTTGGCTTAATCAGACCATAGAATTTTCTTCCAGCTGACTTCAGAGTCTCCTAAATGCCTTCTAGCAAACTCTAGCCTAGAATCATGTGAGCTCTTTATTTTTCAACTGTGGCTTTCTCTTTGCCACTTTTCCATAAAGTTGCAACTGGTTCAAGCACCCAGGCAACAGTTGTTGTATGTGCAGTTTCTCCCAGTTCAGACAGTGAATCTTGTAACTCCTCCAAAGTTGTCACAGGTCTCTAGGTGTCCTCCCTCACTAGACCCCTTCTTGCACAGTCACTCTGTTTTTGAGGACAGCATGCTCTAGACAGATTTACAGCTGTGCCATATATTTTTTTCATTTCTTGATGACTGAATTAACTGTACTCCAAGGCATATTCAGTGACTTGAATATTTTCTTGTATTCATCTCTTGATTTGTTCTTTCCAATACTCTTTTCACAGAGTTGCTTGGAGTGTTCTTTTGTCTTCACTGTGAGTTTTTCCAGGATACTGACTCAACAGCAGTTGGACCTTCCAGATACAGGTGTATTTTTACTACAACTACCTTATCTATATACAATGATCTCCATTTAACTAATCATGTGTCTTCTAAAACCAACTGGCTGCACCAGTGATGATTTGGTGTGTCATGTTAAAGGGGGTGAATACTTGTACAATCAATTATTTTGTGTTTTATATTTATAATTAATTTAGATCACTTTATAGAGATCTGTTTTCACTTTGACATGAAAGAGTCTTTTTCTGTTGATCAGTGTCAAAAAAATGCCAGATTAAATCCACTATAATTCAATGTTGTAAAACAATAAAATGTGAAAAGTTCCAAGGGGGTGAATGCTTTTTGCAGGCACTGTAATATACAAGATGTCCAAGTACAACATCTAGAAAGCAACTCACATGTGAAGTGACAATTCTGGACCAAGTTTGAATCACTGACGCATGTTTGACAGAGTGGCAGAGAAACTGAGTGACAATGGTGACAATAAATTTTCCTCCCAGATGAGCTCAAGGCCTCTTATACTTGATTTGACCAACAAAACATGAAGTCATGTTCTCAAACTCCCACAGCCCCTGACAAACCTATGATTTCAGCCTTTGAGACTGATAGAGCATCCTTTAGGAGGGCGGACTCATGGAAAGCATCTGGCCCAGAAGTAGTACGTGGACAAGTACTGAAGATCTGTGGTACTCAACTGGCTGGTGTGTTCACTGATATCTTTAATCTCTTATTTCAGCAGTCAGAGGTACCCATCTGCTTCAAGTAGGTGTCAATTATACCAGCTACCAGAATGTGGCAACCTGCTTCAATTACTATCATCTAGTAGTATTTACATTTAATGTGATGAAGTGTTTTGAGAGGTTGATGCTGAAATATATCAACTCCTGATTGAAAAACGAATTGGATGCACTCCAATGTGTCTACCATCACAACTGGTCAGCAGTAGATGCCTTGTCTTTGGCTCTCTACTCAATCCTGGAACATCTGGACACTGGAGATCAATATGTCAGGATGCTCTTCATTGACTAGAGTTCTGTATTGAATACTATCATCCCCTCAAAACTAATCAATAAGTTCAAAGCCCATGACTACAGTATCTCCTTGAGCACTGGATACTCAGTTTCCTCACTTGCAGAGGAGCACCTCCTCCACAATCACCATCAGCACAAGTGTTCCACATGCCTGTGTACTTAGCCCTCTGCTCTGCTCACTTTATACTTAGACTGTGAGGTTAAGCTCAGTTCCAATGCTGACAACACTCCTGTTGTGGTTGAATCAATGGTGGTGATGAATCAGTATATATGAGGGAGGTTGAAAATCTGGCTGAATGATGTTTACATCCTCTCACTCTATGTCAGCAAAACCAAAAAGATGATTATCGACTACAGGAGGAGGAAACAAGAGGTCTATGAGACAGTCCTCAACAAAGAATCAAAAGTGCAGGGAATCAGCAGCTTTAAAATCCTCAGTGTTATAATTTCAGAGGATCTGTACTGGGCCCAGCACGTAAATGCCATTACAAAAAAGGCACAGCAGTGCCTCTACTCTTGTAGATGTTTGCTCAGATTCGGCATAACATCTAAAACTTTGAGAAAGTTTTGTAGGTGCATGGTGGAGAGTAAACTGACTGGTTGCATCATGGCCTTCAATGGAAACAGCAATGTCTCTGAATAGAAAAATTTACAAAAAGTAGTGGACGTGCCCCAGTCACAGTCAAAACTCTTCCCACCATTGATCATATTTACAATAGTGCTTTTACAAGAAAACAGAATCCATCTTCAAGGACCTCCACATCCAGGCCATGCTTTCAGGAAAAAGGTACAACAGCCATCAGGTTCAGGAACAGATGTTACCCCTCAACCATCGGGCTCGTGAACGAGAGGGAATAACAATGAACTGATTTACTCAATATGGACCTATGGACTCACAATATGCACCTATGGACTCACTCAATATTTATTGCTTATTTATTTGTTATTTTTTCTTTTTTTATTTGCACTATTTGTTGTCTTCTGTACATAAGTTTTTTGTCCGTCCCTGTCGTGTGAGGTTTTTCATTGATTCTGTTGCATCTTTTTTTTATTTACTGTGAATGCCCACAAGAAAATGAATCTCAGGGTGGTATATGGTGACATATATGTACTTTAATAATAAATTTACTTTGAACTTTTGAAAGCATGGAGTTATCAAAGGCATAGAGGTCATAGAGCCATTGAGTTATACAGCATTGAAAGAGGCCATTTAACTTTTCCAGATTGCTGACCTAAGCTTGTCCAGTTTGCATGAGTTTGGCCTATATCCCTCTACCACCATCCTCTCCAAGTATCTGTTTTAGTGCGGTTCATTCCAAGCATCTGCTGCCCTCTGTGTGAAAAAAATTGTTCCTCAGGTCCCTTTTAAAATCTTTCTCCCTTCATCTTAAACCTAAGCCCTATAGTTTAAGGCTTCCCTATCGTGGAACTTAACTGTTCACCATATCTGTGCCCTTTGAGATTTTACATACATCCCACAGCTTCTCACTCTCCAAGGAAAAGAAATAACAAACTGTCAAGTCTCCAATTCCAGAAACATCCTTGCGAATCTTTTCTGAACTCTTTCCAGCTTAATAACACCCTTCCTAGAACTGGTTGACGAGAACAACATGTGATATTTCAGGTATGGTCTCACCAATGACTTGTAATATGATATCCCAATTCCTGTAATCAGTCTCCTGACTGATGAATACAAGTACACCAAATGACTTCTTCAGCAGCCTGCCTATCTATCTTTCCACCTTCAGGAAACTGTACACCTATACTCCTAGATGCCTATGTTCTACAGCACTCTCCAGGGTCTTAGCATTTACTGTGAAAGTCCTGTCTTAATTTAATTTCCAAAATGCAATATCTCACACTTATCTAAGATAAAAGCCGTTTGTCAATTCTTCGCCCACTTATCAAGCTGATTAGTACCTCCTGTGATTTTTGATAACTTTCATCAGTGTTTGGGAAAACAGCTGGAGCTCTGGAACCAGAAGATATCTGGTTGAAATTGGTGTCAGAAATCCAAAATGTTTGTGCAGATTAAGTGATTTCTGTTAGAGATAATGTCCATGTCTAGACAGTGAATCACTCCATCAATAAATTGCATTGCAGTGAGATCCATTGAAGATTTCAGGAAGCAAAGGACCAAAGGAAAATTATCTTCCTTGCGTCCCCATCATCCAGACCAAGCCATCTCTCTTAGCCAGCACAGGACAGGAAGTATAAAGTCCCACAACTGCAGGTTCAACAACAGTTACTTCCCTTCAACCGCTCTGTTCTTGAAAGGACCTGATGCTTCAGATATGCAAATTTAAGAGAGGAACTTGCAGTAATGTGGAGAATTAATACTTAACACTCATTAGCATGAGTGGTCTGCCCTCTGCCAGTGGGTGGTAGTTCAAGACATATTAATAATCTATTGGTAATTAGTGGCATGAGGCTGCCTCCATCACTTTGATGATGGCAATGAGATATGTACCCATCAATGTCAAGTTTTATGTAGAACACAAAGGTTAGTGATTATCATTAGTACAGGTCAATGGACCTAAAAGCAAGGCTGATCTACCTCTCATCACAAGTTTGTTAAAGCCAGGACTCAACCTCTACCATGTGAGGGAATCTGTTTCTGCTTCATCTATGGAGCTAACGCAGGAAAGAAATTGAGCAATCATTGTACATGTAAAATGCACATAAAATAAAGTATATTCTGACATAATTCTGAATGAGAGATTCAATAAAAAGGGGTGAATTGATCTGAAAGGTAAGGGTTTTATAAACCATCTTGCAAACTAAATTTATCTGTTCTGAACACAAACTCAGGCAAGATTTATGGAGAGGAATTTTATTAGTTCTGGTCTCCTTCCTTGAGGAAGGATATGCTGGGTTTGGAGGTGGTGCAGAAGAGGTTCACCAGGTTGATTCCAGAGATGAGGGGATTAGACTATGAGGAGAGATTGAGTTGCCTGCTGTGAATCTGCGGAATTCTCTGCCCAATGAAGCAGTGGAGGTTACCTCAGTAAATATATTTAAGATAAGGTTGGGTAGATTTTTGCATAATAGGGGAATTAAGGGTTATGGGGAAAAGACAGGTAGGTGGAGATGAGTCCATGGTCAGATCAGCCATGATCTTATTGATTGGCATAGCAGACTTGGCAGTTCAGATGGCCTACTCCTGCTCCTATTTCTCATGTTCTTATCTTCTTATGTTTCAGGCCAAGATCATTTATCAGGACTAGAAAGGAAGGGGGTTGAAGCCAGAATATGAAGGTAAGGTGAGGGGAAGGAATACAAACTAGCAGGTGACAGGTAAATCCAGGTTGGTGAGGAGGAAGAAAGAAACAGGGAGGTAATAGGTGGAAAAGATAAAGGGCTGGAGGATAGGAATATGATAGGAAAAGAGAGTTGGCTATGGGAGAAAGGGAAAGAAGAGGAGCAGAAGGAGGATGTGATAGGCAGATGAAGAGAAGAGGAGAGGTGAGAGGGCAGTTAGAGTGAGGAATGGAAGGAGAGAGAAGAAGGAAGGGAAAATTTACCAGATGTTAGAGAAATTAATCCTCATGCCATTAGGCTAGTGGCAACGAAAACAGAATGTGAGGTGTTGATCTTCTATCCTGAGAGTGACCTCATCATGGGTGCCATGAATTTACATGTTGGAATGGGAATGGAGACTGGAATTAAAATGGTTGAACACCGGGAAGTCCTGCTTTTTGCAGATGGAGTGAAGGTGCTAGACAAAGCAGTCCTCAAATCTGTGTCGCATCTTACCAATGTCAAAGAGGCCACATCAGGAGCACAAGATACAATAGCTGACCCCATCAGATTGAACAGTTTAAGTGTTGCCTCACCCAGAATGACTGTTTGTGGCCCTGAATGGAGGTGAAGGAGGAAGTGAATGGGCAACTTTAGCACTTCTTCTGCCTTTAGGGAATAAGTGCTAGAAGGGAGATTAGTGGGGATAGACAAATGGAAGAGGAAATCACAGGGGGAGCGAACCCCATGGAATGCTGAGAGTGCGGGGTTGGTGGGGGGGGGGGGGGGTGGGGAGGTAGAGACATGTTTAGTCATCGGATCCCATTGAACCTGGCCGTTGTTATAGTAATGAAGTGCTGGATATGGAGGCTCATGGGGAGTTAGGTGAGGCCAAGAGGAACTCTATCCCTGTTAAGGTGGCAGGAAGATGAGGTGAAAACAGATTGTGGGAAATGAAGTAGATGCAAGTGAGGACAGCATCAATGGTGAAGGATTGGAAACCGCATTATTTAAAGAAAGAGCACGTTTCTCTGGAAAGAAAAGCCATACCCTGGGAAAAAATGCAGTGGAGATGAAGGAAGGTAATGGCATTTTTACAGGAGGCAGGTTGGGAAGAAATATAGTCAAGATAGCTGTGGGAGTCAGCAGACAATTTATCTCCAGAGATGGAGACAGAGAGATCGAGAAAAAGGAGAGAGGAGTCAGAAATAGATCAAGTGAATTTAAGGGCAAGGTGGAAGTTCAAGGAAAAGTTAATGTATGGGTTCAGCATGGGTACGTTAAGCAACACCAATGCAATCATCAATATAGTACAGAAAGAGCTGGGGAGCATTATCTTGGAAGGCTTGGAACATGGGCTGTTCTATGTACCAGTGAAAAGGCAGCATAGGTGAGGTCATGCAGTTGCCCATTGCTACCCCTTGAGGTTGGAGAGAGTGGAGGAGCTGAAAGAGAAATTGTTGTACAGTATGTGAGGACACGTTCCACCAGTCTCCCCCTTCTGATCTTCAATTTGTATATGCATTCATTCTCAAAATCATATTTTTATAATATTCATTTTGTGTCTTTGAAGCTACTTACCAATATCTTTAAGATCAGAAAGCTATGGCAACACTACAATTTAGTTCTCTTCATTAGCAATGTTCCCTTTATCCAGCACACTGATGCAACCTGGAAGGAAAGTGGAAGATGTTTTCTGGTTTGAATGTTAACAGTTCTAACCTGATCAATTTGTAAGCTTTGCATTCACTGAGATAGAAATGTATGTGCAAATAGATCGGGTTTTTTTTGCTAATACCCTCTCTGAGATTACAGATGCTTGCTCAGCTCCCCCTTTTTATCTCTAGTCCTACCTGTACCTTTGTCATGAAGGCATTGACGTGCCTAGTAGCTATGGAACTCATAGAAACAGAAAATGTTTGTCGGATTGTTCCGGGGGATAAACAAATTGCTGACGTTGACATATTGGTAGAATGTGTGAAGCTGATTTAAATCAGCTTGTCTGCCATGGACCAGAGAACTGTAGAGATTTATAGCAGAAAGAAGCTATTCAACCCATGATGCCCTCTAGCTTCCTTGCAACAGCAAACTGGAACGAATGCCATTACACAGCTCTCACCACATAGCCCTGCACCATCCCGTCTTTCAAATATTCATCAGATATTCCTTTAAAAGATTCAGTGCACTCTTCCTCAGCCAATCCCCATGGCAAAGTGCACCACATTCATCAAATCTCTGTGGAAATTGCACTACTTACAATCTTCTCCTTAGTTCTTTAATGTTAAAATAATGGTTCTGCTTGCCACTGACCCCCACCTCTGAAGAAATAAAATTTCCCTATTTGTCTTCTTTTTAACAATTCCTTTCAGTATCTTTTTAGCTTTTATTGGTCTAGCTTAAATCACAGACCTAATATGGCTGGGCCTTTGAAAGTGGATGGGGAGAGGATGCACAGTAATAGAGCATATTAACATGGGACATAGAACACAGAAGGTGGATAAGTTCCTGCAGCCTGACCAAATATATTCTAGGATAAGTGGGAAGCAAGTGAAGAAATAGCAGGGGCCCTGGCAGAGATATTTGCATCACCTTTAGCCAAGCAAGAATAGAGGGAGACTGGAGGGTGGCCTTTATCTGAAAGGTGCTGCAAGGATAAGCCAGAAGTCCTCAGGTTGGTGAGTCTAACCTCAGTCATAGGAAAGTTAATGGAGGGGATTGTGTGAGATAAGATCTACCTGCATTTGGAAGACCAAGGGATAGTCTGCCTGGCTTCATGTGTCGCCAATCATATCTCACAAATTTGACTGAGGATCTTGAAATGGTGACAAAGGAGACTGATAGTCAAGATCGTGTACAACACTCCCATTGCTGATGTCTTTGGGATTGACCATGAAACCATTTATTTCACTTCTTTTATGTCTTTAACATCTGTCTTTTTTATGATACTGGAAATGTTGGAACCTTTGATTTGCAGTTTGGAGATCCTTTGGCTGTTTCAGCACTCTGCAGTCTTCAAGCTGATTCTGGGAGGCAGAGGCAGTGAATGCAAACCTTGAGGTGAGGAGGCTGTGGAGTTGCAAGAGATGTTCAACTCCATTTTGCTGATTAAAACTTCCTTTGCTGATTAAAGTGACAAGGGAGATTGAAACATCAAGGCGAATGAGAAGGATGAGCACTGACTGCCTGCCTTTTGATCACAGATAGGATGGCTCTGCAACCAAAGAGAGGCGATTGCCTTTTGATCGTTGGTGTGATCGCTTTGCTGCCAGAGAGCAGAGAGATTGTTGCTGCCCCTGGAAAATGTTACTTAGGTTTTCTGCATTTTGGAAATGGATATGAATATGGACTTGGATTATGAACTATGGACTTCTTTTCAGTCTTACTGTTTTTTTTAATATTTTGTGTTTTTTGCTTGTTCGTTCTTGTTTTTTGTGTGTGTGTGGGGGGGGGGGGTGTTGATTTGGGTGGAGAAATGTGCCTGTTCCGTTTTTATTCATTTTTTTGTGTGGGGAGGGGAGGTTTGGGAGTTGATGATCGTGCTGCCATTCTTTTATTTCTTGGTTTTGTTGCTATCTGGAGAAGAAGAATTTCAGAGTTATATTCTTTGGTAATGAGTGAATCTTTGAACTTTAAATCTTTGATCAGGGCAGGGTGGTGGGTTTTATCTACGTGGGCCTCAGCAAGCCTCTGACAAGGTCCTGCGTGTTAGCCTGGGTCACATGGGTCCTTGGGTGAACAAACCAATTGGATGCAAAATTGTTTGGGTGGATGGAATTAAAGAGTGGTAGTGGAGGGTTGTTTTTCACATTAGAAGCCTGTGATCAGTGATGAGCCACAAGGATTGTGCTGGGTCTGCAGCTTTTCTTTAATCTCAGTTAATAATTTTGATGAGAATATAGTTGAACATGCAAGTTTTCAAAAGCTTCCGTAATTGCTGGTATAGGGGACAATAACAGCATTGTCTAATATTAACTGGGATCTAGAAGAACCAGGGAAGTCCGCAAAAAAATGTTAGATAGAACTGAATGTACTTTATTTCTAACTGGATGTTAAATTTACGTAGCTAACCATAAAAATTCATATGTGTAAATGGTTGAGATAATTTTCCCTTTAGTGGCGGGTCTATGTGAAGAATAAATATATGTGTATGGTACCTTTAAAATCTGTTTGACTTCAGAATCCATTGTTCATTTGGGAGTTACTGCCTTCAGTAATGCATGTTCTGATTGAGCTCCATCTCAATCTGAATCTTTATCCCTGCAGCAACATGAAATAACTTATCTATATCACATTGATTACCTTGCACTTTGCTGTGGGTTTGCAACATGGGACCACTGAAACAGCAGGCTGCTGTGAAGCCCCACACAGACTGAAGGGTGCCTTTATTCCCTCTCTGCATTTCGACTCACCCACAGCTGTCACCAGAGCTCAGTGCAATGATTGTTAATGCCAGTCCAAATTCTAGATGATCATGCATCTCTACTGATGTACTGAGATCTTGTTGGACAGAAGTGTGTATGTGTCTACACTGTAATATTGCATTGCCTTAGAACTAAACCGCTGTCTGCTTTGAAGTACACAAACTGGGCTTCATTACATTTATGAAGACATTATACTGTGTTTGAGATAAGTCAGAAGTCAGGAGACAGAGAAGAAAATGTTTGACTTTCAAACATTGTGGGGACCATTTTTGAACTACTTTTAAAACCTTTGATTTGGTGTTAAAGTACAAATGTTGGCTAGTAACATAAATCACTATGAGATAAGGATTTTTTTCCATCTTTCTTTCTGTACCAAACGGCTTTGATCTTGGTAGTAGGTTTAGATTTTTTTATAACAAAATTATTACAATTCAAATTACAATTTAATTAATGTACATGTTTGATTATGAATATAGGGTATTGCAACTGCAAGTGTGATTTAAATATAATGTATTTGGTACTATTCTGTTTTTTAATTCATAATATGTATCCTCATGTACTCTGTATTCTTCTATATGAAAATTAATAAAAATATTGAAAAAGAAAGACAAAGAAGAACTCTTAAGGAAGTGAATTTAGTAGAATTAAACAATTGAGAGGAATAGACAACATGCAAATAAAGATCTTAACAGTTGCAGACTGGGTTGTACTAATAGCTATGAAAACATCCATTACACCAGTGGCAAAAAAATATCTCAGATAGTAATCTCTACCATAATCTTTAGTTGCATTCAGAAAGTCAGGAAGCATGGAATTCAGGGAAACTTGGCTGTGTAGATTCTGAATTGACTTACCCAGAGAAAGCAGAGTTTGGCAGTAGAGGGAGTATATTCTGCCTGGTGGTCAGTGATCAGTAGTGTTCTGCAGGAATTTGTTCTGGGACCCCAGCTCTTTGTGTATTTTTTTGTATAATTTGGATAAGGAAGTGGAAGGATGGATTACTAAGTTTTGCAGATAAGTTGGTGGTTGCTGTGGATAGTGTAGAAATCTGTTGTTGGTTTCAGTGGGATATTGCTAGGGTGCAGAGCTGGGCTGAGAAGTGGTAGATTGAATTCCATCCAGAGAAGCATGAATGATTTACTTTGGAAAGTTGAATTGAAAGATGCAGATTGCAGGATTCTTAACAGCTTGGAGGAACAGAGGGATCTTGAAGTTCACATCCTCAAGGATCCCTCAAAGTTGCAGCACAAGTTGATACAGTGGTTAAGAAGGAGTATTGTGTGCTGGCCTACATTCGCTGAGGCAATGAGTTCAGGAACCACATGTTTCATTGCAGCTCTCTAAAACTTTGGTTAAGCCACACTTGGAGTATTGTGTTCTGTTCTGGTTTCCTCATTATAAGAAGGATATGGAAAATTTAGTAAGGCTGCAGAGGAGATTTACCTGGATGCTGCCTGGATTAGAAAGGATATCTTATGAGGAGAGTGTCTTAAGTGAATTAGGGCTTTACTCTTTGGAGAAGAGAATGAGGGATGACTTACTTGAGGTATACACAATAATAAGAGACATAGACTGAACAGCAAGAGATGTTTTCCAAGAGTGCAAATGTCGAATACAAGGGGCATAACTTTTAATGTTTTGGATGGAAAGTATAGGGAAATGTCAGAAGCAGTTTCTTTTACATAGAAAGTGTTAAGTGCATGGGACATGCTGCCAGGGTTTGTTGCAGAGGCAGATGCATTAGGGTCATTTGAGAGATAGGCACGTGTATGAAGGCACAATGGAGGGCAATGTGGGCAGAAGAGTTAAATTGATCTTGGAGTAGGTTAAAGGGCCAGCATAATATCATGGGCCAAAGGGCCTTTGCTGTGCTGTGCTGTTCTATATGCTATCTACAAATGGTTGGGAAGTAAAGAGAATTGACAGCTGTTAAATGGTATAATATATGTCATAAATAAAGGAAACAAGCTTTTTGAATGCTTCAGCTGTAATTAAACATCATATGATTTTTTCTAAGATCAGAAGAGATGATATAATGTGGTACTTTCCTTCTTACTGATACATATATTGCTCTGGTGATGGTGAAAGAGTACTCTGTAGTGATTGGGTCCAGCCTGTAGCAAAGTGTATTAACTACTTAGTCCTTGATTAGTTTAAAAAGCAACTGTGAAAAAGCAAGTGAGGATAATATGTTACTGAGACGAGGACAATGGAGAAGGTCCCATGGTTTGAAGGAATACAGTAACAGTATTTTCTTGCAGAGGTCTATGTTAACATTTGAGGAAGAGAGAAATTAAATACATTGGAGGCAGAAATTCTGTAAGGCTAACTTCTATCTTTCATATTGTAATTAGTTTAGCATTTATTGGTCATAGCAATACTTTAAAAAAGTACACTCCCTTTATCTTGCAAAAAAAAACTGTTCTTTAATGAAGTGAGCTTTTTGTTGAAACATTGCATATTCTAAGTGCCTCCAGTATAGTTTTTTTTAAGCTTTTGATTTTGTACTATCCATCTGTCAGAAAATAAATGACTCTGCATTTCTTGTAGTTTATCAAAGAACTGCAGGTTTGGCCGTCCTGGCTTTAAATGATACTTTGAATTCCTTCACTATCAGCAGTTCTCTGAACTAAATTCTAATTAAATGCAAACCTGTTAGCAGGCTTGATGTGGCAAAAGTACACCACTCTGGTCGAACAATGAATGTAAAAGGACCTACTCAAAGAGATCACTCACTTTTCTCCATCAGTTCCTAATTGTCAAGCCAACAATTTGATTTAGTGCAGAGACCATGGCCTAGAAATTGCTCTACTCAATTTTTGAGTCTTGCACCATGTAACATTGTGCTGAAACTGACTTTGCTGACTTTAGAATAACATTCCCTGCTGATGTATTGCATTAGCTCACAGTAATCGTAAGTTGGTGTGATCTTTACCAGCACTTAAAGTGTTGGATGGATGCTGCAATGTTGGGTGGTGAGGTCGTGGTGAAAGAATGATCTGGAGAAAAAACAGTTCCAACAGGAGCCATGTACTTTCTGTATGTGAGACACTCCAAGAGCACAGTTAGGTTTTCATGGAGGTCTCTGTAAAGACATATTCCTCTGAAGGCTTGGGTCCATTCTGCCTGCTCCAGTAGTCTGACGAAAAAGTGAAAGTTCCTCTCTGTGTCTAAGGGATGCCCTGAATCAGCTGTGAGAAACAAAGAGATGGAGTTTTACAAAACTGATTCCAGGAATGAAAGGTGAGTTTGATGGCTCTGGGCCTGTATTCACTGAATTTTAGAAGAACGATGGGGTTGGGGGGAGCATGGTGATCTCATTGAACCTATCAGATATTGAAAGACCTG
Organism: Hypanus sabinus; assembly: GCF_030144855.1. Taxonomy (NCBI): domain Eukaryota; kingdom Metazoa; phylum Chordata; class Chondrichthyes; order Myliobatiformes; family Dasyatidae; genus Hypanus; species Hypanus sabinus. Next base: position 36,042,418 of record NC_082721.1, read on the forward strand.
GATAGAATGGAAGTAGAATGGATGTTTCCAATAGTGGGAGAGTCTTGGTCTGGAGGGCATATCCTCAGAATTAAAGGATGTCCATTTAGAACAGAGATAAGGAAGAATTTCTTTAGACAAAGAGTGGTGATTTTGTGGAATTCATTGCCACAGACAGCTGTGGAGGCTGAGTCACTGGATTTATTTAAAGTGGAGGTTGCTAGTTTCTTGATTACTAAGGGTGTGAAAGGTTATGGGGAGAATGGGGTTGAGAGGGAATACTAAGTCAGCCATGATCAAATGGTAGAGCATACACGATGGGCTAAATGATCTAATTCTGCTCCTAAGTCGAAAGACCTAATGGGCTTACAGTAGCAGAGACCAGCAAGCAGCAGCCTGGACTAATCGAGTTGGCTTGAGAGGTGAGGGTGACCATGACCGTGACATCCAAATGGAATGTTGTACAAGTAAGGCTAGGTTCAAGATCATAGGTCATCACAGATATCTGAGGAGGATAAAGATATCCTGTTGGCTGTTTGGACTTCAAACAGAGTGTGCATAGTGGAGCTTTATACAGCAATAAAATGTACCAGGATGAATGAAAACTTCAGCAGAAAGTGAAGAGATGAATTTCCCAAGCAAGGCTAAAACACACAGAAATATCTCTTCTATGGATTAATATAATTTTTGAAAGTGCACTGGCAGTTTTTGTATTGGATTTTCTGAAGAAATTTGCAGTTGCCTGTTCCCAAATGTTGAGTTCATCACCAGGGTGTTGTCTGTTTTTAATTGCAAATTTTGTGTTAAGCTGGCTTATTTATCTTAGCAGATAAATAAAATTAATGGAATAGAAACATTAATTTATTTCTAGATAATTCTAATCAGATCAGTTCCCAGCTGCACTGATCTTTTACAGTGCCAGATGTCTTTCATCACCTGAGTAATTGCTGCCTTCCTTCTGAACGTGCCACACTTCTAAAACATGGAGGGTCACTTTTATTGATTTTACATGTACAAAGAAGCATCACCTGGAGTTTTTGGTACCAGCAATCCTCTGTGAAGATCAAGTGGTTTTTGAACTGTAAACTGTTAGATTTACAGTTTGCAGGCAAAGATTTACAGGCAAGAAAGCATACTCACTGAACAATCAGTTCTGTGCTCTTGTCACAAGCAGATATCACCAAGTGAAAAGAGAAAAGACTCAGCAATGTTCTCAAAATCTCTTGGAAAGATACAATATCCCACTGGTTCCTGGAAGCTCTGCATCATGAACGCTTCCGGTGGAGATGGAACATTTGGGATGCAGTTGGAACTTTAGACCTTCACTCACAAATTTCCGGCAGGAGGAATGCAGCCCCTCACAAATCCCCCAACTATCTGCCCCATTTATGAAAAAATCTGTGATTTACATATTGACCTCATTAGCCACCTCAGAACTCAAGAACAATACAATGGAAGCAGGAATGGGAGTGGGAACGGGAGATGAAGTGGGAGTGAAAGTGAGATTGGAAATATAGTCCAACCTTTCCCTTCTCACTCATGGTCATTGAAGTCAGTGTAATTCCTCATCTGAGTTTGGCTAACTACACAAAGGTAAGAATTGTACCTCCGAACCTCCTGTTCTCATGGCTCACATATCCAGAGAAGTCCAGAAACTAGACTGAAAGGGTGCTGTCCATGGTGCTTTTGGTAATTTCAAAGTCACATAAATATTTACCAAATTGGAATGGCCTTGCTTTAAGAGATTATTAACATGATTTGCATTAAATTATTACAAAATAATTACAAAGTTGCAGCTCTTTCAGAAAACCACCTAGAACAGATTCTGACTGCCTTCAACCGTGCATACATGAAACTTGGACTTACCATCAATTTCAAGAAGACTCAGATCATCTACTGACCAACTAGGACAAATAGGATTGAACCATCATTTCAACTTGGTGAAATAACCCTGGAAAATGTGGACCACTTTCTGTATCTTGGAAGTCACCTCTCTTCCAATGTCGTCCTTAATGATGAGATCCAACATCGTCTTAAATGCGCTGGAACAGCTTTTGGACTTCTCCGAACAAGAGTCTTTCATGATCATGACATCTGAACAGACACCAAAATGTTAGTGCACAATGCAGTGGTAACCTCAATGCTCCTGTATGCATCAGAAACCTGGACAACATACCAATGACATCCGAAGGCACTTGAAAAGTTCCATCAATGCTGTCTTTGAAACATCTTAAATATCAGCTGGGAAGATAGGAGAACCAATGTCAGAGTGCTAACTGAAGCAAAAACAACAAGCATTGAAGCCTACATCATCAAGAACCAACTAAGATGGAGCGGTCATGTTGTTCGGATGAATGACGAATGTCTGCTGAAACAAATCTTCTACTCCCAGCTTAAAGAAGGCAAACCAAACGTAGAAGAGGCGGGCAACAGAAGAGATTCAAAGATGTCTTAAAAGCCAACATGTAGAAATGTAACATCGACATCAACAATCGGGAAACCAATGCCAAGGACAGGAAACTCTAGCAAGCCATCACCCGAGAAGGAACAGCAACTTTTGAAGCCAACAGATGTGCAGAATTAAAAGAAAAGAGAAGAAGATAGAAAGAGAGGCAGCAACAACCAAAGCCTGCTCTGCCATCTGGAACTACCTTTGCTGAATGCGGAAGAATTTTCAAAGCCAGGATTGGACTCATAAGCCACTTGAGAACCGACAAATAGATCAACGGAATGAAGACCATCATCCTCGACCTCAAGGGATAGCCACAACGACGACGACAATTAGATTATTAGCATGGTTTGCATTAAAAATGTCCTGTGGATTTCACAGATGGCAACCAGAATCATTTGCACACTCTGGTTACTGTGGGGAGGAATTCCAATGGGAGAGGTCAGGTTGCAGAAAATTAGAAAGTGGAAATGAATCATGAGTATTTAGGTCGCTATTGAAGTTCCACCTCTCTACCAGTCACATACAACTCAGGATTCCAAAGTGATGAAACTGAGTATCTTCCTCATAGGTCCACATTTCCTCTATGCTAAAGTAATGAGGAGAAAAGAGGGCGGTCACCTGTATAGGTTTAAGACAATCCCGAGTGCAGTACCCAAGCACTATGGACGAGAACTGAAAGGAAGAGGTTTCTCTGATTCACATAACAATCTGTTGATGGCAATGGTCAGCAATATTGTTTCACACTGATCATGACATCTCTTCAGATGTGATCAACTGTTCACATCCTTGTTACTATGTGGAACTGTATCATCATTGAGGTGTTTCTTCTGAGATTTGCAAGGACAACTATGCTTTTAATTAACTACAGTTCCTATAGAAAGTATTCACTCCCTTTGAAGTTGTCATGTTTTATGGATTTACAACATTGAATCATAGTGGATTTAATTTGGCTTTTTTGACACTAATCAACAGAAAAATACTCTTTCATGTTAAAGTGAAAACAGATCACTAGAAAGTGATCTAAATTAATTACAAATATAAAAAAACAGAATAATTGATGGCATAAGCATTCAACCCTTTCAAGTCAGTATTTAGTAGATGCATTTTTGATAGCAATTACGGACTTGAGTCTGTGTGGATAGGTCTCTGTCAGCTTTGCACATCTACACACTGCAATTTTTCCCCATTCCTCTTCACAAAACGACTCAATCTCTGTCAGATTGGATGGGCATCATGAGTGAATAGCTCTTTTCAAGACTAGCCACAAATTTTCAATCGGATTGAGGTCTAGACTCTGACTTGGCCACTCTGTGACATTAACTTTGTTGTTTTAAAACCCTTCCTGCGTAGCTTTGGCTTTATGCTTGGAGTTGTTGTCTTGCTGGAAAACAAATCTTCTCCCAACTCACAGTTCTCTTGCAGACTGCATCAGGTTTTCCTCTAGGATTTCCCTGTATATTGCTCTTTCATTTTACCCTCTACCTTCACAAGCCTCCCAGGGCCTGCTGCAGTGAAGGAGCCCCACAGCATGATGCAGCTGGTATATTCCTTTATGGAAGAGATGGTGTGTTTTTGATGATAAGCGGTGATTGGTTTACACCAAACATAGTGTTTAGTCTGAAGGCCAAAAAGCTCAAATTTGATTTCATCAGACCATACAACCTTCATCCAGCTGACTTCAGAATCTCCCACATGTCTTCTGGCAAACTCTAGCCAAGATTTTGTGTGAGCTTATTTTCAACAGTGGCTTTCTGTTTGCCTTTCTCCATAAAGCTGCATCTGGTAAAGCACCTGACCAACATTTGTTGTAGGAGTAGTCTCTCCCATCTCAGCTACTGAAGCTTGCAACCCCTCCAGAATTGTCGTAGGTCTCTTGGTGGGCTCCCTCACTGGTTCCCTTCTTGCATAGTCACTCAGTTTTTGAGAACGGGCTGCTCTAGGCAGATTTACTACTGCACCGTATTCTTTCCATTTCTTGATGATTAACTTAACCGTACTCCAAGTGACATTCAATGACTTGGACATTTTCTTGTATCCATCCCCTGACATGTGCTTTTCAATAACATTTTCGCAGAGTTGCTTGGAGTGTTCTTTTGTCTTCATGGTGCAGTTTTTGCCAGGGTAATGACTCACCAGTAGTTGGACCTTCCAGCTACAGGTGTATTTTTACAAATCAATTGAAACGCCTTTTTAGAGGGCCAAACTCCAGTGTCTTCCGACAGATTGAAGGTATTTATGCTAGAGCCATTCTTGACACAGATTCTCACATTACTGTATGGATCCTTCTATATCCGGTACTGTATTTGGCATATACTGTATACCATTGATGCCAAGCAGTGCCCTGGAGCTATGGGGTCTTAGTACTGATAACTACCCATATGATGGTTACTTGTCTTTGAAGCTGAGATTTTCAGAGTCAGATGTTGGTGCAGCTGAGGCCCTTGATAAGTTAGTGTTAGTCTGTCTGGACTTGGTTGAGAAGGGCAAAGTTTCAGTTCTTGTGGCCAAAGCCCAAGAACGTGAGTGCTCTACAATTCTTCCTTGGATTTTGTGGGCACAACAGAGGTTTGTGAAGGACTACTCCAAAGTAAGTCACCCTTTGAATCAGCTTCTGTATAGTTACCCTCCCTTGGGAAAGGAAAGGAGGAGAATGAAAGGAGAAGATCATAAAGTTTATCTTAGCCCTTCAGAACTTTTTGGAGCAAGATGGGATCCAAAATGTGAAGAGGCCTTTCAGTTGCTGAAGGAGCTGCTGAGTGAGGCCCCTAAGGTATTTCATTTAAAGGTTTAAAGTGATTGTAATATCCCTGCTTAGGAAGGTAGTATCATTCAATCAGGATGGTGGAATTAAGAGAAGGTTCTAGAGAATGCTGGGCAGAGAGGTTTTGTGACGGACCGGGGGTGGGTCAAGATCTTTGCAGTGGGAGTTGCAGAGGGTAGAAGTTCAAGATAACCGGCCATGGGATTCAATCCAATGGGAACGCATGATTCGAAGGAGTCCTAGAAGGGAAATCCTGCCGATGATCAATGAATAAGAGTTGTGAGCACATCAGACAACCAGCTTTCAGAAGATTTGAGCACCAATCTGTGCACATTTGATTGTTTTAAAATATGATGGGCCCTTTTGTTTTTTTTTCTTTCTTCTTTGATAACGGTTTGGTTAAGTTAACATTCATACTTCCTTTATAATTGTATGCATTGTACGGTCTTTAATTTCTTGCAATAGGCAATTGCATGGGGGCTGTAATCACACAGTATTCACACAGATCAGGGTTCAGGTGGGCGAGAAATCCCAATCAGCCAGGTTTGGTGCGTCCCAAGTTATATTGACCCTAGATGTCCAGAGTCTGAAAAATGTGGTTTTCTCACCACTGAGTCTAGTGGCTGTTAGCGAAGGGCTAACGAGTTGCTTTGCTAGAGATGCCCAGGAAAAAAAGGGCTTTTGCATGTATTCAACACCTCAGTCAAGAATGATAAATAATATAGGTACATTAGTGCAAGTAATAAGTTAACATTAAAGTACTGAAATGTTGCTTCTCAAATGTCTATTTCTGCAAAAGTAATCCATTTCCACATTTCCAAGGTAAGTTACACATTCTATTTGTTATTGTGTTGTATAAAAATATTGAAGTATCATGAAAATGTACACAGTGTAATAAAGCTATATTTGCATTTTATGTATCCAGCCTCATTTTACTGAAATTTTACCTAATGATTTTTCTTCCTTTGGTCAGTTTTTCATGTGTCAGTGGGAGCTAGAGCCAACGAAACATCAAAAAGTCATAAACACCTGCCAGCCACTTTACCATCCAGATATCTTGAAATTTTAGAGATGCATGAACCTGTTAGAGACTTCTTTTGTTAGGTGATTTAATGGAGCAGTTTGTGGCAGAACCTCATTTTATTCAAAAGCTTGCACAAAGCCCGAGGCATTCTGAGCAATCAAATACAAGTGAAAAGGTCATTGCTGAGTGCAGAGTGTATTCATATGAGCCTGGTTTTAGGTTCAGGCTGCTGTCATGGAAGGAACATGGGCATAGGGTTAGGACTTTGACCCAAAACGTTGCTAATTCCCGTTCCCCTACAGCTGGAGCGTGACCCATCGCGTTCCTCCGCTAGATTGTTTGTACATTCCATAACAGGCACCCCAGCTTCAGCTTTCTATGTGGTCATCCTGCGGGCTTCCTTTACAGGAAGGAATTTCAAAGACAAAGTCTAGTTTATTGTCATATGCATAAGGACATGTGTGCACGAGTGCAATGTGAAACTTGCATACAGCAGCATCACATTTAAATGGAATTATCTATGATAAGAAAACCATAAATTAAGCATAAGTTATACTCAATTTTCCAAGAAAACACAATTAGAAGAAAAAAAATCCACTTAGGTACAAAGTGATCAAAGTAGTCATACTGTTGCTAAGTGCCAGACAGTTCAAGAATTAAATGCTTGAAGGGAAGTAACTGTTCTTGAATCATAAACTTACTATTTCCTTTTTGATCTGCATTGTTCACTGTCTCACCAACATAACATGTTCAGTGACCTGTACTTCAAATAGGCATGCATGCCACATACACTCGTTTACTTCTCAATTGATCCTGTATTCTGGCCAAAAATAATTAGTCCGAATGAATCCATTTTGTTACTGGTTCTCTCACAGAAGTATTAATCCTTGCCAGAATAAAACTCACATGAAAACAGCATAGACCCACTGGCCACTGGGCAGAGATCACAAACGATTACTAATTTGTACCTCCTTAGCCAAGGAGATAACTAGTCTACCTCCATTGCCAGCTCAATGAGAATACTCTAACAATATGGATCAAAAGTTAATGAGTAGGTTCATCATTACAGTGAGAAAAACTAGACACAATATCATGCAAGCTTTTCCTAATTACCTTGCATCCTTGAACAGAATAAATAATTAAACAATATTTGATTGTTTCAGGATTGATCATGAAGAGCTCCATGATGTTTATCTGTAAATAAAATAGTCTGCTACCAAATGTACTGAATGGGAAAAATATATTTTATCAGTAATTATTTGAGAAACATCTGTTTCATTGGCGAGACCAATTTTGACATTGCCGTACAGAAAAAGAAGATTTGCAACCTAAACAGTCTAACCTTGGATTACACATAACAATGAAAGGACAGTTTGTTTTGATGGATTGGGAATCACAGAATAATGAAAACTAAATTGGGAATTGTTCAGGTGTTTAGTGCAACAGAGTCTTTGATGCTGTGAAGTGACTCTTGTTAGTTTATGAAAGCAATGTGAGTGAGTTAAAAGGCTCAAGAGAGCAATTTTTAAAAATGTATTTCTACAGTTACTCTCATCATTTTAAATGTTATTCTGATGGTCTCATTGCTTCTGCCATTCATCCATCCTTGGTCTCTTGGCACAATGCCATCTTTGGATTGTCTGATCACTGGGACATGCTCACTTCCACCTTTTTATGGTCTTAACATATGATAATGTTATTAATGTACAGGGCAAACTTTCCTGACCCAGCAATTCAGGAAATGTTATCACTCAGGTCTAATTAGATTTGTGGGCTTTTGGAAGCAATGGATGGCTAGCAGCATAGCCTTCTAAAGTATTATGTAGCTTTTAAATCGAGAATGGAGAGCTCAAAGAACAGAAAAACTGATGGATGTTGTTAATGAATTAGCAGTCTATAAAATTAAAATTAGGACAGCAAAGACTTAATTGTGAAAATAGACTGTTCCCTTCTCAGCTCTTTTCTCTGATATTGTTCTAGCTCAAATTTGTAGACTTTTCTATCCCAACTCTCCTCAAGCCCTCTCCAAAGTCTTCTTGTCTATGTGGCCCATATCATATTCTCTCAGTTCTAACCCTACTAAGCAAACCAGACAGAGATTTGGTTACATGATGGCCAGGCCTGGGAATTCACTCTTTCAGGGAATTTGAGATTTCAAAAGAATATGCAATAAAAAAAAGAGACAGGACTTAAGGTTGCTTTATTAATCTGGGAGGTTATCAATATGGTGTTGAGAAACGGTATAGTCATAGTGGACAACGATGTGATATTGGTTTGGTGGAAATATTAAATTGCACGGAAAGAAATCACAGGTGGGATTAGTCCTCAAGGTGCTGCTTCCTGACACGGACAAAGCATAAACCAGGAAGTATCTAAAACATGTAATGGGGAAATACTGTTATGAATGTGAAGCAACTCTGAGGGGCCGAAGGGTACAAAGTCCCCCACTCCTTTTTGAGAATCGCAAGATCACTATTATTTCGGGGCTGGGACCCAGGAAATGAGAGAGAGACATCCAGAATACACAAGGTTTGGAATGTGTCCTGACATCAGCGGAATGGAACCACTGATAATGGCCATTGTCTCTTGGAGACGGAATTGTGTATTGAGTACTGTACTATTCATTGAAAACCCTCAGGGGACAACCAGAGTGGTCTGGTTGAGGGATTGCATCATCCCAACTTGATTGACATCTGAGACCCCATGAGTAAAGATAAAAGAGGGGTCTGGGGAACAACCCCTTTAGACACACCAGGAGAAACGCTGGAAATCCCGTAATAGCATTTTTATAGCAAAGGCCGGTGACAGCTTGTGTGCGTCCTCCCTTGCCAGGGTGGCGGGCTCATCATGGAAGAACGGTTTAGCTAAAGGAGAGGCCACAAGTAAAAGGCCACGACAATGAGACTCCTGACAGATCGAAATCATAAAAGGAAAGTCGGCAAGTTTTTCTCCAAATCTCTCCCTCTCTCTCTCTCCAACCATTGCAGCCCAGCGGTCCCCAATTGCTGCAGCCTGCATGAACTGAGTGAACTTTATATTTCCACCGGACAATACATTATCCCCTAGACAACGATAGAGCTTATTTCTTATTGATTATTATTATACCTGCACTTTTAGATTTAGTATTGACGACATATATTATCTGTATATTTGCATTGATATTATTTTTGTGTATTTTACTAATAAATACTGTTAAAAATAGTATCATCAGACTTCAACAGATGTCTCCATCTTTGCTGGTAAGTTACCCAGTTATGGGGTTCGTAACAATACAATCATCATGAGAGATTTCATCTGTAGATTGACTGGACTAATCAAACAGGCAAAGATACTGTGAAAGCAGAATTTGTAATATATGTCAAGAATTCTTTCTTAGATCAGTATATTGTGCATTGATGCTGGATTAAGTAAAGATGTTGTAACTAGAGTTTCGCTAGGGTTTAGTTACCATACTGTGATAGAATTCTAGGTATGTCCAGGTTTACCTTAAGTAAGAACAATGAGAAATTTGCTGCTTTGTGGCAGCAGTACAATGTAATACCTAAAAATACTATATGTTGCATTAAGAAATATTAAAAAAATAAGTTTGTAGGGAGTGCAAAAAAAGAGCAAAACAGTGAGGTAAGGTTCATGGGTTCACACATATTCAGAAACCTGATGGAGGTAGGGGAAAAGAAGAAGCCCTTAACTCTGAGTGCAGTCATTGGGACGCCGTCGTGACGGAGTTTTTTTTTTAGCAGGCTTTCTTGTTTTTACGAGGCCGAGTTGCTAGCTCGACGATGCCGCTACGCCACCAGCCGGCCTGGGAAGGGGAGAAGTTGTTCCTAAAATGTCGAGTCTGTGTGTTTCGGCTCCTGTACCTTCTTCCTGATGGTAGTAATGAAAAGAGGACATATCCTGGGTGGTGGTGTCCTTAATGATGCATGCCACTATCTTGAGGCAACACCCACCATTTAAAGGTACCTTGATGCTGGTGAGTTCAAAGCCCTTAATGAAGCTGGTTGAGTTTATAACGCTCTGCAGCTTTTTCTGATCCTGTGCTTTGGTGCCTCCATACTGGATAGTGATACAATCAGTTAGAATGCCTTCCACTGTACATCCCAAGAAACTTGCTAGACTCTTTGGTGACATACCAAATCTCCTCAAACTCCTAATAAAATATAACCACTTGGGTGCCTTCTTCATAATTGCATCAATGTGTTGGGTCCAGGATAGATTTTCAGAAATGCTGAGAAATTATCTTTATTTGTAACATGTATATTGAAACATATATTGAGATACATCATTTTGTGTCAAATCAAGCAGGCAACGATTGTGTGCTAGGCAACCCGCAAGCATTGCCACACTTGCATTGGCAAAATAGTATGTCCACAACTCACTAAGAGTAACTGTAAGGCTTTGGAATATGGGAGAAAAACAAACCACCCGGAGCAAACCCATACAGTCACAGGAGAACGTGTAAACTCCTTACAGACAGCAGCGGGAATTGAAGAGCAAACATGAGGAAATCTGCAGGTGCTGGAAATTCAAACAACACACACAAAATGCTGGTGGAACACAGCAGGCCAGGCAGCAACTTTATATCAGAGAGTTGTCGCTGTGCCTCAGCCAGGTAGAGGTCAGTACGCCAGACAACAACAGCTCCCCACTTTATATCAGAGAGTTGTTGCTGTGCTTTATATCAGAGAGTTGTCGCTGTGTTTGCTGCCTGGCCTGCTGTGTTCCACCAGCATTTTGTGTGTGTTGTAGCAGGAATTGAACCCAGTTCTTATAACCAGTGCAGTGAAGCATTGCGCTAACTAGTACAATACCATGCCACCCTTTTAAATGAAAAAGATGTTTATACCCAGGAATTTGGAACTGCTCTCCCTTTCCACTGCTGACATCTCAAAGAGGGTTAGTGTGTGTTCTCTGACTTCCCTTTCCAGAAGCCCACAATCAATTCCTCAGTCTTACTGACATTGAAGGTATGGTTGATATGGAGACACCACTCAACCAGCTGACCTATCTCACTGCTATATTCTTCCTCATCACCATCTGAAATTCTGCAAACAACAGTTGTGTCATGGGCAGATTTATAGATGATGGCGAGCCACGCATGGGTGTAGAGAGAGCAGAGCAGTTGGTTAAGCACACATTCTTGAGGTGCACCTGTGTTGACTGTCAGCACGGAGATGTTATTTATGATCCACATTGAAGGTACACAGACCCAGTTTTTGAATCTTGCTGTTTTTAGTACTGAGGGATGATGGTGTTGCATAATCAATAAATCAGTGCATGAGGAGAGAGAGAGTTTTAAATAGTTAGTTCAAAGTGCACAGAACAAATGGGATCCCATTAGAAAGGGAGACAATAGAAGGTTGGATCATCCTTGGTGAACAAGTGATTTCAAGGAAAATATTAAATCAAAAGCTAGAACATAAAGCAATAGCAATGGATTGTGGTAGACCAACGGATGAGAAATTTTACAGGAACTGGAACTGGGAGTTGAAAATGTTAATGACTGTGAGAAAAACCTGTTAAGAAATTTAGAAATACACAGCAAAGATTTTTGGAAGTGTATAAAAGATAACAGTAGCTATCAATACCCCTTGGATGCCAAAACTGGCAAATTAATAATGGGAAGCAAGGAGAGATAAGTTACCTGCATTTGTCTTCACTGTGGGAAACATAGCAAATATAAGGGTGAAGATACCAGAGACCTCCAGAATTGGCAAATGGAGAAGATAAAATATTTGGAACTTCACAGTGAGTACTTTAATTTGCATCATTTCTCAAGCAACATTAATTAAAAAGTCAGCTACATTCCATGGATTTGAGAGAAACAGGAGTTGGCATAGGAGAAGTAAACACATGGGAGATGAACATAAAGCAGAGTGGCCTTGAGGCGCAGTGCTACTTTTCAGGTGAAATACTGGACACAACAATGTCTAAAGGTCAAACAGGATGTATAGGCAGCCTAGGTAAGAACAACCGAGGAAGTGAATCTCCAGATTTTTATCTTTCCAAACCATCTAGCTTCACCTATCACCTTCTAGCTATCCTCCTTCCCCTCCCCCTACCTTTTCATTCTGGCATCTGCCCCTTCCTTCTCAGTCCTGAAGAAGGGTCTCGGCCTGATACGTTGACTGTTCATTCTTTTCCATGGATGCTGCCTGACCTTCTGCTGAGTTCCTCCAGAATTCTGTGTGTGTGTGTGTGTGTGTGTGTGTGTGTGTTAATATGGATATTTTTTTTCCTGAAAGAAATAAAAGTCCTGGAATATGATGAAAAAGCTCAGGCATTGCATCTTGCCAAAAGAGAGCATTCGACAGCTGCTCCATTATCGGCTTGGCTGTGATACCTGATGTACTCGTACTCAGCGAGGAGCTGCACAGAAAGTCATTCACTGAAAACAAATGGAAGGAAAATAGGCAGGTTAAAGAGGAATGGAGCTGCATTGAAAATAACTCAAAGTGAATGGAAGATCCTTACCGCAGAGGTACCCAAGGCTAATATGACAACTGGATTGTGTAGAAACTATAAAGTAATTTTCAGTTAGACAGCAAATGATGAGCATCACCCTCTACCAATAACATAAGATTATTTTGCAGAATAGGTGGGAAGCAATTCTTCACAAAGTTAAAGCCATTGCATGCAAAGACTTAATTAAATACACACAATAAGTGTCAATATTATCTAATTATAAACACCCACAGGGTTCTTAAACAAAAGAAAATTTATTAGGTCGTGATAGACGAGACCCAGCATGGCACAGATCATTGACTATGTTAGCAGGACAATTCATTCATTGCCACTCCAAATGATGAAGACAATCTTTACATCTTAGAAAATGTTCTCAAATAATTACTTCAATATAATTGGAAACTCAAATAAATGTGTTTTGCCCAATCTAAAGTTATCTAGCAGTGATGAAAAGTGGTTGTCAGTGGTTTACTAAAAGAACCACAGAATAGCATTTTTGCAAGAGAGAAATAGTATCACTTTCTTTTGGGAAGACGTTTCATTCTGGTCAGGGATCACATACCCATGTCAGCCACTCTAGAGCTACAGTGATATCATCCATTGTATTAGAATAGTAATTTTATTATCTCATAATAAGTTCACAAATTTTCCTTAAGCTCATGCATCCTAGTTGATGGACTATGCCCTGATGGGATAGGTGTGTATTCTGTTTAGTTTTGTTTCCATGCCGACCAATCCCTCCCTCCTCACTTTTCAACATCAATCACCTTGGGCTGGGGAACATGTGCTGACGGCCATTGGTGCCTTATTCAAATTTGAGGCAATATCAGCACCTAGCTTTGCTGTTACCCTGACATTTCCAGTGGATTATTTACACAAATATGTAAAATGAATATAACCTATTACAGGCATATATTGGGGAGATGATCAGAGCCTTTTCCCCAGGATGGAAATTACAAATATTAGTGGGTGCATGTGAGGGTTGAGAGGGAATAATTTAGAGGAGATTTGTGAGGCAAGCTTTTTGCATGGAGAGTGGTAGGTAACTAGGATGTGCTGTTAGGGGAGGAGGTGGAGGTACTGTAGGTGAAACGGCATTTAAACAGACACATGAATATGCAGGAAATAGAGAGTTAAAGACCTCACTCGGGCAGGGTAGGGGGAGGGTGATTAGATTAGTTTGGTATCATGCTTGGCAGAGATATGCTGAGCTGAAGGACTTGTTTCACTACAGTACTGCTTTTGTGTTCTATGTTCTAATTGAACAACATTCTCCCAACAAAATACAAAGTATAAAGCTGATGCTTTATTCAGATTTTCACACAAGTAGTGAAAGTGCTGCCTTTACATTATAACTACTGGACATTGACTTTCCATTCACAACTGCAGAAATCGCTGAGATGCAGAAAAAATATTGTTCTGAAATGAATCTATGTGCAAGCTCTCAAAGGTTTAGCAGCTTCACATAGGTGTCAAACCATGGACATGCAGGCATTTTAAAATAGAAGATACAAATTGTCAGTGGGTTAAGGATGTTTGATGTTAGCCATCATTTGGCATCGCCGACGTCCTGAGAGGCTACATCTTATATGTATCACACTCCAAATATACTAGCATTGTGAAAAAAGAAAATTTTCACATTGGACAGGTATTGATGGGGATATTAGATATTCAGTCTCACCATGTTCTGTCTGTCAAGAGTGCAGAGCTACACCACCAAAAATGCCTTTACAAAAGTGAAGACAGCCATCACAACGACCTGAGAATTCACTAAAATTTTTGTTAGAGGCAAAAAAAAAATTACAGGCTTCATTGATGCACCTTTGAAGTAGTTTGAAGTTCGATATTTAGTTTAAAGTATTCACTTGCAGGATGTGGAGATCGCTAAGTAATGCCAGCTCCATATGTCCATCCTGAACAGGGAACCACTAATAGTCAGCTACGGTACTTGGTGGAGCTAAGGTCATGTAGAATGGGTAAGAATGGCAGCTTTTCTTCCCAAAAGGGCATCAGTAACAATCCAGTACAGTAGTTTCATAGTTACAGTTATTAAGACGTTGTTTTTATTTCAGATTTACTGTATGTGATTACTTGAATTTAAATTCCCCAGCTGCCATGGTGAGATTTATGTCATTAGAATAATGATAACTCCTCTGGTTACTAGTCCAGTCACTTTGGGTTCACGCACTTGCATTCAAAGATCTAAAATCAATGCTTACGACTTGTGGCAAGCTAAAGAATTAGGGTTGAATAATTAGGGCAGTATCCACCCTGCCTAAGCATGGCCAGGTATGCCTGGACAAGATAGAAAACTTTTCAGCTTACATTATGGGCAATTTCAAAAAAATGGTGCATGATAGGGAAATTTCATAGGGAATTTTAATGATCAACGGCCCAGAATCCATAAGTAACACCCAGAAGTATTCACGAAACAAAATCTTTGTTGTCCATCCAGTGTAATCTTTAGATCACATCTTTCACCATTCTGATGCTTGTTTTGAGCAACAACTGAATTTCTTGACCATGTCTGTATACTTTTATGCATTGAGTTGCTACCATATGATTGGCTGATAGCAGCCACACAGGTGTACTTAATAAAGTGGCCACTGAGTCTATTTGCAAACAAATAAGACACTTGTGTATGTTATATAATAACATAGTTATGGACTTAGTGAGGGAACATGTGGTAGTTTTGCTCATTTTTGTTAACAAGGTTAACACAGATTATACAGGTTTCTTGTCTCCTGGATTTAATTTAATGAGCCAAAAGTTCTACTATAGCTCCCAACATACCACATTTTATTCCTCTTTCAGTATTATATTCACCTTCTTACGTCCTTTCAGAACTCTCAGTTTTCTTCTGTAGGTTGTTTAGAATTACAGCACATTATTATGAAAACAAATCATCATAGATAATTTTAAGGCAGTTGATGCATTGCTGCATAACTTGTTAAATTGCAACTTTACTAACATAAAATGTTCACCACAAACTTAGTGTGCTATGTCTGGGAGAATACAAATACATCAATGTCAGTTTGTAGAGGAGATATCTCTACATCCGATACTGCATGGCTCTAGAACAGCAAACTTACCATTATTATGCCGATAGAATTTACCAGCAAAGAGTGGGTATGTATCATGAATCGAGAACCATGCACAGAGAACATAAAAGATTAACTAACTCAAGCACGAATGCATATAGTTAGATATGTGTAGCATGCAAAGAGTAGAGGGCACCTTCTGGGTGATGGGGGTCCTTAATAATGGATGCTGTTTTTTGAGGCATTGACTTTTGAAGGTGTCCTGCATGCTGGGGAGGCTGAGTTTATAATTTTTGCAGCTTTTTTTTGATCCTGTGCAGTGGCCCCTCTGTACCAGTTGGCGATGAAACTAGTTAGAATACTCTCCATGGCACATCTGTAGAAATTAGTGAGTGTCTTTAATGGTATACCAATTCTCCTCACACTGCAGATGAAATAAATATACCTTCTTTATAATTGCATCATATATTAGGCCCAGGATAGATCTTTGGAGATGTTTCACCCAGGAACTTGAAACTTCTCACCCTTTCCTCTTCTGATCCCTTAATGAGGACTGGTGTGCGGTCCCTCAAATTCCCCTTCCTGAAGTCCACAATTAGTTCCTTGGGTTTCTGACGTGGAGTGCATGTTTGTTGCCATGACACCACTTAACCAGCTATCTATCTCACTCCTGTACAAGCAGAAAGAGCTTCTCATTGCTTCCATCAAGGAGGAGTTGTAGGAGCCTGAAGACACACATTCAATGTTCTAACAACAGCTTCTTTCCCTACATCTCTTGAATGGACAATGAACCCGAGCACATTACCTCAGAGTTTCTTTCACTCATTTTTGCTCTACTTATTTAACTGAGTTTTCATTTTTCATATATACTTATGGAAATTGATAGTTTTTATTATTATTTACTGTAATGTACTGCTGCTACAAAACAATAAATTTCATGACATTTGCCAATGATTCTAAACTTGATTCTGTTTCTGAAATAAGTTAAAGTTGTCAAGCCTATTTAATAGAGAAGTTTAGTAAGACAGATTAGGGGTCTATCATGCTTCACTTGATGAAGTATACTTTTATTTTCAACATCATGCAGTGTAAGCTCTACGAAATTAACATGGGCATTAGAATACTGTAGTCTAGCTGTCCTCATCTCTATGGGGATCTACTGGAGTTGGTTTACCATATGTCCTTCAATTGCTAATTTATGCAAGGTTCCTGACTGAGAAATATGATAAAAACATGTTGCTTTTAATTGCTCCAGGAGTTTCACTTTTTCACTAGTTGAAATCCCAAAACACATTATCGGGCAGATGTCGTGAGTAAACATCTGGAAAGGCCTGTGGTTCACACCCTAGCTATGTAGATGATGAAACTGACAGGTAATGTGCTGGGAAGGATTCTGGCACATCTTAAGCATTCTTCTACCTCTTATTCTTTTTTTGATTGCTTGTTTACAACTGAGCTTTCTCAACATACATGATAGCTATGGCTTTGTTGGTGGCCTTTTTGTTTGAGGCTTGACTTGTAGATTCAAGTCCACTTCCAAAAATCCTAAAGAGAGATTCCGGTCTTGAGGAAGTGCTGCATTGTCAGAAGTAAAGTCTTTCAGGTGAAATGTCATACCAAGACCCTTTTGCCTCCGCAGCTGCTGCCTGATCCATGGACTTCTTCCTGCAATTTGTTTTCTTTTCTTCCAAGATTCCAGAAATCAAGGTATCTTGTCTCTCCAAAACTCTCTCTGCTCTTGAGGTGAACACAAAAGATCACAAGATGTGCAGAATTAATTCTGCATCAACATCATCAAAGTAGATTATCACATGATATTACACTGCTGATTGTGGAAACCTGCTCTGCATAAAATAAGAGCTGTGTTTCCTGAATGACAAAAGTGATCATGTTTCATGAAGTCCCTTGATAAATCTCAGGGTAATATGAAGCTGTTCTAACTTCATATTCTGTCTCTACTGGTTACATACATTCTTCTAGCTTCTGCACCATGGTTTATCTCTAAACCAGACTTAATGGACATGTAAACTATCATATGCTCAGATTCCATAAGTGGTATATCAGTGTTTAATCTGAGAAGTTCCACTTTGTAAATGCCTTTTGTAGGCAACACACAGGATGAAGAGTCTCAGCCAAAAAGTTAACTGTTTACTCTTTTTCATAGAAACTATCTGGCTTGCTGAGTTCCTGCAAGGTGGGGGTGGTGGTGGTGGTGGTGGTGGTGGTGGTGGTGTGGTGTGGTGTGGTGTGGTGTGTGTGTGTGTGTGTGTGTGTGTGTGTATGTGTGTGTGTGTGTGTGTGTGTGTGTGTGTGTGTGTGTGTGTGTGTGTGTGTGTGTGTGTGTGTGTGTGTGTGTGTATGTGTGTTTAATTTCCAGTGTCTGCAGATTTTCTCCTGTTTGTGATGTCTTTTGTAGGTCTTGTAATAGAGTACAGAAGATGTATCATATGCTATACATAAGTTGATTAACCAATACGACCAACTGCTTTGTTATCAGGCTGAAATGAGTCTCTATGATGCAGTAGGCTACCTGTGATGTGGATGAAGCAGTAGGAATGTCTTGCTGCTTCTACGTTCAGGTGTCCAGCCTTCTTCATCCAAGGGGACAACTGGATGGCCTTTGGCATGTTGAATGGGAAGGGGATAGGGTTTGGCACTTCTCTTGCGGGATATGTTTGTTGACCTGATGAGGCACAATCTTTTTAAACGGCAGAGCAGGTGTGAGGAACCAAATGGCTCCTCCTTCTGTCATTTCTTATATTCTCAAAAGTGGTGAAGGCTACTTGGATGAACTATATAAAAGCATCTCACACATGAAGAAATGCACTTCAAACTGAATTAATGCCTTCAGTAGGAAAAGGAACAAAGTACCTATCTGAAAGTGGAGAAAATTTGTTCCTACTAGTATTAATCAAAGCCTCTTTTATGGCCTGTATCTGCTACAATTTGAAGGAAATTGGATGAAACAAGAAAATAGTAATGTAGTACTTTGACAGCGCAATGAGTCTCAGTGGAATATTAACAGATGGGCCAGAAGAAAAAGAGCAGATGTACTATTAAAGATGTAAGATTTTAAAACCATTGCAATGGGCAATAAAATTATTGCACCCACGGGTAAAAGTTTGAAATTTAAATGTGGTCTTTAAAGAGAAGATAAGCATGCATGAGTATTCCAATTCAGTGTAACTGAGGGTCACCCAGAGGAGACTTGTTGCATCATTTGAAGCAGAACTCAAAATTGTCATTAGTAGAACAAAAGAAGAGCTTTATTTCTGTAAATTCCCTTGGCAAGGTGGGGTATATTGTTCTGGGAAATGGAATATTTTATTTGTGTTATTGTCATTAAGCATCTTAAGGTTACAATTAGGATGAATGGGCTGGGATGGTGATAAACTCTGTACAATGCTGGGAAGGTGAGGGGGGTGGTGGTGGAATAGCTTCCTCAGTTCCCAGGGATGTAATTGTGTAACTAAATTAAAACTCATTCCACTAGATTATAGTGCTATTTCATTTTTATTAAATATCCCAGCCTCTCTTATGTGTTTTACAAACTCATATGAAACACTCACAAGATCATGGAACCCATTGATTTCATGGGGTTATAGTGGTGCACTGGGTAGAACTGACAACTCCAGTGATCTGGGTTCATTCTTGACCTAGGTGCTGGCTGCATAGATTCTGCACATACTCGCTGTAGACTGTGCACATTTCCTCTGCATCATCTAGTCATTGGCCTCTCTTAAGAGCCCCAAATGCATAGTTGAGTGGCAGAATTTGAAGTGGCTTAATGGGACTGTGGGAAGAATAAAATGGAATTGTGGAATTAGTGTAAATGGTGCTTTATGGAACTCTATTTCAAAATTGCTTCTCACCGTCGGGGCTTTCTATACAGCACCTAATGAAAAGATCAGAGCTTAAAGGTTCAACTCTTGATGTATTTTTTGTTATCTGACCTTGATTGAGATAGTAGCAAGTTGTTGAAAATAAACCAGAAAATACTGGAAGTACACAACAGGTCAGGCAGCACCTGTTGAGAATGAAACAAAGCAATTATTTCAATGGAGATACAAGAGCCTGCAGAATCTAGAATCTAGAGCAACAAACAATCTGCTAAAGGACATGAGTAGGTCAAGCAGCATCTATATGGAGAAAGAAACTGTCAATGTTTCATGCCAAATGCAGAAGTGTGCATGTCCTGATGTAGAATTTTGATTTCAAGTGTTGACAGTTCCTTTCCCCTTACTGATGTTGCTCAACTTGCTGAGTTCATTCAGTGGAACTCAGCACCATTTCAATGACCTTCCAACAGGGCTGGGAAAAGTTTAGGATAAAACAAATATTAAGTTATTATTAAATATTCAGAAGTGCAAAAAGGGTCTGTGACATGAATGGAAACCATCAAAGACTGGCTCACAATTTCTTGATTAGACTATACTTGGAGTATAGCTTATAGTTTCAGTTGCTGTATTATATAAAGGATATAATAGCAATTAAAAGCATACAGCAAAGATTTACAAGGATGAAGCAAGAAATGTAGGAGCATCAAAATCAAGAAAAGATGAATATACTGGGTCTCTTTTTTCTAAATAGAAAAGGACAGAGACCAAACAGTAGTCTTCAAAATTTAAAACATTGGTAAAGCGGATGAAAAGACAATGTTATCACTTGTGGGGCATAGTATACCTAGATTGCCAATAAGAAATCCAACAGGGAGTTTGAAGCACTGCTTTCCCCAAGACTGTTGAGAATGAGGAATTTGCTACAACAGAGAATAGTTGAAGTGAGCTGTATAGATACATTTAAAAGTAAACTGGGCAAGCATATGGGAGAATGAATTGAAATGTTACAGCAATAGATTTAGATGAGAGAAATGGAAGGCTGAAGTACAACATAAACAACGGCATAAATGGTTTATGCCAAATAGCCATTACTTATAGAGCCATAGAATCCTTCAGTGTGGAAATCCTTCAGTACTCCTGAATCACGGTGGATAACCTCAATCACCATTACTCTGAACTGATTCTACCTATGATCTACAAACTCAATTTCAAGGACTCTTCACAATTCATGTTCTCAGAATTTTTTTTGTACAGTTTGTCTTCTTTTGCACATTAGTTGTTTGTCATTCCTTGTCTAATTTTTTGTAAAGTTTTCCATAGTTTTATTATATTTCTTTTCTTCCTATAAATGCCTGCAATTCAAGGTAGTATATGGTAACTTTGGTGTATGGTAACAGAAAATACATATATTGATAATGAAATTTCTTTGATCTTTGAACTTTGAACTGGCCCCTCATCCCACTGACACCTGTGCTGCCCATCAAGTACCCATTTATACTAATTCTACACTAATCTCATTTTATTCTTCCCTCATTCTCATCAATTTCCTCCAGATTATATCATTCATTAACACACTAGGAAGCCACTTTCAGTAGTCAATTAACTTACCAATCTGCATATTTTTGGGAGGAAACCCAAGGAACCAGGTAAACCTGTGCAGTCACAAGGAGAACCTTTGGATTCCACATGGGTAACACTGAAGGCTAAGATTGTATCTGGGTCACAATAGAGTTGAAAGGCAGAAGCTCTATGAGGTATGCCACTCAAAGTCAAAGGCAAGGTCGAGTTTATTGTCAAATGCACAAACACATGTCGACACAGATGCAATGAAACATTTACTTACAGTAGTATCATAACATCTTAACAGAACTCTGCCCTGTTATCCTGCTTAAGGACAGTAGTTCTGCAGAGCCAGCTGAAAGAGAGTGGAAAGGCTGATGACTAACAAATGACATGTCTGCAGGAAGTGGAGATTGGAAACAAATGAAGTCTGAAATTACCAGAAGTGAGAAACAGATTGTGATTGCTGATCTGGAACTGTTGATAATCTGAAATGGGCAAATCCAACACTATGTCTGGAAAGCTGGCATGTTTTAATGTCAGACATTGTTGGTTAAGTTTCGGATGACGAAAGAGTTAGGGCAAGATGGAGGATTAAAATGAGAATGTACCCTTGCAATTGCCAACAGGTTCTGTGGTCCAGACAGAGAAAAATCAGAATTCCAACTCCTAATTGTTATTGTGTGACTATACAAGGTCAAAGATGATTCTTTGCTTTTGTCTTCATTTGAATGAAGGGACTGGTGCACAGAGGAATATACTTAAGCAAGATTCAACTTCCAGTGGACAGAAGTGAGGAGGTCAGGTGGGGGAGGGCATGTTGGGGAATGGCAAAATAGAAACCAAAATTTGAATCAAAGATAAATTTAAGATCTGAGTGAAATGAACTCACTGCAGTAACATTACGGTGTTAATTTTTGGGATGTATTGTGGTTTCTTTATGACAACCTTGACAAGTATTTTTAAAGCTTTAGAAGCTCTGGTTTCTCAAAGACTCAGTAGTACATCATAGACTGAATAAATTCTAATTTAATAAATGATGTAATGGGTGTTCTTCTTTCATTTAAAGATCTATTTATGTTTTTATAGATCCAGTACTGTAACTTGGACTCATTCATTGCCAGACATGGGTTCGGTCATGTCTGAAAGTGTTTCTGCATTGGAATAACTAGGTGTCATGGGTTTAAAAAGGTTAAAGGTATTTGATTTTAAAAAAGTCACCAAAAGATTAAAATGAGCCTGAATTCACAGTTTGTGTGACCTCTGCACATTCTTCCTGCGACTGCTTAGAATTCCCTAATTCTCCAGTTTCCTCCCATATCCCAGAGTCATATTAGTCAGTAGGTTAACTGGCCACTGTTGTTCATAGTGTAGCTGGGTGGCAGAACAATCAGAGAACAATTGATAGAGATATGAAGGAGAATAGGTTACAGAGAGATAAATTGGGCAATAGGATTAAAGGGATTGTTTTCAGAACCAGCATGAAGTCAATGGACTCAATGGATTCCTTCTCTGTCATAAGAGAATGTTATATGAAATTATACGATCAGAAGAACAAAAGAAAGCAAAGTAAGTGTAGACCATTTGATCCCATATGCCCATTACGATCATGGCAGAATTTTTACCTTAGAACCATTTTCTTGCACAAATTTCATTTCTTTGAATCCCTTAAATCTAATAGATCACAAATCTATTGAAGTCTGTCTTGAATGTACTCAGAAGCTGAGCCTCCACAGCCTTCATTTAGTGACTTCATTGATGAAGAAGGCTTGCTTAATCTCTGTTCTGAATGGCCAACTGCATATTTTGATTCTGTAACCATCAGTTCTTAACACCCTTGTCAAGGGAAACATCGCCAACACATCTGCCCTGTCAAGCTTCACTGGAGACCTGCAGTTTTCAATGAGATCACCTCAGTCTTCCAATCTCAAGACAGTACAGGCTCATCTATCATTATAGGCAAGTCTGCCATCCCTGCAGTCATCTGGTGACCTTTGTTGCACTCTTTCCATCATAGGTATATATTTCATGAGGTAGGGAGACCAAAATATACAAAATATTCCAGTTGCTATATAATTTCAACAATATGTCTGTGTTCTAGTACTCAAATCCTCTAGCAATAAAGGTCAACATATTATTCGCCTTTCTAATTCCTGCTGACTCTGAATGATTTGAGTTGTGTACTTTGACACTGGGTGTCCCCTGAACACCCATACCTTTTTGTCTCTTTCCATTTAAAACTATTCTGCAATTTAATTGTTTTCCAGGAATATGGATGGGCCCATACATTTGTATGTTCTATCCCATCTTCTTGACTATTTTCTTAGTTTGTCTCTATCTTCGCCTCTTGGCATTCTGCTCATGGTCCTCACTGCAGGCTAGCTTTGCATCATCAGTATCTGTCTGGCTTGTTGGGTATTCCTACTGTCCTACTATTAGCAAAACATTACATGAATAAAGAAGCTGAAACGAATTTGAACTGCCCCATTAGGTCATCCACGGTTATCTTTTGATCCACCCATCCTTTCCTCAGCTTCCGCACTACCTACCTAGACTAACTTGTTTCTCAATTTCCCAATTCTGACAAAGTGTCTCAGACTTAAAGCATTAACTGTTCCTTGTTCTATAGATGCTCTGTGACATACTGCATTCTGGCATTATCTGTTTTATTTGGTAACAATAGTAACTTGCAAAGCCAAGCTTCATGAACTGGAATGAGATTGGTCTCGAGAGCTTTTCTGCAGCTGGAATCAACACAATGGGCCAAATGGCCCCTTTAGTGCCATAACTATCAATGACGTCAATGCAGAATTTTCTAGAATCTGCTGAGCCTATTTCAATAAAACTCTGTTAACCTGGTATCTTGGCATTTTTATAATGCCAGACTAGCAGATTATCTGGACTTTTGGGTGTTATTCCTATTAATTCCATAACATATTTTAATAATTGTTTCAATGTTCCACCGTGGGCAAAATAACCTTCCTTGTGAACCACATAAAATGCTGGAGGAACGCAGCAGGCCAGACAGAAACCATGGAAATGAGTACCACAAAGCTTTGGATCGAGACCCTTTGGCAAGACTTGAGGGAAAAAAGCTGTGGAGTAGATTTAAAAGGCATGGGGAGGGGAGGAACACAAGGTGATAGGTGAAACCTGAAGAGGCAAGATGAAGTAAAGAGCGATGATGTTGACTGGTGAAAGAGATACAGGGCTGGAGAAGGGGGAGCCTGATAGGAAAGGAAAGAAGGCCATGGAAGAAAGAAAAGTGGGGAGGAGCTCCAGGGAGGTGCGATGGGTTGGCGGAGATAAGGTGAGAGAAGGAAAAGGGGGTGGGGAATGGTGAAGAGGGGGCCAGTATAACTGGAAGTTAAAGAATCATATCATCAGGTTGGAGGGCTACCCAGACGGAATATAAGGTGTTATTCTTCCAATCTAAGTGTGGCCTCATCATGACAGTGGAGAACATCATCGATAGAGATATCAGAATGGGAATGAGAAGTGGAATTGAAATGGGTGGCCATTGAGAGATCCTGCTTTTCCTGTCAGACAAAGTGTAGGAGCTCGGGGAAGTGGTTTCTCAATTTACATCTGCTCTCACCGATGTACAGGAGGCCACATCGGAAGCACCGGACAGAGTATCTGACTCCAACAGACTCACAGGTGGAGCGTCTGTTCACCTGGAAGGATTGTTTAGAGCCCTGAATGGTAGTGAGGGAGGTGGTGTAGGGGCAGGTGTAGCACTTGTTCTGCTTACAAGGATAAATGCCAAGGAGGGAGATCAGTGGGAAGAACAAATGGACAAGGGAGTCATGTAGCGAGTGATCCCCGCGGAAAGCAGAAAGTGGGAGGCAGTGAAAGTAGTGGTGGGATCACGTTGGAGGTGGTGGAAGTTACAGAGAAATATGTGCTGAACACGAAGACTGGTGGGGTGGTAGGTGAGAACAAGTGGAACCTTATCCATGATAGGATGGTGGGAGGATGGGGTGAGAACAGACGTGTGTGAAATGGAAGAGATGCGGATGAGGCAGCGTTGATGGTGGAGGAAGGGAAGCCCTTTACTTTGAAGAATGAGGTCTTCATTCTGGAATGAAAAGCCTCATCCTGAGAGCAGTTATGGTGGAAACGGAGGAATTGAGAGAAGGGGATGGCATTTTTAGAAGTGTTATGTACTCGTGACACATGACAGTGGTGCCCTTGTCACGTAACTGGGGTTGAAGCTGTACTGGACTTGAGGTGATGGTCTTGTGATGGTGGAATGATGTCATTTTCCCGCCAGTAGAGATCATGTGACGGTTTTTTTTTACAGGTTATAAAAAGTAGACCCCACCCTGTGAGGAGGGGCAGTTTGTGGCTGGATTTGCCAAGTTGACTTCATGCCACTGTGTGTTTTAAGTGATGACGCAGTTTAGTTGAAGGATGAAGTTTTTATTTAATGCCTAAAGTTTAAGAGGTCATTGCCAGCAGGTTCTTTATGATTCTGCTAGTTTGAGAAATTAGTGGAGAGTGAAGATTGGAAGTTCGGAAGTTAAAGATTGAGGAGAATCGCTTTCTACGGTGAAACGGGGCCGACCTTTGTTTGATCCTTATTTGGAAGGATTTTGTTGACTATCTTCGTGTTAATCCCTAGGTTTAACTACAAAGGATTGAAGGTAGTGGAGAAGGAAAGGTCAGTGCTTTTAAGCCGTTCTGTTTCGTAAATTCTTCGTGGGAAGTTCGACGTCGGGGATCGGAGCCAAGCGATGTGAAAGAACCTAAATCGTCCTATAAAGTCTCTCCTTTTAAATGGACTGTGAGCATATTGAACTTTTGGCAATACCACTTTTAAGAACTGTTTTTGGAATATCACTTTAAGAACTGTTTGGGCTGCCGCTCAGCAGCTGTTTCCGGTTACGGTAGTGTTTGTTTACTTTTGGGGGGGTTTGTTTTCAGTGTTTAATAAACGTGTTGTTTGTTATAAGAAACCCTTGCCGAACTCATATATTTATTGTTGCCTGAATACGTAACAAGAAGTAATGATGTGGGAGGAGGTAGAGTCCAGCTACCTATGAGGGTCTGTGGGTTTGTAACAGATATCAGTAGATAAGCTGTCTCCAGAGTTAGAGACAGAGAGATCAAGAAAGGTGAGAGAGGGGTTGGAGATGCACCAGGTAAATTTGAGGGCAGGGTAGAAATTGGTGGCAAAATGGATGAAGTTGACGAGTTCAGCATGGGTGCAGGAAGCAGCATCAATGCAGTCATTGAAGTAGTGTAGGAAAGGTGAAGGAAGATCACTAGTGTAGGGTTGGAACGTAGATTGTTCCACATACTGGACAAACAGGCAGGCATAGAGTGCCCATGGCTACACCTTTTGTTTGAAGGAAGTGGGAGAAGCCAAAGAAGAAATTATTTAAAGTGAGGACAAGTTCCACTAGGCGGAGGGGAACTGTTTGGATCTAGTGTCCAGAAAGAAACTGAGAACTTTGAGGCCTTCCTAATGGGGGATGGAGATACAAAGGACTGGATATCCATAGTAAAAATGAGATGATGGGGGCCAGGGAACCTGAAATCATTGAAAATATCCAGAGTGATGGATGTAGGTAGGAAGGGACTAAACTAGGGAGGATAAAACAAAGTCAAGGTATGCAGATATGTGCTCAGCAGAGCAGGACCAAGCTGAAACAATTGGTCTACCTGGACAAGTGGGTTTGTGGATCTTGGGTGGGAGGTAGAAACAGGAGGTATAGGGTGCAGGAACCATGAGGTTAGTGGCAGTGAATGGGAGATCCCCATAATCAATAAGGGTGGTGATGGTGTGGGAGACAATGGCCTGGTGCTTCTTAGTGAGCACCTGTTCAATGGGTAAGTAAAAGGAGGTGTCCGAGAGTTTTCACTGGACCTCAGTAAAGTAGAAGTCAGTATGCTAGACTACTATAGCACCTCCTTTATCTGCAGGTTTAATGGTGAGGTTAGGATTAGTGTGGAGGGAGTGGAGAGCAGAGTGTTCAGAAGGAATGAGATTGGAATTTGAGAGAGGAATTTTGAAGTCTAGATGGTTTATGTCCTATCAGCAGTTGACAAAGAAAAGATCCCAAGCAAACAGAGGACCGGGACGGGATGTCCAATAAGACGAAGAGCTTTGAAGACAGGAGGAGGGATCATCGGTGCAGGCTGGATGTGGAGAGTCCTTGCCAAAGAAATAGACTTGGAGATGAGGGCAGTGGAGGAAGAGCTCAGCATCATGGCGGACACAGGACTCATCGAGGTGTGGGTGCAAGGGGACGAAGGTGAGGCCCTTATTGAGGATAGAACATTCTGTCTCAGAGAGTAGAAGGTCAAAGAGGATGGTGAAGACCAGGCATGGATGAAATAGAACCTGGTGTGTTTAAAGAATGTGCTGAGAAAAGGGCCCTCGTGAGTTTAAGAAGAGCATTGGAAACATCATCTTGCGTTCTTGACGCCAAAGCACTAAGATTTCTAAAAAAAAACTTTGTCACAGATTATTGGAGTTTTACTGTATTTGTGAAAATTAATTCTGAGCTACCTAAATAGAAATTTCACTCCTCATATTCTGGGAATCTTATGTCTGGAATTTTAGATGATGTCTCTTAATCATTTGCTCTTACTTTAGTAAATCCACTGATAACTGAATTAGACATATTTGTCTGCTGTTGTGCAATGGTGTCACTAGCTGTTTCTTCTTTCATTTAATAAAGTAATTCTTGTTGCATGTAAGAATTCTTTGTGTGATAAAATGCCACAAAACTAATTACAAGCCTAAAATATGCCTATCCTCTCTTTTGGCCTAAAATTCTGACCAAAGAATGGGAAATGCTTAACATTTAGTATTTTTTGCCATGAAATGGCATTAGGTGGTCCTCCATCACTTTAATTTGTATTTACAACTTCCCTCAATATTTTTCTAATGCAAGGATTCTTGATTTTCCAATCTCTAATATCTGTAACCGATGTGTTAGATTTCCTGGCTGGTGCTGAATATTACTATCTTGACCTAAACATTTCCAGAAATTGTATTTTGCTCCTGTGTGGCTTGAAATATTGAATCCAAAATGAACCAGAGTATTTTATTTTGAAAAGATATGAGCAGCACAAATCTTTTTAATATCCTGGAAGGCTTTACGTTGCAGGATAAGTGTATCCTTCATTTGGGGAAGCCAGATGAAAATGATTTAGAAAGAGCAGAGAAAATTAATTAAAAATCATTGCTATAATGTGACCAACAAAGGCAAGCTGGCACTTACTGCCCATTTAATCACCCCTGAATTGAGCAGTTTTCCAGGTCATTTCAAGGTCCAGTACTTCAGCCACATGCAAGCCAGACTTGGGAAAGTCAGTATGCTTCCGTCTGTTAGAGGCAATGGTGAACTGGATCAACAACCAACCTGCTAAAGACACTTGCAAATTTCAACAGATGTACCATGGAGAGAATCTGCATCACCGTCTGATATGGGGAGTGGGGCACTGCACAGGATCAAAATAAGCTGCAGAAAGTTGTAAATTCAGCCAGCACATTATGGTCACTACCCTCCCCAGCATCCAGACTATCTCAAAAAAAGCAGCATCTATCATTACTGGCCCCCCAATACCTAGGACATGCTCTTTTCACATTGCTACCATCAGAAAAGAAGCACAGAGCCCTTGAAGGCACACACTCAATAATTCAGGAACAGCTGCTTCACCTCTGTCATCCGATTTCAGAATGGACACTGAACCCATGAACACTATCTCAGAATGCCGCATAAGAACAAATTTATGATGTATGCTGTTGATATAAAACTTGTTACCCTGGTTTTCTGCATTTTGGATATAGACAGACTATAGACTTCTGTTCAGTCATACAGTTTATTATATTCTGTGTTTCTCACTCGATATTTCTCATTTTTTTGTGTGGGACGAGGTATTTGGGGGTCAAAGTGCCTGTTCCATTTTTAATCCTTTTTTAGTGCAGGAGGAGGGATTTGGGGGTGATGTGCTTGATTCATTTTTGTGTGGGGAGGACGGATTTTGGAGTTGATGTCAATGCTGCGTTTCTTTTCTTTCTTGGTTCCATGGCTGCCCGGAGAAGAATTTCAGAGTTGGGTACTTTGAGAATAAATGAACCTTTTAACCTTTGATACATTGAATCTCCTGTGGGTTGTTTGTTTCTCCAAATTCAGGCATTGGCTGTCTCCTGTATCTCCTTGATAAATAAGATGATGTCTCACCACAGCACAATCATTTCATGTTCTGCAGTCCAGCTACACCGTTGGCTTTTCTTATTGCAGATCTGTTTAATAAGTTGAATTTACATTCTGCAGCAGTCGTGGCAGGGTTTAAATGTGCAGTTTGTGCATCACTAATCTAGTTCTCTGGTTGCTAATTTTGCACTTCAACCACGTCACTGTTCACATATTCAGAAAGCTCTTAATGGAGGAGAATAGAAGGAAATAAAAACTAAATTAGGGAAAAAATCCTGAATCCAGAATTGGATATTCTTTGCAATCAGACTTCAGAAAAGTTGAGGAGCACAGTAAGGACTACTCTTGAAGTTTCAGTGGAACGTAGCTGGAAGAAAACTCAGAGCTGAAAATGAAGAATTGAGATAATGTGCTGTAGATATTCTAAACTTGGAAACCTATGATTCAAATGTTGTTGATTATTTTTAATTTTGCCTTTGGGACAAGTAAGGAAGTCAGGTTGGTAATTTAAAACTTCCTGAAAATCATTTAGTACAAGTGTTATCAGAGGAAACAGCACTGAGGAGCTGAGTAATGACTTTCTGCACCATTGATTGCAATATCCAACCACTTTCATACCGTGGGCTTTTTTTTTAACAGACTAGGACACGGTTTCATTTGCTCAGCATATTTTTCACATTAACAACATTAAATTCATTTACCCATTGCTTCATAGATTGGATTTGATCTGAACACTCAATTAATATAATTTAGAATCAATTCGGACATAGACAGGTGAGAACACAGCAGATATTTTCAAAGTATTTATGAACTCGTTCAATGTAACATTCTGTTGGCACCAGTGAATGAAATCCAAAGAGATTCACATTTTTGCTTCATTGTAAATTTAAAAGTCAATGCAGAAGATGTCTATTCAACCTCTGGTGCTTTCTCTGCCATGGGGGCTGATGATGATACCACTTTCTTGTACTAATCAATCCCATATCTCTTGGTTTTGTTAACATCTAAAACTCTGTCAGTCTCTGCCTTGACTATGGATGCTCAGTCTCTGCCATTTGAATCTGTGTGGTGGTTCCACGGACTTTATGTTTCTCTTATTAAAATTAAAGTATGTTCTTGTTATTTTGCCAAGTCCCAGCTTGCTAAGGTAATGTCCTGGTTGGATGCCAAATGGTTTGCAGAAATAAACCTTTACAAATAGACCTTCTGAAAGAATCAAGCAAGACAAAATGTGATGGCATGGTTTCCTTCTGAGTGTTCTAGGTTCTTCCCACATCCCAAAGACGTGCAGGTTGATAGGCTAATTGGCTGCTTTAAGTTGTTCCTGGGGTATAGATAAGTGGTAGAATCTGGGGGAATTGTTGAGAAAGGGGAGAACAAAATGTAGGATTAGTACCAATGGGCCTGACTCCAGAAGACCATAAGACGTAACATGTTGGAGCAGAATTAGGCCATTCAGCCCATCAAGTCTGCTCCACTAATCTATCAAGGCTTATGTATTACCTCTCACAACCCCATTCTCCTGGCTTCCCTCCATGACGTTTGACCTGCTTATTAATCAAGAACCTATCAACCTCCGTTTTAAATGTACCTAATGACTTAGCATTATAAGTTGACTGTGGCAATGAATTCCACAGATTCACCACCCTCTGGCTAAAGAAATCCCTCCTCATCTCTGTTCTAAGGGATGCCTATCCACAACTACTGACTCTCCTTTGTCTTTCCTGCCTCTAATTTCCTCAAAACATCCAACAGGTTTGTCAAACAAGATTTCCCCTTAAGGAAACCATGCTGCTTTCAATCTACTTTATCACGTGCCTCCAAGTACCCTGAAACCTCATCCTTAACAATCAACTCCAACATCCTCCCAACCACTGAAGTCAGTCTAACTGGCCTATAATTTCCTGTCTTTTGCCCCCCTCACTTCTTTAAGAATGGAGTGATATTTGCAACTTTCCAGTCCTCCAGAATCTAGTGATTCGATAAAGATCACTAGAAATGCTTCCACAATCTCCTTAGCTGCCTCTTTTAGAATCCTGGGGTGTCATCCATCTGGTCCAGATGACTTATCTACATTCAAACTTTTCAGTTTCCCAAGCACCTCTCCTCAGAAATAGCAAATACACTCACTTCTGCCTCCTGACACTCTTGAATTTCCGGCAGACTGTTGGTGTCTTCCACAGTGAAGGCTAACACAAAATACTTAACAAATTTGTCCACCATTTTTTGTCCCCCATTATGGTTTTTTTTTCTCCTTCCCTTCTTTATATCTGCTCAGCTAAGACAGTAGAGATGCCAGGCAGGATAGTGGAATTCTCCTCTCTTGTGGGATGTGGGAAGGTAGGGAGACATCCAGTGTCCCTGGCCACTACAATTGCAAGAAGTGCATCCAACTGCAGCTTCTAACAATCACGTTAAGGAGTTGGAATTAGAATGAGATGATCTCTGGATCATTCAGGAGGCTGAGGGGGTGGTAGATTGGACACATGGAGAGGTAGTTACACCCAAGATGTAGGACACAGGAGACTGGGTGACAGTCAGGGAGGGGAAATGGATTAAGGAGCTAGAGCAGGGTACCCCTGTGGTCATCTGCCTTGACAAGAGGTATACCACTTTGGGTACTGTTGGGGAGGGTTGACCTAACTGAGGAAAGCCACAGTGGTCAGGTCTCTGGCACTAAACCTGGCTCTGTGACTCAGAAGGTAAGAGGACAGAAGAGGCATGCTGTAATGATAGGAGATTCATTAGTTAGAGGAATGGACATAAGGTTCTGTGCGTGAGAATGAGATTCCTAGATGGCATGTTGTTTCCCGGGTACCAGGGTCAAGTCCACAGCAATCTGAAGTGGGAGGGTGAATTAGCCAGAAACCATAGCCCATGTAGGTACCAATGACATTGCTAGGATGAGCAATGAGATTCTCCGTAGGATATTCAGGAAGTTAGGTGCTAAGTTAAAGGGCAGTACCTCCAGTGTTGTGACCTCAGGATTGCTACCCATGCCACATGCAAGTGAAGCCAGAAATAGGAAGGTTATACAGTTTAATTTGTGATTAAGGAGTTGGTGCAGGAGGGAAGGCATAAGATTTCTGGATCATTGATCTCTTTTACAGGGTAAGTGGGACCTGTACGGTAGGGACGGTTTGCACCTGCACTGGAGGGGGACTAGTATTCTAGTAGGAAAGTTGGTTAATGCTGCATGGTGGGGTTTAAACTACATTTGCAGGGGGGTGGGAACCAGAGTGCTAGAAGAGTTAGTGGAGAGAGAGGCTGTGGAGGCAGGTGTTGGTAAAAGGTCAGACAAGGTTAGGAATCAAAAGGTTGAGCATGGTGAAAGGTGAATGAGAGTGCTGAAGATGAGGGAGCTGGTTTACCACTGGAGGCAATGTGTAGTGAGGAGAGGCTGTTGATAGGACAAAATTACAGTCAACAGGAAGAGTTGCAATGTAAAAGACAGACAAAATTTAAACAAGTAAATACAGGACTGAAGGCGTTATATTTGAATGCACACAGATTACAGAAGGAGGTAGATGAACTTGTAGTACAGTTACAGATTGGCATGTAGAATGTTGTAGGCATCACTGAATCGTGGCTGAAAGAAGATTTTTTCTGGGAGCTTAATGTCCAAGGATACACATTGTATCAAAATGACAGGCAGATAAGCAGAGGAGGGGGAGGGCAATGCGCTGCTGGTAAAAAATGAAATCAGTTCATTGGAAAGAGGTGACATGGGATCAGAATGTGTTGAATCATTGTGGATAGAACTAAGGAACAGCAAGGGTAAAAAGACCCTGATGGGAGTTGGATGTATTATGAAGGTAAAGATGGAATACAAAAGTAAGCTAGCCAATGATATTAAGGAAAATAACAAAAGTTTCTTTAGATACATAAAGTGTAAAAGAAAGGTGAGAATAGCTATTGGATTGCTGGAAAACAGTAATAATGGGAGACAAGGAAATAGCAGATGAACTGATTATGTGCTTTGCATCATCCTTCACTGTGGGAAACATTAGCAGTATGTTCCGGGTGACACCCTCCTGCCAAAGGGTTTTGGGCCAAAATGTTGACTGTACTCTTTTCCACAGATACTGCCTAGCCTGCTGAGTTCCTCCAGCATTTTGCGTGTATTGCTCAGATTTCCAGCATCTGCTGGAACCATTCCAAAGCATAGTGATTATTTAAAGATCACTACTAGTGGCTCCATAATCTCTTGTTTGTGAGAAGAAAGGAAACTATGGGCCAATTAGTCTGACCTCAGTGGTTGGGACTGCAGTCGATTATTCAGGATGAGGTCTCAGGGTATTGGTGGCACATGATAAAGTAGGCCATAGTCAGTATGGTTTTCTCAAGGGCCAATCTTGCCTGACAAATCTGTAGGAATTCTTTGAAGAAATAACAAGCAGGATAGACAAAAGAGAATCAGTTGATGTTGTGTGCTTGGATTTTCAGAAGGCCTTTGACAAGGTGCCACACGTGAGTCTGCTTAACAAGCTACAAGCTCATGGATGTTAGAGGATAGATTCTATCTTGAATAAAGCAGTGGCTGATTGACAGGAGGCCAAAAGTGGGAATAAAGGAAGCCTTTTCTGGTTGGTTTCTAGAGACTAGTGTTCCACAGGGATCTGTGTTGGGACCGATACTTTTTATGTTGAATGTCAATGATTTGGATGATGGGATTGATGGCTTTGTTGCAAAGTTTGTAGACAATTTGAAGATAGGTGGACAGGCAGGTAATTTTAAGGATGTAGAAAAACTGTAGAAGGATTTAGACAGATTATGAGAATGGGCAAAGAATTGGCAGATAGAATCTGCTGATGGGAAGTGTATGGTTATGCATTTTGGTAGTAGAAGTGAAAAGGTTGACTGTCTTCTAAATGGAGAAGATACAAAGTACAAATATTAAAAAAAAACTAAGGCACAAAGGGAATTAGGATACCTTGTGCGGGATTCCCTAAAGGTTAATTTACAGATTGTGCCAGTGATGAGGAAGGCAAATGTGATGCTAACATTCATTTCAAGAGGACTGGAATATACAGTAAAAGCAAGAATGTAATGCTGCTGCTTTATACAGCAGTAGTCAGGCCTTACTTGGAGTATAGTGAGCAGTTTTGGGCCCCTTATCTTAGAAAGGATGTGCTGAAACTGGAGACAATTGAAATGAGGTTCACAAAAGTGATTCCAAGATTAAATAGCTTGTCATATGAAATGCATTTGATGGCTCTGGGCCTGTATTCTCTAGAATTCAGAAGAATGAGGTGTGACTTCATTGAAAATGATTAAATGGTGAAAAGCCTTAATGGAAAGGATGTTTCCTATGACAGGAGATTCTAAGACTAGAGGAGACACCCTCAAAATTAAGGGTTGTCCTTTTAGAACAGAAATGAGGAGGAATTTCATTAACCAGAGAGTAGTGAATATGTGGAATTTTTTGCCACAGGCAGCTGTGGGGTTCAAACAGTATTTATAAGGCAGTATTTATAAGGAGAAGCACTGTCGACGTTTTGGGCCGAGATGTCGACAGTGTTTCTCCTTATAGATGCTGCCTGGCCTGCTGTGTTCCACCAGCATTTTGTGTGTGTAATTCTGTTCCTATATCTTACGTCTTATTACTACCTCCCCTGCTTCATTTTCCAGTGATCTGACATCCAGTCTCACCTCTCTTTTACTTCTTATATATCTAAAAAACATTTTTAGTATCCTGTCTTATATTATTAGGTAGTCCTTCCCTTGGACAACATCGGTGGCGTGTAGAGGGGAGACTTGCAAGCTTGGGCAACTGCCAGTCTTCCATTAATTAAAACCCTTGCCCCCCGCCTCCCCAGGCTTGTGCCCTGAAAACTTTCCAAGGCGCAAATCCATGGTCTATCGAGACTAACGGAGCCAACTAACTATTGGCTAGTTTCCCTTCATATTTCATTTCTTTGTCCTTATTTATATTTTAGTTATCTTCTGTTAGCTTTTAAAAGCATCCCAATCCTATAACTTCCCACTAATTATTGCTTTATATTATGCCTTCTCTTTTGCCTTTTTGCTGTCTTTGACCTCCCTGGTCAGCCTCAGTTGTGTTACCCCACAATGTAACCAATACCCTCTCAGTTTCTGGGGAAAGATAGCAAGGAATGAGTATATACTGCAGTGTAGGGAGGTTGCAGCACAGGTTTTGAAGAACAATGCCCACAGGAGGAAGGAGGCGTGGATCTGTGGTCTGTGGATAACATTTCTAAAAATACTTTTAAAATACCTCTTTTGAATTACTCTCACTGCAATCTGCAGCATGTAATTTCCTTCTCAGTAATGTACTTTTAAATGAACTTAATGATCAACAGGTTTCACGATCATCTGAAGTTCTCGGCAGACCAGGCAAGTATGGCAGCTTTAAATGGATGAAGGTTCATCTCCATGGCCGGCAGCAAGGCAGGAAAGGGGGACTGCAAGGACTGCAAGACAGGATGATGAGGCCCCTTCAACCCTGCATCACTTTAGCGAATGTCAGTCACTGCAGAACAAAATTGAGACCTGAGGACAAGATTGCTGTATCGGACAGAAATGAGGAACTGCGGTATTCAATGTCAGAGCGAGACTTGGCTTTCTCCCAGCACATCAGAAACAGCGATCAAACCGGAAGGCTTCTCAATTTTCTGTATGGACTGAACTGCTGATTTAGAAAAGGCAAAACGTGCAGGTATTAACTCTTGATGGTGCTGCAGTGTGGCCGTTTTGCCGAACTCATGTTCCCCTGGTGTTGAATACCTAATGGTCAAATGCCATCCATTCTATTTACTTAGGGAGTTCTCTTCCATCATCCCGACTACCATTTATATACCATCAGCGACCAGCTACAACCAGGTGCTTGAGATACTGCATGATGCCATCACCAAACAGGAAACAGTCCATCCCAATGCATTTCAAATCGTATTCTAGGACTTCAACCAGGCTGGTCTGAAGAAAATCCTGTCCAATTACCATCAGCATACTATCCATGTCACCAGAGGTCCCAACACACTTGATCACTGCTGTTCTAAAATAAAGAATGCTTATTGTTCATGCCCAGACCATATTTTGGTAAATTGGATCACTTGTCTGTCCTTCTCCTATCTGCATAAGACAGAGGCTAAAGAGCAAAGCTTCAGATATTAGAATAACAAAGTGGTGGTTGCAGGAGCCAGTGGAACGGTTACGGGATTGCTTCGAGTCAATGGACTGGGCTGTGTTCTTGGACTCATCTATGGATCTGAATAAATGCACCATGGTTGTCATAACTTTATTTAAACATTTGTAGACAAATGTGTCCCCACAAAATTACACAGTCTTCACCCCATGAGAAGTCTTGGATGAACCATATGATCCACAACCTGCTGAGGGCCAGATCAGAGGATTCAAATCTGGTGATCAAGGAAGTTACATGAAGTCCAGCAATGATCTCTGGAATGCTATCTCATTAATAAAGTGGCAATTTCAGCTTAAATTTGAATCAATGAAGGATGCTGAACAGTGATGGTTGGGCTTGAATACTATCACCTCTTATAAAGTTCAGTCAAGTGACGTAGGAGACAGAAGGGCTTTGCTTCCAGATGAGCTGAATGCCTTCCGTGCTTGGTTTGCCCATCAAAACCTGGAGGAACCATCACAAACTCCCTCAGCCCGTGATGATCCTATCATTTCAGTCTCTGAGGCCAACATGCAAACCGATACCTGGCCAGATACTAAAGACCTGTGCTGATCAACTGGCTGGAGTGTTCACTGAGATCTTTAACCACTTGCTTCAGCAGTCTAGGGTATCCATCTGCTTCAAGCAGGCTTCAGTTATACTGGTGCCCAAGAAGAGCATGCTGATTGCCTTCAATGACTATCATCCAATAACTATTGCATCCACAGTGATTAAATGTTTTGAGTGGTTAGTGATGAAACATATCAAAGCAACATAGATCTGCTCCAATTTGCCTACCGTAACTAAGTTCCATAGCAGAAACCCTCTCATTGCCTCTTTACTCAACCCTGGAACATCCGAACAGCAAAGGTGCATGCAACAGAATGATCTTTATTGACTACCGCTCAGAATTCAATATCATCACCCCCTCAAAACTAATCAATATGCTTCTAGCCTTGGCCTCAATACCTCCTTGTGCAAATGGATTATTGATCTCCTCACTTGCACACCCAATCAGTTCAGATTGGCCACAATATCTCCTCCACAATCTCCATAAGTACATGATGCACCACAAGGCTGTTATCCTAGACCCCTGCTCTATTCACTTTACACTTATGAGTGTGGGGCTAAACACAACTCCAATGCTATATTCAAGTTTGCTGATGACACCACTGCTGTAGGCGAAATCAAAGGCAGTGATGAATCAGTATAATGGAGGGAAATTGAAAATCTGGCTGAGGGTGCCATAACATCAGCGTCTTACATGATGTTAGCAAGATTAAGGAGCTGATTATAGATTTCTGGAGAAGGAAACCAAAGGTCCATGAGCTGGTCCTCATTGGAAGATTGGAGGTGGAGAGGGTCAGCAACTTTAATTTCCTCAGTGTTATTGTTTTGGAGGACCTGTCCTGGGCCCAGCACATAAGTACAATTACAAAAAAGACATGGTTAGTGCCTCTGCTTTTGGAGTTTGCGAAGATTTGACATGGCAACTAAAATTTCAACAAACTTCTGTAGATATGTATTGGAGAATATATTGACTGGCTGCATCCCAGCCTGGTATGGAAACACCAGTGCCTTTGAATGGAAAATCTTACCAAAAGTAGTGGATATGGTTCAGTGCATTTTAGGTAGAAACCCACTGCACTATTGAACACATCTACAGGAACCTCCGTTGCAGGAAAGCAGCATCTATCGTCGGGGACCCCCACCACCCAGGACATGCTCTTTTCTTGCTGCTGACATCAGGAAGAAGGTGCGGGAGCCTCAGGACTCACACCACCAGGTTCACAAACAGTTATTGCCCCTCAACCATCAGACCCTTGAACCAAAGGGGGTAACTTCACTCTGCATCACTTACCCTATCATTGAGATGTTCCCAGAACCAGTGGACTCAATTTCAAGGATTCTTCATCTCATGGTTTCAATATTTATTGCATATTTATTATTATTATTATTTATTTGTTTTAGTACTTGCACAGTTTGTTGTCTTTTGCACACTGATTGAATGCCAAGTTGGTGCGGTCTTTCATTGATTCTGTTATGGTTACTATTCTATAGATTTATTGAGTATGCCCACAAGAAAACGAATCTCAGGATTGTATATGCAATATATATGTATTTTGACAATAAATTTCCTTTGAACGTAGAACTTGATTGTACACAGGGAGCTCATGGTATAAAGCTGTTTGTGAAGTGTCCGTATGAGTGCCCTTTATGAATCCCTGCAATATTCGCAGCTATGCAATGTTTATTTTATTTTTTTATTTGGAGATACAGCACAGAATAGGCCTTTCTGGCCCTTCGACCCATCCATCCAGCAACCCCCGA
Source organism: Hypanus sabinus (assembly GCF_030144855.1). NCBI lineage: Eukaryota > Metazoa > Chordata > Chondrichthyes > Myliobatiformes > Dasyatidae > Hypanus > Hypanus sabinus. The sequence goes on from NC_082721.1 coordinate 36,081,188, forward strand.
CTATCCCTATTTAACCCTAACCTAATCACTAAATCATTAACCTCTCCCCCAAAACTTGCAGACTTCTTCATTTCCCCATTTATATAGTGCTTCTTACAGATCCTGCTGTCATACAGAAGCTGGCACATTTTTGTGTCCCTCTTTCTATACCCCTAGCCTCATGGCCACTTTTCCTAATGATGCAGAACAAGGCTATTTGGACTATCAAGTCTATGTTGGCTCTCAGAACATTCCCATTCCTGTACAATATTTTCTCTGCAATATATTCTCCCCAAATTTCCATAAATTCCTTTCACATTAAACACTCATCTACACACTAAACCTAATTTACAATAGTCATTTAATCTACCAGCCAGCACATCTTTGGAAAATGGAAACATCAAAACATGTAATTAAACCTACATTCTTGTAGGAAGAAAGTTGCAAACGCTGCACAAACAACACCAGAGATCAGGATTGAACCTGGATCACCAGAGCTGTGAAGTAGCATCACTTTTAGCTGTGCTGTCATCTCTGTACCATCCTCCATTAATTTGTGTATAGCAAGAAATTTTGAATGACTGTTTGGAAAGCCAAACCTTAGTTCCCATGGATAAAATATATCCCCTTGACATCTATCCAAAATCCACCAGTTCAAGTTGAACAGAATATGAGAAATTTCAATATGACATTTGATTCTGAGCTGTGCCAGTCCATCAGTAATGTCCATCTGTGATCACATTTCTCTTGCTGCAAAAGGTATATGTGTGTATATTTTGAATGAGAACAAAATGCTGTTTAGCTGAGGAAGAATGTCTAATTTTGTTTTAAGTGGTCTATATGGTTTGGGGAACCTCCTAAAAATTGTGAGTTATTGATGTAACTTGCTATTGTGACAGTCTGTTAATAAATTTTAATTGCTGCGATATGAATCATTGATATGAGTTGGAATTACTATTACATGGCTGCAGTATAATATTACATTTTGAATACAGATTTGGTATAAAGAATGGAACACAGTAACAGTTGTCGTCTATTCAGCTCATTCAGCCTATTCTACTGTTTGGCACACTATCTACGTGCATTGTTTCTGTAATCTCGGTACCCTTGTCTTACAAATAAATATCAATTTACTTCATCAAGTTTTGTCAGATTTTTGGGGTAGCTATGAATTTTCATACTCCTTTGAATGAAATCAAATTAATTTTTTCTGGATTCACCCGTGAAAGGTCAAGCCATATCCATGAGAGCTCTTTGGAGTAATTACTGTAAGTTAGAGAAATCAATGTTCATGCCAGCATTTTGGAGGCTACACAGATGAGATACGAAGCTGTATTCCTTAAACCTGAGTTTGACCTCTTAATGGTAGCACTGGAGGCCATAGACAGATACATCAGGAATGAGAAGTTGCATTGAAATGGGTAGCCACCAGATCCTGCCTTTTGTGGCAAACAGAGTGTAAGTTCTCAACAATATTTTCCCTTCTTGTCTCTTCTTCCACTATCCATTCTGGTTACCCTTCACCCCTTCTCTTCTCCTCACCTGCGCATCACCTCCTTCTTCCATTGTCCACTATCCTCTCAATTAGATTCCTTCTTCTTCAGGGCCTTACATTTTCCACCTATCTCCTTCCACCTTCCCATTTTACTTCCCCTCTCCCATCCACCTTCCTCCTCACCTGGTCTCACCTATCACCTGCAAGCTTGTACTCCTCCTTCTCCCCTCGCCTAGTTATTCTAACATCAGCACCTTTGTTTTTCAGTCCTGATTAAGGCCCAAAACATTGACCTTTCATTCCTCTCTATTGATGTTGCTTGGCTTGCTGAGATCTTCCAGTATTTTGTGTGTGTTACTTAAGATTTCTAGCTTCTCCAGAATCTCTTGTGTTTGTCAATTATTTTATGCCTTTATTTATAACTTTGCAAATCCTAATTAAAGGAACTAATATAGAAATGAGTGGAGTGAATAAAATCGATTAAGGAAGGATTCGTGTTAAAAGAGATGCCTGATGGTCTACACAGACTCAATGGGTCAAAGGCACTGTTTCTGTGCTATATCTCTCAAAAAGCACTAATCTCATTAAAAAATAAATGGCATAATGTATATTAACTTTGTAGTTGTTGACAGTGGTAAAACTTTCAAATAACTGAACCTCTTTGAGGAGGCTGATGTCTGAGACTGTACTACCTGCTGTCTCATCAGGTAAGCACTGTTGGCTTCAATGCTGTAGATTAGAGAAAGAAAAAGTAATGTTTTCATTAGCAGGACTTCAGAGGCAAGCCTTACTACTTCTGTTTGATCTTCTCACAAGCCTTCTTGAGAACACGTCTTTTGTACAGAATTGGAACTTCAATGCTGCCACATTTTAATAAGTGCATATTCTGTGAACTTTCCCAGTATTGTGCAGGACTTTGATTTTCTTTGATGAAACTAAGGGGTTGAGATGCTGAACCAAGCTTACCTTAGTGATAATACGCACTAAGTGCTGGAGGATCTCAGCAGGTTAGGCAGCATCTATGCAAAGGAGTAAACAGTTGATGTTTTGGGCAGAGGCCCTTCATTAGGAGCTTTGTGTGTGTGGCTTTGATCTCCAGCATCTGCAGATTTTCACTTGTTTCCCCAAGGCGTAGAAGTTTAAAGCAATTAACTGCTACAGGTTGGCTATGAACCCTGGGAAATGAGGTGATCCTTGTGTCCTGGAATTCTGTTTCCTCCTCCAGTGAAGCTGCCTCGTTGCTAATTGCTTCCAACGATGTTTCTTTTTATTGATGAAAACTAGCCTCCATGATAGTGTACTGGGGGCTGGCCATATTTATGCTTACAATAGAATGCCAACAAAAAGAGTCATCCAGAGGTTATCAATCTTGCCCTGGTCTCCTCCAACATTTTAGCCTTGTTAGTGAAAGGTATAGGAACACAAACTTGAGGGACTTGCTCGTAGAGCCGATGCTGTATATGGCAATAGGCATCTGATTTCAACAAAGGCCATGCCAAATGATGCATCTGAAGTCGTCGGTGAGGCCAGTGCATCGCCACAGGCAGCCGTTCCAAAGAACGCTTCGGGGGAAGGGAGGTGGAGGGGTGCAGGGTGGATGAGTGAAATGTTGATTTAAATATACTTTGAACTGATCTAGTAGGAGCCCTAAGAAAATCTTTCCCTCACACTGCAGATCGGCATATAAAAGTGTTGGACCGAAGACAATGAATATGTATAGCATGTGCGTAAGTAATTTCAAAAGTATTCTGGATTAACTTTAGAAGCAGGGGCATCTACCTTAATATTGTTATTGTAAATAAATTGCAATCCAGGTTAAATGTTGTATAGTTACTTGTGTGAGATGAGAAGAGTTAAGTAAAATAGTGATTTTTTTTTATAACATTGCCAAAAACAATTGCCAGATCAATGAATTAAAGCTGAGGAATAGGGACAATACTTGTGTGAGACTTCCATCTCCCATCTGCTCTGGGCAATACTGTTTGTTGTTTTAAAGGCATTGTGACAGCTGCCCAATACAATTTGAATGTTATTTTAACTTATAGCTTTAATTAGATTTAACCAAAGTGAAAGTGACCAGATTTTGGCTGATCATTACCAGATTAGCTTCTACTTAAAATTACACTCTAAAGTTTGATTTTAATGTTACCATAAGACCATAAGACAGAAGTCGGCCATTTGCCCCATTGAGTCTGCTCCGCCATTCCATCATGAGCTGATCCAATCTCCCCCTTAGTCCCATTCACCCGCCTTCTCACCATAACCTTTGATGCCCTGACTACTCAGATACCTATCAATCTCTGCCTTAAATACACCCAATGACTTGGCCTCCACTGCCACCTGTGGCAACAAATTCCATAGATTCACCACCCTCTGGCTAAAAAATTTCTTTCGCTTGGGAAAATGGGGGCCCTGAAATCCTCAAGTCATGTCCTCATGTACTAGACTCCCCCACCATGGGAACCAACTTTGCCACATCCACTCTGTCCATGCCTTTCAACATTTGAAATGTTTCTATGAGGTCCCCTCCTGTAATCCAAGGAGTACAGTCCAAGAGCAGTAAAACGTTCCTCATATGTTAACCCTCTCATACCTGGAATCATTCTAGTGATTCTAGTTACCTGTTTTATACATAGGCTCATGTGACCCATGTGCGACTGATAAGAATTTTTTAGCATGTGTAGTTGTTTAGATAATACTATGTTAAATGTGAAATAAATTCTAAATGTTTTTCACAGTTCTTTGATCCAATAAACATGGAACTGGAACAGTGGACACGTCAGGGGTAAACATGAGGATGTTTGTGAGGAGTATAGTTCTGTTTGCGGACAGCTTGGTCACTGGACTCGAAGATGTCCTCAGGCAAGACAACTTTGATAAGTCTCTGCCTTCACTGCCACCAGCACCAAAGACCATATTGTTTAAATAATCCCTTCCCAAACTCTATTTAAGAACTTATACAATTTTAATTCTGCGCATAGTAAAATGCCATCTGATATAAGCTTGCATGTAATTTTTCCTTGATGGCTTTTCCTCCTGATTTGATACTTGAAGAAAAATGTTAGTGGAAAGTAGAGTGGAAATGAGGTGTGTGCACCTTCTATGCTGCTGAACCTTTTTACCTTAACAAAAGTCGGCGTCGTGCAGCCATTGCACTGAATCTTGTTTTACCTTCGGAATAGAGTAGCACATGACAATGGATAGATAAGGAGGCTACGTGGATTTCTCACCTCTTCAGAACTCCAATAAAACACAGTGAACTAACTATGAACCTTTCAAATTACTGACTGCAATTGCCGTTATAAACTATACAGATCATACTAACGGGAATAATGAGACAATTAGAGGGAAGAAATGAGCTGACTCCTTTGCTAAGGCAGCAGCAGCAGATCTTTATGACCACATAGCCCTCCAGTGTGATCAGGCTGCCCATACCTTACAAATTCTTTTGATGAACGAGTACAATTACAGGGTGATGCGTCAAAGGCTGAAAAGAATTTATGGTTTAAAACACATAATATGCAAACCTATAATGGATGATGGGTGCAATCGAAAATTAGAGAAAATGAGATGGGACTAGACTTAGGTAACAGTACGTGCAATGTCTATACTACTCATGAACCCATTAACAATATTTCCTGAGTTTGTAATCATCATACCTTTCACTGGCTACCAGGGGTACCCCTTCTAAAATGAGGTCTTTGGCCTGAATCAAAGCCATGGAGAGGTTGTTGTTCCCTCGCCTATGTAAAAGAATAGATGTAACCTGCCTGCTTTCTTTCTATGTTCATTGCTTGGGACTGCTATCAAAGGGCAATGGAGGCTGTGTTTCTGGATTATAGTGTTCCTGCTCTGTTCAAAACCCTGAGGGAACCCATGAGGTCACAGGGAGAGTGTGCAAATCCCACACGGACAACAGATTGAACCAGGATCACTGGAGTTGTGGAGCAGAGGCTCCACCATCTGAACCAGTGTGGTGCCCAGACTGTCAAGTCAAGATCAAGTGTTGTCAGCAGCTCATTGACCTGAAGCAGTAACTTCATTTCTCCGCTCTCTGCTTCCTGACCTGCTGAGTATTTCCGTTTCAATTTCAATTCTCACTAGTTTGCCTTGGTCTTCAGATATAAAGAATCACCTCTTAGCTGAGCTACTGAAGAGTAGATCTTGCCTGTGGGAATGTACTGTTTCATAGTCATGAACAATGAATATGAGAATTAGACTGCACTTAAAGGAATGCTTTTCAAATTATACCTGGCACTGTAAATTGGAGGAAAGCAATAATTGAGGATGTAGAGTATGAAAATGAGATGGACAGATAAATTGTTTTGTATTGGCGACTTGATAGATATCAGATTAAATGAAGCATATTAATTTGCATGGTACGAAAGAATAATAGGAACCAAGAAACTCACTTGGGTCCTAAAAGCTAATAAAAACATCTTAAAGCTAATTTGACAGAAATTACTTCAAGGATGGTTAAGAGGCATAAAAATTGTTTTGTTTCACTGTTTGGTTCAGAGCAAGGAAAGTTGAAAAGATGAAGTGATAGTGATTGCAACATCACAAATGGAACACCGTGAACCTTGTAGCAGTGTTCTGTCTCTTTAGTCAATGAAAGACGAGATACAGAAAGGATTATGAAGGATAAAGGAGAAGGGGTAAAAATTAAAGCAACTAAATAAATGAAACGGGTTAACAAGAGAGCTAGGAATATTATTATGACAATAAGAATATTAAGATAAAAATGCAGGAGAACAAACAAATGAGAAAATATTGTAATCCATTTTGGTTTGGGAATCATTACATCAGTGTTTGGAATGTTATTGAGTGAGTGGCAAGGAAGCTGTACAAAATGTATAAATGCTCTTGACCCGTGAAGTATAAAATCAATGGCCCATCCATCATAATCAGTAGCAGTAGAGCAGCATTCATTGTTACAAAAGAACTATTGGAAAGCAGAGCAAGTCCTGTCTAGCCTGGTAATGATATGGTAGAAATATAAGATGATATTTGACCAATTATTTCAATTAACTAAATTTATCTGCAATACAGAGAAAATAACACATAGGAAATCCCAATGGTAGAGAGCTTTAGATAACATGGATCCACAGTCGTTTTTTTCCCCAGTTCCATGTGTCTGAAATTACTCATAAATCACATGTCAAAATGTATTATTTACATTTTTATCTGTTGAAGCAAGCTTTATCTTCAGAGAAATAATTACCTTCTGATAAAGGAAGTCAAGGCTAGCATAAAATGGGAAGCTAGGTACTAAAATATGGCAAAGGTTGCAAGTAATCCTATAGAAACAATTTACTGTCTGTCAAGAAGAGATTTCATGACTTTATTATTCTCTTTATGAGCTTCCAAGTTTGAGTGACATGTCCTGAACATAGATCATGTCATTAGTTGGTTCCATTTTGACATGAATTACCAGGTCTAAATGACTGTAGCAAGATTAGTTTGCATTAATGGCCCAAATCCAACAATTTCATGACATGCAATTAATTTCAGTATAGTGCTTCATGGCAAGGTTACCTTCTTTTCCAGTTTTCTCAAACATTGGCACAGCTCATCCTTCATATTGTGGAGCATCATGGTGTCACAAATTGCTGAGCTTTTGATGAGCTGTTAATGCTTGCACCATTAATATGCCATTATTTTCCCAGAGTTTTCTGGCTCACTGACTAAACTGCACAACTGAAACTATATCCTAGATTAACACACACACAATACTGGAAGAATTCAGCAAGTTAGACAGCATCTATGGAGGGGAATGAACATCTGGCAATTTGGGCTGAGACCCTTTGTTAGAACTAGTAAGGAAAGGGACAGAAGTGAGAATAAGTAGGTGGGAAGCGAGGAAAGGATAAGAGGGGTAAGAAATTACAGACATGTCAGAAGGAGAATGAGAAGTTGAATTGAAATTGAAATGAAATGCCACCAGGAGACCCTGTCTCTTGTGCTGGGCAGAACAAAGGTGACTTCGCTCTTTCCACCACTTTTGGTTGTCCACCCATTTCTATTGACTTCCAGTCTGACATGTCTGTCCAAGACCACTTCTACTGCCATGAGGAGGCCAAACTGGTTAAAGGAGCAACAACTCATATTCTGTCTGGGTTTCTTCAACCTGGTAGCATTCTATCGATTTTTCTAACTTACTGTAATTTGTCGACCCTCCCTCTTTTCTCTTTCCTCTCTCCTCCACTAGCTTATTCCAGCTCCTGTACTCTTTCTTTCACGTTCTGATGAAAGGTCTCAGCCCAAAATGTCAACTGTTTATTCTTCTCCATAGATGCTGCCTGACTTGCTGAGTTTCCAGCATTTTGGCTATGTTGCTCTAGATTTCTAATATCTGCAAAATCTTTTGTGTCCTCGATTAACATCTTCCTCCAGCATTCATGATCACAATATGCCCTATTTAGGTTATAAAATGACGCGACAGAGAAAAAAATCTGGCAACGTGTTTTTCTAAATCTTTTCATTTGAGTTAAAAAGTGTGGTTTAAAATATGAAACAAGTTGCTACTTATTTCTCATTTTGAATGTCCTTCATGTTTCCAGCAGTATTTCCTTCAGGCCCCTACCACTTCTAGATCCTCAATTTATTAAAGCACTCCAATGGTTTATTAATGTCCTGAAAACGGATTTTCCAACAGTTCTGCTTGGATATTGTTAATTACTGTTGTTTTGAGAACCAAACTGTCTATGATTATAACAAAAAAACTCTTCTCGGGCTTCCAGCCAGGTTGAAGTATTGATTATAACCAATGTTTTGATGACAAACTCTGCCATCTTCTTCAGGGATGACTGTGGTTACCCCTCGTAGTCATGGCCTACTCTGCTATGGCCTGCGCAGTTCATGGGAAAGCCTCTGCGGACTTTGCCTAAGATTGCAAGCTGAAATTTAATTCAGTGCCATTCTTCTTTGGATTGGTCATTGAGATACTCTTAATGAATCTCTTTCCCTTCCTGATGATAGGACATCTTACCAATCTCAGTTTGTCTGTATTTGGGTGAAAGTTAGGATCAGTAAAATGATAGAAAATAGATTGCACCAAAAATTCCATGGGAACACAACAGAGTATGTGTTATGCAGATGAATATAAGATCAGGAATAAATCATTTTGCCCCTGAGGCCACTTCCACTGTTCCTACTTGTTATGATACAGAATGAGGCTATTTAGCCCCTCCTATTCTTGCTAGCTTGTGTCAAAACAATCCCATCAGTCTTTATCTCTGTATAGGTCTACAATTTATTTTCCCTCACATGTTCATCAACTCCCTTTTGACTATTTGGCTACTAATTAAAGTCCATAAGACCATAAAACATAGGATCAGAATTGGGTCATTGGGCCCATCTAGTCTGTTCTGCCATTCAATCATGCCTGATTTTTTCTTCTCTAAACTCTATTCTCCTGCCTTTTCTCCATAACACTCTTACTAATCAAAATGTATCAATCTGCCCCTGGCACTCCTTCTCTGCCACCTGCCCCATGCCCCAACTGCGGGGCTCTGCCCTCGCCATTCCTAATAGCCTTTGATCTCTATCAGTTTTACAAACTTGCTCTCCGCTTCACATTGACAAATACAGTACTGTGCAAAAGTCATATGTAAGAGAAGAAATTCTTCCTCATTTTTATCTAAAATGGGCAATCCTTCATTCTGAAACTCTGTGCCCTGTTTCAGGACTCTGACTTGAGCAAAACATCCTCTCATATGTTTCAAGAAGTTGACTGCTGATTCTTCTAAGTTGTCACAATATAGACCCAGGATACTCAGGCAGTCCTTGTGAGGCAATCCTTTCATTGTAAGATTCAATCAAGTGAATTATTGCTTCATCGTAAGATTCAATCAAGTGAATCCAGTGCTAGTGTATCCCTCCTTAAACAAATTAATTAAAACAATGTTCACTTCTATCACGAGTTCTTGATTTTTTGTCCCCTTCCCCTTGCAATAATTTTCTAATTACGTACTTTACTTTATGCAAATGTCCTGGGTTTCATGTACAGAGACACCAAGACCATTCTGTGCAGCAATGATTTGTAGTCACAATCTATTAAAATAATATTCTGCTTTCTTTTTCTTTCAACCATAATTGATAAACTCATGGCTTCACAGAGAGTCTGTATTCTGTAGTCTAGGTCATTTCAAGGTGCCACTGGCAATCCATCTTAGTCAATCTGCAGTGCAGAGTTTTACAAAACAAGTGACTGAGGCTTAGGTTGTTCAAACAAGTAATTTCAGCTTCTTTCCTGGGAGTAATACCATTTCCAAAAGTCAGGAGACTACATTTCTCACAGTTGGGCCTATGTCCTCCACTGTGCATATGAAGGGTATTCACAAATTGCAGAGGATTTAACTCTCTGAATATTCCACACATTTGTGATCATTTCTAGGGGAATCAACCAGAAACCAGAACCAGCTTCAGTTCCCCGGAAGCTGTCAATGTTGGAAATATAAACTAAAAGAACTGCTGTGGAGGGAAACTGGTGCTAAGGTTCCAGGTCAGTGATTTTTCAGCAAGATTGGAAAAGAAAAGATAATGGAAGTGTTAAGGTACAGATACAGAGAGTAATGGCAGAGAAAACAAAAAGGCAGGATTCTGAACGAACTGAAAAAAGGCGATGGCACAAGAAAAAGAAACAGATGGTGGGTTCAGAGGATGCAGAAGCAAAAATAGCTAAGTTCTTTGAAATCGTTGAACTAGACCCATGACTGTGTGGCTAGGCATAACTCAAATACCATCTATAAATTTGCTGATGATACAACCCTTGTTGGCAGAATCTCAGAAGGTGATGAAAGGGCGTACAGGATTGAGATATGCCAGTTAGCTGAATGGTGTCACAACAACAATCTTGCACTCAACGTCAGCAAGTCCGAAGAGCTGATTACGGACTTCAGAAAGGGTAAGACGAGGAAACACAAATCAATGCTCATTGAGGGATCAGAAGTGGAGAGAGTGAGAGATTTCTAGATCCTAGGTGTTGATATATCTGAGGACCTAACTGTACGCAACATATTGATGCAGCAATGAAGAAGGTAAGGCAGCAGTTATATTTCATTAGGAGTTTGAGTAAGTTTCAGAAACTTGTAAACTTAGCTGCATCATGGGAACTAGCCTCCATAGTATCCAAGACGTCTTCAAGTAACGGTGCCTTAGGAAGGCAGCATCCATCATTAAGGACCCCTACCACCTTGGACATGCCCTCTTCTCATTGTTACTATCGAGAAGGAGGTACAGAAGCTCGAAGTCTCACACTCAGTGATTCAGGAACAGTTTCTCCCCCTCTGCCATCCGATTTCTAAATGGGCATTGAACCCTTGGACACTACCTCACTATTTCTTTAATTCCATTTTTTTTTTTGCACTACTTGCTTTAAAATTATTTTAAATTTCAGTTTTTTCCTATGATTATTTGTTATGTATTTATTCCTATTGTTTAACCTGAATCTGACTTTGATTCTGGTTCTATGTGTTGAATCAAGAAGATATAAGCATGCCAAGTAACACTAAGTTACATTGAATTTTACTGGAATGGTGATGGCAGACCAGTATAGAGAGGATGAGGATGAGACAGAAAATTTAAGTGTCAGGAACCGCAAGCTTGGGTTCACACTTGCAAGCTGAAAGAAAGTACTTTGTAAACTTTTAACTCAAGACTAGGAAGGTGAAAATATGGTGGCAATTTTACAATACCTGCCAACCACTACTACAACAAACAATTGAGAAGATGAAATCTGAAAGATCAACATCTACAGTTATGGCTCATGGCACCTCTGTGGATAGGCAGATCTTGTTAGGTATTTACTTGCTCTGGAACCATTATAGAATTCAACAATGGCATGGTTTATAGTATTTAGACAAATTCTACAGTACTGTGCAAAAGTCTTATGCATACATGTATAACCAGACTCTTTTGCACAATGCTATATATTGGTTAAAAAAGAAATGTGGCTGTGAAACAGAAATAAGAGTATTTAGCTTTGTATTAGCTTAGCGGTATTAAGGGTTATTTGGTAACTAGAAAGACATAACCTACAGTGCTATGCAAAAGCATGCAGACTTTATTACTAGAGGAAACACTGAACTCTCACAACACAGGAAAAGGTTTAAGTTAGTTTATTGTCATTTACACCAGGGTGCAATGGAATTCTTTGCTCACTTTAAGTTCACAGAGTTAATAGCACACACGTTACTGTAATTAACAAAATATATAAGAATAAGTGCAGTAAGGCATGCAAAACATCAGAATGATGCAAAGTATAGTCGTACAAACTGAGATAATCCCTAAAGAAATTTTGCAATGGAAATAACAGAAAATATAGAACTGCAGATTCAAGTATACAACAGCGCCACTGTGAAGTGGATATGAAAGAGTAAGTGGTCCCTTGTAGTAATACACTTGGCCAAAAATATTCCCTTTTCCTCCAGTCACAACACAGAATTATCCCAGGTAGATCTACAAAATACATTTTACTGGTTGATGAAATATGATGCAGATATCAGAGAGTACATTCACTATATGCAATTCAATAGTAACATAGATTAGAAAACCATGAGAACTCACTTTGGTCATAGAGTCCACCACAGGGATATATATTTAGCCCCCTGCTCTACTCTCTTTACATCTATGACTGTGTGGCAAAGTACAGCTCCAACACCATATACAAGTTTGCTGATGCCTCCACTGTTGTGGGCTGTAACAAAGGTGGTAATGAATCAGCATACAGGAGGAAGATTGAAAATTTGACTGAGTGGTGTAATAACAACAACTTCTCACTCAATGTCAGCAAGACCAGGAAATGACTGTGGACTTCAGGAGAGGGAAACTCAACGATAGAGAGGGTCAGTAACTTCAAATTCCTGGATGTCACTATCTCCGAGGACCTGTCCTGGACCCATCATATAAATATTATTATGAAGAAATAATAACAACAGAGCCTTTACTTCCTCAGGAGTCTGCAGTGATTAGACATGTCATTAAAAACCTTGACAGATTTCTGTAGATGTGTGGTGGAAGGTGTATTGATTGGCTGCATTACGCCCTGGTATGGGAGCACCAATTCCTTTGAGTGGAAAATCCTACAAAAGATAATGAATTCAGCCCAGTATATCATGGGTAAGGTCCTCCTAACCATTGAGCACATCTATATGAAACATCGTCGTAGAAAAGCAGCATCCATCATCAAACTTCCTCACCACCCAGGCCATGCTCTCTTCTCACTATTGCCATCAGGTAGAAGGTACAAGTGCCTCAGGACTCATCCCATCAGGTTCAAGAATAGTTACAATCCCTCAACCATCAGGCTCTTGAACAAATGAAGATAACTACACTCATTCTATTTCTGATGTTTCCACAACCAATTATCTCACTTTAACAGCTCTTTATCTTATTATTTCATGTTCTTGATATTCACTGCTATTTATTTATATTTGCATTTGCACAGTTTGTTGATTCTGTTTGCAATTACTGTTTAATAGATTTTTTTGAGAATGCCCACAGGAAAAATAATCTTAGGGTTGTACGGGGTGACATGTATGTACCCTGATACAAAATTTTACTTCGTACTTAGTGATCAAGGGATTGACAATTTGAGAAGTTGAAGATTGATGTCCAAGGATGGAGTCAATGACTCGGAAGAGATAATAAGAAAAATCAGCTTATTTTAGTGAAACTTTTGCAAATTGTAAAGAGAAAATAGTGAACAAGTTAAAGGAAATAGAGAAAATGAAGGAACAAAGCAAAGACATGAGAATATTAATCCCAATAGCACGTTATGGTTAACACTAAAAGTGTTCTGTTTGCCTAAACAATGAATCTTATTTTAAAAGCTAGAGCTTTGTTTGTCTGATTGTCTGAAATGTGAAGAGTTTTAATGTGGAATTACAGCATGTACAAAAGTGTGAAGGGAATTTGGTTTAGTCAGCTGGTTCCCCAAAGGCCAATTTTTCACAGAACACTTCATGAATCATTTTTATTGGCCTGGATTTTTCAGAGAAATATTGGCAAAACTGCTGACACTTCCTCACATAAATGCCAGCAGTGCAATGTAGTGGGTTTGTTTTGTAACTGGATTGTGGAGTCTAACATAAACTTACTTGGACTTAGTGCATCAAGGGAACAAATTTTTGTGTTTGTTTTCAAGGAAGAAGGCATTTAAAAAATCCCAATAATAATGGAGAACAGCAGGTCCAGACTGAAAGCAATTAACATTAGTATAAGAGAATTGTATTGGATGAATTAATGTGACATAAAGCTAATATATCTTCAAGACCTGATGATTTCCAAAAAAGGTTTTGAAAGAACGGGTGAACCCAAACACAGGACACTGGCATGGAGATAAAGTTAGGATGCAGACGAGGGCATAAGCATGGCGGGAGCTGAACAGCAAATGGGAGGGTGAACGGAAAAGCAGGAGGTGGGCAAAACTTATCTTGACACAGAGCGTTGCTAGAGCTTAATGGCAAATGGAAAGGCATATAGCAGGCAATACTTATCTTGACACGGAGAGACAGAGTTACACAGGTAAACCTTGGTATTGAAGTAAAACTAAGAATACACGATCCTAAGCGGCCGGAACGTGAATTACCACACTGGCTGAAACAACAATCTGGTGAAGAGTAGATGCAAAGCCGGGATATTTATGCTGCAGGTCTAGATGAGAATCAGGTGTGCTGCAATCAAAAGGAACTAAGAGAATATGAGGAATTAACGGTTGGGACTGTGACAGTACCCGCCTCCCAAACGGGAGCTTCCAGGCGAACAACCATGCTTGCCCGGATTGTTGCGATGGATGAGGGAAGGGTCTTAGATGAAGGAGCGGGAGATCCAGGTGCGGTCCTCAAGACCGTATCCCTCCCAATTAACCAGGTACTGGAAACCCCTGCCTCAGTGGCGCACATCCAGTATTTGCCGGACGGTGTAATCCGGGTGATTGTCGACCACCCAGGTGGGTGGAGGAGGTTCAGCAGGGGGGCACAAAGGGCTGACAGACATAGGTTTCAGTTGGGAGACGTGGAACATGGGATGAATGTGCATGGATCTGGGTAGTTTAAGTCTGACCACTGAGGGGTTGATGATGCTCCCAATTTCGAATGGTCTGATGTAAAGAGGGGTGAGTTTCTTGGATTCCGTTTTGAAGGGGATGTCTCTGGAAGAGATCCAAACCTTCTGACCAGGCTGATAGTTGGGTGCTGGAATTCGGCGTTGATCAGCAATACTCCGGTTGTGGTCAGCGGAGCGGAGCTGGGCCCAGCGTGCATCCTTCCAGACCTTGTGGCACTGGCAGAGATGGGCCTGAACTGAAGGCAGAGCGATGTCATCTTCGTGGGTAGGAAACAGAGTGCACTGATAGCCTAGGAGGCTTTTGAAAGGAGACATACCGGACATGGTGCTGACCGGGGAGTTGTGGGCATACTCAACCCAAGTGAGGTGGGTGCTCCAGGATGACGGGTTGCTGGCGGAAATGCCATGCAGTGCTGCTTCCAAATGCTGATTTGCTCGTTCCATTTGACCGTTAGTCTGTAGATGGAAACTGGAAGACAGACTTACTGAAGCTCTGAGGTCTTGACAGAAGGATTTCCAGACTTGGGAGATGAATTGGGGACCTCAGTCAGAGACGCTGTCAGAGGGAATTCCATGAAGGCAGAGGACGTATTGGACAAGGAGGTCGGCTGTCTCACAGGCTGTAGGGAGTCTGGGAAGGGCTACAAAGTGCATGGCTTTGGACAAATGGTCCACCACCATGAGTACAGCTGTTACCATGTGAAGGGGGTAGTCCGGTGACAAAATCCAGAGCAATGTGGGACCAAGGGTGGCCAGGGACAGGTAGGGGAAGAAACAGCCCAGCAGGTGGTCGATGGGAGGCTTTTCCGCAGGAACACACAGAACAGGCAGAGACGAAGGAGCGAGCATCAGCATCCATGGTGGGCCACCAGAAATGTCACTTCTAAAGGTACAGAATTCGACCGATTCTAGGATGGCACATGAATCGGGAAGTATGACTCCACTGGAGAACCTGAGGACTGTCATGGTGTGGTCCGTGAAGTCTGCGTTCCAGTTCTCGGTCCGGTCCGTGGACTCCAGGTCTTCCGGCTGTCCCTTGTTTCAGTTGGGCTTAATCGTAGGCACCTGATGCTCGTCTTGGGGCTGGGAATATAAATGGCCATGGGTTCGCGTGTAGGTGCTGGCTCGTCTTGTCAGTATCTTGTCCTTGTCTCTGTTGGGTAAGCCAGGCCGTCTTTGCCGTTACCCTGAGGCTGGACTGTTCCATCCCTTCCCCTCCTTTTTGTAGCCCTTGCCTGGAGCCCCACCTGCATCCTTGCCTATTCTCGCCATCAAGTTCTACCACTGGAGCAAGACTGGAGCCTTTCTGTGTCCAGATAAGGAACTCTTTTGTTTTATTGAACTGTGTTTTTGTGTCCTCACCTTCACTAGGTAGGTCTGGCTATCTGCTGCTACCTTGTGTTGGGAACTGTCTCGTCGTGTTCAGTTTTCAGTGTATGAGTCCCGACCCTATGTCCTGTTCCCAAGGAGAGGTCTTGGCTCTGTGTTCTGCGTTCCTGTCTGCCAAGACCAAGGCTCTGTGTTAAGACATACAAAAAAGCTGGAAGCTGAACTCAGCAGGTTGGGCAGCATCCATTGAAAGAAGCAGTCAAAATTTCGGGTCGAGACCCTTCGTCTTGATCTGACCACAGCAACTCCAGTGTACTTTGTGTTAAGGCTCTGTGTTTCTGTCCCCCAAGACCAAGGCTCTGTGTTCCAGTCTCCCTCGTCCAAGTTTGAACTTCATATTCTCATCCAGCCCAGGAGTCCAATGTCCTGCCCCCACGTCCAGTCCTTTTTCCTTGCCACGTCTTGTCCTTGCCTAAATCCGGAATCTGGGCCTGTGTCAAGACCCAGGTTCCGGGTCCCTGTCCATGTTCCAAGGTCCTGCATTCCCAGTCCAGTCCTAGTCCAGGCCCTGTATCCTAGTCTCGTCCAGGGCCTGTGCCGTGTCCAGCGTTGTTTCTTCCCCACTACTCTCGCTTTCTTGACACACCTAGTCCTGTCCCTAGTTGTTCAATGTTTGTGTCTTGCATTTGGGTCTGTTCCCAAATTCCCTCCCACCCCATGACAAGAACGGACAGAATCAGGCATGAAGAGGCGATTGGGAGGTCCATTGCCTGGGTCAGGTTGAATCTGTTGGGCCTCTTTAACTACAGACTCAATCTCCCAGGTGAGGACAGCCACAACACAGGATGATGGAAGGATGGTATCAGGGTTGGAAAGGTCCTCTTCGAAGATGTACTGATGAGAGAGAGCATCTGGGTTCACGTTCCTAGAACCAGGACGGTGGGTGAGGGTAAAATTGAAGCAGTCAAAAAAACAGTGCCCAATGGGTTTGCTGTGAGTTAAGGTGTTTAGCTGTCTGGATGTATGCCAGGTTCTTATGGTCTGTCCAGACGATGAATATGTGTTCTGCTCCCAACAGCCAGTGCCTCCGCTCCTCCAAGGCGAGTTTGACACTAGCAACTCCCAGTTGCCAACATTGTAGTTCCGTTCAGTGGGGGATAGATAGCGAGAGAAGAAGGTGCAGGGATGGAACTTTTGGTCTGGGACGGAGCGTTGAGAGAGGACCACTCCCACCCCAGAGTCGGAGGCATCTACTTCCACAATGAATTGGCGAGAGGGGTCAGGTTGGACCAGGATGGGAGCGGAGGTGAAAAGCCTCTTCAGCTCCGAGAAGGCTGAGTCCGCTTTGGGGGTCCAGTGGAAGGTGGTCGCAGGAGAGGTGAGCTGAGTAAGGGGTGCTACCACCCAGCTGTCGTCCCTGATGAAGCAACAGTAGAAATTGGTGAATACCAGAAATCGCTGGAGCTGTTTAACTGTCGCGGGTTTGGGCCACTCTGCCACTGCCTGAATCTTTTTGGGAACTACCGTCACCCTGCCCTCTCTCAATGATGTACCCCAGGAAACTGACGGAATGGGCATGGGACTTGTACTTCCCTGCCTTAACAAATAGCTTGTTCTCCAAAAGCCTCTGAAGAACCTGGCAGACATGGTCGGTGTGTTCCTGGAGATTATGGGAGAAGATTAGGATATCGTCCAGACAAACAAAAACAAATTGGTTAATAAAGTCCCTAAGGATGTCGCTGACCAGAGCCTGGAACACCGCGGGAGCTTTTGCCAGGCCAAGAGGCGTCACCAGATATTCAAAATGATTGAGGGGCGTGTTAAAAGTTATCTTCCATTCATCTCCCTCCCTTATCCTGACCAGGTGATAGGCATTCCGCCAGTCCAAGTTAGAGAAAACTGTGGCCCCATGAAGGGGCTTGAATGCTGAGTTGATAAGGGGCAGGGGATATTTATCCTTTATGGTAATGTTGTTCAGACCACGGTAATCGATACAAGGGCATAGTGAGCCGTCTTTCTTTCCCGTGCTTACAGAGGAAGATGAGGGTTGGATAATGCCAGATGCGAGGGAGTCATTTACATATGTCTCCATAGCTTCTCTTTCAGGGCGAGACAGGTTGTACAGCTGACTGGTGGGTAAAGAGGCTCCGGGGAGAAGGTCAATTGCGCAGTTGTAAGGGCGATGAGGAGGCAGAGAAAGGGCCCATTGCTCGCTAAACACTTCTCCCAGATCGTGATATTCTACGGGAATCGTGGACAAGTTAGGGGGCTCAAAGACGGATGAGGTCGCAGTGACCTCCACTGAGGGAAGGCCTGATCGCAGGCAAGAGAAATGGCAGAATGAGCTCCAGTTGACCATCTTCCCGGTGGCCCAGTCGATGTGGGGGTTATGTCTGTTTAACCCGGGGTGGCTGAGAACTACAGGGGCTTGAGGAGAGGAAATTAAATTGAACCATACCTGTTCCCGATGGTTTCCGGAGAGAAGGGGACGCAGGGGTTCCATGCAGTGCGTGTCTTGGGCCAGGAGTCTACCGTCCAGTGCCCGGGCATCCAGGGGGATACACAAATGCTCACGAGGAATTACGGCTTGGAAGGCTAAGTTTTCATCCATGAAGTTTGCCTCTGCATCGGAGTGAACTAGTGCTAGCAGAGGCAAGGACTGTTGGTTGTAACACAAAGTGGCTTGAAGCTGCATCTGGGGTCGGGGACAAAAGGAAATGTTGTCCGGCTCACCAGGATCCACCCTGCTACTGGGGAGCCCTCCCTTTTTGGCCAAAGGGGGCAGGTGGCAAGGAAGTAGCCAGACTGGCCGTAATTTAGACACTCACCTGATCTCATTCTCCAGAGTCATTTAGTGGGAGAAAGATGGTTCCTCTCCCTGGGTGGTAGTGGCAGGGCTGGCAGCTACTCAGGGTGCAGAAGGAGGAGAGAGGGATTGTTCTGGCGGGAGGTGGTAATGAGTGCGGAGAAGTGGTGAAAGGTGGTGGACGACCAGTTCTTTCTCTATGGCAGCACACACAAAATGCTGGTGGAACGCAGCAGGCCAGGCAGCATCTATAGGGAGAGGTACAGTCGATGTTTCAGGCTGAGACCCTTCATCAAGACTAACTGAAAGAAGAGGTAGTAAGAGATTTGAAAGTGGGAGGGGGAGGGGGAAACCCGAAATGATAGGAGAAGACAGGAGGAGGATGGATAAAACTAAGAGCTAGAAAATTGATTGGTAAAAGGGATACACAGCTGGAGAAGGGAAACGACCATGGGAAGGGAGGCCTAGGGAGAAAGAAAGGGGGAGGGGAGCACCGGAGGGAGATGGAGAGCAGGCGAGGAGTGATTGTGAGAGGGGCAGAGAGAGAACAAAAAGAGAGAGAAAAAAAGGGGGGATAAATAAATAAATAAGGGATGGGGTAAGAACGGGAGGAGGGGCAGTAACAGAAATCAGAAAAATCAATGTTCATGCCAGCGGGTTGGAGGCTACCCAGACGGAATATCAGGTGTTGTTCCTTGAACCGGAGTGTGGCTTCATCTTGACAGTAGAGGAGGCCATGGATTGATAAATCAGAATGGGAATGGAACATGGAATTAAAATGTGTGGCCACTGGGAGATCCTGCTTTCACTGGTGGACAGACCATAAGGTGTTCAGTGAAACAGTCTCCCAGTCTGCGTCGGGTCTCACCAACATATAAGCCTATGGACTCTCACAGCTACCTGGTCTATTCCTCTTCCCACCCTGTCTCTTGCAAGAGACAGCACCAGACACAGTATACCGCACCAGCCAACTCACAGGTGAAGTGTCGCCTCACCCGGAAGGACTGTCTGGGGCCCTGAATGGTAATGAGGGAGGAAGTGTAAGGGCAGGTGTAGCACTTGTTCCGCTTACGAGGATAAGCACCAGGAGGGAGATCAGTGGGAGGGGATGGGGGGACGAGTGGACAAGGGAGTCGCATAGGGAGCGATCCCTGCGGAAAGCAGATGGAGTGGAAGAGGGAAAGATGTGCTTGCTGGTGGAATCCCGTTGGAGATGGCGGAAGTTACAGAGAATTATACGTTGGGCCCGGAGGCTGGTGGAGTGGTAGGTGAGGATAAGGGGAACCCTATCCCGAGTGGGGTGGTGGGAGGATGGGGTGAGGGCAGATGTGCGTGAAGTGAGAGAGATGCGTTTGAGAGCAGAGTTGATGGTGGAGGAAGGGAAGCCCCTTTCTTTAAAAAAGAAAGACATCTCCTTCTTCCTGGAATGAAAAGCCTCATCCTGAGAGCAGATGCGGCTGAGATGGAGGAATTCTGAGAAGGGGATGGCATTTTTGCAAGAGACAGGGTGGGAAGAGAAATAGTCCAGGTAGCTGTGAGAGTCCATAGGCTTATAGTAGATATCAGTAGATAAGCTGTCTCCAGAGATTGAGACAAAAAGATCAAGAAAGGGGAGGGAGGTGCCGGAAATGGACCAGGTAAATTTGAGGGCAGGGTGAAAGTTGGAGGTAAAGTTAGTGAAGTCAACGAGCTCAGCACGCGTGCAGGAGGCAGCGCCATTGCAGTCACCGATGTAGCAAAGGACAAGTGAGGGATAGATACCCGTATAGATTTGAAACATGGACAGTTCCACAAAGCCAACAAAAAGGCAGGCATAACTGGGACACATACGGGTGCCCATGGCTACACCTTTGGTTTGGAGGAAGTGGGACGAGCCAAAGGAGAAATTATTGAGAGTAAGGACTAATTCTGCTACGGAGGAGAGTGGTGGTAGAGGGGAGCTGGTTAGGTCTGGAATCCAATAAGAAGCGGAGAGTTTCCTGGTGGGGGATGGTGGTATATAGAGACTGGATATCCATGGTGAAAATAAGGTGGTGGGGGCCAGGGAACTTAAAATCTTTGAAAAAAATGTAAAGTGTGAGAGGTATCACGAACATAGGTGGGAAGAAATTGAACAAGGGGTATAAAAAAGTGTCAAGGCATACAGAAATGAGTTCAGTGGGGCAGGAGCACACTGAGACAATGGGCCTACCTGGACAGACAGGTTTGTGGATCTTGAGTAGGAGGTAGAAACGGGAAGTGTGGGGTGCATTGGAACTATGAGGTTGATGACAGTGGATGGGAGATCCCCAGAGCTGATAAGGTTGGTGATGGTGTGGGAGACAGTAGCCCGGTGCTCCTTAATGGGGTCATGATTGAGGGGCAAATAAGAGGAGGTATCAGCGAGTTGTTGCTGTGCCTTGCATGGTAGAGGTCAGTACATCAGACTGCAACAGCGCCCCCCTTATCAGTGGGTTTATCAGCCTTATCAGCCTCCAACCTGATGGCATGAACATTGATTTCTCTAACTTTCATTAATGCCCCTCCTCCCCTTCTTACCCCATCCTTTATTTATCTCTCTCTCTCTCTCCCCCCCCCCACCTTTTTTCTCTCTCTCCATTTTTTCTCTCTCTGCCCCTCTCACAATCCCTCCTTGCCTGTTTTCCATCTCACTCTGGTGCTCCCCTCCCCCTTTCTCCCTAGGCCTCCCGTCCCATGATCCTTTCCCTTGTCCAGCTGTGAATCCCTTTTGCCAATCACCTTTCCAGCTCTTAGCTTCATCCCTCCCCCTCCTGTCTTCTCCTGTCATTTCGGATTTCCCCCTCCCCCTCCCACCTTCAAATCTCATACTATCTCTTCTTTCAGCTAGTCCTAACAATGGGTCTCGGCCTGAAACGCCGACTGTACTTCTTCCTGGAGATGCTGCCTGGCCTGCTGCGTTCCACCAGCATTTTGTGTGTGTTGCTTGAATTTCCAGCATCTGTAGATTTCCTCGTGTTTACACTTTTTTCTATGGCGTTCTCGGAAGTGATTGTCCAACCTGGTGGCTAGGGAGACCAGGGAATCCCCGCTGTTGGTGTTGTCTCTTGTCGCCAACTCATCTTTCACCATGTCACTGAGGCCATTCCATCAAACCCCCTGGAGTGACTCATCGTTCCATCCTGAGTTGGCCGCTAATGTTTGGAACTCCACTGAATATTGGGCAACACTACGAGAGCCTTGGCGGAGCTTGGCAGCGCCTTTTCCACGGATCTTTCTGATCTCCGCAATAAAAGTGGCGAAAGAGGAGCAGAGATACCCGGTGGGTTGTCCAAACTGCTGTAACCCACGCTAATGCACTTCCCCATAGCAACACCATGACATAAGCAATCTTGGACTTATTTGTGGAGTACGTGGATGACTGCTGTTCAAACACCAGGGAGCACTGAAGGAGGAAGGCCCAGCACTTCCCTAAATCTCCAGCACAGTGCTCCGGCTCAGGTAGGTGGGTGGGGGTATTGGTGACGTATGGGGTGCGGGGGTGGTTGCTACTACCAGCTGTCTGGACTGGCCAGTCTGGGTTCCAGGAGTGGGTTGAGTGATATGAGTGGAGACACGGTCCACCTGGTTACTGATCTGCGTGACGTGAGCAGACAGGAAGTGGAGGTTCTCCATGACCTCCTGGATGAGTTAGTGGTGCCGTCCCAGTAGGAAACACTGGTTGGCGAGGGTTTGTTGGAGGGTGTTTGTGTCCGATGGGTCCATGGTGGCCAGATCATTCTGCTGAAAAGAACGGGTGAACCTAAACACAGGGCACTGGCATGGAGATAGAGTTAGGATGCAGACGAGGGCATGAGCATGGCAAGCGTTGAACAGCAAACAAGAGGGTGAACGGAAAAGCAGGAGGCGGGGAAAACTTATCTTGACACAGGGCATTGCTGGAGCTGAACAGCAAATGGAAAGGCAAAACGGTAGGCAATACTTATCTTCACATGGAGAGACAGAGTTACACAGGTAAACCTCGGTACTGAAGTAAAATTTAGAATACACAGACCTAAGCGGCCGAGAATGTGAATTACCACATTGGCTGAAACAATGATCTGGCGATGAGTGGATGCAAAGCCGGGATATTTATGCTGCAGGTCTAGATGAGAATCAGGTGTGCTGCAATCAAAGGGAATTAGGAGAATATGGGGAATTAACGGTTGGGACAGAGGTGGCAATATAGAGACTGGAGCAAAGGTCATCGTCTTCCAATACCCAATAGATTGTCGAAAGATTCCCAGGAGTTGTAAGGAAGTAAATGCAATCTCATTCATTTAAAAAAAAAGAGAGAACTCTAAAATAGATAGATTAACATCAGGAATGCAGAAATTTAAGAAGCTATTACTGAGGAGGAGGTAACAGGGTGATTGGAAATTAATAACAGGATTGAACAAAAGTAACATGGATTTTTGAAAGGGAAATTATATTCAAAAAGACCATTAAAGATTTTTTGAGGTTGTATAGAGCAAAATAAATAAAAGGAGATGATTATTGTGTATCTGTTCTTTTGGAAAGCCTTTGAGAAGCTGCCATGAAAGAAAGTAATAAAGATAATAGGTTAATAATCTGGCACGAATGAAATGTGGTTATCAGACAGAAAGCAGAATGTACAGATATACAGTGGAAAGCAATTGGATTGGTTGCATCATACCCTGAAATGGAAACTCCCCTGCCCAGGAATGCAAGAGGCTACAGGGAGTGATAGACATAGCCTGCTCCATCACAGTTACAACTTTCCCCACTATAGAGGACATTGATGAGAGGCAATGTCTCAGGGAGGCAAGATCCATCATCTAGGGCATGCCCTCTTCTCATTGCTCCCACTGGGTAGGAGGTACAGGAGCCTAAAGACCCACACCTCAAGGTTCAACACCAGCTTCTTTCCCATTGCTATCAGATTATTGAACTGAGCGGATTCTACATTGGATTATTATTCAGTCAATTTGCTTTAAAGGTGTTATGTCTGTTTTTGTTTTCTTTGTTGTGTAAGTTATGTTTAGTTTATGTTAATTCAAATCTTTGTAATTTATGTTTGTCATGTTTGCAATATATTGTGCTGCTGAAGCATAAGCACATTTTCATGGTATTTATGTCCTGGTTGTGTATGCCCATGACAATAAATTTGAACATGAATTTGATCTTATGGGTATAAGACTTTATAAGAGTGAACTTATTGAGGTTTATAGAAGTATATGGGACGTAGATTGGGTAGATAAAAATATAGAAAACCTACAGCAGCATACAGGCCTTTCGGCCCACAAAGCTGTGCCAAACTTGTCCTTACCTTAGAAATTACTTGGGGTTACCCATAGCCCTCTTTTTCTAAGCTCCATGTACCTATCCAGGAGTCTCTAAAAAGACCCTATCGTTTCTGCCTCCAACACCGTTGCCAGCAGCCCATTTCACGCATTTACCACTCTGCATAAAAAAACTTACTCCTGACATCTCCTCTGTACCTACTTCCAAGCACCCCTCTCATGCTAGCCATCTAAGCCCTGGGGGGAAAAAACTCTGACTATCCACACGATCAATGCCTCTCATCATCTTGTACACCTCTATCAGTTCACCGCTCATCCTCTGTCCCTCCAAGGAGAAAAGGCCGAAATCGCTCAACCTATTCTCATAAGGCATGGTCGCCAATCCAGGCAACAACCTTGTAAATCTCCTCTGCACCCTTTCTATGGTTTCCACATCGTTCCTGTAGTGAGAAGAACAGAACTGAGCACAGTACTCCAAGTGAGGTCTGACCAGGGTCCTATATAGCTGCAACATTACCTCTCGGCTCTTAAACTTAATCCTACTATTGATGGAGGCCAATGCACCATCTGCCTTCTTAATCACAGAGTCAATCTGCATAGCAGCTTTGAGTGTCCTATGGACTCAGACCCCAAGATCTCTCTGATCCTCCACACTGCCAAGGGTCTTACCATTAATACTACCTCACACTTATCTGGGTTGAACTCCATCTGCCTCTTCTCAGCGCAGTTTTGCATCCTATCAATGTCCCGCTGTTACCTCTGACAGCCCTCCACACCAACCACAACACCTCTAACCTTTGTGCTATCAGCAAATTTGCTAAGCCATCCCTCCACTTCCTCATCCAGGTCATTTATAAAAATTATGAAGAGTTGGGGTCCCAGAACAGAACCCTGGAGGCACTCCACTGGTCACCAACATCCATGCAGAAAATGACTTGTCTACAACCACACTTTGCCTTCTGTGGGCAAGCCAGTTCTGGATCCACAAAGCAATGTCCCCTTGGATCCCATGCCTCTTTACTTTCTCAATGCCTTGCATAGGGTACCTTATCAAATGCCTTGCTGAAATCCATATACACTACAGATAGTCACAGCTATTTTGTATTTAATATTTCAGTAACATTTGAAATATGGGTGAGTCCTGGGCTGGACGTCCTATTCACTTAAAGAAAGGTGAAGCGTCTCCTTTCCAGATGTACTGATCGCTGCAAGACCACTGTTTGACTTGTCCTGCAGGAAGTCACTCGCATATGGCCTCTCCTACACTACCGTGCCCAAAGAAACGCCTTCACATGGCATCCATGCTCTTACTGAGTTTGCTATGATATGGCGTGACCGAGTGTCCAGTGATATAACCGGACAGGTAGACGGGTTTACATCAGCCTTTCTGGAAGCTAGCCGAGGAGAAGAACAACTCGGATTCCAAACCCAGGTGGATGGGACTCATTAGCCTTCCCAGGCAGTCTGTCTAAGAGAAGGAAAACTTCGATACTCAGCCTACAGCCTTGTGGTTACCACAGCTGTTGCAACTTGGTCTGCCATTATGGAACGTCGCCCAGTCTAAAGAGTGGAATTGGTTCATGTGCACGGATCCTCACTATAAATCTACACAGCGCAGGTGGGAAGACGATCGTGCCATCACTCCTGAGGTCTCTTCTTCCATTCTGATCTTCACGAGAGATGAACCAGCCACCATCATTTGCAGAATATTGTAAATATATTGTTTGACTAAGCATTCTTTGTTGTTTACATAATACATTGCAGGTTAAATGTAAGAAAATATGAATTGCCTGTGTCATGACACTACCATGTGATAAATGAGCACCTCATTTAAAATAGAACAAAACTAGAGTGACATTTCAGACTCTTATCTTTTCCTTTTAATTCATTTAATGTTATGGAGTTACAAAGCATAACAGTGGTGATGCCTAGTGAAGCACAGCAAGATGTTCAAGTTAAAAAGCGCAGCGAGAAATGGTTGAGTTCAAAATAACACAGCGCAGCACATGCAGAGACAGTTGAGTTAAAAAACAGGAGAGAACAGAAGAATTCACGAGTTCTTAAAAAATAGGAATTGCTGGCTACATCATGAAGATTGATGCATTTGATTACACAACAGAAAAATGGATTTGAGCAGTATTTAAAGCAAATGGAATAGCCAATGAGAAACGAAAGCAAATTTTGCTGAGTCCATTAGCTTGGTATAAAGTTTGCTTCGAAATTTAACTGCTCCAACCAAACCAGCTGAAATAAGCTTTGCTGTTATCATGAAAGTAACGCAGGAATATTTAGAACTAAAACCATTGCTGTTTACAGAATGCTTTTGGTTTCATAAATGGAATCAAAAGGAAGTGGAGTCCATTTCATTGTACATGCCTGAAATGAAGAGATTGTCTGAGCATTGTCAATTCGATAACGGGCTTAATGATGCACTGAAAGTTTGTTTAGTTTGCAAAATCTACAATAAAGCATTCATAATGGTCCCTTACTAGAGCACAACTTAAATTTGAAAGAGCAGTTGAAATAGCAGTATGAATACAAACTGCAAAGATGCAACTGAGTTGCAGTCAGTAATCAAAGTAAATGTGAACAAAATTTCAACTTCTGTGAGGGGTGATTGATAAGTTCATGGCCTAAGGTAGAAGGCGATGAGTTATACAGCTCGTTACATGCACATGCCGTTCAACTCTTTGAGTGAAAATGCATAAAGTTTGAAGTTAATAACTCATCTGCTTCTACCTTAGGCCACAAACTTATCAATCACCCCATGCTATGAACCACTTCTGGAGGTCCAAGATGCCAACTTCTACAAAGAAGGGATCCGTATGCTCCACAACCGCTGGACTAAGTGTGTAAATTAGGAAAAATAAATGTGCTAGGTTTTCTAAAATTGACTCCTTCCACCTAGGCCACAAACTTATCAATCACCCCTCATAAACAGAAACTGGCCCGGCTAAACCAATTGTTTTACCATTGTGGCAGGGCACACATACTGTACACCAGACCAATGCAGGTTTAAAGGTGAAACTTGCAGAACATGCAACAAAGTAGGATACATACAAATAACATGTTGGACAGACAACAATAAATTGAGTGCACAGGGAAGAGAAAAAAATAAAATTCAAGTTGCACTTTCAAAAAGGGCACAAATCTGTATGCTGTACAATAAACTGGACTGGTCAAAGAACACTGAGGCTGTCTACAAGAAGGGTCAGAGCCGTCTCTATTTCCTGAGGAGACTGAGGTCCTTTAACATCTGCAGGATGATGCTGAGGATGTTCCACAAGTCTGTGGTGGCCAGTGCTATCATGTTTGCTGTTGTGTGCTGGGGCAGCAGGCTGAGGGTAGCAGACACCAACAGAATCAACAACCTCATTTGTAAGGCTAGTGATGTTGTGCGGATGGAACTGGACTCTCTGACGGTGGTGTCTGAAAAGAGGATGCTGTCCAAGTTTCATGCCATCTTGGACAATGACTCCCATCCACTCCATAATGTACTGGTTAGGCACAGGAGTACATTCAGCCAGAGACTCATTCCACCGAGATGTAACAGTGAGCGTCATAAGAAGTCATTCCTACCTGTGGCCATCAAACTTTACAACTCCTCCCTAGGAGTGTCAGACACCCTGATCCAATAGGCTGGTCCTGGACTTATTTCCACTGGGCATGATTAAGTTATTATTATTTAATTATTTATGTTTTAATAATGCTATATTTCTTCACTATTCTTGGTTGGTGCGGCTGTAACGTAACCCAATTTCCCTTGGGATCAATAAAGTATGTCTGCCTGTTGAATAAAAATCTGATAATAATGAGAGTGACACAGGACTGAATAGCCTTAAGATTTACAATGTGAAAATTAACAAAAGGCAAGCAGTATGGTTTACACCAGAAGTGAATGACAAATTATTAAAATGGAATTGGACACTGGCTTGGCTGTTTCAGTCATTCCACAGGATTAGTTTGAATGCATTTTCAAAGGTACTGAACTAAAGCTTGCAGATATCCAGCTACGAACTTATACTGGAGAAAAGATAACTCCTGTGGGAGTGACATTTGTAATAGTGAAAGACAACAATCAAGAAGCAGCATTAGTTTGAATGTGCTTAAAAACAGGAGGACCAGCATTGTGGGGCCATGACTGGCTAAGATAACTACAACGTGATTGGAGATCCATCCACAATTTGCATACCACATCACAAGCTAACAGAAAGCTAATTAAGTAAGTGACTAGATGATGCCACAGCAGAGTTCAAGGATAGCATTGGAAAACTCAAACATTATCAAGGGTAAAATAGTGTTAAATGAAAATACCACACCCAAATTTTACAAAGCCCTCTGGTTCCTTAAACCATTTGTGATAAAGTAGCCAATAGCTCATGGAGACTGAAAGAATTTTTTTCAAGGCTGAGTGGAGCCCATGGTTAATGCCAGTGGTCCCACTAGCCAAGAAGAATGTGTCTATCATGATCATTGGTGATTTTAGTGTTACCATTAACCCAGTACATAAAGTAGGTCAATATCCTCTGCCTAGGATAGAGAATATCTTTGCAAACCTTTCTGGAGGAAAACACTTCAGCAAAGTGGACTTAGCTGAGGCCCACTTACAAATGCAGATGGAACAAGAGTCCAAAGTGTTTCTCAACATAACCACTTATAATGGGCTCTATCACTAAAATAGGCTTATTTCTAGAGTGGATCTGCACCTGCAATCTGGCAGAAAACTATGGGCCAGGTGCTGCAATGCTGCCCCTGCACTCAGTGTTACTCGGCTTGATCGCTATTGGTAATGATGATCAGGAACATCTCCAAGACCCCAACACTGTGGTAAGAAGATTAGGAGATTATGGACTCAGGGCACGGCATGTCAAGTGTCAATTCTTTAAACCAAGGATCACTTACTATGATCACACTATTGATGTATAAGGATCACACAAGTGTGCTGAGAAAATTCAAGCAGTGGTGGTTACCCAAAGCCAAAGAACATGTCACAATTGAGGTCCTTTTTAGGATTTGTCAACTAATATAATAGTTTTTTGCCAAACCTGGTTATTGTTTCATAAAGGAAATGGTGACCTCAGACATTGTACTCACATATTATGATCGACATCATTCAGTGAAGCTTGCCTGTGATGCTTCATCTTATGGTATAGATGCAGTCATGTTACATGTGTTGAGTGGTGGAAGTGAACACACCATAGTCTTTGAATCACATTCCCTTACCACTGCAGCAAAAAATGACAAACAGATTGAGAGAGAGGTCTTGAGTCTGCTTTAGGGTGTACACCATTTCCACCAGTTCTTCTATGGGAGAGTTTACCCTTGTTACTGATTATCAATCACGAATGTCCATTTTCAATCTACAGCGGTGTGTTCCTCCAACAGCAGCAGCAGAAATGCAAAGATGGGGTCTGTTCCTTGGAGGACACAGTTGGAAGATTGAATTCAGGAAGATGATTAATCATAGTTTGTCCCATTTACCCTTGGAATTGGAAATACCTGAAAAATTTACAAAAATAGATAACCCTGTTGATCGATTCTCCCTAACACAAATCAATAGTCTCCCTATTATGGCAGAGATAATCCAAAGGGAAACCAGAAACTATACCACACAGTCTCGGGTCTACATGGGCACCCAAAATGGCTGGAATGTGCAGTAGAAACTTCAGTTCCCCCATTTTTACCATTGCCAGGAAGAACTTGTTCTTGACGGAGGTTGCCTCATGTAGGGACTGAGAGTTGTTGTACCGTCCAAGGTGAGAGCTATAGAGCTATATGCCGGTTGTCTTAATGTGGTGAAAATGAAAGCAATGGTTCAAAGATTTATCCAGTGACCTGGGATAGATCAACAGCTCAAGCAGCTTGCCATGCACTGTTCAGGATGCTAACACATCCAAGCGATGCCAGGAGCAGTGCCTCTCCATCCCTGGGAATGTCCTGCACTGTCCTGGCAGAGAATTCGTATGGGTTTTGCCAGACCATTCATAAGCACAAGTTTCTTGGTAGTAGTGGTGCAGCTACAAAGTGGCCAGAAGCATTTCCAATAGCTTCCCTTCAGCCTCTTCACAAGGACTGGTGCTCCGGAATATTTAGTCGGTGACAATGGATCTCAGTATGTGGCAAAACAGTTTCGACCACTCATAAAAATGAATGGAATAAGGCGGGTTTGTCCGGGATCTAACGAGTGCACTGTGAGCAATCTCAGCAGAATGCACAACACTAAGACTGATTCAGATGCCCGCCTATTTTCTCCTTGCATATTGCAACGCAGCACACTCCACGGCCAACAACTCACCAGACATTGCTGTTCCTGAGACGAACTGAAGGCTTCTCAGGCTAGGAGTTTGATGTTGCACTCCTGGGCAAGTTGTCCTGGCAGGGTCTAACAGAGGTGATCAAAAGTAGGTACATGGAAAGATTATGGACAGAACTGGACCACCCTCCTACACAGTGGAGATGGGTCTGGTATCATCTGGAGAAGACACAGTTGATGAGAGCAGAGTCAATTGTTGAAGAAGAAAGGTGTCCAGGGCTGCCAGACTGATACCTACAATCTTAGAATCGACCCATACACTCACCATGGAGGAGGCCCCAAAAACTGAGATGGTTTTCACAACCACAAGTCGCACCTGCCAAGTAGAGTAACCTCCTTTGTCAGGAAAGACATTATCCCACAAGAATAAGAAATCCTTCACAGCATTTAAATCCTAAGGCCTGAATGGGACAATTTAAAATTTACTATGCTGTGCATGTCTGTATAGTAGTTATATTGTATACTCTTTATGTATTTGAGATGCATTGAATATTGAGTTTGTGTTTATAGCTAAGCAGGGAGGAGTGTTGTGCATTTAATATTTCAGTAAAATTTCAGTAATATTGTAAACATATTGTTTGATTAAGCATTCTTTCCTGTTTACATAATGCATTGTGAGATAGAGGTAAGAGTACATGAATTGCATACATTATGACTCTACCACCCTCCTCACTTAAAGTAAAACTAAGTTAGACTCACATTTCAAATTCATGTCACTTCCTTTTAATTAGTTTAATGTTTTGAAGTTATAAAACATAACAACAGCTTTTTTCTCAGGGTAGGGATGCCTAAAACTAGAGAACAACTGTTGAAGCTGAAAGGGAAGCTATTTAAAGTTTTGAGCATCTAGATTTTCACAGAGGGTGGTGGAATGAACTGCCTCAGGACGTAGTTGATGCGGGCACAATCTTAGTACTTAAAAGGCATTTGGACAGGTATGTAAATAGGAAAGGTGAAAAGAGATACTGGTCAAATTTTGGAAAATATAATGAAAATTGATAGGTATCTTGGTTGTCACAAATGAGTTGGGCAGGACATCAAGGCTCTGCATCAGGAATAATGTGTAGAGAGAGAGCCAGTGGGAGGAAGTGGGAGGGAAGAGTTGAACAGGAGTTGGTAGATAGACGGTAGATAGTTGATAGGCAGAGAGAATGATCAGAAGATGGAGTCAAGTGAGATATAGAAAGGAAAGATGAACCAAGGAAAAAGATGACCAGATATGTGGGTAGGTATGTGGGTGATAGGTAATGGGGATCAGAGGGGTAGGGGCAGTAGTAAAAATGTTGAATAGAGGGAGAGAGATTCTGGGTGAACTGAAAGGAGTGAAAAAGGAATAGATATGGTGTAGAAAAGGAATAGACAAGGAGTGAGTCTTGGGATTGGAAAACTTACTGTTCATGCTATTGGGCTGTAGCTTCCCAAGGGGAATACGAGGGGTTGTTCTTCTAGTTTTTGTTTAGTCTCACTGTGGCAATGGAGAAGGTCAAGGGGAGATGAGTCGATATGGGAGTGAGTAGGGGAGATGAAGCTGAGACAGATTGTGTGAACAGGGTACAGGTGCTCTGCAAAACTACCTGTTTCTTTGCTGTACAATTTTATGAATTAATGACTTTTATGAGCCGGTCCAGTGACTACTTTCTCAATGTCTATGGAGTCTGAATGCCTTCTAGGTCCTGTTTCTCAGCAACTAAACCTGAATGCAGATCAGAACACTGTACTCTTTGAATATGGATTCATCTGACATTTTTCACTTTTTTTGTTGTTTAGCGCAACATTATATTGACTTTTTGGATTGCTATTCTCCAGGAGTTAGACATGTTTGGAAATGAGTCCATTAGGGCTCCCAGCTCTCATTTCAACTTCATCTTTAGACCTTTTAGCTATTCATGAAATGCACATAGGCAATCTTTGCTCGCTATTTGCTATACCTTGCACCTGTCTGCAATTCTGCAATAAATTTAGACTGCCGATGTTCATCCCTCACACATTTTGTCTCATTCATGCTATCAGTTTTGAGCTGCCTCCTTCGATTTCAGTGTCTTTCTGAATTAGATACCACAGTAAATTGAATCTGTTTTCAAGGATTTTGAGAATACAGAACCTTGATGTAAATTCGAAACATTGGTAGTACTTAGATTGAGTTCTGGGCACTCTTAACCTGGTAATATTCTTAAACTGACATTTCCTTCCAACCAGAATTTGTTATTTACTATCTGTTAACCAATTTCTTACCTATATCAAAATTATTTAACTGTGTCTTGACTCCCATTAATAATCTTCCTGTAGAATGTACTACTACAATACCAATATACACTCAGTGGCCACTTTATTAGGTACAGCTGTACACCTATTTGTTAATGCAAGTATCTAATCAGCCAATCATGTGGCAGCAACTTGGTGCATAGAAGCCTGCATATATGGTAAAGAACTAGAACTTACATCATCGCTCAGACCAAACATCATCAGAATGGGGAAGAAATGTGATCTAAGTGACTTTGACTGTGGAATGATTGTTGGTGCCAGATGGGGTAGTTTGAGTATCTCTAAAACTGATGATCTCCTGGGATTTCACACACATCTTTCTTTAGAGTTTACAGGGAATAGTGCGATAAAGTAAAAGCATCCAGTGAAAGGT
Organism: Hypanus sabinus; assembly: GCF_030144855.1. Classification (NCBI taxonomy): domain Eukaryota; kingdom Metazoa; phylum Chordata; class Chondrichthyes; order Myliobatiformes; family Dasyatidae; genus Hypanus; species Hypanus sabinus. The sequence goes on from NC_082721.1 coordinate 36,114,074, forward strand.
AGTTTTGCGGGTGGAAAACCATTGTTAATGAAAGAGGTCAGAGTAGAATGGCCAGATTGGTTCAAGCTGACAGGAAGGTGACAGTAACTCAAATAACCATGAGTTACAAAAGTGGTGTGCTGCAGGGTATCTCTGAATGTACAACATGTTGAATCTTGAAGTGGATGGGGTACAGCAGCAGAAATTCACTTTGCCATTTTATTAGGTAAACTCTTGTACATTTGGGAATGCATAGGATTTGCCATGGCCGGCTGGTGTTGTAGTGGCATCAGCCCTGGACTTTGGGGCAAATGGTCCTGAGTTCGAATCCAGCCAGATCCCAACCTGGACAGCAGCAGTGTCTGCGTGGAAGGAAGGCCTGGGAATCTACTTCCCTATGTTGCCACAGAATCCCTGTGGACAATTACACTATCCGTAGGGTCACCATGAGTCAACAGTGTCTTGCCAGCACCCAACAACAACAATAATTTGCCACAGGCATAAGAGATATAGTTTAATTCAGCATTGTGGGCTGAAGGACCTATTCCTGTCATACTGGGCAATGACTCGCTGGTTCACAAAGGCAAAATGGCATTTTCCTTGTTGGCAAGGTTAACCGATCATTGTGTCACAGGGGTCAGTGCTGAGTCTCAACTTTATATAACTTATGGAAATGATTTGGCTGAAGGCACCAAAGATATGGTTACTAAACTTGCTGATGATACAAAGAAAAGTTATGCAGAAACTATAAGGAGGCTGCAAAGGTATTCAAAGTTTCAAAGTACATTTATTATTAAATTACTTATGCAGTACACAACCCTGAGATTCAAATTCCCACTGACAGCCAGGAAACAATGAAAAGCATAGAATCCCTTCAAATAAAAACGTCAAACCCCCAATGCACAAAAAAGGAACAAATCATGCAAATGGCAGAATACAAGAGCATCAAACCACAAAGTCAACAAAACAGTCCAGGCATCTTCATTTTCAGTTCCGTTCAGTTCAATCAAGCGTTGTGTTGTTTGTTGAGTGCAGGCCGCAGAGCCAGTCTGCCCCAATCAAAAATTACATAAAATAACAACAAAAAAGGAGCAATAAGGTATCAGAAACACATGACAACATGAACTACAGAATCCAATCTCTGTGTGGTATATGTAAAGTTTAAGTACTAAAGCTTGAAAGCATGTAGCAGCAGGCTCAAGGACAGCTTCTATCCTTCTGCTATAAGATAATTGAATAGCTGTAAGACTATAAAAAGATGGCCTCATTACCTCATAATCTATATCATTATGAAAAAGAAGAGAAATTGCCTTTCAACTCACGAGACAGCATAGGCCATCTACTACTTGCTGTTGATGTTTCAGTAGCAGGAAATTTCTTTTTTACAAGGGTCAAGTTGCTAGCTCGACGCTCGACCCAACACAGATGGAAAGCGTGCACAGGAGCCAATTAGATTCAAACTCAGGACCTTCTGCCTCAAAGTCCAGTGCTGATGCCACTACACCACCAGTTGGCATATATCATTATTATGACCTTGCACAGTATTTCCTGCCTGCACTGCTCTGTAACTTTAAAAACTATATGCTGCATTGAGTTATTGTCTTCCTTTGTACTACCACAGTTCACTGATGTGATGAAATTATCTGGATGGATCGCATGCAAAACATTGTATCTCAGTAAATGTGACAATAATAAACCAATTACGAAGTTATCCAATTGTAAAATATAAAGTGATGCATTTTGCAAAGAACTATATAAAACATTTTGGGCAGATGGGGCTCATCAGTCGTGGTTGGCAGCTCATCTTGGAGATTGAAAACTCTGAACCCAAACCTCCCACTGCCTGGTGCCTATTCCCACTCATGAGGAAGGCTTTGGGAGTAAACCCCGAGGAAAAATCCAAAGCTGGAGTCACTAAGGCAGCCCCATGTTGAGTTCAACACTAATTGGCAACTCCTGCAACACTAGTGGTGCCAAACTGTGTCGATCTCTACCATGTATTTAGATGGATCAGCTGCATGGAGAGGAGAAACCTGATACATGGGCAACAGCTTCCTTTCCGTATCATACTGACCTGTCTTATGTATTATTTAGATAGCTGGGATGCAATATCCGTGGTTGATCTGACCAACGGAGGCCCTCAATATAAAATATAATATTCAAATGGTGAGATATCGCAGAGCACCAAGATGATGAAGGATCAGTGTGTCATAGTACATGATTCACAAAAGGCTAGTCAACAATGTGATGAGAGTCCTTGATGAGGATAGCCTGGACCCAAATGTTGGAATATCCGAAGCAAGGATCGAGACGCGGTATCAAACTGGATTGAGAACTGAGCACAGAACAAACACTAGACAAAATCACTAGTAAGGCTTACTGATGGCTCCAAACTTCAGTTCAGGTACTCTTAAGATACTCAATTCTCGGGACCCAAAGCATGTTTGCCAACTTGCGCGACCATCCTGAATCCTTAAAGGGACTGTGCCGGCTAACCATACTCCAGAGAGTCCGAGCATCTAAATCATGGAAGCTGGCACCGTTGGGAACATCTCATAGCATGCAAATGTCATAAGTAATTGGAAAGGCCAAAAGATTATTATTTTTTATTGCTTGAGGAATTAACGCAAGGGCAGAGAGGTTATGCTTCAGTTATATAGAGGACCGATGAGAAAATACCATGTGCAGCATTATGTGAAATACCAATATCCTTCCTTTAAGAAAGGATGTTAACACATCAGGACCAGTTCAGAAAATGTTTACAAGACCATTCCTGGAATGCACATGTTGAACTTCTAGGAGACTGGAGGGACTAGACTTGAAACTACTAAATTTTAAAGTAACTTGCTTGAAATCTATAACAATATGAAAAATCTTTATAGAATGGATGAGAAGGGAATATTTCTAATGTGAGAATCACAAATAAAAGATCACTGCTTAAAAATAAAGAGATACCCATTTAAGACAGAGATGAAGTGATTTTTTCCAAGATGCTAATACCTTTTTGGAGCTCGCTTCCTCAAAGTGTGCTGAAGGCAGTCTCCAAATATGTTTAAGACAGAGCCAGATCAATACCTAATAAGCAAGGGTGTGAAGGGTTGTTTTGAGTTGACAGGTTGCATAATTAGATTTTTTTTATCCTACTCCCCCATTCTCCTTGGCAGTAGACTTGGTGAAGACCAGCAGCAGAGACAAAGCAAAAGAGGAAGTGTTGAACAATTGGAAAGGGGTTGCACTTACTGATTAGCACATTGCAAAAGGGTATAGCTGTAGTAGTAACAAATATTAAAGGAAGAATTGGTCCCAAGTAGTTAAAGTGCATTATTTTTCCCAAGCTGATTTCTGTTTTTTTTATTACACAATCTACTTGTAGTTCTCATATCTTAATTATTTCTTGTTTATCAGCTCTGTAAACTATAATCCAATATGAACACCTTAGATTTCAACCTTGGAGATCCCACATGCTGTTATATAATTGACAGCTTTAACTAAATTTACTGTTAGGGCCTTTTAATCATAAAACACATCAACGGTCAAAGCAAGTTAGTTGTTGTATAGCTAAAGCTAATTGAAGGGATTATTGGAGTTGAAGCTCACATTGATTGACAAATGTCTCCATTCTGTAACCAAGTTCATTTAGCACTTTACCGAGCAAAGCAAACCAGGAAAGTTTCAAGAACAATCTAATTCTTTGTAAAAGCTTGGCTTATTTCATCTTGGCTGATGCAATCTTTCTACAACCATTGTCAATGTATCTGAGATCAGCAGGGTTCTAGATTCTCATCATTGTTTGGTGTCTCCTGCTGATACAGTGTCTTAAAGGTTTGGTGCACAGTGGCCACTCAGCCCATCATGTCAGGATCAGTGCTATTTCCACTCTCCTCTGCCCTTCGGAGTCCAGCAGATTTCCTTGTTTCATATCTAATTCAAATTTATTTTTAAAAAGATAATGGTCTTTGTTTCATACACTTGCAGTGGTGAAGCTCTGCATACTTCTGCAATAAGACTTTTCTTCTAATTTCTCTCCTCACTTCCTTAATGTCAGTTTTAAATTGACAATCCTCATCATTAGCTTCCTGAATCGTGGAAATAAACTTTCTTAGTTAACTCTACTAAACCCCTTCATCAGGTTATATATCCCAATAGCTCTCTTAGTTTTAATTTATATTGTCTTTCTACTGTGTTGTACTCTCTTCTCATCTCTGAAAGGAAATTTGCACATCATGGAGAAGTGGTGACTCTGATCCCAACTTGTATCAGCCATTGGAGGTTTGGTTCAATGTAAACTAACTATCCACAATGTACATTTAATTTCATATGTTTAGTTAGATTTATATCTTCAGAATCAACAGAATGAAGTTAGTATTTACAAATAGTGTGACACTATCATATTCACGCCTGCCAGATAGATGTCCTGCAGTAACTTCATTTTCAGAAGGTTGTTAAATATTGTGACTTTCAATGAATGCTTGAAACTTGCTGATTTAGGAAGCTTGACTAATATTTTCCATTTTGACCACCTCCATTATCTTTATTTTGCTCTGCTTTGGAATAATTAAATTGTTGTCATATATGTATGTAACATTGGTCATTAACAATAATTGCTGCTTTTATGCCTGTCATCACTATTATGTGATTAGCCATGCTCTGGGCTGCAAAAATGACTTCTGAAAATTCCAGGTAGACTGTGAAGAACTCTGAATAAATCACATACAGTTTGAGCTCTTAGTGTCTCAAAATTCAAGATGCAAGGTGGTCTATTTTTATTTTTCAATACACAAGTGTAAAAGAGAACAAAATTGTTGTTACTCCAAATCCTATGCAGCATAAAAAAAACACAATCAGCATAAAAACACAATAACTATAAATTTAAAAAGAATCCTATAAAACACAATGTCCAAGTAGTTGTTGAGTGTGGGTGTATAAACATAAGATATTCTTACATACATAGACTGATTTTATGCACATAAAGTGATGTGAGATGTAGAAGTATCTGAACATAAGGTGAATCTGACAGGGAATGACAAAGTGACAAAAGGAACTCTTCTAGGAAGCAGCAAGATATATAAAAATGCAGTAGGACAATGACAGTGTAAGAGTAGGTATGAGTGTAAGCATAAAATGGGATTGCTTCTGGATGTTGGGACTTTGGAGAGGAGTGGTTGATATGGATATGATGATGACGAGGATAGGTTAATGCATGGAAATATTCATCATAGACACTATTCTAAACTCTCTGTCACAGTCTCTAGTAGAGGTTAATAACCTATGGCAAAGACAATATCTGTCATTTTAGATGTGTTAATAATTATTTTAAGCTTCATCCCATGATGTGGCTTTTACATTTTTAATAGTGCTGTTTATTCATTTGTATCAGGCACTATGTATAAAGATAGATTGTCATGGAAAGTTGGATTATTAAAGGTTAAGACTAATTTTGAGGTTTTTCGTTGATTAGTCTTATTGCATTATCTGCATTTTATTTGATTTATTAATATGGTTCACATTTCATTCACTTTTTTTGCATTGTAAGCATTTTTATAGTAAAATCTCTCTTCCAGTTGGGGTTTATTGGAGTTGTAGAAACTGATATACAGGAGGGGATCTCTAGATTTGGCACAGGGAAGGAATGTAATTGAGTATACCTCACAGGCTCTCTACGGAGGTCCACTTAGCCCAGGGGCTGTAACCACTGGCTCCTAGAACACAGAACAAGGAAAAATATGGCACCAGAACAGGCATTTCAGCTCACAATGTTATAAACTAATTAATTTAGTGTTGATATACTTAACTAAACTAATCCCTCTGCCTACGTAAGGACCATATCCCTCCATCCATATCCATCCGTTCTCTGTATATACCTCAGAGGTCTGAAATGCCTCCATCTTATTTATCTCTATTACCACCCCTGATAGCACATTCCAGTCATCAACACTCTGTATACAAAACTTGCCTTGCACACATCTTTGAAATTAACCCCATTCTCCTTAAATTTTTAAAAGATGGTGCCGCATACACAAGCCGTGTTGCGAGCTCTGTTCCAAGTTACAGCATACTGCTAATTTCTGCAATTTCCTTCGCATTTCCTGTTCAAGTAGTTGATGGCCACATCAGAAATGATGTTATATTGACTATCCTGTTTTATGTACAATTTATTATAAATTACTATAAATTGCACTTTGCACATTTACACAGACATAAAGATTTTTACTCCTCATGTATATGGATGTAAGTAATAAAGTCAATTCAATTCAATACAATGCCTCTGTCATATTCATCTCCATTACCACCCTGATAGCACATTCCAGACACCCAACACTGTCTGTGTAAAAAACTTGCCTTGCACATATCTTTGAAATTAACCCCACTCATCTTAAGTGCGTGCCCCCCCCCCCCATTGGACATCTTGACCCTGGGAAAAAGATGCTGGCTGTCTAATCTATTTATGCCTCTCAAAATTTTATAAACTTCTATCGGGTCTTCATTCAGCCTTTGCCTCTCCAGAAAAAGTGGCTTGTATGTACTTCCTAGCAGTTTCAACTTAAATGTGTCAGGGATTGGATATGACATTGCTTCATCCATGGACTATCAATTCCCACTTAATTTTCATCTTGCTATTGATTCCTTCTTAACTTCCCTAATTTAACACAATTTGCCTCAGTGAAATTTAGGTTCAGAGATCTGTTTAAATTCTATTTGCTGGCCAGATTGGAAAATTTACAATTTGATTAAAATAGCAGCTAATCCAAGGCCAAAGCAATGCCAAGAATCATGTCCACCATTCGGATGAGTAACTTACTGAATTGTTGAATAACAATTTTACATCTCTCTTTGACTCTCTGTGATCTTGGAAGAAAGAATATTGTAAGAACAGAAGGCACCACTAGCAAATTCCATTGGGATTTCAGAGAATGCATGAGACCTGCCGGACTACATGTCCAAGATCAACAGACAAACTTAAGAAAATAAACTAGGAAGGTAAAAGTGACCCTGAATTATCCTTGCCAAGTTAGATTATGGAGAATCCCAGGACATTCTGTAAAGATACCATCAGTAATATGGTAGCCAAGGAAGGAGAATGTCTCCAAGATACCAAAGGGACATGGGGGAAGGGTGGGTAGTGCGGAGCAAAGTCAAGATGGCACTAAACGGTGACTCCTTTGCTTGCATCTTTGGAAACAGCTCTATTTCAATCTTTGATATCTTTATTTTTGTTTTTCAAAGTTTTTTGGAAGTCCCAAACCTGGAGTTATACTTTGACCGGTTCCTTGCAGGAATGGGACCCGCTCTCAGGGCCTCATGACAGACCGCTTTTTGATATCCCAAGGATGTGGCCTTCAGGGTGCCAGATTTTTGTGGCTCTGGAGACGGGGTGATTGAAGGCCGGTGCCCCAACTGAGGCATTGCATGAGAACACTGAGCATTGGGAGCAGTGGGTTAGCTGTGGGGCTGTGTCCAGAGCCCTGAGCCCTGGGGCCAACTCTCTGGGTACAGAGTTTGGAAAAAGCGATGCAACAGACTTTTAACATCATAAATCAGTGAGTTGTTTCTTATGTCTTCCCTTTCCCTATGAAACAGGAACACCTCTTTTTCTCTTTTCAGGGAGAGAGAGAGAGCCTATGGTATGTTGAATTACTGAGTGAACAAGTAATCTTTGGGTACATTATTGATGCTTTGCTGCATGCTTGAGTGCTTAGTGGAGGACACTGATGGTTTGTTGCTGGTGGGGGAGGGGGGTCGTTGCCTTGTTGCTGCTTGTGCCTGGTGGCGGAGCTGGGGAGAGTGCGTTGGGGTTCTAATGTTTAACAGTCATTCATTATTTGGGGCTATCCTCTGTTTTTATGGATGTTTGCGGAGAAAAAGAATTTCAGAATGCATGTTGTATACATTTCTCTGACATTAAATGTACAAAGTGATTGATCTATGTGAGAAACCAGGAAATGGGCTGACAACCTTAATGACTACTTCTCTTGGGTACTTACCAAGAAGAAGGAGAACGTAGAAGATAGTTCATGGAGGAATATGTGGATAATTTGGTGAAGGCCAGTATCAAGAAGGAGGAGGTGTTAGATGTCAAGGGATGCATAAGGTGGATAAATATGTTGCTATGGGAAGCAAAGAAGTAGGAGTCTGATGTAGAATTTTGCACCTTTGTCAGCGAAGGGTGGGATACCAGAAGACTGGAGGATAGCTAATGTTCTTCCTTTATTTAAGAAATGATAGGTCAGATGAGGGTGGCTGGGTGAAAATACTTACATCTCTACCAAAGGAGATGCAAAACACTCCTTCCTTCTGCTAGCCTGCAGATCACCCTTGGGCAATGTGTAGTACCAGCTTAGAACACCCCCCCCCCCCCGCCACCGGTCAGGGTCAAGTGAAACCATGAAAGCAGTTGGTGACGGTTGTATGAGCAGCTTATGTTTAATCACATGTCTTGGTTATGCGACCATATGATGCCAGGCAGCCAATCTATGAAAAATATTGATAATCACTTGTCTTGTAAAGATGCTGCCCAGAAGAAGGCAATAGCAGACAACTTCCGTAGAAGAATCTACAAGAACTATAATGGTCATGAGATCAAGATCACCTGCATCATTTGACACAGCACCTAATGATGATGATGATGACAATGATGAGGTCAGATGATTACAGGCCAGTGAGCCTTACAGCAGTGGTGGAAATTATTGGAGAAGACCTTAAGTTATAGAAGTTATATACATATGTTTAGAACTGTGGGGTAATCAGAGATATCCAGTCCTCCCTCATTAATTTGATTGAGCTTTTAGTGGAGGCAGCTAAGAAGACAGATAAAATCATAGTGGTAGCTGTTTTCTTTATCAATATTTAAGGTATTTGATGGTGTCTTGCATGGTAAGCTGGGTAGAAGGCAAAGGAACATTGAACCCAAGGCTGGCTGGCTAATTGGATTCAAACTGGTTATGTGGTAGGAAGCAAAGGGTAGTTGTAGAAGCATTCTTGTGAATAGCTGGAATGGTTTTCTAAGCTACGGTAGAATATAGATTGGATGGAAAGTTGCGTAGATGGAAACTAATCATGATAAGTGTGAAGTGATGTCTGTTAGGAACTTAAAAAAAACAATAGGTCATATGCAATAAATGGCAGGGTGCTAAGGAATGTTGATGAATAGAGTAACCTTGGAGTTCACATCCATAGTTCCCTGAAGGTGGCAACACAGCTAAATAGGATATGAAGAAGGCATATGCTTGCCTTCATAGGTCAGGGCATAAAATGAAAACATTGGTACAATACTTTGTAAAGATTTTTTCAAATTATGGGTTGCAATGTTTTAGGAAGGAAGTGAGTGTGGAAGAGATTCACCAGGCTGCTACCCAGATTGGAGGATTTCAATTATGAGGAGAAATTGGATAGGCTGTGTTTTTTTCCCTAGAATACAGAATGGAGGTAGGTAAAGGGAGTACATGATAAGGGTATTGAAACTTATAAGAAACATCGTTAGAGCAATTGGTCAGAATTGTTCTCCCATGATAACGATGGATACAATAACCAAGTTTAAGAGACATTTATTCAGGTACTTGAATAGGCAAGGCACAGATGGATAAGGGCATTGTGCAGACAAATGAGATTAATGTAGATTGGTAAAAGGTTGACATAGACATGGTGGGCTAAAGAACCCATTTATATGTGGTTCGCTTCTGTGACTGCGATGCCAACAGCAAAAATGTGCTCCATTAGATCTATTTCAGTTTTGTTAATAATATTTTCATACTATATTATGCAATAGTTTTAAAAATCCATGCTGCGTGTTACTAAACTATTCACTCCCAGTATGTAATTCTCCTCCCATCATTGTTGAAGCTGAGCCTCTTAGAATGTACTTAATTCACAACCTGTGAACCAGCTGTTCTTGCATCAAGAACTGCACTGCTCAAATTCTGCATTTATGGTACATTTACTACTCATGCTATACATGCACAGATAGGCACTTCTGGATGGTATTGAATAAAATGTTATTTGAATACCTTGAAATAACATGCATAATTATAGATTCAGACTTATTTATACTTTGAGTGCAAGCTGACGAAATCTGAATAAAGAATTCAGTATCAATTCCACTTGTAATGTGGATGAAAAGAAGAAGAGGAAGCTTCTTAATCATCATCTCAATCAAAGCTGAATTTTGTTCTCAAGAGCTAATTTGGTGTGCGTCATGCTGCCAGATTGCTGAGTGACACACCAGGTGGAAAGGACGCTTCATGGTTCCAGCAAACCAGATTCAGTGCTGATCTCCATTGCTGTCTTTGTGGGCAGATTTGCTTGAGCTGTTGGGGAGAGTTTAAACTCTTTGGACAGGGGTGGGCAGAATGAGTGAGGGGATTCTGTGGTAAAAGAAACCAAATCCTTAGAAAGAGGTGACATAGGAACAGAAGATGGAGAACCCTTGTGGTAGAGCTAAGAAACTGTAAGGTTAAAAAGACCCCAATGGGAGTTATATGTAGTTCCCTGTAGCCAGCATGTGGGATACACACTACAATGGGAGATAGAAAAGTCTTGTAAAAAGGGCAATTTTGTGCTAAGGATGGGGCATTTCAAAATGCAGGTAGGTTGGGAAAATTAGGTTGGTGCTGAATCCCAACAGACAAAATTTGTAGAATGCCTGCAAGATGACTTTTTGTAGCAGTTTGTGGTAGAGCTCACTGAGGAAAAAGCAATTCTGGATTTCATGTAATGTAATATCTCAGATTTGATTAGGGAGCTTACTGTAAAGATGTCCTTAGGCATCAGTAATCATTATTTAATGGAATTCACCCTGCAGTTTGAGAGGGAGAAGATAAAGTTAGTTACTTCAGTATTACAGTGGAGTGAAGGGAATTCTAAAGGCATGAAATGGGAACTGGCCAAAGCTGATTGAAAGGGGTTACCATCAGAGATAATGGTAGAACAGCAATGACTAGAGTTCCTGTGGAAAATTCAGAAGACGCAGGGTAGATATATGTCAAAGATGAAGAAGTACTCTGAAGGGACAATGAGGAAACCATGGCAGACAAGGGAAGGTAGGATAGCAGTATGCACAGATGTAGCTGCCACTTGGGGTCCAATCAAAGGTGTTTTTTTCATCTTGTTAGTCTTTTTACTATCGGAGGTCACTGCTGGATACTAAGAACATTAAGTTCTGCAGGACTATCCTATCAGGAAATTGCTTGATAACGATGGAGCTGGACTTATTGCATATTGTTGTGTTGTCATTGGACTTATTACATACCATTGTGCCACAAAGGTACACAGTCCAACAAACGGAGTAAGTGGTTCAAACAAAGTGAGAGGTTATCTAGGACATTCTTATTGGGATCACAAGACCTGTTGGACATGGTAGTGATAGAGCTGGACTTATTGTGTATCTTTGTTGTGTTGTCACCTTGCACTTTTTGCATACCACTGTGCTGACATGATTGCATGTTTTGTTTGGCTATATCCATGTATGGTTGAATGATAATTCAATTTGAACTTGATCTTGAAGTAAAAGACAGCATAAAAGCAAAAGAGAGGGCATAAAATTGAGTGAAAATGAGTGGGAAGTTAGATGGTTGGGAAGCGTTTAAAATCAACAGAAGTCAACTGGAAAAATAAGGAGAGAAAAGATGAAATATTAAGGTACGCTAGCCAACAATATCATTGAGGATACCAAAAGTTTTTTTCAGATACGTAAAGAGTAAAAGAGAGACAAGAGTGAATAGTGGACCACTGGAAAATGACACTGGAGAAGTAGTAATGGGGGGGCAAAGAAATGGTGGATAAATATAATGTATTTTGCATCAGTATTCAGTGTGGAAGACACTAGCAGTGTGTCAGAGGATCAAGAATATCTAGGGACAGAGGTGACCGTAGTTGCCGTTATCGTGGAGATGATGCTTGGGAAGCTGAAGGGTTTGAATGTAGACAAGTCACCTGGACCTGATGGATTACACTAGATGGACTACAAACAGGTAGCTGAAGAGATTGTGGAAGCATAGTAGTGTTCTTTTGAGAATCATTAGATTCTGGAATGGTTTGAGGGGACTAGAAAATTGCAAATGTCTTTCTCCTCTTTAAGAATGGAGAAAGGCAGAAGAAAGGAAATTCTAGGCCAGTTAGCCTGACTTCAGTGGTTGGAAAGATGCTGGAGTTAAATTAAAGATGAGGATTTGTGGTACTTGGGGGTGCATGATAAAGTAGGCCGAAGTCAGCATGATTTCCTTAAGGGGAAACCTTTCCTGACAAATAAGAAATAAAAGGCAAGAAATACAAAGGAGAGAAAGACAAAGACAAAGACAAATCAGAGGATGTTGTTTACTTAGATCTTCATAAGGCCTTTGACAAGGTGTCACACATGAGGCTACTTAACAAGATAAGAGCCTGTGGTATTCCAGGAAAGATACTAACATGGATAGAAGATTGGCTGACTGGCAGGAGGCAGAGTGGCAATTAAAGGCCCTATATGAGTTGGCCGCTGATGACTACTGGTGTTCTGCAGGTGTCGATGTTTGGATTGCTTCTTTTCATGTTATACTTCAGTTATTTGGAGGACAGTATTAATGGTTTTGTGGCCAGATTTACAGATGATACAAAGATAGGTGGAGGAGCAGATAGTGTTGAGGAAGCAGGGAGTCTGCAGAAAGACTTTGACAGATTGGAGAAATGCACAAAGTAGCAGATGAAATATAGTGTAGGGAGCTGTATGGTCATGCACATGGTAGAAGGCATAAAGCCATAAATTCTTTTCTAAATGGGGAGAAAATTCAAAATTTGGAGGTGCAAAGAGACTTGGGAGTCCTTGTGCAAGATTTCCTTGAGATTATCTTGCAGGTTGGGTTGTTGATAAGGAATGCAAATGCAATGTGAGCATTAATTTCGAGAGGTCTAGAATATACGAAGGAGAAGGTGATGCTAAGGCTTTAGAAGGCCAGACAACACTTGGAGTATTGTGACCACCTTTGAGCCTCTTATTTAAAAAAAAAGATGTGCTAGCATTGGGGATTGTGCAGAGGAGGTTCACTGGAATGGGCTGGAGTTTAGAAGAATAAGGAGGGGATCTCATTGAAGCCTATTGAATACTGAAAGGCTAAGATAGAGTGGATGAAAGAGAATGTTTCCTATAGCGGGGGAGTCCAGGACCAGAGGGCACAGCCTCAGAGTAGAGGAACATCCTCTATTCAGAACAGAGGTGAGGAACAATTTCTTTGGCCAGAAGGTGGTGAATGAGTGGAATCAGTTGGCTGTGGGGGCCAAGTCATTGAGTACATTTAAAGTGGAGGTGATTAGTCAGGGCATCAAAGATTACAGGGAGAAGGGAGAAGAATGTGGTTGAGAGGGATAATAAATCAGTCATGTTGGAATGGTGGAGCAGGCTTGATGAGCCAAGTGGCCTAACTCTGCTCTTAGATCTTATGTAGTTCGTGCATTTTCCCTGTGTCCGAATGGATTTCCCGGCCGGTGCTCTGGTTTCCTTGCACATCCTAATATCAGCAGATAGACTGTCCACTGTGGATGGCTCCTAGTGTTTAGATCAGTGATAGATTCTGGGAGGAATATGGGGAGAATAAACTGTATCAGATTAGCGCAAACATTGCCTGATGTTTTACTCAAATTGTTGGGCTGAATTGCCTGTGTCCATGCTGTGTAAAGTCTTCAACTCTGCGGCAAATATTTCGAGATTGAATGCAGACGCTATCACTCCGGGTTTAATTAAGTGCTACAGCTTGGATGAAATGATTATCATGAAATAAATAGTCCCATATTATTCAAAAAAAAATCAGAAGCAAAACAGTAAAACTCAGTGGGGATTTGAAAGGTGAAATGTACGCATCTGATGGAATGTGACAGCTTGCTCTTACACTTGGTGAATAATTCAGTGCCATGTTTGGCAGTAATAGCAGATTGCCCAGATGCGGGCAGGTGGCGTATGACAGACGGAAGAAGCATATCAAAGTTCAATTTATTGCCACAAACACCAGCCAACTAGCAGTGGCAGAATACAGAGAGGATGCCAAGCTGTGTTACAGCAATCCGAGCAGTTCATTTGTCAAAATGTTAAAAGGGATATAGATCACAGGGTGAGAAAATGCCACAATTCGAAGCTTCATTTACTCAGATACAATCAATTTCCAGAAGACAATACTGAAGGACACCTGTTAAAATACTGATTAATTTGTATTATGCTCTGTTCTTTTTTAACCCTTTAATATTGCTTCCTTATGATGTAATAATAGGTGAAGTCAGTTACACAGCATAAAGCATATTCCCAGCATCTCAGGAAAAGCAAAGAATTAAATTACCAGTTAATTGTTCAGTGATGTCCTTTGAAAGGTAGGCAAATGAGAGAACAACTTTATTCTTTTAATGTGTATTAGTATATTCAATTTTGCTCCATAATTCTGTCAGCAATGCATTGTAAATCAGTGTCCTGAATTTAGTTGTAACTCTCCAGACAAAAAGTAGCTTATACCCTCAACATGACGTGGCACATTTAGCCATGTAAACATTAGTGCCACAGGTATTGGTATTGGTTTATTATTGTCAACATGTACCAAGATAAAGTAAAAAGCTTGATTTGCACGCTTTTCAGACAGATCAGATTATTATACAGTGCATTGATTTAGAATAATCTAAAACAGTGATGCAGAATAAAATGTAAAAGCCACCAAAAGAGAGCAGTGCAGGCAAATGATAAAGTGCAAGATCATACTGCGGTAGATTGTTAAGCTAAGACTCCATCTTATTGTAAAATAGGAACATGCAAGGATGAGATAACAGTGGGATAAAAAACAGTCCTTAAATCGGATGGTGCATGTTTTCAGACTTCTGTGCTTTCTGCCACCTGGGAAGAGAGAACGTATAAAGTGGCTGGGGTCTCTGATTATGCCGGCTACTTTACTGAAGTCCATAGAGGGCAGGCTGGTTCCTGTGATGTGCTGAGCTCTGTCCACAACTCTCTGCAGTTTCTTGTGGTCACACGCAGTGCACTTGACAAACCAAGCCATTATGCATCCAGACAGAGTGTTTTCTATGGTGCATTGGTAAAGACTGGGGAGATGCCGGATGTCCTCAGCCTCCTAACAAAGTAGAGGCATTTGTGGGCATTCTTGGCTATGACGTCAGTGTAGCTGGGCCTAGATGTTCACATCTAGGAATTTGATGCTTTCAACTCTCTTCACCTCAACACCATTGATGCAGACAAGAGTTGTGTACTAGCTCTCTTTCTGATGTCAATGTCTCCATCCTGTTGTTGCTATTGAGGGAAAAGTTGTTGTCATATAACCATATAACAATTACAGCACGGAAACAGGTCATCTTGGCCCTTCTAGTCCGTGCCAAACACTTACTCTCACCTAGTCCCACTGACCTGCACTCAGCCCATAACCCTCTATTCCTTTCCTGTCCATATACCTATCTATTTTTTTTTAATGACAATATCGAACCTGCCTCTACCACTTCTACCGGAAGCTCGTTCCACACTACTCTTATTCAAGTCACATCAATGACAAGCTCTCTCTGCTCTTCCTGTACTTAAGATGTGGGTCAATACAGTATTATCATTGGCAAACCTGTAGACGGGGTTAGAACAGAATCTGGCCACACTGTCATGAGTGAACAAGGAGTAGAGTGTGGGGATAAGGACACAACCTGTGGATGACCAGTATTTAGAATAATCATGGTGGAGGTGTTGCTGCCCATCCTTACTGACTGCAGCCCCAATATTCACCCAGCCTCTATTAACATATTAATGATGTCATGTGAGTTTTTTGCATTTTGCTCTCCTATTACTCACAAGACTATACTTTCAGCATTGCTTAAACGTTTGATCTCTTAGATTGATCAAATTGGATTGTTATTGTCAAATGTACCAAGGTACATTGAAAAACTAGGCTGCACACCTTTCATACAGATCAATTCATTACAGCAGCGCGTTGGAGTAATGCAAGGTAAAACAATAGCAAAGTGCATATTAGGAAGTTAAGACAAGATTAATGCAGAATAAAGTGTAGACTGTAAATTCAAGGTCATTCCACCAGGTAGAATAAGGGAAGCAAGTACATGGGACACCACTTCCTACAAGTTACCTTGCAAGAATTTCAGAGCTGATCAATCCTAACAGAAAAGTAAAATCTCAGGATTACAGTTTTCTTTTCTGAATAATCTTCATAATTTAGCAAACATGCTATATACACATCTGCAATGTTTGTCTGCAGCTGGCCATGCCTCTAGGACCAGCTACTTCATTGCATTTCCCATAATATTTTTCCTCTAATTATGGTGAAATTAAATTTTTTTCTGGTGTAATGCACCAGAAATAATTTAAGAGGCCACTAGAGAGGCCGCGATGTTGTTGTGGCCAACATCGCAGCCTCTCTCCCAGATGAGCTCAATGGCTTTTACGCTCAGTTCGATGTTGTTAACTCTGAGCCTCCAAGGAAAGCCACCGCTACAACCTGCAACCTGTCATCTCAGAGGCCGAGGTTCGAGATGTTTCCAACGAGAGGACAGTCACAAGGCTACGGGACCAGGCGGCATACCAGAGAAGGTACTCAGGATGTGCATAGCACAACTGACAGGTGCGTTTACTGACATTTTTAATCTCTCCCTCTCCCAGTGTAGAGAGCCCTTCTGCTTCAAATTATCCGCCATTGTCCCTGTACTAAAAAAGACCAAGCTAACATGCCTCAATGACTGGCATCCTGTCACACTCACCTCAGTAACATGCAAATGCTTTCAGAGGCTGGTCAAGGATTACATCTGCAGCGTGCTACCACCGAAAATGGACCCCTACAATTCACCTACCTACACAACCGATCGACAGATGACGCAATAGCCATTTCTCTACTTATCATCCTTACACGTCTGGAAGAGAAGAATGCTGATGTAAGAATGCTGTTCTTGGACTACAATTCAGCATGCAACACCACAGTTGCATCCAGGCTCGACAAGAAGCTCAGAGACCTTAACCTTGATCTTGCCTTGTGCAGCGGGATCCTGGACTTCCTGTCAGATTGCAGAAGGTGGTAAGAGTGGGCTCACTCACCTCCACCCCTCTGACTCTCAATACAGGAGCCCCTCAGGGCTGTATACTGAGTCCCCTCCTTTACTCCCTGTATACCCATGTGCAGCCACCACAGCTCTCATCTGCTAATTAAATTCATCGACAACACCACATTGATGGGCCTTATCTCAAACAATAACAAGGTGGCTGAAAGGGAAGAAGTCTTCTCTCAGACACAGTGGTGTCAAGAAAACAACCTCTCCCTCAATGTTGCAAAAACAGCGGAGTTGGTGTGGATTACAGGAGGAATGGAGATGTGTTAACCCCTATTGACATCAATGGATCTGGTGTTGAGAGGGTAAATAGCTTTAAATTCCTCAGCATCCACATCACCAAGGACCTCGTGGCCTGTACACACCAGCTGTGTGGTGAAAAAGGCACAGCGGCACCTCTTTTATCTCAGACGGTTGAGGAAGTTTGGTATAGGCCACAAAATCCTAAGAACTTTCTACAGGGGCACATTTGAGAGCATCCTGACTGGCTACATCACTGCCTGGTATGTGAACTGTACCTCCCTAAATCGCAGGACTCTGCAGAGAGTGGTGCGGACAACTCAACGTATCTGTAATTATAAACTTCCCATAGGACATTTACAAGGACAGATGTGTAAAAAGGGACCATGGGATCATTGGGGACCCGAGTCACCTCAACCACAATCTATTCCAGCTGTTACCATACGGGAAATGGTACCGCAGGATAAAAGCCAGGACCAACAGGCTCTGGGACAGCTTCTTCCACTAGGCCAGGGGTCAGCAACCTTTACCACTGAAAGAGCCACTTGGACCCGTTTCCCACAGAAAAGAAAACACTGGGAGCCACAAAACCCGTTTGACATTTAAAATGAAATAACACTGCATACAACGTTTTGTTTTGCCTTTATGCTATGTATAAACAAACTATAATGTGTTGCATTTATGAAATTGATGAACTCCTGCAGAGAAAACGAAATTACATTTCTGCATGCAACAAAAACATTTTGAACTCCGAAAAAAAGACGTTGGGTTGAAGGTTACTTTTAAGTAAAATACTCAACGTCTATTTGAGTCCTTCTTGTATTTATGAAAAACACCAAACTTAAATTTTCCGCCAGCAGCAAACCAAAAATAACGTCAGCCAGCTGTCAACCTGAAAAATAAAAGGACTATTTCACTGAACAATGAAAACGTAAAATAATAGGCAATTAAAATATTTATCATACTTGGTCAGGTTGACTCTCACCTGACAATGCAGTCGTATTCAGTAGGGATGGATCGATGCTTAGGGGAGTGACCGGGAAGGATAATGTGTTTTTTTCCTCTCTGAACTCACAGAAGCGTTTCCCAAACGATGTTTGCATTGCGATGATTGCAGAATGTAAATACTCCGAATTTATCATGTCGTGACCTTGTTTGAACTCTCTCAAATTGGGGAAGTGAGACAATGTGCCTTTCTGTAAATCTCTGGCAAGCAACGTCAACTTGCGCTCGAATGCCAAAACATCCTCCAACATGTGCAGGGCTGTACGTCCTTACCCCTGAAGAGCTGTGTTCAGCGTGTTCAGGTGCGCTGTCATGTCTACCATGAAGTGTAGCTTTTCCAGCCACTCTGGCTGTTCCAGCTCAGGAAAGGTGAGCCCTTTGCTGCCCAGGAAAGTTTTCACTTCTTCCAGACACGCGACAAAGCGTTTCAGCACCTCCCCTCTGGACAGCCAGCGATAAAAACACGTTGTAGCGGTGTGCTACACGCAGTCAGTAAACTACAGTCAAAGATAGCTTTATTCGAACTAAACAGCCTTGCTTTTAAGCCTCCCTCAACCCGCCCCCCATGGGCGCGGATGCTCCAAAAGACACGTACTCACAAACCCCCGTAGGCTATCTCCCTTAGCCGGAACACTGGCTAATTGTGAGCCGGTTCGGATGTGCCAGGAAATGGGTCGCCACAACGTCTTATTTAGATTGTACAAGATCACCATAATCTTCAAATTTAGATTTACATTTCAAAAACTAACAAACTAACATAAAATACATTTTAATTAAATACCGACCATGTAGCGGTGTGCTACACGCAGCGCTAAAATTACGACACGGAGTCGGTAACTGCAGTCGAAGGAAAAAACTTTATTCGAAATCTTCAGCCTCACTTTTAAGCCTCCCTCAACCTGCCCCCCATGGCGCAGAGGCTCCAAAGCTCTGTGCTCGCAAACTCCCGTAGGCTATCTAATTGTGAGTCGGTTCGGATGTGCCAGGAAAAGGGTCGCCACAACCAATTATTTCCCAAAGCAACAGGGAGCCGCAGCACAGACGTAAAAGAGCCACATGTGGCTCCGGAGCCGCGGGTTGCCGACCCCCGCACTAGGCCATCAGACTAATTAACTCCTGCTGATTTGAGTGTACTCCATATTACATTGACTGTTCTATTTACTATAAATTACTACGATTGCACATTGCACATTTAGACTGAGATGTAATGTAAAGATTTTTACTCCTCATTCATGTGAAGGATGTAAGAAATAAAGTCAATTCAATTGAATTCAATGAGTGATTTTAGTCACATTATTTGGCTGTTACTGCTATTACTTACAGTGTTGCAATATATATGTGTAAGAAAGAATTTGAAATATTCCCAGTCAATAACTAATCTAAGGTGTAGTCACAGCTGTACGTATTTTGGAGCATCCCATGCAGAGCAAGGATTTTCACAATATTCCACTGCATAACAATGACTAGATAATCTGTTTAGTGATGTTTTTTTAAAAGATAGACACTCAAGGAAACACCTTTATTCTTTGAAAAACCATTGAGGTGTTCCATTTTTTTCCTTAATCAAGTAGACTTAATCTTGTTTTAATGTCTTACTTAAAAAATGACACTTCCAATGATTCTGCACTCCCTTTACGTTCCTCTGAAATATCCATTCAGTTGAGATGTGAGGTAAGGATGAGGTTTGAACCTGTCATCGTCTGACATATTGCTGAAGCTTTCAGCAGTGAATGATCAGTAGCAATATAATAAGTGCAGAAAAGTTGTCTTATCCTCTCTTTCAATGCACTTACCAAATAAAATGGAAACTACAGTACTCTCTCTGAAATAGGAAATTAATACATAATGTATAGCTTTAACTTTCATTGTTTTACCAATAGTAAAAGAAAATATTGCCAAATTCATATAAAATGTACGGCAGAGTACATTATATTGTAAGAAAATTCTGCAAAAGGGTTAATATAACTTCTGTACAAGTGACTCACGAAAGAATGTATTTAGACGAGATTATTATTTAGGGTGCCACAGTAGTGTAGTGGTTAGTGCGATGCCATTACAGATCAGGGCGTTTCGGAGTTTAAATTCAACTCCGGCACCATGTGTAAGTGTCCTCCTCATGGAACGTATGGCTTTCCCCAGATGCTCTGGTTTCCTTCGGCAGTCCAAAGATGTAATGGTAGGTTTATTGATTACTGTAAATTTCCCGTGATTAGGTTAAAGTTAATTGGGTATGTCACAGGTTGCTGGGGCGGCGTAACTTGACAGACTGGAAGGGCCTACTCTGTTGTGTATTGCTAAATAAAATAAAGTCTCAGCTCATGATTTATATAACTGTAGAATGTGATCAAACAGAATTACTTACCAACATCCAACGAAGCACACTAAAAATGTGCTTCTTTCAACACTAAAGCTGGCTGCTAATTGGAAGAGTGCAGAGACCATCACCAAGAGGGAGGTAAGTTGACACTGACTACAAGTGCATGTTGGTGGAATTACCATCAATGATATCTGGCAAGCACTACAGAATAGAACCCCAGAGTAAAAGTCCTCAGCTTCATTTGTATTAAGGCTGTAATTCACTACCACTAGTAGCCCAAGTAAATAAAATAGTGCCTTTACGTAGAAACACACACAAAATACTGAGGGAACTTAGAGCAGGTCAGGCAGCATCTCTGGAAAGGAAGAAAGGGTCAACATTTTGAGCCAAAACCCTTCATTAGGAAAGGAATGGGGAAAAAGATAGAATAAGAAGTTGTGGGCAGGGAAAGGAATATAAGATAGAAGGTGATAGGCAAAGCCAGGTGAGGGGTAGAATAGGTGGGGGAGGGGGTTGGAGTGAGGGGCTGGAAGGTAATAGGTGGAAAAGGTAAAGGGCTGAAGAAGGAATTTGAGGGAAGGGAAAAGTGGACCATGGGAGAAAGGGAAGAAGGTAGGGCACCAAAGGGAAGAAATGGGCAGGTAAGGAGAAAAGAAGAGGTAAGAGAAAGGCCAGAATGGGGAAGAGGAGAAGAGAGAAGGGGAAGGGGGAGAAATTGCCAGAAGTTAGAGAAATCCAATGTTCATGCTGTCAGGTTGCAGACTACCCAGACTAAAAATGAGATGTTGCTTCTCTAGCCTGTGTGGCCTCATCTTGGCAATGGAGGAGCTCATGGACAAACATCTCAGAATAGGTTTGACAATTAGAATTAAAATAGTTTGGCCACCAGGAAGTCCTGCTTGTTGTGGACAGAGCAAAGGTGGTTGACAAAGTGGTCCCCTAACCTACATTGAAGCACTGGAAGCGCTGAATACAATGGATGGCCCTGACAGACTTGCAGGTGAAGTATTGACTCACCTGGAAGACTGTTTGGGGCATTGAATGGAAGTAAGTGAATGGGCAAGTGAAGCATTTCTTCTGCCTGCAGGTGTAAGTGCCAGGAGAAAAATCAGTGAGGAGGGATGAATGGACAAAGGAATCACGGAGGGACAGATCCTGATAGAAAGCATAGAAGTTGGATAAGCACCATGAGGAAGAAAGTTTTAGCCGGACAATTTTCTGGTGTTAAATTAAGAAGGGATGGGGCAATACCTTCTATAGAAACTCCCAAGCTTGGACTAATGAGAGTTGTGATCTTTATACCACCCACTACCCTGCCTGCAGTTCCAAGGATACCTAATAAACCTAATGCAAAGGAAATCCCATGTTCCCCAGTCACCAGCTTAAATTCCTTCCACCAACAATGACATGGTGTGTGCTGTGTTTGTGATGCTTCCTTAGCAACAACTCCCAATAAATGATCTCTATTATCAATTCCCAGAAAAGAATAAGCTTCCAAGATCTGTTTTATGACTCATAATATCCTGTTTTAGAAAAATATTATTACTTCTTTCTTCTTCACTGCAGGTGGTGTAATTACCAACCCAGAAGAACCTTGAACCATGTTTTCCTAATGGACATCCAATTTCTCAAGAAGATGTGTCCCCACAGTCTTCTCAATGGCAAGTAAGACTAGGAATAGGAAATAGCCTTTCCAAAAGCACTTAGATCCCAAAAATAAATAGATTCTTAAGCAATCAGTAAAACAAAGGAGACGGTTATGGACTTTAGGAAGACTAAGCCTGCACTACTCCTTGTTACTTTTGATGGTGAGGACCAGTACCTGAGAGTGCACCTGGATGACAGACTTGAATGGAGCACCTACACAGAGACTGTGTACTAAAAGGGCCAGGGTCATCTCTACTTCATGAGAAGACTGAAGTCCTTTGGAGTATGCAGGCCCCTGCTCCACATATTCTACTAGTCTGTTATCACCAGTAGAATCTTCTATGTAGTGGTGTGCTGGGGCAATGGCATCAACACGGGTGATGTCAACAGGCTCAATAAACTGATTAGAAAGGCTGACTCTGTCATAGGAGTCAAACTGGACATACTGGAGGCTCTGGTAGAACAAAGGGCCCTATGGAAAATCCTGGCAATTCTAGACAATGTTTCTCACCCTCTGCTTGCTACCTTAGCTGAACAGAGGAGCACTTTTAGTAATAGACTAAGGCAATTGCGCTGCTCCAAAGAGCGCTATATGAGGTCATTCTTACCCTTGGTCATTAGGCTCTATAACAAGTCAACCTATAGCCAGGGAAATGATGACCCTTCCTGTTAGACTGTTTGGGGTAACTTATTTTTTATTATTTCTTACTTCTTTTCTAATATTTGTATATCTGTGCACTAGTAATGCTACTGTGGCACTGTAATTGCCTTCAGTATCAATAAAAAACCTATCTATCTCTCTATCTATCTATCCATCCATGTTCATTTAGATAAATATTGAGTTCAAGAGTCAGGAAGTTATGTTATAGCTTTTGAAATTCCTCATCTACATCTGGAGTATTATGTTCAATCCTGCTCTCCCCCATACAAGGACATGAAGGCTTTGGGGAGGGTTTAAAAGAACTTTACCAGCGTGCTACCTGGATTAAAGGATAGGTGCTATATGGAGAGACTGAATGAACTAGGTTCATTTTTTTCTGTAGTGTAGCGGCTGAGGGGAGACTTATCATAAATTTATGAGAGGCATGCAGTAGACGGCTACTATATTTTTATTCTTTGTTGAAATGTCTTAAATATGCAGAAAATGGAGGGAAATGGGCTATGTTCAGGCAAAGGGATTAATGTGGTCACACGTCATTAATTGGTTTAATTAGTTTGGTTTAAGTTCATGGTCTGATGGTTCCTGTTCTCTACTGCTCTGTGTTCTATGTTAGATATTCTAAAAATGATATTCGGCGATGGAATCCTACAATGTAAACATACTGTTAATAGAGTCAGTTTTTCTTTTGGAACTCCGGAAAAAGAAATGCAAAGAGACTTCCTATTTCTGTCAAATTGAACAATATGTGTCTGAAAGCAACAAGAGTTCTGTTCCCAAGCGAGGAGAAATTAGACTCAATTTGTATGAACAACAGACTACAGAAGGAAACACAGCTGACATCTGTTGATTAACTCGGCAGGAGGGAGGGATGGAGATACTCAGATCCAATTCTGTTGATGTGACCAGCAAAGCTGACATGGGAAGTCCTCTTTCCACATCTGGTTTATGCAGAATAAGTGCTACTGTTCTGAACCATACTCAGCAACATGCCTTGATTCTGGATCAAAGAAAGGAAGATTATACACAGTATTAAGAAACTCACCATATTTTTCTTCATTTGTCTTTTTGGAGCTGGAATTAAGAAAAGAGGAGCAGAAGAAAAGTAGTTGCAGTGCTGGAATTGACTGAGATGGTGACCAGAAATTCATCTGCAGCATCCTGTCGATAGCACTCACCCAAAGTAAATACTTGAAAAGGATATCAAGATATTAGATAATGAGCGGAGGACACTGCAGGCAATTATAATTTCTGAGGTTGCATTGGATGAAGGGAATAAAAAAAGTTGAAAGGGTATATACCGGGCAGCACAGTGACAGAGCCAGTAATCTGTGCCTTCACAGCTTCTGAGACCCAAGTTTGATCCTGACTTCCAGAGCTGTCTGTGTGAAGCTTTCCCATTCTCTCCATGATGGCATGAGTTTCCTGCAGGTGCTTTGATTTCTTCCCACAACCCAAAGACATGCAGGTTAGTAGGTTTTTTGGCCATTGAAAATTGCTCCTAGTGTGCAGGTATGTGGTAGTATCTTACAAGGCAGAATCTTAGGAAATGTGGAGAGAGTAAAATAAGTTGGGATAGAATTAGAATAAAATGGAAACTTGCTAGTCAGCACAGACTGGGTGGACTTTCTATCTGTACCTCTGTAGAAATCTATGAGTCTTTATGCTTAGGTGGAAACAGAGAAAATATGAATCCTTGATGGGAATTCATTCAGAAGTGGACCACAATGTCTTGGTAATAAGGATGCTGACAGTCTCTCTGGAAGGTGTGGTATGTGACGGAAAAGTTCTAGGGCCCAGTGGCAGGGAAGACCTTCTCCAGAATGGCGTAAATCACAACTATGGGAACTAGAAATTCTCAAGGCATAGAGAGGTTAGGAAAAGGACCAAGCTGTGCAATACATCCATTCTTCTGAACAACTAAAATGGATTAATACACGACGGCATCAGCAACTTTCACATATCTCTCTTCCATATTGCTTGAAATATTGACTGAAGAATAACTGTTTGGTTGGAATCTTCAATTGGCTCAACATCCCTGAACTTCCAGATCTGAGAATTGCAGTTTTCTACTGTGCTTGTGTGAAAACTATCACCAAATTAACCAGATCATAATTTCCAAATTTGAAGGGTTTGACTACAGAATGAAATGAAGATACTTACCAAGCTCTAAAATGATAATCTTGGAAGTTTAGATAGCAGTCCTCCATATCAAAGTGCTTCTTGACATAAAGTAGCAATAATGTAAGACTCCTGAAATGTTCAAGATGAAGCCATTTTGGAGGTCATACTTTGTATGAAGGAAGCCATTTGTAGTTTTGTGAGGACAATAGTTGCATCCTTGCATACTGCTGCCTGTGTTCATCAAGACAACATGACAAAGGGAACATCCAGCTTCTTCATCAAAAATTTTCTCTCCACCATATGGTCAGGAATGATGGTGTTCTCTGATGCTTCAAAGCAATTTATTTACTAACAAATACAGCAGCCCACCTCAATAAAAAATTAGAACATGAAAGCATCCAAATTTTAAACAATTCCTCTGATATTTTCTAATGTTTATATGGCTTAAATCAGAGATACCAGGCAGCATTTGCCACTTGTCTGGAGGGACCCATTTGTTGTAACATTCAAGAAACTTGGTGTTATCTGGACTTGAGCAGATTATTTGATAAACACCCATTGTGCTGGTTGCAATATCTAGATTTCCATAAAGAGTTCATTGTGTTTGTTTCTTGTTTGAAATATGCCTAAGATATTCATTCTACATTTTATTGTTGAAAGCATAAAGATGCACTGGCATAATAAAAGTTGTTTATAAGTTTGGGCTCCTCACAGGAATTTTGCTTGTTAAGAAAAATAAAACATTCTGAAACTTTGTCCTTTTGGACTGCATAGCATATTTTGGTTATTTCAAATGTTCTATGGTATGAACAGATATTGCTAAGTTTTTCCACATACTTTCTCCTGGAAGTTGCCTACGATTCTACTGTGCTTTTCAAGTCTATGATTTTCTGTCACATGCATTCCTTTCCTGACTTAGAAATATTACTTTCCAAGTCACCCTAAAGTGTCATGATTCTTGACAGTGTGGAGGAATAGAGCGCTCTTGATGTTCACATCGATTGAACCCTCGAAGTTGGTGCAGTGGATCAATGGTTCATTTATTATCAAGGGATGTATACAGTATGCAACCTAAAATTCTTACTCTTCTCAAGACATTCACAAAACAGAAGAAAAAACCCCAAAGAATGAATATCAGAAACCCAAAGCCCTTCTCCCCTGCCACACACAAGCACCAGAAAAGCATCAAAATTCCCCTCCCCTTCCCCCCACTTGTCCCAGCAGAAAGCAACAGCCCCCCACCACAAACCATGCAAGCAATAGCAAAGCCCCACAAGAAGTTCATGATCTACCAAAAACCACTGTTCATTCCAACAGTTCGACACCCTACAGGCTTTCTCTCTCACTAGCGAGGGAGAGAGAGGTATCACTCTTTCCACTGCCAAAGGGGAGACCAGCAGCTTGCTGTTTCGATGATACAGTCTGCAGCATTGCTTTATTTCGAGTTTCTCCAACTTGGCAGCAAACTCTCTCTCACCATTGAGAGAGAGAGCATTCGCTTGGATGCAGAAGCCTCTGACAGCCGCACCTGCGCCTCGATGTTACGATCTCCCGCGATGCTTCCATCAGTAACACTATTGAGGAGCTGCGCTGTACAAAGCCATACCCCGAAGGCCCAACATCGTCCAAGCTGCTCCTGGAGTTATCAAAAACCCTAGGCTGTTCAGCGAGCACCAAGAGCATAAACCCACCACCATGAAGAGCCTCTGTTTGAAAGCAGCTTTAGGTCTCAGACTCTGACAGGACCCCAGCCACATTGAAAAGGAAAGGAGAGACAGTAGAGAGAAGAATTTAAACTGTTTCGCAGATTAACTCAAAGAAGTTGCCCTCCAATACCATCCTTAACTCCTGGATGGTTAAGAAGGTGTTAGGGGTTTGAACATAAGACCCAGGAGGTAATGTAGAAGCTCTAAAAGATTCTGATTAGGCCACTTTTAGAATATTGTTCTCAGTTCTGGTTCCCTCATTATAGGAAGGATGTAGATATGTAGAAGCTTTAGAGAGGGTGCAGAGGAGATTTACCAGAGCGCTGCCTGGATTAGAGAGTGTGTCTTATGAGGATGGGTTGAGCGAGCTAGGGCTTTTCTCTATGGGGTGAAGGAGAATGAGAGGTGAATTGATAGAAGTGTGCAAGGTGATAAGTAGCATAGATCAGGTGGATAGCCAAAGACTTTTTCACAAAGTAGAAATAGTGAATATCATAATTTTAAGGTGATTGGAGAAAATTAGTGTGGGATCTCAGGGATAAGTTATTTACCTAGAGAGTGGTGAGTGCATAAAACGCCCTGCCAGGGGTAGTGGTAGAGGAAGTTACATTACAGACACTTCAGAAACTCTTAGATAGATACACGGATGATAGAATAAATGGAGGGCTATGTAGGAGAGAAGTGTTAGATTAACATTAGAATAGACTAAAAAGTCAGCACTATATCGTGGGCTGAAGGTTCTGTAATGTACTACAGTTCTATCTCCAATATTCTATTTTCTATGTGTATATCATCAAAGGCCACTACAATTCATCAGTTGAGTTTGGAGAAGCTTAAAGAGAATCTTCAAAGCTTATTAAATACCTGATTCTTCCATTCAGCATAATTCTTTTCAATGTACTTGCATACATCAGCCATGTTGTAAATTTCTTCTTCTGTGCTCATCCTTTTGCGTAGCAGTTAGCACGATGATATTGCAGCTAGGCGCATCGGAGTTCAGGGTTCAATTCTGGTCCCATCTGTAAGGAGTTTGTACATTCTCCCTGTGACCATATGGGCTTCCTTGAGGTGCTCTGGTTCCTTTCCACAATCCAAAGATGCACTGCTTAGTAGGTTAATTTTTCATTACAAATTGTAATCTAATTTGGCTAGCAGCAAATAGGTAGCTTGTGGGTTGGCGTCATTCATTGAGCCTGGAGGCCTGTTCTGTGTTGCATCTCTAAATCAAAAGTAAAGTATGCCAGTGTTTGTAAAAAGACATTTGTTGCATTGTCCTTGAATCTGGGAGAATATAAGGACACTGGAAAGTGATGAAAACATGAAACATGGCATCTCCTTACAATTTAAGCATTAACGTGCAAAATCCTGCACCTATTATTGCTTACTAAGATGACATTGACAATGAACTGTCTTTCAGTTGCTGCTCTCTGACGCCACAAGTTTCTGGAAACCCACCAATGCCAGAAAAATCAATGAGAATCTGCATCAGGAATGATTTGCTTACTGCAAGGATGAACAGAAAATATCTTGACTATAGGCAACAAAATAATCACCAAGTACAGATTTTTTTTGAACATTGTATCCAAATTTGCTGTAGAGAACATCGGCTGAATGTGAACATAGAACAGAGGACATATAAAAGTATATCACAGGAACAGGCCCACAACATTGTGCCAAAATAAATTAAGTAGTAAGGTCCATCACAATAACCATGTCTTTCCATTCTCCTAACATTCATGCGCTTATCTAAGAATGTACGAATATAAATAGGAGCAGGAGTAGGCCATCAGGCCTGTCAGGCCTGCTCTGCCATTCAATAAGATCATGGCTGATCTGGCCATCGACTCATCTCCACTTACAAAGTAGGACAGATACAAAGAGCATGTCTGGCAGCCAAAAATAAATGGACTGCAAAGGGAAGAGATAAAGATAAAAAATCAAGTTGCAGTTTCAAAATGAGCATTATCTGCATGCTGTTGATGATGATGACAGCAAGAAAGGACTGAGTAGCCTTGAGAATTACCTTTTGAAAACTGTCAGGAGACAAGCAATATGCCTTAATCCAGAAGTGAATGGCAAATTAATTCAAATGGAATTGGACACTGTTGCAGCAGTTTCAGTCATTCTACTAAATGAGTTTGACCAGCATTGAAAACATACTAAACAGAAGCCTGCAGCCACCCAACAAAGAACTTATACTGGAGAAAAGGTAACTCCAGTAGGAATGGCATTCATAACAGATTACCTTGTGTGGGGATTACGAATTGTTGCTCCATTGAGCTAGTATAGGAGGAAATTAATGCCAGACATTTAGGCATGGTCAAAATGAAAGCATTAGCTCCAAGATTTGTCTGGTGAGCTGAGATAGATTAAGAGATCGAACAGCTCACCGTGCACTGTTTGCCATGCTGATATGTCCAGAAGATGCCAAGAGCAGCACCCCTTCGTTCCTGGGAGTGGCCTGCATTGCACTGGCAGAGTCAATTGTTAGGAGATGAAAGGTGGCCGGAGCTGACATAACTCCCTGAGTTAGCTCCTTCAATCACCATGAAGGGAGAATCTGAGATTTTTTCACAGCCACAAGTCTCATCTGCCGGGGGGCTGGGGTGGTGTTGGGAGTGACACCACTGTCAGGAAAGATGTTATCCCACAAGAGTAAGAATTCCTCCATAGTGACTGAATGGGATGATTTACAATTTACTATGTGTCACAACCATGGATTCGGCAGCACAGTAGATACAGCAATTGCGCATGTGAATTCCCACGTGTCAGCTAATTATTTAATCGTGATAGTATTTAACTCCACAGTTGGCGTCGTAGTGCTTCACTGCCTGTTTGCTTCGGCTTTCCCTGAGAAATTGGACTGCAAGTCAACTGACTCTGAAGACTAGCGGTATTCGTTTAATGTTTAGATTTTCTTTACAGCCACAGTATAGTCTTTGTTTCCCAATCGAGAGTTTTAATTAATGGCCCTATTTGGCCTAGCATTTATTACATATTTCCCTTTAATATTGTTCACAATAAAGTTTGTGAACTATCTACCTGCTTCAGTGTCTGTCACTCCGCACTTGGGCCATATCCAAACCTGGTAATTCTATGCTGTGGATGCCTTTATAGTAGTTGTAATATATAGTATATTGTGTATATACAACGTATATAGTAGGAGTGTTGTGTATTTAATATTTCAGTAATATTGTTTGATTAAGTATTCTTTCTTTGCTTACATATTTCATTATGGGTCATAAGTAAGAAGTATGTGAATGACATATGTCATTATGCCACCAAGAGTACCTCATTAGAGAAAAACTAAGGAGGCAAAACACATCCCTGGCTCCCATGTTTTTCTTTCCATTGGCTCCTGGAGTTACAAAACACAACAAGGGTGAATTTTATGCATTTTCCTCATGTTGGTTTTCTTCATTATCTGCCTCAGAGCCAGTTTAAAAGCCTTGTCCTCCTACGCTGTCCCTCTGGTGATAGAACTCTTCATAACTTGGTGACTGACAATGGCTTTATTAACTAGAGCATTGATATTGCCAGAGTGCTGTCACATGGTGTTCACTGTAGAGGAGTAATGGGTTTCCAACTAATTTGCAAGGGGGATGGGACCCGGAGCGATAGAACAGTGAAAGGAGTGCATGGAGTAAAGCCAGATCTAACATATAGAGAGGCTTTGAGGAAAGAGCAGCAGAATAAAGGGTATAAAGGTAGTAAGGTAGAAGGGCTAAAGTGTGTGTACTTCAATGCAAGAAGCATCAGGAACAAAGGTGATGAACTGGGAGCTTGGATACATACATGGAATTATGATGTAGTGGCCATTACAGAGACTTGGCTGGCACCAGGGCAGGAATGGATTCTCAATATTCCTAGATTTCAGTGCTTTAAAAGGGATGGGGGGGGGGTGAAGGGGAGAAGGAGTGGCATTACTGGTCAGGGATACTATTACAGCTGCAGAAAGGGTGAGTAATGTAGCAGGATCCTCTTTTGAGTCAGTATGGGTGGAAGTCAGGAACAGGAAGAGAGCAGTTACTCTACTGGGGGTATTCTATAGACCCCCTGGTAGCAGCAGAGATACCAAGGAGCAGATTGGGGGGCAGATTTTGGAAAGGTGCAAAAATAACAGGGTTGTTATCATGGGTGACTTTAACTTCCCTAATATTGATTGGCACTTGATTAGTTCCAAGGGTTTAGATGGGGCAGAGTTTGTTAAGTGTGTCCAGGATGGATTCCTGTCACAGTATGTTGACAGGCCGACTAGGGGGAATGCCATACTAGATCTAGTATTAGGTAATGAACCGTGTCAGGTCACAGATCTCTCAGTGGGTGAGCATCTGAGGGACAGTGATCACTGCTCCCTGACCTTTAGTATTATCATGGAAAAGGATAGAATCAGAGAGGACAGGAAAATTTTTAATTGGGGAAGGGCAAATTATGAGGCCATAAGGCTAGAACTTGCAGGATGTTAGGGATAAATTTGTCCCTGTGAGGAAGATAAAGAATGGTAGGGTGAAGGAACCATTGGTGACAAGTGAAGTGGAAAATCTAGTCAGGTGGAAGAAGGCAGCATACATGAGGTTTAGGAAGCAAGGATCAGATGGGTCTATTGAGGAATATAGGGTAGCAAGAAAGGAGCTTAAGAAGGGGCTGAGAAGAGCAAGAAGGGGTCATGAGAAGGTCTTGGCGAGTAGGGTAAAGGAAAACCTCAAGGCATTCTTCAATTATGTGAAGAACAAAA
This sequence comes from Hypanus sabinus, assembly GCF_030144855.1. Taxonomy (NCBI): domain Eukaryota; kingdom Metazoa; phylum Chordata; class Chondrichthyes; order Myliobatiformes; family Dasyatidae; genus Hypanus; species Hypanus sabinus. The sequence goes on from NC_082721.1 coordinate 36,145,531, forward strand.
GGATGACAGGAGTAAAGGTAGGACCGATTAAAGTGGGAAGATGTGCCTGGAGGCTGTGGAAGTGAGCGAGGTCTTCAATGAATACTTCTCTTCGGTATTCACCAATGAGAGGGAACTTGATGACGGTGAGGACAATATGAGTGAGGTTGATATTAAGGAAGAGAAGGTGTTGGAGTTGTTAAAATACATTAGGACAGATAAGGCCCCGGGGCCTGATGGAATATTCCCCAGGCTTCACCATGAGGCGAGGGAAGAGATTGCTGAGCCTCTGGCTAGGATCTTTATGTCCTTGTTGTCCACAGGAATGGTACCGGAGGATTGGAGGGAGACGAATGTTGTCCCCTTGTTCAAAAAAGGTAGTAGGGATAGTCTGGGCAATTATAGACCAGTGAGCCTTACGTCTGTGCTGGGAAAGCTGTTGGAAAAGATTCTTAGAGATAGGATCTGTGGGCATTTAGAGAATCATGGTCTGATCAGGGACAGTCAGCATGGCTTTGTGAAGGGCAGATCGTGCCTAAAAAGCCTGATAGAGTTCTTTGAGGAGGTGACCAGGCATATAGATGAGGTTAGTGCCGTGGATGTGATCTGCATGGATTTTAGTAAGGCATTTGACAAGTTTCCACATGGTAGGCTTATTCAGAAAGTCAGAAGGCATGGGATCCAGGGAAGTTTGGCCAGGTGGATTCAGAACTGGCTTGCCTGCAGAAGGCAGAGGGTCGTGGTGGAGGGAGTACATTCAGATTGAAGGGTTGTGACTAGTGGTGTCCCACAAGGATCTGTTCTGGGACCTCTACTTTTTGTGATTTTTATTAACGACCTGGATGTGGGTGTAGGAGGGTGGGTTGGCAAGTTTGCAGACGACACAAAGGTTGGTGGTGTTGTAGATAGTGTAGAGGATTGTCGAAGATTGCAGAGAGACATTGATAGGATGCAGAATTGGGCTGAGCAGTAGCAGATGGAGTTCAACCCAGAGAAGTGTGAGGTGGTACACTTTGGAAGGACAAACTCCAAGGTAGAGTACAATGTAAATGGTAGGATACTTGATAGTGTGGAGGAGCAGAGGGATCTGGGGGTACATGTCCACAGATCCCTGAAAGTTGCCTCACAGGTAGATAGGGTAGTTAAGAAAGCTTATGGGGTTTAGCTTTCATAAGTTGAGGGATAGAGTTTGAGAGATGCAATGTAATGATGCAGCTCTATAAAACTCTAGTTAGGCCACACTTGGAGTACTGTGTCCAGTTCTGGTCACCTCACTATAGAAAGGATGTGGAAGCATTAGAAAGGGTACAGAGGAGATTTACCAGGATGCTGCCTGGTTTAGAGAGTATGGATTATGATCAGAGATTAAGGGAGCTAGGGCTTTACTCTTTGGAGAGAAGGAGGATTAGAGGAGACATGATAGAGGTGTACAGATATTAAGAGGAATAGACAGAGTGGACAGCCAGCGCCTCTTCCACAGGGCACCAGTGCTCAGTACAAGAGGACATGGCTTTAAGGTAAGGGGAGGAAAGTTCAAGGGGGACATTAGAGGAAGGTTTTTCACTCAGAGAGTGGTTGGTGCGTGGAATGCACTGCCTGAGTCAGTGGTGGAGGCAGATACACTAGTGAAGTTTAAGAGTCTACTGGACAGGTATATGGAGGAATTTAAGGTGGGGGGTTATATGTGAGACAGGGTTTGAGGGTCAGCACAACATTGTGGGCTGAAGGGCCTGTAGTGTGCTGTACTATTCTATGTTCTATGTTCAATTAAACAAGATATGGATTGCAAAATTCATTACCACCTCCAGTGTGCCCATCTTTCAGTGACTGGGAAAAAGAGTATTTGAAGATCAGGACCTCAAACCTGGCTCAAGATTCATGGTCTATCAGGAGGTAAAGATCCCTTCCCCCCCCCCCCCCATATACTATACTTCTGAGACCTGAGCTACCTACAGCAGGCACCTCAGTGTACTGGAATAACACCGTCAATGTTGTTTCTGCGTTTACAGAGCTTTGTTGCAGCTATGCTTGAATAGAACTGAATTACAGTACCACAGAATAATACACAACAGCTGCTTTTTGTGATTTTACCTCATGGCCAAGGAAAAATTTCTAATGATTTTCTAACACAATATATGTTTTGTCTGTTCTTGTACAGGGAAAGCTGTTGTCTGGCATATGATGTCATTCTGAAAAACAGAAATGTCACTAAAACTTGCTGCCTCTACTGTATTACAAGTCGGGAATGCCAGAGTGACATGTTTAGAGATGTTATAGCAACGTGATGAACCAGAGTTCTAAATGCATGGCTCTTCCACTTTATAATTTATTAGGAAATGCTATTCAGACTCAGATTCAGTTTATTGTCATTTAGAAACCACAAATGCAATGCAGTTAAAAAATGAGACAACGTTCTCTGGAATGATATCACAAAAGCACATGACAAAACAGACCACACAAAAAAAACCACATAGCGTTTGGTAATCCCCAGTCAAGAGTCCGGAGAGGCTGTTGTGTATCAATATCGCGCTACCATCTTAGCACATTCCCCGGAAAGGAATTCCAAACCCATCAGACAAAACAAGTCTACCAGACACACCAAGTCAAGAGACCAGCACTACCACCCAACAAACCAAAAACCTACACAAAACCACTTAGTTATAGTTAACATTTAGTTGCAACAGTGCAGACTATACCATAATTGATAAAAGACTAACTGACAAAAACCACATAATTTAACATATAGTTGCAACAGTGCAAAGCAATACCGTAATCTGATAAAGAGCAGACCGAGGCACGGTAAAAGAAAGCCTCAAAGTCCCGACAGCCCATCGTCTCACGCAGATGGTAGAAGGAAGATAAACTCTTCCTGCCATGATCCTCCAGCGCCGCAACCTTGCCGATGCAGCCCCCTAGATGTACCCGACCACAGCCAACTCTGAGTCCGTCCGAAAACTTCGAGCCTCCGACCAGCCCTCCACCACTGAGCACCAAGCACCATCTCTGCCGAGCGCTTTGACCCCGGTCCCGGCCACTAAGCAACAGGCAGAGCCGAGGATTCAGGGCCTTCCTCCCGGAGGCAGATGTGAAGCCTGTCACAGTTCATGAACTCAGTAAAAGGGCCATGACCCCTTGTCTAACTTTGCTTTTACTCTTCAGCTGAACTTCATATCCTATGCTCTGTGAATCTTGGGGAGGGTTTATTATTTTAGACCAGCACAGCATTTCAAGGACACGTTGTTCAGTTAGATAAAACTAGATGGAAATTCCACAGCTGTCATTCATCTATACTTGAGGTGGCCTTAGGATGGTATTTTGGTATTTCAGCTAAGACTGCCTGCAAGGACATTGAAACTACACTATAGGATGCAAATGAAAATACAGCAAAGCTACACGTACTGGAAGTCTGAAATTTCTGCCATTTCTACCAACCATCCATCAGTTTTTCTCTTTCCATGTCCCACAGCCCTTCTATTAGCACACATAACACAGGCAATTGTGATCTGCCTTTATTATCACTCCATTTGGTCTCATTCTATCAGGTATCTTCCCTCCATCCTTTCTACCTCTTCAATCTTCTTTGCAACCTCAAGCTAACTTGCATCCCCTCTTTCTTTATTTTGGTGAAGGGTTTCAGACTAGAATACTTAACTCTGATTCAGTTTTCACAGAAGTTGCCTGATCTGCTGGGCATTTCCAGCATTTTCTTTTTTTATTACTCTAGGATTCCAGCTGTGTTAGTTGCAGAGGGACTTCAGAATCTTCTTGAGTTTGGATGTTTCATACAACCATTCCTTACACACTGACTCCCAATGACTTCTTAACAGGTCTAAGCCCTACTTGGTATGCAAGGGATGGAGTTAGCTATCTTATAGCACAAGTAACTTCTTTTGTTCCTTAACCTTCACACGTGTTATGTATAATTGACTCAAGATTAACTGCCTCAGTTGAATGCCAGCAGGCAAGAATTATCAATTAGTTGCCAGTACATCTGCTAATATCCCTCTGTTAAAATGAGATTACTTTTAAAGCAGCTTGCAACACTTTCAGGAAGACACCAAATCAGTGATATTGATGAATCAAGCAGTATTTGCAACTAATAATTTGGGAGTGTTGGCAATATGTTAGTAATTTTAGAGGGACTGTGTACATTGCCTACCCTTGTCAGGTTGGCGACCTTGTCTGGCACGAGCTGCGAATCGATGGGGGGAAGAAATCACTCAGTGTGGCTGTCATTTCTCTGTTCATAGCATGGGAAGCACTTCATTGAAATTTCCTCCACAGGCAGTCTTCTTCGCTGTTTGCTACATTTCCCACAGGAATTCCTGTAGTTTAGCCTTATTAAAATGTTGTGCTCTTCTTTCCTGTCTCCTTCCAGTGCTCTCTTCACTTAATTGGGTACCTCTGCTTACTCCTGCAGCAAAGTGTCACAGAATTCTTATATCAGCTAGTTATTGCAACCACCTAGCAGTCACCTTTGTCTTGCATGAGGTTAACCATTTATTTGCTGCTACCTAGTCTCCTTTTGCAATCTTTCTTGTCAGTTAGTTATTGCACCGATCTTTGCACTCAGTATGATACTTCATTGTTACTCAAAAGTTGCACTGTGAGCTATCCCAACCGTTAATAAAATGGTGTTTGTTGTTAAAATTGTTAGTGCCAAAATGAATTACAAAGCGCTGGTTTGCCACTGTTCCTCTTTTCTCAGCTATAGGTTTAGAATTAGCAGTAAGCAAAATCACATTACTGCACCAGCAGTCATCACTCAGGGTTGAATTCCCATTGTTGTCTGTAAGGGGTTTGTACTCCACCTGACCTCATGGGTTTACTCCGGGTTCTCCAGTTTTCTCCCATGCTCCTAAGATCTATGGTTAGGGTTAGTAAGCTGGGAGCATACAATGTTAGTGCCAGACGTGTGACAACACTTGCAGGCAGCCAGCACAATTGAATCCTCACTACTTTGACTTGGTTCAAATGATGCATTTCACTGTATATTTCTATGTTTCAATATGCATATGCCAAATAATGTGAATGCAGAGCTTCTGCACATGGGTTTGTGAAGCTGTAACAACCACCTTCCTATAAGTTTCATCCCTCACTTCTTACAGGACTTGAGGCCTTTTCAATATTCATCTTTTAACCTGAAGCATGTTGAGAGAAGTTTGGGGGTGAGTGGGGGATTGAGGGAGGAGGGTTCACTTTGTGGACAGATCCCTGCCCTGAGGGATGATCCACAATGCCACTCCACTGGCATCTGTACCTCTGCATCAGCTAGACTGAAGTCTCATACCTCAAAGTGGCAGACATTTGTTGAGAGACACTAATCCTCCAAGAGGCTGTAATCTAACATTATCACTGTGAGGCTTGAATACTCAACTAACCAGACTACTTGGAAGTTTTTCTCAGGAGCGCTTCAATCACAGCATCCCCTACCTTTCGTGGCTCTGGATGAACGAAGGCATGCCAGGATGATGAAGACCCAGCAGCACTCATTTGTCTGTGCCAGCCAGCAGGCCATCAATCACCCCAGCTGGACTTGGCAATGACTGTGGAAATCTAACCACATATAATCACAATTAGTAGTGAGATAGATACAAGCTGTAGCAATGCTTATGCTAACAAAGACTGTATCCCCACATATTGATGAATTCACAAATAGTGAGCCTGAGTATTAGTGCCAGTTCTTTGTAGGCAGAGTCTAGGAATGACCTTGAGTCCACATAAAAAGATTCAAAAAAGATAAACACAAGAGATTCTGCAGGTGCTAGAAATCCAGAGCAACACACACAAAATGCTGAAGGCAACTCAGCAGGTCAGGCAGCATCTATGATGAAGAATAAACAGTCGAGGTTTAGGGCCAAGACTGCAAAGAAAGGGGAAGAAGCCAAAATAAGAAGGTAGGAAGAGGGTTAGGATTACAAGCTGGCAGGTAATAGGTGGAGACATGTAAAGGGGAAGGTGGCTGAGTGGAAGAAAGGAAGGTGAAGTTAGAAGCTGACAGGTGACTGTTGAAGCATAAGAACATAAGGAATAAGAGCAGGAGTAGGCCATCTGGCCCATCGAGTCTGCTCCACCATTCAATAAGATCATGGCTGATCTGGCCATGGACTCACCTCCACAAACCTGCCTTTTCGCCATAACTCTTAGTTCCCCTACTATGCAAAAATCTGTCTAATCTTCTCTTAAAAAATATTTACTGAGGTAGCCTCCACTGCTTCATTGGGCAAAGAATTCCACAGATTCACCACCTCTGGGAAAAGCAGTTCTTCCTTAACTCCCTCCTAAATCTACACTCCCAAATCTTGAGGCTATGATCCCTAGTTCTAGTCTCACCTACCAATGGAAACAATTTCCCTGCCTCTATCTTATCTATCCCTTTCATAAGTTTATATGTTTCTATAAGATCTCCTCTCATTCTTCTGAATTCCAACGAGTACAGTCCCAGGTGACTCAATCTCTTCTCAAAGTCTAACCCCCCCCCACCCCATCTCTGGAATCAACCTGGTGAACCTTCTCTGCACCACCTCCAAAACTGGTTTATCCTCCTTCAAGTGAGGAGACCAGAACTGCACACAGTACCACAGTACTCCGGGCGGAGTAAAGGATGAAGAAGAAAGAAGCTGATAAGAGAGGCCGGGGATGATGGGAAGAAAGGGAATGAGAAGGGTCATCATAGGGAGGTGAAGGGAAAATGAAGAGAAGGGAAGGGATAAGTAGTGAACTGGAATGGGATATGCAAAACAAAAGATGGGAGAGTGAGGAGAAACTACTGGAAGTTAGAGAAATTGATGTTAATGCCATTGGTTTGGAGGCTACCCAGATGGAATATGAGGTGTTGTTCCTCCAACCTGAGAGTGGCCTCATTGTGGCAAGAGTGAAGGCAAAGGACTGACACGTTGACATGGGAATGGAAAGGTAAGTTGAAATTGGTGGCCTCCAGGAAATCCTGCCTTTTGTGGAGGATGGAGAGAAGGTCCTCAATGAAGCGGTCCCCCAGTTTATGTCAGATCACATCGATGTAGATGAGCCAGCACCGGGAGCATTGCATAGAATAGATGACCCAGAAGGACTCCCAAGTGAAGAGCTGCCTCACCTGGAAGGACTATTTATAACCCTGAATGGTGGAGAGGGAGTAGTTGAGTGGGGCAGGTGAAGCACTTGCCCCACTTACAGTCCTATAAAAAAGTCTTAGGCACATGTAAAAGAATTCAGTGAGACAAAGATGCCTTTAAAAATAATTAAATGAAAAGTTTCTAATTATGAAAAAAATACTATAAAGAGCAGTAAACAGTAAAACAATTAAATCAAATCACTATTTGGTGTGACCAACCTTGGCCTTTGAAACAACATCAATTCTCTTAGGTACATTGTTGTGCAGTTTTAAATGGAAATCAGCTGGTAGGTTGTTCCAAGCATCTTGGAGAACTTGCCACAGTTCTTACGTTGACTTTGGTTGCCTCGCTTGCTTCTGTCCCTCCAAGTAATCCAGACAGCCTTGATGAGGTTGAGATCAGGTCTCTGTGGAGGCCGTACTATCTGAAACCATAAGATTTGTGCACAACACTGTAAAGCCAGGAGGGAGATCAGTTTGAACGAACAAAGAAAACCTGTAGAGACCAGTCCTGCAGAAAGTGGAAATTCAGGAAGGTTCTCGAGGAAGGATCATGCTGTCGGTGGTAGAAGTTATGGAAAATTATGTGCTGGATACGGAGGCTAATGGGGTAATAAATAAGGATAAGGGAAACACTATCCCTGTTAAGGTGGCGAAGGATGAGGTGAGGGCAGATATACGGGAAGTAGAGGGTGACATTGATGGTGCTGGAAGGAAAACACATTCTTAGAAGAAGGAGGACATCTCAGATGTTGTGGGATGGAAAGCCTTATCCTGAGAACAGATGTGGTAGAACCGGCAGAACTGAGAAAAGGTAATAGCATTTTTGTAAGTGACTGGGTAGGAAGAGATATGTATAGTAAAAACAGTAAATTTATAAAAAATATTAGTAGACAGTCTGTCTCCAGAGATGAAGACAGAGAGATTGAGAAAGGGGAGAAAGCTGTCAGAGGTGGACCAAGTAAATTTGACAGTGAAGTGGAAGTTAGAGACAAAGTTCATGAAATTGACTGGCAACTAGTACAGTATGGATGCAAGGAAGCAGCGCCAATGCAGTTGTTAATGTAGTGAAGAAAGAGTTGGGAAGTGTTACCAAACTAGTCATACACCAAAATTCAAAATAAAATTGGGGATATTAAAATAATGTATTTTTCAGACCAGTTTATAACCCCTAGAGCTAAAAGATGCCCAATATACTAATGGTCAGCTATTTTAGAAAAATTTTTTGGGATTGTCTTGATAATATTACATAGATTGTGAGAGGCTCCTGTTTTAACTATCATTTTGGTGCATGTTTTTATACACTGTGGAAGCTTTAAGGTGAAATTGTAACTTACAATGATTGAAAAAGCCAAAGTCCACCCCATGTATTTTCTGAAGGTTTTCCAGCACTTAGATTCATTCAGCTCCAAAAATATGACTTTGTGTAAGAGAATTGCATGGACGAGAAGATTGTCATACACTGAATTTCTCTAACTCACACCCTGTTTTTATCTGCTTTATCCCTGCTGCATTCTTGAATAAAGGAATGTGAGACAATTTTGTTTTGTTTTTATTTGGCAGAATCCAGCAGCAGTTAGAGTGTGACTTTGCAAGATTGCAGATTCCCCACAGAGCAGGGTACTATTGAATACACACATGGCACTCTGCAAGTGCCCCCTGTCAGTTTCGCTCTGTGCAAAACATGGAAGTGTTTCCACATGGTTAATACCCATCTATGACCGTAAACAGTGAATCCTATAGATGTCTGAATATCTTGGTTCATTCAGTGATCATCTAGTATGCCGGCTGTATTTGAACCAAAGAAAGGCTACTTAATTGACAAAGGCGACCTGCTGAAACTTTGCCAAGTGTGCAACTGTATGTGAGCAAAGACCAGGGTTTCACCCTGAGCCACCAGTCACTGGTGTTGCATTTGATCAGCTGTTGAAGGATGTTACAGAGGAAAAATAGGCATTGCAGGTACCAAGACCAGCTTTGCTTCTTTCGAAATAAAATGTTGCCATGATAGCGTAGCAGTTAGCATGATGCTATTACAGCTCAGGACATCGGAGTTCAGAGTTCAATCCCTACGATCTCTATAAGATGTCTGTATGTCCTCCTTATGAACTGTGTGGCTTTTCCCTGGGTGCTTCAGTTTCCTCCCACAATCCAAAGATATACCAGGTAGGCTGATCAGTCAGTTGTCCTGTGATTGGGCGAGGGTTAAATCAGAGTTGTTGAGGACTGCTGGGCATTGTGGCTCGAAGATTGGACGGGCCTATTTTGCGATGTATTTCTAAATAAATAAATAATCTAGACGCATTGAATTACATGAAATTAAAACTCAACGCCATCCTGGTGGGATTTGAATTAGTGCTTCTCAATCAAGGGTCTCGAATTGTCAAGCAAAAGAACTGCAGAGGCTGGAATCTGAAATAAAAGCTGAAAATGATGGAGATAATCAGCAGATCAGGTAGCAGTATTAACTCTGGTTCATTCTCCATGGTTATTGTCTGACCTGCTGAGTATCTCCCAACATGTTCTGTTATATCAATGAAACAGAACTCTTCCTCCAGTACATAACGTAACCCTCAGACCACTGCACACCAACTTTTAAAAAAAGGTCAGCATTAAAATCAAGAATGTGCAGGAAGGAATACATAGCATTGTGTCCTTTAGTATATACTGTGCTTGAGGTATTAATTTCCTGAACAGATGGATGATTAAGAGGAATTTTCATAATGATGCAGCTGTTCACCATCTGTCCGCAGAAAGGGAAGCTACAGAGCTCAATGCAATGCAGGACTTCCTATAATATCTCCATGTGGTCCTGACCTCACTGATCTACTACTGGCTTACCAAAACCATGTGGCTGTGACTATCTGAAAAAAATGAACAAAATGGTTTTATTTAGTTTCTCTTTAGAAATATTCTGCAGAATAAGCCCTTCAAGCTGCACCACCCAGCAACGTCTGACAAATTTGATTTAACCTTAACCTAATCATGGGACAATTTGCAATGACCAATTAACCCACCCAGTACATCTTTGGCCAGTGGGAGGAAGCTGGTGAACCCAGGAAAAACTCACACATTCCACGGGGAGGGCGTGCTAAGATGACTTACAGAGGATGCCGGAAAAGGGGTGAGTGAGAATGGGATAGGATGGGATGGGGAAAGGGAGGGAATGAGCAGAGCTAAGACCAGTAAGGAGAAGGGGGATGCTAGAGAGGAGAACGCCTTAAGGATCCTTTTTGCTTCATGGAGTTTAATTGAAGATGCAGCAAGAAGGCACTTACAGAATGATCACAATTAAAAGTCCATGATAAACAAATTCACGCACAGCTGTTCACTATTAAGGAAATTCACCCTAACATTCCGGTTTTGTGGATCCAGCTTCGGCTTCTACACCGATTGACAACCCCTTTGGAGAACATCATACTTGCCTCAATTAATCCACTATTACTACTATTTTAGAATTAAGGAAAAGTCACATACTTTTACATTCTGCTACCTCCACTATCATAATAGAACAAATAGATAAATTTCCTTTACTTCGGCATGAGGACTACATGCCTTCTCACTATGTGTCATTGTATGTAAATCATCCTTCCAGCTAGGTGATGTATGTGACCATGGTCCTCTGAGGAAGGCAAAGGGAGGCCAGGTCAAAAGACTTTTGTAAATATTGGCTGTTAACCTGGTTAATCGGGTGGAGAAACTGTCTGTTTGGCCAAAAGGAATCTAGTCCTTACACAAAGCAGCCAGCGGCTGGAGACAGGTGTCAATGACATTATCTATTGCAGTTGTATAGTTCTTGGGAAAATCATCTGGATGGGGAATCTTCACAAGTAATGCAACACAGAAATAGGCCCTTTCATCTCTCATGTCTATGTGATAACATTTAGCAGCGCTAGATCTATACCTTCAAGGTATTGGTAATCCAACTGCTTGTCTAAGTTCCCCTTAGATGTCTGAGTGCCATCACCACCCATAAACAGTGTTTTCCCATAGTTCAGTCACCCTCTGAGAGAAAGAGTTCTTCCTCAGATCCCCTCTAAGCTCCAAGCCATTGCTAGTGACTTCACTGGGTGCTACATGTTCCATTATTCGAGAAGAAAATCAGGGATAATCCTGGAAACGACAGACTGGTGAGTCTCAAGTCAGTTTTAGGGACGGTTACTACAAAGAATTCTCAAGGATTGGATTTGGGAGCATTTAGAGGAAGCTCGCGTGGTTTTGTGCAGGGCAAATTGAGTCTAACAAACTTGATTGATTTTTTTTTGACAAGGTGACCAGGGTGATTGATAAAGATAGAGCTGTGAAAGCTCTCTATATGGATTTTAGTAAGATGTTCATCATGGTCACTCATGGGTGGCTCATCTAGAAGATAAGATATATGGGAGCCTTGGTGAATTGGCTCCTCGGTAGAAGACAAAGGATAGTGGTCAAAGGGACTTACTCCAGTTGGAGGTCTGTGATTAACAGTGTTCCACAGGGATTTCTGCTGTTTGTGATGTATATAAATGACCTGGATAAAAATGTAGTTGGGTGGGTTAGTAAGTTTGAAGATAATACGAAGATTGGTGGTGTTTGTGCATGGTGTAGATGACTGACAAAGAATAAAATAGGATATAGATCAGTTGCAGATATGAGTGAAGAAATGACAGATGGAGTTAAACCCAGCCAAATGTGAAGTGTTGCACCAAATGTGAAAAGACAGTGCACTGTTAAGGGCAAGACCCTTAACAATTTTGATGAGCAGAGAGTTGTTGGGACCAAGTTCGTCGGTCCCAGAAAGTAAGTACACTGGTTGATAGGGTGGTTAAGAAGGCAAATGACATACTTGACTTTATTACTTGAGGCATTGAGTTCAAAAGTAAGAAAGTTATGTTGCAGCTTAATAAAACTTCAGTGGAGGTGGAGAATTAAAATGTGTGGCCACTGGGAGATCCTGCTTTCTCTGGTGGACAGAGCGTAGGTGTTCAGCGAAACGGTCTCCCAGTCTGCGTCGGGTCTCACCAATATATAAAAGGCCACACCGGGAGCACCAAATGCTGTATATCACACCAGCTGACTCACAGGTGAAGCGTCACCTCACCTGGAAGGACTGTCTGGGGCCCTGAATGGTGGTGGGGGAGGAAGTGTAAGGGCAGGTGTAGCACTTGTTCCATTTACAAGGACAAGTGCCAGGTGGGGGATCAGTGGAAAGGGATGGGGGGGACAAGTGGACAAGGGAGTTGTGTAGGGAACAATCCTTGTGGAAAGCAGAACGGGGGGGGGGGGGGGGAGGCAAAGATGTGCTTGGTTGTGAGATCCCATTGGGGGTCGCCCTTGTTCTGTGACCCTTTTGTCAATCAACTTTCCAGCTCTTAGCTTCATCCCTCCCCCTCCCACTTTCAGATCTCTTACTATCTCTTCTTTCACTTAGTCCTGATGAAGGGTCTCGGCCCGAAATGTCGACTGTACCTCTTCCTATAGATACCGCCTGGCCTGCTGCGTTCCACCAGCATTTTGTGTGTGTTGCTTCAGTTAGAAGGTGTTTTTGAATGTTTTCTTGTAAGATTCCTCAAATAATGAATCTCTCAGGCATCTTTTAGCCTATCACTGAATTGACAACACTCAGACAATTTCTTCAATTCAGCCATTTAAGTTAAAATGTACTCCTCTTCCTTTTGATACCACTTATGAAACTTAAAGTGTTCTGTAATCAACAATGTTTTCAGTACTGAATGTTTCTACATTGCATTCACAATATCAGCAAAACTCATTTTGGCTGGTTTGATTGAGGCAGTTAAACTTCAAAGTAAACTATATGCCTTTCCAAGTATTGTACTCAGTAACACTGGCACTTGCTTTTCATTGGCTGTTTAATTTGCTTCAAAATACTGCTCAATTCATTCATTTTAGATAATCCTGTTATCTGTTGTGCAATCGAGTGAGTTCAGACAGTATTTCTGATCAGCCATTTCTGCTTTTAATTTATTTATTATTATTATCACCCAGTATTCACTGTTCATGAGCCTGTGAATTTCATCTGTTTTCTGTCGTTTTTTAATGCGACTGTCTCTCTCTCCCCTTCTGAAGAAAAACATGCTGAGTTTCAACAAATAGGTATTCGTCATGGGTTTGCTTTAAAACTTCTTGGCACCACTGTTATGCTTTATAACTCCAGAAGCTAATCAAAGGAAAGACACGGGAGTCATGGATATGTCATAGCTTTTCTTTAGTGAGGTGCTCACATATAACGTGCTGGCATAATAACGTATGCCATTCACACAATTCTTACAGTTAGCACTTAATGAATTATGTAAACAAAGGCTGCTTAATCAATCATAATATTCAAAATATTACTCAAATATTACTGAAATAGTAAATACAGAACCATCCTCACCTATCTACCTGTCACAGATGGTTTCTATCTATGAGTATTGGTAGATGGACCACAGTAAATTCCTTCAGGAACAAAGTCTTCTTTGTCACAATATTGACACTCATCAGCATGTGGCTTATTGCTCTATTCTAAATTAGATTTAGAGCTGATATACCACTCGAGGTTCAGGGTACATAGAGTGCTAAATACTGTGCCATCAACAGTAGCAGAAGTATACCCTGACAAAATCTGTAATCTCAACCTCCCAGCAGTTTGCTTATTCTGGAATGCCGCCCAAGTCCGGGAATCAACACTGGCTCAAATTAGAAAATGGAAAACCCTGCTAGCTGCTGCAACAGATATACCTGCAGTGAGATAGCATGTCTGGAGAATCACAGCACAGGGCTGTCCTGCATGCATGCAAGTTTAGATAGAGTTGGCAGGGTATGCAATCCTTGAATCAATGGATCTGATCAGAAGTGACTCCGTAGTAAATAGTGAAAAGCAATTTAATACCCAATCCCCTTCCCTTCAGGCAGTCCCTCAGGATTGATGGTGACTTGCAACCACCCTGGTTTGTAGGTTCTGAAGCCCAAACACTTTTACAAAGGGGGCCAGAGTAAGCTGTCACAGTGGGCAACTGGGTAGTTTGTGATGTGAATATAGAACATAGAATAGTACAGCATATTACAGGCCCTTCCGCCCACAATGTTGTGCCAACCTTCAAACCTTGCCTCCCATATAACCCCCCCCCCCCCATCTTATGTGGTGTGCTCCTTTCACCAACTACACCTACCTACAGTGTGCTCCCAGCGTGCAGCCTTGAGAATGTTAATATCGTCCTCAATACTCTTTTTCCACATTAAAGATTTATGGGCCTAAGTTTTGCTGGAGTCACTGGGATGTTGCACTTCTTCCAGGAGGCTTTGAGCATACTCTGGATTCTATTTCTCCTTCCACCTTGCCTCAGTAGACAGTCTGCTCAGAGAATCTGGTGTTGGATGTGTGAATGACATGGCCTGCTCTATCAGAGAGTAACCAGGGCCTCCATTCAGGAAAGGTTGGATTCAGAGAAGACATTTATAGCCTAGTTCACTTATCCCTCCAATTGGAAAGACAAGCTTGGTAGACACACTTGTATTTGGTTACTGTTCAGTTCAGTGCATCTATACAAAGGACAAGATCAAAACATTTGCCATATCCTTAGCTGGAAGTATCCTGCATTTGAGCTCCCTTGGTTTTTTATGTGATATTTATCATTGTGAATCAACCCATTTGATTCACTCCTTATGATATAACTCAGTTAATTGGACATAACTAAAGGTTATAACAACCCAATAATAATAACAACCCACTTCTGTTGAAATTGTACCACAGCCAAACCATTACAGATACAGCACAAAGTGAAAAGTTGTGCACTCGTTCCAGTTCATATTAGTATAATCAGCAATTTGATATATGTGTCACATCTATCGTAAATGTAATTGGCTATCGTTAAATATTAGTGATCTCGATCTTATAACATTACTACACGTGTCTAAATATCTTCAGTTTCTTCATCAAAGGCTTCCATAAAGCCACTAATTGATGAGTTATCAGTCATTATCTGTTAATGAAATTTTCTGTATCCTCATGTAGCAAGGTGTGCTCAACACTCAGGGCAGAGACCATAATGCCAAAATAACAAAAAAGTCTAACCATCTCAGTTTGCTGTTAAGTCACATGAGCAGCATTAAATCTGCCAACATGTATAACACTGGGTTCATCAATGATCATAAATTTAGCTGGATCATAAGTTTTATACATCTAAGAGCAGATTGGAGACTGAGAAACCCATGATGAATGACTCACCTCCTGACTTCCTTTTGACTTTCCAATATCTATGTTGGGATTGTAAAGGAATGCTTCATACTTGCTTGGATAAATACAGCTCCAAGAACACAAATTAGTTCAACAGAATTCTTTGCTTGATAGACAACTATTGGAAAGACTAAAATACATTCTTCCCTGCCATGTGCATCCTCCACCCCAAATGGCACACCAAGGATGCAATATGCACTATCATTAAGACACTTTGTAGTTTCTTTGATAACATCTTCCAAATCCCTAGCCTTCACTATCTGAAAATATCAGTCTGGTACACTGCTACTTGCAAGTTCCCTCAAGTCAAACAAATTACTGTTCCTCTCTCTTCACTAAGTCATGCTCTTAGACCTCCTGACCCAACAGTAATATTTCTGCAGTACATCCTGCCACAGTGGGAGGACTGCAACATATCAGAAATTTGCTTTAGCACCCCTTTTCAAAGGCACTTACAAATTTGGTATTAGCATCAGTGCTTACAATCCAATGAAAGTAGGGCCCAAAGTGGTCTTGGAGGGGAATTTCACTGGAGTAAATAATTTAGGTGAAGTTAGGGAAATAGTGTAAACAAAATGATTGAAAAGTTAGTTTCTTAAAAGTACAAGAGTACATCATCAATGTGATGAGCTAGCAGCTGCTGCTCCTTTTGCACCATGCGCTTTCTGACTCCCATCCCCCACTATCGCTGTGATGCACTAAATTTCAGCATGATAAAGATGTTAAAACAATTAAGGAAAAGCCAGACAGTATTGGCCAAAAATAACAGTGCATCAATGTGCATAGATTGAGGTACTGATTGTATCACTGCCAAATTGCAATTACAACCTAAGATGATCAATCATGCAAAGCAAAAGTCAAATGCTGCTTCAAGATCACTAACATGAAGGACCCTGGCATCTGTCCAATGTTTCAATGTGCACTTGTGCATTAAACTGAGAATGATCAACCTGATTTGCTTGATTCTGACACCTCGCTGAAAAAATTGAAATACAAGACACGAACAAGTACCAAGCATGTCTGCGTAAGCACCGGAGTAGTTCATAGCTTCTGAATATCTGTTGCACCCACTCATTGAAAATAAAATGCAAGCTCACCCTGCTTTACACCTATCAACGAAGTTCAGAGCTCATGACTTCAAAGAAGAGATCTAAAGAAATGTGCCCAAGGGTACAAGCAAGCTCTGTCCAAAATGAATTAGATCTTCAAAAGAGAGGTATTTTATGGTACCTGTGCTGCAATCATAGTAATTGAGGTGTTCAGAACTAAGTGGGACTTTAGGCTAGCATTATTATGTCAATATTTTGCCTGCCTTAGGTGTATATCCTAGTTCCTGAAGGTTGTCAAAATCAAGGGAGGAAGTGGCTATAATTCCCACTACCTATTAAATGCTCCCAAAGGTGTGCATCTCAAATAGCCTCTGACAGCCAAGTCCAGCTCCTGGAGTTCATGTGTGGCTTAGCTACTAGGCAGGGCAGAAGCATTTCTACTGACAGAAGAAGAGGCAAAGGTCAAAGTTGTGTTACTGGTGTGTTAAATCCAGATGCTTAAGGCAGATGGAGCTCGCCAGACATGGCAGCTCATCTAGGAGAACTCTGATCTCCAAACTCCACTCCCAGAGAAGACTTAGGGAATAAAATCCAAAGCTAGAGTCCCTAAGTCAGTCCTACATTGAGTTCAGTGCTGACTGGCAACTCATGCGACCTTGCTGGTGTCAACCTGTATTGGTCTCTGTCGTTTCTTTGGATTCATCAGCTGCTTGGAGAAGGGGACCACTCTGCAGGGGCAACAGCTTACTCTTCATATGATAATTGGCTATTGAAGTGTCTCTCTAAATGTCTCCTTGCTGGCATTCAGAACAGGTGCACCTCAAGGATGCATGCCTAGCCCATTGCTCTACTCTCTACATTCATAACTGTATGACATTAAAATTAATGTCCTTCCCCACTCCTTTGCAATTGGTTAACCTTATGATATTGATGAGTTAAGATGGGCAGAGAAATGAAAAAAGGAATTTAATTGAAAAAGTCTGAAGCGAATCTAGGAAATACTGAGAAATAGAGGGACCTTGCTATGCCCAAGGTGATAATAAGGAGTACTTGCCTTCATTGGTCAGGATATCAAAGATAAGAGTGGGGAGTTTATGGTACAACTTTATACTGTGTGTTGTTCTTGCCAATCTATGGAACTGCACTGGAGAATGTGCAGAGAAGCTTCACCAGATCATTGCCTCAAATGGAGCATTTCAGCTATCAGGAGACAAAGGACAGGCTGGGTTTTTTCCCTTGTGCTTGGAGAGCTGAGTTATAGACAGAGGTTGAGCAGGTTAAGTAAGACATTATTTATTGGAGCATAGGAAAAGTAGGGTGGTGATCTTATAGAGGTGTATCAAACCATGAGGGGTATAGGTAGGACACAGTTTTTTCCCCCAAGATTGGGGACCTGATTAACAGGGCATAGCCTTAAGCTGAAAGTAGATTTAATAGAAATCTGAGAAGAAGTGTTTTCACCCAGAGGGTGATCTACATATATGGAATGAGGTACCAGGGGAAGAGGTTCAGGTAGGTTAATTGACAAATAGGCACTTGGATATGTACATAGATAGGAGGTAGATGGCCTAAATATGTGCAAATGGGACTTGCTCAACTGGATATCTCTATTGTTTTAAACCCCCCCCCCCCCTCCGCCCCCCACAATTCTTTGATTTATGACTCTGTGATAAGCAAAATAAAAATGAAAGCAAAAGTCGGCTCGGCACAGGCAAGAAGTGATGCATTGAGACAGAGCAATACTTAAATATTCTACTCACAGGATGTGTGATGCAGCTCAGTTTTCATAAGCTGCAGTGCTTGGACCAAAAACCAAATCGGGGAAAATATTCAAAGCCATCTCAGATATTACACTGGGAAAAATGCAGTCAACAATAAGATCACTCCATAATTTAGCTCAAAAGAAGAGATAAGACCTGGAGCAAATCAAGCATGATCATATTGAAAGACAATGCAGGGTTGCGCCTGCTCCTATCTTCTTATCATTTTCCTATCATGTTCTTAGTCATGAGTCAAGATTCTTTGATGCAATTTCCAGTACACAAGTGTAAAAGAGAATGAAATACAGCAGTAATAAAAACACAATAAATATAAATGCATAAAATTTATTATATAGTATGTTCACAAAATGATGCTTGGTACAGGGGTTTCTGTACATAAGTTGACTCTGACAGGACATGATGTAGTAGTGGTGGTGAAGTGGGTAGTGGGTGAAGGTACCAACCTTATTGCTTGGGGTACGTAACTGTTTTTGAGTCTAGTGGTCCTGGCTGCTTCCTTCATGGGAGTGGCACAAACAGCCCTTGAGCAGAGTGGGTAGGATCCTTCATGATATTGTTGACCTTTTTCTGGCACCTTTCTGTATGTACAATATGTCCTTAATGGTGGGTAGGGTGATGCAGTTGATACATTGGACAGCTTTGACTACCCTTGTGGGGCCTTCCTGTCTCCCGCAGTCCAGTTTCTGTACAATGCAGTGGTGCAGCATGTTAGAATGCACTCTAAAGTACGTCTTTAGAAGGTTGTCAATATTGATGTGAATAGTACAGCTCTCTTCGGCCTCCTCAGAAAGTAGAGACATTGGCGATCTTTCTTGACTGCGCAGGACGTGTAATGGAACAATGAGAGTTTGTGCGAGATATAGAGCAAGATCAGTAACAAATCTCTGGGCAATGTGAATCGCTTCCTTATCTCAGCTGAGTTCTTACCATCTTACTTAGTCTTGAGAGGACACTCTGTGAGAATTACCCAAACCTTTGTCCCCCTCACTAAATCTTGGGCTCCACTACAATGAGCCAGATAAGGTCTGTATCAAGTGCAGCAGTTAGTACTGTTTTTGCACAGCTTCACTAACTCTAATTCAAATCTGTCCTCCAGTGCTGTCTGTGTGGAGTTTGCATTTTAAGCCTGTGACTACATGGGTCCGGCCCTGTGTTTTCAAATTTTTTTCTACATTATAAAGTTGTGCCTGTTGGCAAGTTAAACAGCTAGTGAAATTACCCCAAGCTGAGCCATGTGGCAGGAGAATCAGAGGGAAATTTATGTGTATATGGAAGAGAATAAGTTACAGGGAAGTCAATGGGGAATAGAATTGATGGGATTGTTCTGAGAGGTGGGTGGAACAGTGCAAATTCCATACATATGGGATGAAAAAGATGCTTGCAGTCAGTTACGCTAAATATTCTATTCCATTGAAAGCTAGGCTGCGTACTTCAGTCAGGAGTAGAATGAGCACATTCCATGTCTTGCAAAATCTTGGGACTGAATGTTCACCAATAATATTGTTCTTAGAGAACTGATTTTCAGCTACACTGAGTACATAGGAAGCTTGTGGGCTTTAGAGGCTGGAACACATGGAGCATATTTCATAAGGTCATTATCCAAAGACTGAGCTCTATGGCCAGCTTACAATGAAAAGCAGGATCAAAACTCTGAAGAATCAAGAGTCCAGCAGATTTGTCCGAAAAGTTTCAGGACTCAAACTCCTGCTCACAGTTGCTCAATCCGGGTCAAGGTCAGTATGAGGTCACTGCAGGGTGCTACCAGACAACACAGAGCGGGGGCCATGGACAAGCCAGTTGAAAGACTCGGCTCCATCCTCCTTTGGATGACCATGTAGAACATGCAGTGGTTCAGCACAGGAAGAAGCCCTTCAGTCCATAATGTCTTTGCCAACCACGATGCCAGCCCAAACTAATGCTGCACAATGATCTACATCTCTCTATTGCCTGCTTGTTCATGATCCTGTCTAAATGGTTCTGAAATGCTGCTATTGTATCTGCTTCCACCGCTTCTCCTGGCAGCCTACTCCAGGCACTTACCACTCCCGGTGTGAAACATTGATCTCTTTTTGCACTTTGTGCTCTAAAGCCTCCAAAGCCTGCAAATCCTCCCTATAATACAGCGACATGAACTACACACATTACTCCAAACGTGGCCTGACCGAAGTTTCATGCAACTGCAAAATGATTTCCTGACTTTTGTACTCAGTACCCTGACTGATGAAGACAAGCATGCCATAAGCATTCGATTCCACCCTCTCTACTGGTGTTGTAACTTTCAGGGGGCTGTGGACTTGTATCCCTAGATCCCACAATATGTCACTGCCAGCCACTTTAGAAAACTTTGCTGTTTATTCCTCAAACTGCTCTCCCATGCAGCTACACAGACCCATTTGCTACCAAAATTTCTCCTCATCTGACAAAACATTGGATGGCCTTTTACATAACACCCATCATGTTCCATTATAAATGCAACTAATCATCCAGAAAATTAAGATGCAAGGGATCCATGGTGCATTGGTCATTTGGATTCAGATCTGGCTTCAGACAGAAAGTACTTGTCAAAGGGACTTATTCTAGCTGGAGGTCTGTGAATAAAGGTTTTCCACAGGGATCTGTACTGTGATCTCCACTGCTTGTGATGTATATAAATGAAAATGTAGGTGGGTGTTTGTGGATAGTCAGTTTGCAAATGATACGAAGATTGGTGGTGTTGTGGATAGCGTAAAAGGCTGGCAAAGAATATAGTGGGATATAGATCAGTTGTAGATATGGGTTGAGAAATGGCAGATGGAGTTTAACCCAGTTAAATGTGAAGTGTTGCACCTTGGTAGGTCAAATGCAAAGAGACAGTACACTATTAAAGGCAAGAGTCTTAAATGTGTTGATGAAGAGATGGATCTCGGGGTTCAAGTTCATAGCTCCATGAAAATGGCTACACAGGTTGATTGGGTGGTTAAGAAGGTATATGGCATATTTTCCTTTTTTTATTCAAGGCATTGAGTTCAGGAAGTTCTGTTGGAGCTTTAAAAATGCTTGTTAGGCCTCATCTGGAGTGTTTCATACTGTCCTGGTTGCTCCATTATAGGAATGATTTCGGGGCTTTGGAGAGGGTGCAGAAGAGGTTTACCAGGAAGCACATTAGAGAGCATGTGCTATAATGAGAGGCTGAACAAACATGGATTGTTTTCTCTGAAGCAGCAGAGCCTGAGGGGAGATTGGATAGAGGTTTTAAAGATTATGAGAGGTGTAGATAGAGTAGACAAATTGCATCTTTTTTCTCAGGGTTGAAATATTTAAAACCAGAGAACATGCATTTAAGGTGAGGGGGGTAATTTCAAAGGAGATGTGAATGGCAAATTTTTTTACACAAAGAGTAGTGTGTGCCTTGAAATGCACTGCCTCGGGTGGTGGTAGAGGCAGATACATTAGAGGTTTTTGACAGACATTTAGATAGGCACATAAATGTGAGGAAAATGGAAGGATATGGACATTCTGAAGACAGAGGGGATTAGTTCAGATGACTATTTCATTGCTAATTTAATTAGGCTGACATAACATTGTTGGCTGAGGGGCCTGTTCCTGTGCTGTACTGTTCTATGTTCTATGTTCTAATGCTGCTCCATGGAATATAATCAGATGTCTTCTCATCCTTGCTTTTAAAACCCTTCTTAGCATCATCCCTCCTGTCTGTGAAACCTTCTCCTTCCCTGTAATTCTCTGAGATCTCACTGTTCCAGATCACCTGTGTGTTATTGACATATTAGATCCACTATTGGCAATTGTGCCTTCAGCATTCGAGGCTCTGAGATTTGGCATTCCATTACCAAACTCAGATTTCTATCTCTTCATCCTTCTCTAAGATGATCCCAAAAACTTACCTTTTACACCTTATGCCACTCACTGCCAAATTTTGAAGGCTCAATATCTCTGGATACTGGAAATATGAAACAAAAACTGAAAAATCTGTCTTCAAACTGAAAAATCCGTTCTGCTCACAAACAAAAGAAAATCTGCAGATGCTGGAAATCCAAACAACACACACACAAAATGCTAGAGGAACTCAGCAGGCCAGGCAACATCCATGGAAAAGAGCACAATCGACGTTTTGGACCCAGACCCTTCAGCAGGACTTGAGGAAAAAAGCCGAGGAGCAGTTCTGTTTCTCTTTTCATAGATACTGCCTAACCTGCTGAATGTTTCCAAAGTTTTCTGTTTTTATTTGTTTCAATCACAACTTCTGTTGGATAACACACTCTCAAAAGTCATTAAGACCATATGCATCACATAGCACCACAATGGCAATGGCACCACATTTATTAAAAGGATAAGTTGCTTAATATTGCATTTATTCTCTGTCTTCCAAAGGCTGTAAAACGCTTAGTTCAACCAGAGTTGATATGATAGACTAATTTCCTATCTATCAAGCTTGTTAAAAATAAATCATATCTGATTATCTTCCACTCATTACATTGCTTTGTGGAGATATTGCTTTGCTTTTACTGGGAGAACTTTTATAATTTATGCAGTATTTCTCCTGTTCTTGACTCTTCTGTGATATGGAGAGTTTGCTGTGAATCATTGCCAAACCAAACTTCAATTGATTGGTCGATAGTGTATTTTCAATGAATATCCTATTTTATGTAGAAATTCCTGCTTGCAGTGAGATACAGCAGCTGAGGCAGAGTGGATTTTTTTCATCGATCATGCTGTTTTCTGCGCACATTCAGCCCAAAAGCAGGATGGAAAATCAATGGTCTGGTGCACAGACTCTCAGCAGAAAACCATCCCAATATAACTCTCTCACCGGGCCTCGTATACAAAGTTGGCTCATTAGTTAACTCTGCAAACAGTCACGTGACTCAGCAGTGAGACGGTCACCTTAAAAAATATATGTCCAGGGACAGTATGATTTGGGGTTCAACCAAACAGGAATTTTGGGATGTTCCAGTTAAGGAAGGTTGATTGTAGTGAATGCTGTGCAAATACTGCTCACACACAATTATCAGTCATCAAGAATTGACAGATCGTACACCAGCATAAAATTAAAAAATAAAGTATATTTTCGAGTTTTTCTACTTTATCAAAAAGTCAACAGGAAAAGATAGCTAAAAGGGCCCATGACAGTTAAACCAGAATCGGAATCAGGTTTATTATCAACGGCATATGACGTGAAATTTGTTAACTTAGCAGCAGGAGTTCAATGCATTACATAATATAGAAGAAAAAAATAAAATAATAATAATACATAAATAAGTAAATCTTATTCAGTATATGTCATACAGTACGTGTATATTAAATAGATTAAAATTTGTGCATGAGACAAAACTACTATATAATTTTTAAAAAGTGAGGTAGTGTCCATGTGTTCAATGTCCATTTTGGAATCAGATGGCAGAGGGGAAGAAGCTGTTCCTGAATCGCTGAGTGTGTGCCTTCAGGTTTTTGTACCTCCTACCTGATGGTAACAGTGAGAAAAGTGCATGCCCTGGGGGCTAGAGGTCCTTAATAATGGACACTGCCTTTCTGAGACAGTGCTTGTTAAAGATGTCTTAGGTACTTTGTAGGCTAGTACCTAAGATGGAGTTAACTAAATTTACAAGCTTCTGCAGCTTCTTTTGGTCCTGTGCAGTAGCACCTCCCCCACCCCCATACCAGAGAATGATGCAGCCTGTCAGAATGTTTTCCACCGTACATCTACAGAGGCTTTTGAGTGTATTTGTTGACATAACAAATCTCTTCAATTCCTCATAAAATATAGCCGCTGTCTTGTCTTCTTTATAACTGCATCGATCAGTTGGGACCAGGATAGATCCTCAGAGATCTTGATACCTATGAACTTGAAACTGCTCACTCTCCTCACTTCTGATCTCTATGAGGATTGGTATGTGTTCCTTCCTCTTAACCTACTGGAAGTCCACAATCAGTTCTTTCTTCTTACTGACATTGAGTACCAGGTTGTTAGTGCATCACCACTCCACTAGTTGGCATATCTCACTCCTGTACACCCTCTTGTCACCACCTGAGATTCTACCAACAATGGTTGTATTGTCAGCAAATTTATAGATGGTATTTGAGCTATGCCTAGGCACACAGTCATGAGTGTAGTAGAGCAGTGGGCTAAGCACACACCCCTGAGGTGCACCAGTGTTGATTGTCAGCGAGGAGGAGATGTCCTCACCAATCCACACAGATAGTAGCCTTCTAGTTAGGAAGTCAAGGATCCAGTTGCAGAGGGAGGTACAGAGGCCCAGGTTCTGTAACATCTCAAACAGTGTTGTGGAAATGATGATGTTAGATAGTGAGCTATAGTTGATGAGCAGCTCCCTGACATAGGTGCTTGTGTTGTCCAGGTGGTCTAAAGCTGTATGGAGAGCCATTGATATTGCATCTGCCATTGTCTTATTGCGGCGATAGGCAAAATGCAATGGTTCCAAGAGGCAGGAGTTCAGTCTAGTCATGACCAACCTCTCGAAGCATTTCATCACTGTAGATGGGCTGCTACTGGGTGATAATCATTAAGGCAGCTCACATTATTCTTCTTTGGCACTGGTATAATTGTTACCTTTTTGAGGCAAGTGGGAACTTTAGGAGTGAGAGGCTGAAAATGTCCTTGAATACTCCCGTCAGTTGATTGGCGCAGGGTTTCAGAGCCTTACCAGGTACTCAGTCAGGACCTTCCATATTGTGAGGGCTCACTCTCTTTAAAGACAGGCTATCCTAACGTCGGCCTCTGAGACAGAGATCACAGGGTCATCAGGTGCAGCAGGGATCTTCACAGCTGTAGTTGTGTTCTCCCTTTCAAAACAGGTATAGAAGGTGTTGAGTACATCTGGTAGTGAAGCATCGCTGCCATTGGGTTTTGCTTTCTAGGAAGTAGTGTCTTGCAAGCCCTGCCAGAGTTGTTGTACATCCGATGTCACCTCCAACCTCATTCGAAACTGTCTCTTTGCTTTTGTAATGGCTCTCTGCAAATCATACGTGGTTTGCTGGTACAGGGCTGGGTTGCCAGACTTGAATGCCACAGATCTAGCCTTCAGCAGATGACGTACCTCCTGGTTCATCCACATCTTTTGGTTTGGGAATGTACAGTAAGCCTTTGTAGGCACACACTCATCCACACAGGCTTTAATTAAGTCAGTAACAACTGCATCATACTCATCCACGTTTGAAAATGAATCCCTGAATAGAGTCCAGTCGACCGTTTCGAAGCAGCCCTGAAGGCGCTCCTGTGCTTCCCTTGTCCATACCTTCTTCGTCCTCCCTACTGGTGCTGCAGTCTTCAATCTCTGCCTATACTCAGGGAGTAGAAGTACAGCCAGGTGATCAGACTTCCCGAAGTGAGAGTATGGAATAGCACGGTAGGCATTCTTGATGATCCAGTGTGTTTTTTTTCCTTCTGGTATATTGTAAGTAATCTGTTGATGGTAATTGCTGAGTGATTCTTTTCAGACTAGCCTGGTTAAAATCTCCCAAAACGATGGTGAGGGTATTAGTGTGCGCTGTTTCGTGCATGTTGATCCCATTGCTTAGATCATCTAATGGTCCAGTACATAACCAGTCTAAGTATGCACAGAAATGCTGGAGCTTGTTTCTGTATTAGCTATGTGTATTGCTTTAATCATGGCACTGAATCCCCTTCACCAACCACAGGCAGAGTTTGCCTTCTTGGAATGCTTCACCTCACAAAGCAGTCCCCTTCAGATGGGACCCACCAGGCCCCTTCTCTGGTGCTCTTCTCTCCGCACCTCCCACCAAGAAGACCCTGAACCAGACTGTCCTTTAGGAAACTCTTCTTGCCTAGCTCTCTCCAACCTCCTCTTGCATCCCACTGGGCAGAAACCTAGAACACTTACCCAGAGAGTCCTGATTGGCTGATGCAACATTCTCAGGTTGAGCAACATGACTCCTTATCTTTAGCCAAAGCCAAAACTTGCCAAATAGTGGAACACACAGCTTTTCCAGAAAACTGCTAAAATAAAAATTCTTCACAACATAGCAGTAGAAATCTTACCCATGAGGTTACATAATTATTAGAGGGAAATCATAAAAGATGCATACAATGAAATATAGTCATCAGTTTTGGCATCCTTAAAATAAAGTGCAGTAAAATTATCTAAGGGAGCTGATAAACCAAGACACTTAATTGCTTTATTGAGCAATTTCTTTCAGTAAAGAATTAATGGATACAATATTCGGTGGTGCGGTAGTTTGGATATATGTTTATTAAGTGATGAAATTAAGAACTCCTTTCCCTTATGCTGTACAAGTCTAACATTAAGTTAAGTAGTCAGAGTTCATTTCTTGTTGGAAAAAACTCCAGAGTGTGATCAATTCATGTTACATCAGAAATTACTGTTCCATTGTCAGTCTCATTCACAGATACTGTAGTTGAAGGGTGTTGTGGGAAATGGAAATGTCACTCTAGTGATGTTGGACTAAACTTCTGAAATTAATGTTGAAATATAGTATATTGGTCTAGTACAGATGTAGTTTTACTTTATTCCTGACTCAGGTTTGATCTCATCTAGAAGTGACTGATGATTACACTTAGAACTGAGTAACCCAGGGGAAATTCATGCCCATCTCATATAAGACACAAGAAAATGTCCAGAAAAATGACAGATAATGACCTTTTCTAGATTTTCTGTGGTTCTTCTACCAGGATTATATTGCGGTTCTTCTACTGAGGTTACATGTGGATGTAGAAAGTCAAAAACTCCTCAGAATTATTATCAATTAACAAGGAGTAGCCCAGCAAAGAAAACTCAATTTTCTGATGTCAAATATAGTGTAAATCCATATTGGTTAAATATAGTGAAGAGAATCACTGTTAGCATCCATCTAAAAATATTGGGGTCTAATCCAAAATTATTTCAGGAATGTATTTATAACCAGAAAAGCTCCATCTCCTTTCTAATTTGTTGGAATTATGAGTTACTTACAATGGGAATATTTGCTTTCTGCTTTGGATTTTCATTCACCTGTAAGTTCTCCCATTGTTTCAAATGATAAACCAATTACTTTTAGGGTTCAATCATAGCTAGCATGATTCAAGGAGATGAACTCTCTCTATTTGCAAAGAGAGTTTTTGCTTGCATAGCAGTACAGCACAAACAAGGAGGCATTGAAGGTATCTGTAGTGTTTCCTTGAAAGGATGTAGATTCAAATTATTGAGAGTAGGTGTGGCCTTTAGAGGCATAAATAGAACAATTCAGACATAGGCTGTATTTCAACTTGTGTATGTGGAGAACTTTGTTCCTCCTGTGTTGACTCAAGGATTAGTCCACAGCATCTATAGTTGTATTTTTGTGATTTGACTCAAGGATTTCTGAACTACAGTCTTTTCACTGGAAGATCTTTCCTACAGTGACTTTGAGAATTCAGACATTGTAAGTGAAACCAGCACTTCTCTAATTTCTCTTTAAAAGATGGTTGTGAGCCACCTTCTTGAACTGTTGCAATCTATGTGATTAAGGTACAGTACTTCCACATTGGTTATTAAGTCCAGTGATAGAAAAGAACAGTGATATATTCTTGAGTTAGGGTGGTTGTGATTTAGTGAAGCACTTGTTGATGGTGCCACTCCCATTAAGATTATTGTCCATGGACTTCTCCAAGATAGAAGCTGCAGTATTGGCCTGTACTGTCAGGGAAAAGAAAATCTCTGCAAATTGTTTTTGTCACCTCATAGACTGCAGTCACTGCGCAGAATCCCAGTCAAGGAAGATTTTCTGTGCCAGGTGGATTAATCTTTCTGGATCACATCTGAGTTGCATATATCCAAGCAAATGGAGATTATCTTAAATTAGATTAGCTTTATTTGTCACATATACCTTTAAACATCAAAATACACAGTGAAATGTGTCATTTGTGTCAATGACCAACACAGTCTAAGGATGTGCTGGGGACAGCCTGCAAGTGTCACCATAATTATGCCATAGCAACATAGTTATGTTTGCTAATCCTAACATTTATGGAATGTCAGAGGAAACTGGAGCACCTGGAGGAAACACTCGTGGTCACAGGGAGAACATATAAACTCCTTAAGACAGTGGCAGGAATTGAACTACAATCTTCTGATTGCTGACACTGTAAAATGTAACACTAATCACTATGTTACTGCATCACCCACTCCATAATGCACTCGTGATTATTATGGAGATAATAATAATATGGAGATCACAGATTTGTGATCTGTGGATTGCATCTGGAGGTGAGTCATCAGGCAAGAGGTATAAAAGCCTTAGGTCTCACATCACTAGGTTCAGGAGCAAGTATTAACCCACAACCATCAAGCTCCTGAACCAGTGTGGATAATTTCCTTCACCTTAACTCTGAATTGATTCTGCAACCTGCAGACTCACATTCAAGGACTCTTTACAACTCATATTTTCAGTATTAATTTTAATTTGCACAATTGTCTTCCTTTGCACATTGATTGTTTGTCAGTCTTTATTAATGCATTGATTTTTTAAATTATATTGTATTTCTTTATTTTTTTAAATGTCTGAAGGAAAATGAATTCCAACTAGCATATGGTAATACATACATACTTAGATAATAAATTTTTCATTGAACTTTGAACTTGAAATTTGCAGTTAAACAAGTCACTGATCAATTCTTGTATAGTACATATATAACCAACATGGCAGACTAAGCAATGTTTCCAGGCAATGATGATGTCTTCCCTCTCTTCCTGGTAACAGGACATTAATGGTCAACAAATTAAGTAATGCTATTGAATGCAAAAGAAAATTGTAGGATTCTCTTTTTTTGAAGGTTTTTTTTTGCTGGGCATTTTTGTTGCACAAATTTAACTTGCCACTTGTCAGTCCAAATTTTATCCAAATCTTGCTGCATCTAGATACAGTGCACAGCAGTATCACATGAGTTGCAAATTGGACTGAATATCCCTGCCTCTGACCTTTTGCTAGAGAAATAGTCATTGATGAAACTGTGAGGTGGTTAGGACTAGACCTGGTGCTGCAAAAATTAACTACACTAAGCATAAATGCCACTGAGAGTTCATGGGGTTAATTCTCATTGATTTCACTTACATACAGATTCCTTGATACCATGTCCACAGTCAGATAGGATTTCTATCATTATCTAATTAGCTATTTTTAACTCAATCTCTTTAGTCTGCTTTTCAGAAAGTTGTTCCACAGCAACACATAGAAAAGGCTGGGGGAATTCAGCTGACCAGACTGTATCTCTGGAAGAAAATGAACATCAATGTATGAACCTGAAAGATCCATTGTTCATTTCCTTCCATAGATGCTACCTGACCTGCTGAGTTCCTTCAGCACTTAGTGTGTCTATCATCTGCAAAATCCCTTGTGTCTGTATTTTCTTCTATCTCTGCCCTGATCCCATACGTTTTGATATGCTATTATAACGTTCAAATTCTGTTTAAAAAGCATTAACTCCCAAAGGTAATTCTTTTGAATTACTATTAATTATAATAGTTCCTTTGAGGCAACGGTCATTATATCATATGTATTTGCATACTATATTGGAAATGAGATAAAATTAATTAGATTTGGTCCAAGTTATTTCTGGCATTAGTGACATAAAGGGGATGGGGAGAGATGTTGATTTTATCTTAAATCTTTAAGCAGAAGGATCAGTTGTTGGTTCCATAAAATGATTGTGATTGTCAAATTAATGGGTCATTCCTCATAATACAGTATTGAAGAATAGGAATCTCTGTCTCTATCTTTACCTCTCATTATTGTTTCTGATTATTAGTCAATTTGTGCTAACCAGGAGATAGGTTGGGCAGAATTTGGAGTCAAGGCTGAATCCATAGAAGCTTCTGGCAGATTGCAAATCCAAAGAAGACCAGATGATTTCCAGACTTAATCCACGAATGTTCTGGTGCATTGAGGAAATCTTTGTTGGTGTGGCAGATTGGCAATTTAAACATGATTATCACATAACTGCAGAAACTTTAGTCCTGAAGAAGGCATCTATCTATTTCCATAGATGCTGCCTGACCTGCTGAGTTCCTCCAGCATTTTGTCTGTGTGTGTGTGTTGCTGTGGATTTCCAGAATCTGCAGACTTTCTTGTGGTAATGAGAAACCTTATTTGCTGCTTATGGACTTGATACTGGGAAAAGCACCTCCCAAGCTGCCTGAAAGTGACACTGACAACTGTGTATGAGAAGCGACTATGGAATTTCACAGCACGTGTACAGCCTTCACATCTCTCATGGGTTACTTTCTTCACAACAACTAAGGTTGTTTTCTCAGAACTTGCTTTGTTGCTTACATGACAACACACACAAAATGCTTGAATGAAAGCTTTGAGAAAAGTGGTGTTAATGTTTTGTTCAGTTTCTATCACAAAATGCTTGCTACTTTTTTTAAAACTGCATTTAATTAATCTCCACCCAGTGTTAATGCAGCAATGCACTGGAACACAGAGAAAAGGGTCGGATGGCCACAGGAGCTTTAAAAAAGCACTGGGTCAGTTTTGAGGGTTCTGAGATTCCTGTGACTCTCTGCAGGAAATGGCCCATGAGAAAGCAACAGCTAATATGAAGCTGTGCCCTGCTGGAGTCTCAGCTATTTGCACATTGCAACTGCAGAATGGATAAAGTTACCGTGCAATCTCCTTCAACAAAGTCTACGACTTGAAGCAGTTGAAGAAATCTAAAATTAAATAACCAAAATTTGCTGGAAATACTCATCAGGTCAGTCATTTTAAGAGAAGAGGAACAGAGTTAATGTTTGAGGTTCTGTAAATTGAAATGTTAACCTGGTTCTTTTCCCACAGATGCTGCCTAACCCGTTAGATATTTCCAATGGTTTCTGGTTCTATTCAATAACACTGACAATGGGGGGAAGGCATTAAAATGCAGGAAGTAGGGATGAAATGCATTTCTGCTGTTTAATAGGGAAGATGACGAAGAGAATCAACAGAGTTATGGGGGTACCTGCAATTCTGAGGGTGTGAGGAATGATGAACTAAAGAAGATTTAAAAGGAGAGTACAATGGTACTGGAACACTCAGCACAGATATTGCTGGGGTCTTGACCAATATCTAGCTGTAGGTGAGGTCCTGGAGGACTGCTGAATAGTTAATATCACTCCATTACTCAAGAAGGGAACCTGGGATAATCCTGGAAACTCTGGACCAGTGGGTCTCACGTTACTTGCTGGGAGGTTACTGGAGAGAATTCTTAGGGATAGGATTTATGAACATTTGCAAACCAAGGTCCAATTAGGGAGAGCCAGCATGCTTTATGCAGGGCACGTCGTGCCTTACTAACTTGATTGAGCTTCAAAGTCCAGCTGAGGATGACTGATGAACGTAGGGCTTAGGATCATGTCTACATGGATTTTAGTAAGACGTTTGACAAGGTCCCTCATGGGAGGCTACACCAATAAATTAAGATGCATGGGAACCATGGTGAATTGCCTATTTGAATTCAGAGCTGGGCTGCCCATAAAAGAAAGGGGGGGGGGGGTGGTCGAAGGGACTTATTCTAGCTGGAGGTCTGTGATTAGTGGTGTTCCGCAGACACCTTGGCTGTTTGTAATGTATGTAGATGACATGGGTAAATATGTAGGTGGGTGTGTTAGTAAGTTTGCAGATGATACAAAGAATGGTGGTATAGAAACATAGAAACATAGAAAACATACAACATAATACAGGCCCTTCGGCCCACAATGCTGTGCTGAACTTGTATTTATTTTAGAAATTACCTAGGGTTACCCATAGCCCTCTATTTTTCTAAGCTCCATGTACCAATCTAGGAGTCTCTGAAAAGACCCTATCGTATCCACCTCCACCACCGTCGCCAGCAGCCCATTGCACACACTCAACACTCTGCATAAAAAACTTAACCCTGACATCTCCCCTGTACCTACTTCCAAGCACCTTAAAACTGTGCCCTCTCATGTTAGCCACTTCAGCCTTGGGAAAAAGCCTCTGACTATCCACACAATCAATGCCTCTCATCATCTTATACAACTCTATTAGGTCCCCTTTCATCCTCCGCCGCTCCAAGGAGAAAAGGCCAAGTTCTCTCAACCTATTCTCAAAAGGCATGCTCCCCAATTCATGTAACATCCTTGTAAATCTCCTCTGCATCCTTTCTATAGTTTTCACATTTTTCCTGTAGTGAGTTGACCAAAACTGAGCACAGTACTCCAAGTGGGGTCTGACCAGGATCCTATATAGCTGTAACATTACCTCTCAGCTTTTGAACTCAATCCCATGATTGATGAAAGCCAATGCACCGTATGCCTTCTTAACCATAGAGTCAACCTGCACTTTGAGTGTCCTATGGATTCAGAGCCCAAGATCTCTCTGATCCTCCACACTGTCAAGAGTCTTACCATTAATATTATAGTCTACCAAAATGAACCATCTCATGCTTACCTGGGTTGAACTCCATCTGCCACTTCTCAGACCAGTTTTGCATCCTCTCGATGTCTTACTGTGACCTCTAATAGCCCTTCATACTATCCACAACACGCCCAACCTTTCTGTCATTTGCAAATTTACTAACTGATCCCTCCACTCCCTCATCCAGGTCATTTATAAACATCATGAAGAGAAGGGGTCCCAGAACAAGTCCCTAAGGCACACCACTGGTCACCGACCTCCATGCAAAATATGACCCGCCTACAACTGCTCTTTGCCTTCTGTGAGCAAGCCAAATTTGGATCCACAAAGCAATGTTCCCTTGGATCCCATGCCATCTTATTTTGTCAATAAGCCTTTCATGGGGTACCTTATCAAATGTCTTGCTGAAATCCATATAAACTACATCTACTGCTCCACTTTCAACAATGTGTTTAGTCACATCCTTAAAAAAGTCAATTAGGCTTGTAAGGCACAACCTGACTTTGACGATGCCATGCTGACTATTCCTAATCATATTATAGCTTCTCCAGATGTTCATAAATCCTGCCTCTCAGGATCTTCTCCATCAACTTACCAACCACTGAAGTAAGACTCACCAGTCCATAATTTCCCGGGCTATCTCTACTCCCTTTCTTGAATAAGAGAACAACGTCTGTAACCCTTTAATCCTCCGGAACTTCTCCTGTCCCCATTGATGATGCAAAGATCATTGCCAGAGGTTCAGCAATCTCCTCCCTCACCTCCCACAATATATATATTGCCTGGGATATATCTCATCTGGTCCCAGTGACTTATCCAACTTAATGCCTTTCAGAATACCCAGCACATCCTCTTTCTTAATGTCTATATGCTCAAGCTTTTCCATTGCCTGTATATCATCCCTACAATTGCCAAGGTCCTTTTCCATAGCGAAGACTGAAGCAAAGTATTCATTATGTATCTCTGCTACCTCATCTGGTTCCATACACACTTTTCCACTGTCACACTTGATAGGTCCTATTCTGTCACGTCTTATCCTTTTGCTCTTCACATACTTGTAGAATGCCTTGGGGTTTTCCTTAATCCTGCTCACAAGGCCTTCTCATGTCCCCTTCTGGCTCTCCTAATTCTTAAGTTCCTTCCTGCTAGCCTTATAATTTTCTAGATTTCTATAATTACCTAGCTTGTTGAAACTTTCATAAGCTTTTCTTTTCTTCTTGACTAGATTTTCTACAGCCTTTGTACACCATGGTTCCTGAATCCTACCATCCTTTCCCTGTCTTGTTGGAATGTACCCATGTAGAATGTCACGTAAATATCCCCTGAACATTTGCCACATTTCTGCGATACATTTCCCTGAGAACATCTGTTTCCATTTTATGCTTCCAAGTGCCTGCCTGATAGCTTCATATTTCCCCTTACTCTAATTAAATGTTTTCCTGATTTGTCTGTTCCTATCCCTCTCCAATGCTATGGTAAAGCAGACAGAATTCTGATCACTATCTCCAAAATGCTCTCCCACTGAGAGATCTGACACCTGACCAGGTTCATTTCCCAATACCAGATCAAGTACAGCCTCTCCTCTTGAAGGCTTATCAATATGTTGTGTCAGGAAACATTCCTGAACACACCTAACAAACTCCACCCCATCTAAACCCCTTGCTCGAGGGTGATGCCAATTAATATTGGGAAAATTAAAATCTCCCATCACAACCCTGTTATTATTGTACCATTCCAGAATCTGTCTCCCTATCTGCTCCTCAAAGTCCCTGTCACTATTGGGTGGTCTATAAAAAACACCCAGTAGTGTTATTGACCCTTTCCTGTTTCTAATTTCCATCCACAGAGACTCAGTAAACAATCCTTCCATGGCTTCCTCCTTTTCTGCAGCTGTGACACTATCTCTGATCAGCAGTACCACTCCCCCACCTCTTTTACCTCCCTGCCTGTCCTTTCTGAAACATCTAAAGCCTGGCACTCGAAGTAATCATTCCTGCCCATGAGCTATCCAAGTCTCTGTAATGGCCACGACATCATTGATCCAAGTACTGATTCATGCTCTATGCTCATCCATTTTGTTCACGATGCTTCTTGAATTAAAATAGTCACATCTCAAACCATCGGTCTGAGTGCATTATTTCTCTATCTCCTGCCTATCCACCCTCTCGCACTGTCTCCAAGCTTTCTCTATTTGTGAGCCAACCACCCCTTCCTCCGTCTCTTCAATTCAGTTCCCACCCCCCTGAAATTCTAGTTTAAACTCTCCCCAATAGCCTTAGCAAACCTCCCTGCCAGGATATTGGTCCCCCTCGGATTCAAGTGCAACCCATCATTTTTGTACAGGTCCCACCTGCCCCAAAAGAGATCCCAATGATCCAGAAGTCTGAATCCCAGCCCCACTGCTCCAATCCCTCAGCCACACACTTATCCTCCACCTCACTCTATTCCTATACTCCCTGTTGAGTGGCACAGGCAGTAATCCCGAGATTACTACCTTTGTGGTCCTGCTTCTCAACTTTCTTCCTAACTCCCTGTAGTCTTTTAAACGTGAAGACCATAACAAAAAGTATATATGTGATGAATATAAACACATAAGATTAGCTTATATACATAGACTGATGGTATTTACATGATGCTGTGTTTAGGAGTATACTGTAAGTACATGAAATGGCTCTGACAGGATATGCTTAAATAATGATGGAGGTGTGAGCTAGACACAGAGGTATTGAAGAGCCTGTTGGCTTAAGGGAAGTAACTGTTTTTGTGTAAGAGTCTTGGGATAGATGCTGCATTAGTCCCTTCCCTGATGGGAGTGGGACAGACACTCCATGAGCAGGAGGTGGGGGTAGATCCTGCATGATATTGCTGGCCTTATTCTGGCGCCTTTCTGTGTATATGTCCCTGACAGCACCTTTCTGTGTATATGTCCTTTCAGATCTGATGAGGTCAACAAACTGCTTACCTTACTGAATCCACCCCTGTTTCCAACTTCTATAGGTATCTCCAAGCAAACATTTTTGGCATGAGATGCAAATATTCTTCTTTCAACCGCAGTGATTATAATCTGTTGGTGCATCATTTTAGCTCTGAACATAACAGTCAGAAAACACAACTGGGTGGTAAAATGCCTTGGAATAAACAATCAGAGGCCACTTTATTAGCTACACCTGTACACCTGCTTGTTAATGCAAATATCCAATCAACCAATCATGTGGCAGCAACTCAATGCATAAAAGCATATAGACATGGTCAAGCAGTTCAGCTGTTCTGACCAAATGTCAGAATGGAGAAGAAGTATGACTATGTAACTTCGATTGTTGGTGCCATTAGGGGTGATTTGAGGATCTCTGAAACTGCTGATGTCTTGTGATTTTTTACACACTGATTTCTTGTTGATTTTTTTAGGATTTTTAAACTGTAGATCTTTCCAGAATTCACAGAGAATGGTGTGAAAAACATTTTTAAAAAACATACAGTGAGTGCCAGTTCTGAGGGCAAAAATGCCTTGTTAATGAGAGAGGCCAAATGAGAATGGCTAGACTGGTTCAAGCTGAACAGTAAGATGACAGTGATTCAAATAACCATGTATTACAACAGTGGTGTCCAGAATAGTATTTCTGAAAGCATAAAACATTGGAACTTAAAGTGGATAAGCTACAGCAAAATCAGAATCAGGTTTAATATCATTGTTACATGTCGTGAAGTTTGTTAACTTAGTGGCAGCATACTATGCAATGCATGATAATATATAGAAAAAATAAGTAAATCAATTACGGTAAGTATATGCATATTAAATAGTTACATTAAAAATACTGTAAAAATTGATTTTTTTTAAAAAATGAGGTTGTGTTTATGGTTAATGTCTATTTAGAGATTGGATAGCAGAGGGAAAAAACTGTCCCTGAATCACTGAGTGTGTGCCTTCAGGCTTCTGTATCTCCTTCCCAACAGTAACAATAAGAAGAGAGCATGTCATGGGTGATGGGGACCCTTAATAATGGACCCCTCCCTGAGATACTACTCCTTGAAGATATCTTGGATACTATGGAGGTTAGTACCCAAGAGCTGACTAGTTTTACAACTTTCTTATCTTCTTTTGATCCTGTGCAGTAGCCCCCTCCGCAAACCAGACAGTGATGCAACCTGTCAGAATGCTGTCCACAGTACATCTGTAGAAATGTTCAAGTGTTTGGGATGACAAACCAAATCTAAAAAAACTCCTAATGATATATTACCACTGTCTTGCTTTCTTTATAGCTGCATCAATATGTTGGGTCCAAGCTGGATCTTCAGAGATCTTGACACGCAGAAATTTGAAATTGCTCACTCTCTCCACTTCTGATCCTTCTATGAGGATTAGTTCATCTTTCCTCACCTTACCCTTTCTGAAGTCCAAAATAATCTCTTTGGTCTTACTGACGTTCAGTGAAAGGTTGTTGCTGCGACACAACTCAACTAGCTGATATATCTCTCTCCTGTATGTCCTCTCAGCACCATCTGTGATTCTGACAAAGGTTGTATCATCAGCAACTTTATAGATGGCATTTGAGCTATGCATAGCCACATACTTATGGGTTTGGATAGAGTAGAGCAGTGGGCTAAGCATACATCCAGTGTTGATCATCAGCAACGATGAGATATTATCAATCCATACAGATTGGGATCTTCTGTTTAGGAAGTTGAGGATCCAGTTGCAGGGGAAGGTACAGAGGCTCAGGTTCTGTAGCTTATCAATCAGGACTGTAAGAATGATGGAATTACGCACTAAACTATAGTCAGTGAACAGTATCCTGTCATAGGTATTTGTGTTGTCCAGCTGATCTAAGGCCATGTGAAGAGCCACTGAAATTGCGTCTACTGTAGACAGATTGTGGCAAAATGCAAAATGCAGCAGGTCCAGGTCCTTGCTGAGGCAGGAGTTGATTCCAGGCATGACCAACCTCTCAAAGCCGCAGAAGACCACACACATACACTCAGTAGCCACTTTATTAGGTGCAGGAGGTACCTAATAAAGTGGCTACAGAGTGTATCCTCCCTATTGCCCTCCTCCCTTTACTGTGCAAACAATGTCAGAACACATCAAAAGCTTTGCTTACAGTGCACCTGCAGTCTCCGAGCTTAAATTAAGGATATGCAGTGTCATCTGGCCACTGGAGTTTATTGGTTGTGATATATGGATTTAAAATTGTTCAAACAAACATACTGCAGAGATCAACCAGACTTCCCTCCTTCTGTCAAACTCCCAGCATATCAAAGCTAAAAGAAATCTTTCCAGACCCTTTAAGTTACAATATAATCAGAAAGAGAAGAAATAGGACAGGTCAACTTATCAGACAAACCTGAAGGTGTCAGATTTGTATGCTCATTATTTTTATAGTGCTTGGAGCAATACGGAACATGTATTGAACACTGAATTCTGTTTTTGTATTTCGTGGTTAGTTTCAGTGTTCTCATTCAGCCTTTAAAAAATTTTGATGTGATAAAGTTAAGCAGACATGATCAGTACCACCCTGATGACCAATTCCACATTAGTTACCAGTGAAACTAATAATCCAGTACATGCTATACTTGGCTGTTATCAGACTAGCAGATTTTCCAGATTACTTGCTGCTCGACTGAGTTCATCCAATAGATAGTTTGTTTCTCCATGTCACCCTTATTTATGCCCAGATTTACTTCAATTCACATCTTTTACATATTATTCTGTAGTAGCATAAATTTTCTAGTGAACCCAGTGAGATTAAAAGGAGAGGGAAACATAGTCTGCACCATGGCTCTAGTGGTAAACCTATCTAGGTTCATGACTTCTGGCATCTTGACTGTAAACATAGCTCTGGCTGCACACTTTGCTGGATTCTGGATTCTAGGCTCACAGTGCAGACCAGTGAGTGAGCCAAATGCCTTATCAACAGGATTCCTAAATATTGTATGGTGGATTATCTAAGATTTACTGTTTTGGATCATTAAGAGCTCCTGTGGTTGGAATGATTGATGGCACAGAACAAAAAAGTATATATCTACTAAATTATGGATAAGTCATGGAGGGACTTGAAAGGAAAGACTGCAAGTTTAATATTTTATTAAGTGTTTTCTCAGAGCAAATTTAAGTCAGGAAGCACAGAGGTTATGGTGGAATACATGTCAGTCTAATTAATGCATGGGTAATCAAGTTTTGGAGATCAGGTTTGTGTTGGGGGAAAGAGTACGAGAGATGGAAAATTCACCTAGTGGGGTTTCAAAATTGTCTCGTCCAGAGGTAACAAAGTTATGGATGAGTGGTTCACCAATGGTGACAGCAGAAATGTTGACATGTTTATAGAAGTGGAAGCAGGCAGATTAATGGCGTGCAATGTGTTTGAAGAAATCCATCTCAGGGTCACATATCACAGGCTTAAACAACGTGAAACTAAGGGAATATTACGGTGGCTTTTGATGACAAAGAGCTAGAAATATTTTCACACAGCGTAATGTTTTTGTGAGCTTCATATCTGACCTGTACTTAATGCCCTGCTCTAAATACGATTGGGTATTTTGTGCACACCCAGAATTCTGAGTCAGGTGCTCCAAGAATACAATATGCATGTCTGATTTAAACCTTTCCCTTTCGGGAGGCTTGTGAACCCATACTGTTCAGTTTATGTGATATGTTACTATATATTTATAATTCAACTCTCAATGATGACAAGATCAAAGATTGCTCACACAGCTTGTGACACAAGACTTAAGATTCACAAGTTATTTGGTCACAAATAGGAAAAACTTATTACACGGTATCAGTTCTGCATGGGTAGTGTAATGGCTTAGAGTGATCTAAGGAGGATCACAGAATCAAGACGGGGTTACCGTTTCCGATCAAAACATGTTGACAATGAATCACAGATGACTGGCTTGTCTGGTACAGCAATGCAGAGTAGATTTTCCATCCAGTATCAGGATGATGGCCTTGGAGCAGAAGGCCAAGCCTTCAGCTCTGAATATTTGTTGGTAAATCTGTCTCTCTCCTGATTCTTTGCCTTCTTTGCATTCTTCATTCATTCACCTTTGACACTTTGAGTACGTTTGCACTTCTTGGTTTTCTTTCCTTTCAGGCTTCACCACTGGAAGACCATAGTCCTGTACGTGCGCAAATCAGAATCAGGTTTATTATCACTTTGTGGCAGCAGTACAGTTCAAGACATTCAACATTGCTGTAAGTTACAATGAAAGAATTAGTGCAAAAGAGCAATAGTGAGGTAGTGTTCATGAACTCTTCAGAAATCTGATGGTGGAGGGGAAGAAGCTGTTCCTAAAACTGACAATGTGGATCTTCAGGCTCCTGCCCCTCCTCCCTGATAGTAGTAATGATAATCATGCAAATTGAAGTAAGTCAGTTTAGCTCAGGATTCTTTGCTGTGTTTGCATTTCAAATCTTAGCTGGAAGAGAGAGAGGCCATTGAAAGTTTGGTGATGGCCATTAACCATTGTGGAAGCAGATGCCTTTACTCTCCAGAAAGATTCTTCGATGCTGGAGTTCCCAACGGCATCTGCAGTCCGTGGTTTTACAGCCTGTCATTGCTTACTGCTGATTTTTTTCCATTCTGCAGGAATTTTTGTGGCCTGGAAGAGTACTTAGTTTTGCACTACACAGGCGCCACCCAACCTGCTGAGCTCTTCTTCCCAGCATCCACGGTGTTTTCCTGTGAGTGGATTAGAGTTCCTCCGAAGCTCCATTACTGAAGCCGAGCTCCTTCAGACCCCTTGGAAGGAGAGCTGAGCTCTGGTGTTTTGTGAAGCTTTGTTCTGTGTTGTCAAGGTCTCTTCGCTTTGCTGCTGTTTTTCCTCTAGTGCCTAAGCTCTCAGGAGAATACCCCAAGAGAAGCAAACAAAGCAGCCCGAAGGAACAAAAGCACACAAACCTGGAAAAGAAGCGCAATGACAGCAGAAATAATCTTTGTTGATCCCTTTAGAACTTGCCTCTGCCATTGTTAGGAGAGTTTCTCTACTTTTCAGACAGAAAATTGATTGTGTGCTCAGACCTCACAAAATATTCAATGTCAGAATAGAAGAGAGAGAGCCCGTATCAAATGGTGGTGGAATAGTTAGGATCATTCTCGGGTGAAGACTGGTTGTAAGTCAGTACAACAGAAACTTCAACAACGTCAAATGGCATTGGAAATATAAAGTATTTTGACAAGGGCAGCAGAAATGGATGCAGAGAAAATATAAAGATTTGAAACAAAATTCTGTGAGGGATGACCAGGGAGGTCTCTGCCAGGTGTGGTGTTGGTTTTATAGACTGGTTTAATCCCTCTATTTTGGCTAATTAATTGGTCCAACTGTGCTGGTTAAATTGCTATAATTACCTCAGAGTTGCAAGGCTAAGGACTATAGAGTCATACAGTCAAGTGGTCATACAGCACAAAACAAGCTTTTCAACACACTGAGTTGCTCCTGGCCATTTACACTAACTCCATTGCATTCACCATTAACTCTATGCTGACTCACAGAGAAATTACATTCCCTGCAACGTATCCTCCCCAACATCCATGTCAACTCTCTCTAGATTCTACCACTCACCAACAAACTGGGCTCAATTTATGATGTCCAGTCAATTGACCAATGTGAACATCTTTGGAATGTAGGAAGGAGCCTGAAGGAAAACTATGCAGGCACAGAGAGAGGCAGAATTTGCAAACTTTACACATACGTGCACACATCACCAAAGGTCAAGCCTAAACATTTTACTCTGGAGCTATGAAGCAGTAGCTCTTATTGCTATTATTGTGCTGCCACGAAAAATCTTTGCAAGATGCATGCAGTAAATAAGTTGCTTTGGCTGTGATTGCTGCTTTGTAAAAGAGCTACTCAACTATCACAATCTCTATATAGTGATGAATGACCAGTAAATATTACAGGATTGGAAGATTTCTGATCTGTACCCAAAAATTTCATAACTTCAGGCCAATAGGTGGAACAAGAACAAAAATTATAGTGGGAAATCTGAAAACTTATCACCTAACAGTGTCCCATATCTATTGAGAAATATTAAAGTGAGGACAAGTTTTACAGAAATAATTTGTAAATTCATAAACTACTTTATTACTGTGGTACAGTGAAAACAAATGCCTTATATGATACCATTCATAAAAATTGATTCTCTACAACAGTGTATTAAAGTAGTACTAGATAAAACAATAATAGAATGCTGAATAAAATGGTACAGTACAGGTAAAGTGAAGTGCAGGTAGAAAATAAGATAAAAGGTATTGTGGATGGTGAATTCAAGAGTCCATCTTATCATACTAGGAAAGCACTCAATACTCTTAAAATAGTTGGGAAGGAGTTGTCCCTGAGCCTGGCTGTACATGCTGCCAGCCTTTCATGTCTTCTGTTTGATTTGAGGGGAGAGAAGAGAGAATGTCCAAGTTCAGTGGGATCTCAGATGATGTTGACTGATTTATTGAGGCTTTGCAGACACAGTCCATGGAAAAGAGTTGGTTTCCTTCATGTAGTGAGCTGTGTCCACAATGTTCTGGAGTTTCTTGAAGTCACGGACAGAGCAGTGCATACCAAGCTCTGATGCATCCAGTTAGGTTGCTTTCTATGATGCACTGATAAAAATTGATGAGAGTCAAAGGGGATATGCCAAATTTCTTTAGCCTTGTGAGGAAGTAGAGACAATGGTGAGCTTTCCTGACCATGGATATTATGCTCTTGGACCAGGACAGGCTATTGATGATATTCACTCCCAGGAACTTAAGGCTCTCAATGCTCTCGACCTCAACACTGTTGCTGCAAACAGAAACCTATACACCATTAATCCTTCCTGAAGTCAGTGATGAGGTATTTTGTTCTGCAGACATTGAGGGAAAGGTTGTTGTCATGACATAATGTCACTAAGCTTTCTGTCTCCATCCCGTACTATGACTCATCATAATTTTGGATATGGTCACCTACAGTGACATCATCTGCAAATTTGGCGATTAAATTAGAGCAGAATCTGGCCATGTGGTCGTGAGTGCATGGGGATTAGAGTAGGGGACTGAGCATACAGCTTTGTCGAGCACCAGTGTTAAGAATAACTGTGGCAGAGATATTGCTGCCTATCCTTACTGATTGCAGTCTGTTGTTCAGGAGGTCAAAGATCCAATTGGAAAGGGAGGAGATGATTTTGCTTGGGATTATAATGCTGAAGGCAGAGTTGTAGTCAACAAACAATAGTCTAACATACAATGGAAGTCTTCACTGTCTAGATGCGCGATATATGAGAATAGGGCTAGGGAGATGACATTTGCTGTGGACTTGAAATTTCAGTGGAAGGCCATTTGCAGTCAGTGAAGATTGTCTGCGAGGCTAGAGTTATTGCTTACCATGACTAGCCTCTTAATGCAGGTCATGATGGTGGATGTCAAAGCCACCGAGAAATAATCATTAAGGTATGTTACCTTGTTTTTCTCAGGCAGTGGGATAATCGTGGTCTTAAAGCAGGTGGGAAACTCAGGCTGAAGCAGGGAAAGGTTAAAAACATCTGAAAATCCCACGTCCAGCTGAGCTGTACAGGAATTAAGGGTACAGCTGGGAGGCCAGTTGGTTTCTGCATGTTTACTCTTTGGAAGACTAATTTTAAGTCTGTAGCAGTGATTTCCGGTTCAGGTGCATCAGAGGCTATTGAGGTAGGTTGTGGTATTCCAATCTCCTTCTGTTCAAAATGTGCTATTGCGGATGATGCTGCCTAATGTCATTTTGTACCCTATTATAGCACGTATGTCCTGCCATAGCTGATGGCTGTCTGAGGCTCCATTCCGGACTGTATTATCTCTTGGCATCTGCAATAACTTTGTGGAGTTTGTATCGCAACTTGGATTGTCACCTGATTTGTATGCCACACTCCAAAACATCAATTTATCCATGGTTTCCCATTTGGGATCACTTGCTGATAAAAGTCTGTGATGGTAGTGATATATTCATCTAGCTGGCTACCAATGTATGGTGGTAGATAGAGATGGAGAATCTATTGTGCCCTTATTGCATCATAGAGCAGGCACAGGAGGCCAAATGGCCTCATCTTTCTTCCATTCTCCACATCCTTATGAACTACAATATTGTTTTGGAGTCTTAGTGATTTTGTCTAAAGGACATTGGTTCAGGTTTAGTGGGTAAACACATCACATGGATAT
The DNA here is from genome assembly GCF_030144855.1 of Hypanus sabinus. Taxonomy (NCBI): domain Eukaryota; kingdom Metazoa; phylum Chordata; class Chondrichthyes; order Myliobatiformes; family Dasyatidae; genus Hypanus; species Hypanus sabinus. The sequence continues at coordinate 36,189,183 of NC_082721.1, forward strand.
ATCGAGCAAGAATGTCTCAGCATCAGTCCTTATTTAGAGCCTTGGGGTAAAGTGGGCCAGGCATCTGCACTTTCCAATTTTTCCTCTGGTGTGCTGTCAGTTTCTGCTGGCCTCAGGAGCTATGGGCTGGGCTTAATAGTCCAGAATAATGGGAATAACTTGCCATTTTATAATTGTTTAAAATGTGTCAGTCTCACTGTTACCTACATCTGGTCACAGAGGAAGCTGGATGTTGTTGTCTCCCCTGGCAACAGAAAATGTATTTTCTGGATATTTGCGCTTTGAAGTTTGACCTTGTTGTGACTTCCGACTTAGTGTTACACTGACACTGATTGACATTGATTGAATTAATTGATACTAATTGAATTAATATTGAATTGACAATGACAATTCAATTGAACGCTGTTGAAAGGATAAGAATCATGCACTGTAGCATATGAAGACAGCTGTCATGTGCATAAAGGAAATGAGCTGACTTTATTAATCTGTATTCACCAGAAACCCAGAGGGATGGTCAACAAATCAAATCCATGTATTAGGACTCCTTTACCCCTCCAAACGGTGTTCAAACCACTGAGTTCTACAGCAGTTTGTTTTTTGTTCCAGATTCCAGCATCTGCAGTCATCTGTGCCCAGCCTTCCGAACATAACAGAGGTCTGAACATAGAACAAAGGCATATAGCATGGACATAGAACGTTTTGTTCAATCAGGTCTTTAAGGTTTGTATTTCAGTTGCATTGGTGCTAGGCCAGCTTTCTTCACATAAATCTGTCAATGCACCTGCTCTGCATATAATTGGGTTCTATATTTTTTTGGCACACTAATGCCTTTTTTAGTGTCCTGGTAACAAAAACCAACATGAAATTGTCTAAAAAATGTTTAAAACTGTTTCTTACATTCTGCTGCTTTACAGCCAGAATTGTGCTGCAACTAAACCTGCAAAGTTCCTGACAGAACTCAGCTATCAACGATCGTTAAAAGATATTTAGATATGCTTGTGGAATGGAGAGTTTAAAGGGATATGGGCCAAAAGCGTTCTGGAAGGCATTCTGACCAGTTGCCTCACGACCTGATGTTGAGGCTCTAATGCACAGGGTAGCAAGGGGCTGCACAGGGTTGTAGACTTGGTGAGTTCCATCAAGACACAGCTTTCTCCACTGTCAAGGACATCTTCAAAAGGTGGTTCATCAGAATCAGAGTCGGGTTTAATCAGAATAGTCATGAAATTCGTTAACTTTATAGCAACAGTACAATGCAATACATGATAAATATAGAGAAAAGAACTTAATTACAGTAAATATATATTTACTTTAGAGTTAAGATCAAATATGTAGTGCAAAAACAGAAAATAAAAGAAATGTAGTGAGTTTAAATGTCCATTTAGGAATTGGATGGCAGAGGGGAAGGAGCTGTTCCTGAATATCTGAGCCTTCAAGCTTTTGTACCTCTTTTCTGATAGTAACAATGAGAAGAGGGCATGTCTTGAGTGGTGGGGGTCCTTAATGATGGACACCAGCTTCCTCAGACACTGCTCCTTGAAAATGTCAAGGATACTTTGGAGGCTAGTACCCATGCTGGAGCTGACTAATTTTACAACTTTCTGCAATTTACATCAATCCTCAGTATCCTCATGCAACCCTCCCCCCCCCCCCCCCCGTCCCACTAAACGGTGATTCAACCAGTCAGCAGGCTCTCTATGGTACATCTGCAGAAGGTTTTGAGTGTTTTAGGTGATAAACCAAATCTCCTCAAACCCTTAATGAAATATAGCCATTGCTTTGCCTTTGTTACAGCTGAAACAGTATGTTGCAATCAGGTTAGATCCTCAGAGATATTGACATCTAAGAACTTGAAATTGCTCACGCTCTCTACTTCTGATCTCTCTATGAAGATTAGCTTGTGTTGCCTCATCTTACCCTTCCTGAAGTCCACAATCAGCTGTTTGGTCCTACTGATGTTGAGTTCGTGCTGACACACCACTTAACAAGCTGCCATATCTCGCTCCAGTTTGCCCTCTTGTCACCACCTGAGATTCTTCCAACAATGGTTGTATCATCAGCAAATTTATAGATGGTATTTGAGCTATGCCTAGCCGCACAGTCATGGGTGTAGACAGAGTAGAGCAGTGGGCTAAGCACATGCTTGCGGTGTGCCAGTGTTGATTGTCAGTGAGGTGGAAATGTTATTTCCCATCTGCACTGATTGTGGTTTTCTGGTTAAGAAGTCAAGGATCCAGCTGCAGAGGGAGGTACAGAGTACGAGGTTCTATAGGTTTCCAATCAGGACTTTAGGAATGTTGGTGTTAAACGCTGAGCTATAGTCATTGAACAGAATCCTGACATAGGTATTTGTGTTGTCCAGATGATCCAAGGGTGTACAGAGAACCGTTGAGATTATATCTGTTGTAGACTTACTGTGGTGATAGGCAAAATGCAGTGGGGCTAGGTCCTTGCTGAGGCAGGAGTTGATTCTAGCCATAACTAACCTCTCAAAGCACTTCAGCGTAGATGTGAATACTGCATGATGGTCATTAAGGCAGCTCACATTGCTCTTCTTGAGCACTTGTATAATTGTTGCTCTTTATTAAGTCATTAAGAACTTCCACCATCTGGGACATGGTCTCTTCTTCATACTACCTTCAAGGAGGAGATTACAAGAGCCTGAAGACCCGCAATCAAAAATTCAGGACCAGTTCCTTCCCCCCCACCATCAGATTTCTGAACGTTATATGAACTCATGAACACTACCTCATTATTCCTTTTTTTTTATTATACTATTTATTTATTTTTGTAATGTTTAATAATTTTTTACCTTTGCACTGCACTGCTGCCACAATGCTCCAGTTCTATAAACTCTGGCTTGGACACACTTGGAGCATTCTGTTCAGTTCTGTTTACTTGATTAAAAGAAATTGAAAAGTCAAAACCAAACTTAAACTTAATATTAAACTAAATGACTAACAGCCACGCAAAGTACTTTGGAGTCACACTAGATCTAACTTTCTCATACAAGATCCACTTTCAAAGTGCTACAAAGAAACTAAAATCCATAATGGCCATGATCAGGAAGATAGCAGGAACCAAGTAGGGTGCTAACCAGTCAGTCCTACGAACATCTAGCCTAGCACTATGTTTCTCGGTTGCCGAATATTGTGCACGCACCTGGGAGAGAAGTGCTCACACAAACATCATCAGTACACAGCTCCATACATTCATGATGAATTATCTCAGGACCCCTAAAATCCACAGCTTTCCCATTGCTCCCAACAGTGAGCAGAATAGCACCCCCAGAGATGTGTAGAAGAGTAGCGTCAGCAAAATTCTACATGTGTCCATAATATGCCCAACAATGTTCCAATTCATAAATTCACTGAAAATGCTCCTCTATCTTCTTGACGCAAATCCCAAAACTTTTTCTACAACTTGCAAAACCTTGACTCCAATGACGAACGCACTGAATGGCACTAATATTGGCATGCCAATACGCTCCCCAGCGGAGATATGATCAAGAGCCCCATTTCACTTCTCCCAAGCTTTACTACAGCTACCAAGAATAAAACTGGACAGTGTCAAATAAACTCGGAAGTCAACATGCCAGAACAGTGCAAACACTCCATTAATGGGGCACCTGCGCAAACCTCAGCTTTCCCCTTTGGTGCCCCAACCCAAGACGTCCTCCACCTGCTCCAAACATGCCCTCTCACCAAGATCCGAGATGGCTTTGCTGCAGTTCATCGATGCAGCCACAAGCTGGAGGAGTGGCATGACAAAAAAATTGTAAGTGTAAAGAGAAAAACACCTGCCATACGAAACAGCAACTAAAGGAAGGACATGGAAGTTTTAGAGAGGGCGCAGAAGGAACTTATTGGGATGGTGTCTGGATTAAAGAGTATATCTTATGAGGACCTGTTAAGTAAGCTAGGCTTTTCTCTTTCAAGTGAAGAAGGATGAGAGGTGACTTCATAAGAGGCCGAGATAGACTGGACAGCTAGCATCTTTTTCCCAGGCTGGCAATGGCTAATATGAGAAGGCACAAGTTTAAGGTGATTGGAGTACAGTATCAGGGGTGTTGTGTCTGTGCGCATCCACATATTAATTAAATAAAAGCACACATGCTGGAGATGGCTTTGACTTGTGTGTTCACATTGCAGCGAGAGAGAGCACAATGCACATGCATTGACAACAGTGCATGCACAGACAATAGATCAGTATGTAGTGCTAAGGGGTCATTGCTCTAAAAGAAATAGATCCACACATTACGCTTCCTCCCTCTTTAGATTAGTGCAACATAAAGCTATATATGTACAAAACATTCAATTTTTCTTTCATACACCCATATTCCAAATAAACATGCTTTCATAGTAACAGTCCGAAACTAACTTCACATTTCTAAAAGTTCAGTCTGCTGGGTCGTGCTCTGTTTCATTCAGGATAGTGCCTCTGGACCTTTGGAGTGATACCAGTGTTGGCAGGTATCTTGTCAATGATAACGTTCTCGTTACACCTCTGGACCTGCGAAGTGGTATCAGGTTTGGTAGGTGTCTTGTCTAAGATAACGTTCTCGGTTTCCGGCGTCATGTTGCTTTCAGTGACGTGAACATCCCTGAGAGCTAAGTCTGAAGACTGCAATGTGTCCATCTTGTTGGATGCAATTGACTCAGGTGTGTTCTTCGGTTAAGTGTTCAGTAGCTGGTCCACATGACATTCCCATGTCTGATCTCCAACATCCACTGTGTACATCAATGATCCAGTTCTTGTAGCTATCCTACCAGGTGTCCACTTGTCTTCTCAGTAATCATGCACTAGGACTTCCTGTCCAAACTACTTCACTTAACAATTGGCTGAACTGTTTATTCTGTACTTCCCCCTGGAGGTCTGGTTTTGGGAGGTCTATGCGAGATCTCAGATTTCCGCTCATGAACAGCATTGCAGGTGTTTGATTTGTCGTTGCATAAACAGAGTTCCAATACACACAGAAAGGAAGTGTCTACCTTGCGCTGTAGAGAAATGCCCTCCTTATCCATCGCATAATGGACTTCTTGAAGGTTTGGATAAACCTTTCAGCTAACCCATTTGTTGCTGGGTGGTGAGGAGCTGACTTGAAATGTCTGACGCAATTTGTCTTCGTGAACAGTCAGAATTCTTCTGATGTGTATTGTTGTCCGTTGTCACTCACAATTTGTTTGGTGAAGGTAGTCCTCAGAGCAGAAACAGTTGACTTCATTGGTATAACGTCCATCCACTTTGATTGAACATCCACAGAAATCAGAAACATGGAGTCCATGAATAGCCCAGCAAAGTCAAAATGTACTCTTTGCCATGTGATGACAGCCATGCCCATGGGTGTAACAGTGCCTGTGGGGTGCATTTTGAACTTTGTGGCAACTCGAACAGCTTTTGGCCAAGTTTTCAATCAGCTTATCTATTCCCGGCCACCAATTGTAGCTCCAAGCAAGACTCTTCATCTTGATTGTACCCAAATGTCCTTCATGCAGATTTTCTAACACTCTGGTGCTCAGTTTAGAGGGAACCACAACACGAGATCCACACATCAACATTTTTGACATAATGACAGTTGGTCTTGTTTCACTGAGAACTCTAGAAACATAGGATTACCATCCGCTGGCCATCCTTGCATTGTGATTTCATAGACTTTTGACAATACCAGGTCATTCAGTGTTTCCATTTGTATTTTGGAACTTGTTACCAGCAGCTGATCCACCAATGTGGTGTGGAACATTTCTGCTGGGTCACAGTTTTTCTTCTTCAGTTGCCAACAGTGGAAGATGAGACAAGCCATCAGCATTGCTGTGTTGTTTGGTACCCTTGAACTCTATGTTATAAGAATGGGTTCCTAGGAATAGTGCCCAACACTGTAACCGGGTAACAGTCATCATTGGAATTCCCTTCCTAGGATTGAAGATGGACACAAGGGGCTGGTAGACTGTCACTAGAGTAAACTTTTGTCTGTAGAGGTAGTGGTGGAACTTCTTTATTCCCCATAATAGACTAAGGGCTTCTCAGTCAATTTATGTGTAGTTGCATTCTGTGCTTGTCAATGATCTTGACGCAAATTCAGATCCATCTTTCACAGTGTGTTACAAAACAGCAGCAATGCCACACATTAGTCTGATGGGCAGAGATTGGTCATAATGGGTGAGCCGTTCATCTGATGTTATTGGTCTCTTTGTTTCCTTGAATGCTTTTTCACATCTTTCTGACCATTCCCACATTGCTCCTGTTTCTAACAGTGTATTCAGTGGATGCAGCACTGAGGCAAGATTTGGGAGAAACTAGTGGTAGTAGTTTACAATAACATATAACAATATAACAACTACAGCATGGAAACAGGCCATCTCGGCCCTTCTAGTCCATGACGAACGCTTACTCTCACCACAATGCCAGTATGACCTGAGTTGTGACACATTTTTTGGTTTGGATGCCTGTAACACTGTTTCAGTCTTTTGTGACTTGTGTAAGCAATGCTTCTCAATGACATGTCCATAATATGAGATTTCATTTTTGAAAACTCACATTGCGCACAGACCATACTCACACAGCCTGATAAGCACTTTACTAAGATTCTGGAGGTGCTCTTCATAATTTTTGCCAGTCTTGATGATATCATGGTAGCATTGTGTTCCTAGGATATCTTGGAGCTCTTGTTCTATTGCTCTTTGCCAAATTGCTGGAGCTGCTGCAATGCCAAAGATGAGATGATTGTACTGGGACAGTCCCTTATGAGTGTTGATTGTGAGGAACTTCTTGCTTGACTCCTCAATCTCCATTTGCAGATAGGCTTGTGGCAAGTCAATCTTTGATGACTTCTGTCATGCACAGTACGTATTCATTCATGCACAGTACATAGCACCAGGTTGATACTCACGTTGAAATCCCTACATATGAGAATGACTCTGGCCTTCCCTTTCTTGATCACTGGGAAAATGGGCATGGCTCAATCGCTTCACTCAACATTGGAGAGAATTCCAGATGCCTCTAAGCTTTTCAGTTCAGCATCCACTTTAGTACATAGTGCATAAGGCATTGGGCACTCTTTATGGAACCTTGGCGTTGCTGTTTCATCTAATTCATTCTGGCCTTCTTGCCTTTGAGTTGACCAATCCCTTTCTCAAACAACTTCTCATTAGCACTAAGCAGCAGTGCCAGTCTCTGGTCAGTGCTACCATTTGAGCTGTTGTTGCCTGATGATGTCACACCAAGAGATTTGATTGACTTCCAGTCTAGTTGGATTCTTCTCAACCATTCATGTATGAGAAATGCTGGCCCCTCGATTTTTCAATACATAAAGGTCTAACTGTTGTATTTGGCCTCCATACATCACATTTACTTTCAGTATGCCTTTGGGAGACACATTTTTCACCTGTATAAGTCTTCAGCATCAATCAGGTCTTCTCTAAAGGTATCTTAGAAAACAGTCTGTTGTTGTCTGCCTTGCACATTCTCTCTGTGTGACACTTCCTGCAGATTTTTTTCTTTGAACCAACAGTTATTTACATCATTGGAGGATTTGCCACATCGATAACATCTTTGGCTTTTTGCCCCACTCAAGAACATTTCACGCATTTCACATTCTAAGCTCCTTTTCCTATCGTTCTCCTGCAACCTTTGCTGCAGTCTCTAATGATACTGCGATAGTCAATGCCCGTTCGAAGGTTAGACTCCTTTCGGATAATAACCTCTTTTGAGTGCTTCAACTATGCATGCTACATACAAACCTGTCCCTTAACGCATCAGAAAGTCCATCTCTAAAGTCACAGTAATTTTGCGCAGTTCTGTAATGTATGCAGAAGTGTTTTAATCTTTTGGCTGGTTCCCTTTATAACATTTAAAGCTCTCAGCTATTGCCAGCAGTTTAGGGCTCAAGTGATTTTGTAAAATTGCAACAATTTTGTCGAACGTCTTGTTTGCTGGCTTTTCGAGGGTTACAAAGTTGAGTAAGAGACTGTACGTTCTTGGCCCCATTAATCTAAGGGGATTTCTTTTGCTCCTCCACATTGTTCACGTTACAATGCTCTTCAACCACCCCATATACAATGACTATCAGCACTATCACTATTTTAGCACTATCAGATTTGTCATCTTTCCCAAATGAAGCCATCACCATGTTATTTTCACTTTAAATTCAGCACAACTTTTGCTCCATTTACTCATCTTTACTCACCTTTACTTCACTGTTACTCATGGGTTCCTTTCTTTGCGTCTGCGACGGTTTTCTTGGGCTGGTTAATTCTCTTTGCTTCGTCCTGTAATGAAGCCATAACCCCCAGTGCAGTTCATGATATTCTCTGACATTCAGGTTCGCACTTGTTGTGTCTGTGCACAATGACATGTCAATTAAATCAAAGCGTACAACTGGGAAATGGCTTTAACTGGTGTATTCACATTGCAGTGAGAGAGAGCACAATGCACATGCGTAGGGAACAATACATACGCAGACACCAGATCAATATGTAGGACAAAACGGAGGATCATTGTCTATATGAAATAGATCCATACATCACAGGGGGGATATCAATTTCAGATTTTTACACGGAGTGTTAAGTGCTTGGAACACACTGCTGAGGGTGGCGGTAGAGGCAGTTGTAATAGGGACATTTAAGAGACTCTTAGTTAGACTCATGGATGAAAGAAAAATGGAAGGCTCTGTGGAAGGGAAAGGTTTGATTGATCTTGGAATTAGTTAAAAGGTTGGCACAACATTATGGCCAAAGGACCTACTCTGTACTATACCGTTCCATATTCCATATTCTAAACAGCAAATTTCACAATATATAAAACAGTGATGATAAGTTGGTTCAAAGGACTTGTTTCTGTACAACTCTATGATTCAAAAATGCTGCTTGCAAATTTGAGAAGGGTGTACATTTTAAAGGTACAATAACTACCTGCACTCAGTTGCCCAGCAATACTGTCCCCTCAACAAAGGAGACAGCCTGCAGAGGGGAGGGAGAGAACCACAAGATTTAATGGGCACCAATGTATATTTAAATTACATTCTAGGAGCTAGGAACTGTATGTTCTAAGGGTTAAAAACCAGACAGTCTAGAGGAGGAGCAAGGCAGCAGGTTGGTCTGGCCAATTGCTTCAGCAGTGAGAATCATCTCTCAATCATGCAACGAAGAAGGGAAATTTGTGTCCTCACAAGGTACGTCAAGGTAATCTGCACACCTCTGTAATGTGTGGTGTGCCATTAAATAGTAAGTCCGAGGATTGCTTCATTTACTGATAATATTAATACAGGTGGACACAACGTTCCCCCCAACCAATACAGAATGTGATGGATCATGATGAGTCAGTTGATCTCTCTCTCTCTTCTGATTACTGAACTATGCTGCTGCTCTATACTGGAGTGTGGTTAGGATCTCTTGCCTGCATTGGGATTTGTGGATAGGCTGTTCCCACGCAGTCAATGGTTCCTCAATCCAACCTGCTGGGAGATGAAATCAGCGGAATTCTGCTGCTTCCTTGACTATTTTCATTATTATCCTCCTTCTCTTGCTCTGCTGTTCCTCGTGTCTCTCAAGCTCGGCACTGCCAGCTGCTCTCCCTCTGGCACTGCACTGTGGAGTTGTGCAGCCACAGCACATGGCGATAGTGTGTCTGGCTGTGCACTGCAGGGTTACCCAGATTAATGCAGATACTGAAATCTCGCTCTCAGAAGGCCAATAATTCTTATGCCTGCATGTTTCTCATTATATCAGTGCTCAGCTACTGCAGTGGAAGCACAAATTAGCATTAGTAGTTAGGAAGTAAAGGGCAAGACACGCACCATAGAAGCCATGCCTATGACTAGCACTGACTATACTTCTTTCACCCAGAGGATGAATGCTTTCCGGATTCACCATCAGGAAAATCTCATTGAAAGAGTAAAAACCATCCCGTTAAGGAAAAGCAAACAAGAGAAACTCTGCAGATGCTGGAAATCAAAGCAACACACACAAAATGCTGGAGGAACTCAGCAGCCCAGGCAGCATCTAAGGAGCAGAGTTCTGATGAAGGGACTTGTCCCGAAATGTTGACTGTTTACACTTTTCTATAGATGCTGCCTGGCCTGCTGAGTTCCTCCAGCATTTTACGTGTGTTGCTGTTGAGGAAAAGGTCTGGGTTATTAATGGGAGACCTTATGAGCATATGAGTGATGTTAGCATTGTAGGAAAATCAGAAACACTGGTAGATCCCATTTATTCTTTGCTGAAATCAAAATCAAAGTTCATTTCACCATGTCCATGATGAGTAGACCACTCCATAGGTAACTGTAAGTAACTGCTCTAATGCTGTGGTGAGCAGCAAATTGGGAGACGTGGCAGAGGTCAACTATAGGTTCTGTAGAGAGGAATTTGAGAGTCACTGTGTCTTTGACCTCCACGGACAGAGTTGTGCAGGCTTGAAAATGTGGCCAAAGACTGATACACTGATGTTACTGTGTACTGCTAGCATGATCCTCACTGATTCACCCAGCAAATGAGTGAGTCAGTGTACCCTGATGCAGGGTCTTAATTTGAAAAGCTGGTAATCATTCTGCTCCACAGATGCTGTTTGGCCTGATGAATCCCTCCAACATTTTAATTTTCGCTCAAGTGAAACGGGGACACCCTTTTTTCCCTTATTAGTGTTACGTATCCCGTAACTGGATAACTTACCAGCAAAGATAGAGAGGTCTGTTGAAGTCTGTTGTCACTATTTTCAAAAGTTTTATTCATAAAGGGACACAAAGGTAGGGTTAATACATACATTCAGATAAGTCACATTGTCAACACTCAATCTAACGCGCGGGTATATGAATCATCATCATTCTTAAATGAGCTCTGTTGATGTCTAGGGGTTAATAGATTGTCCGTTGGAAATATAAAAGTCACCCTGAAAGCCTGGCGGCCTCAGTCCGTGGGAAATCGCTGGGTTTTTCGTGGGGCGCCCGAGAGAGAGAGATTGGGGGGAGAAGAGAAAGAACTTGCCGAGTCTCGATGAATCTTCCGTGAAAATCGGGGGAGCGTTGGTTTCCTCTCCCCGCTGTTAGTTAAACGCGGTTTCCTGTGATCCCAGCCACAAATTCCAATCCTGGAATCTAACGCACGTGGCTTCCTTCAGAATGGCTTCCCGCTGCTGCGGGACACTCTCGTGTCTTCTCGGTGCGTCTGAGGGGCTGTCCCCCTGAGACTCTCCTTTATACTTCCTCATGGGGTCGCAGGTGTCAATCAGGTTGGGATGATGCAATCTCTCTCTCAACCAGCCCATTTTGCCCGAGGGCTTTACACGTGGTCTCAATGAGACAATAGTCGCTGTTGCCTTTACTTTGTATCGCTGGTGGTACCTGCCACTTGATACGTATCTCTCTCTCTCTCTCCGACTGGGTCTACTGACCCCCCCCCCCCTTTTCAACGGGTGCTCTTACGATTCTCCGGAAGGAGGGGGCTGCTCCCGCTCCTTCGGCCCCTCAGAGCTGTGGTACCTTCATAACATTAGGAAGAGAGAGAGAGCCTGTGGTATGTCGAATACCAGGTGAACGAGCAGCCTTTGGGGTACTGCAAGTCTACATCTTTACTGATGCTTTGCCGCACACTTGAGTACTCGTGGGGGTGGGGGTGCCAATACTTGCTGATGGGGGAGGGAGGTTGTTGTTCTGCTGCTGTTTGTTCATGGGGGTGGGAGCTGGGGGGAGGCTTTGGGGTTCTAACTTTTAACTGTCATTCAATCTTTGGAGCACTTCTTTGTTTTCATGGATGTTTGCTAAGAAAAATAATTTCAGGATGTATATTGTCTACATTTCCCTGGCATTAAATACACCTGTTGAAACCTATTGAAGTTCCCAATCTGCAGACTCTAGTATTGGCAACTAATGCTGGAGAAGACACATTGCCAATGTGGCAAAGCACACAATATGAGCATCTTCAAGAAGTAGTGTCCCAAGAAGGTGGTATCCCTCACAAAGGACTCTCACCATCTGGAACATGCCCTCTTCTCATTACCACCACCAGTGAAGAGGTACAGGAGCATGAATACACAAACTCAGTGATTCAGGAGCAGCTTCTTCCCCTCCACTATAAGATTTTGGAACACTCCATGAATCCACGAACAATACCTCATTGCTCCTTTAAATATATAGCAATTTTATGCCTTTTGTACTGTACTACTGCAGCAAATCAACAAATTTCACATCATATAAGTCAGTCGTAATAAACCTGTTTCTGATCCTGACTGATAAGTGAAAAGCCTGCAGAGAACCTGCAGCTGCATAAAGTGTCCTGATGATCAGAAAGTAAAAGTAGTGTGATGTGATTTGAGTAATGTGATTCCTGTTCAATGGTAGCCATAGACATCTGTTTTCATCAGGGCATTAGGCCTCATTGGAGTACCTGGTAAGGCTCTGAAAACTTGTGCCAACCAACTGGCAGGATTATTCAGGCATTTTAAATCTCTCACTGCCACTGTTGGAAGTTCCCACTTGTTTCAAAAAGATAACAATTATACCAGTCCCCAAGAAGAACAGTGTGAGCTGCCTTAATGACTATTGTGCAATAGGCCTCACACCTACAGAGATGAAAAGTTTTGAAAGGTTAGAATCAACTCCTGTCTCAGTAAGGACCTGGATCCACTACAATTTGCCCATTGTCACAATAGGTCTACAGCGGTTGCAGTCTCAATGGCTCTCTACGTGACCTTGGATCACCTGAACAATACAAATACCTTTATCAGGATGCTGAACATTGACTATAGTTCAGCGTTTAGTACCATCATTCTTACAGTCCTGTTCGCAAAGCTATTGAACCTGGGCCTCTGTACCTCCCTCTGCAACTGGATCCTTGACTTCCTAACCAGAAGACCACAATCTGTGCAGATTGATAATAACATCTTCACCTCACTGATGATCAACACTGGCACACCGTAGGGATGTGTGCTTAGCCCACTGCTCAACTCACTTTATACCCGTGACTGTGTGGCTAGACATAGCTCAAATGCCATCTATGCATTTGCTTATGATACAACCAGTGTTAGCAGAATCTCAGATGGTGATGAGAGAGTATACAGGAGCGAGATTTGCCAGCTAGCTGAGTGGAGTCACAGCAACAACATTGCACTCAACATTGTTGATAGTGGACTTCAGAAAGTGTAAGATGAAGGAGCATGAACCAATCCTCACCGAGGGATCAGAAGTGGAGGGAGTGAGAAATTTCAAGTTCCTGGGTGTCAATATCCCTGAGCATCTAATCTGATCCCAATATATCAATGCAACTATAAAAGAGGCAAGACAGCAGCTATAACTAGGACTTTGAGGAGATGGGGTTTCCTTACTAAAACATTTGAAAACTTTTAATGACTATCATCCAGTAGCACTCACAGATTAGCTGCATCACCATCTGGTGTGGGGGTGGGGGTGGGTTTCTACTGCTGAGGATCAAAGTAAGCTGTAGAGAGTGGTAAAGTTAGTTATCTCCATGGGTACTCGCCTCCATAGTATCCAAGACATCTTCAAAGGGCAGTGTCTGAGAAAGATGGCATCGATCATGAAGAACCCCACCACCCAGGACATGCCCTCTTCTCATTGTTACCATCGGGATGGAGGTACAGAAACCCGAAGACACACACTCAGTGATCCAAGAACAGCTTATTGCCCTCTGCCATCTGATTTCTAAATGGACATTGAACCTATAAACACCACTTCACTACTTTTTTAAAAATTTCTGTTTTTGCTTCATTTAATTTAACTATTTAATATACATACATATACTTACAGTAATTCGTTTTTTTTCTGTGTTTATCACGTATTGCATTGTACTGTCGCCTCAAAGTTAACAAATTTCATGACATATATCAGTGATATTAAACCTGTTTCTGATTCCTTCTTCGTCATAGAGTCACACCACACAGAAACAGTCTGAGTCCATGGCAAGTATCAAACACACAGTTACACTGATTCTGCACTACTTTCTGCTCCTCATGTTCTGGTCAAATTCCACCACTAGCCTACACACTCAGATCATTTTACAGTGGCTAATTAACTTCCGATCCCACATGTATTATTGGAAGTGAGTGAAATCCACTTGGGAGAATATGTGAACCCCACACAGACAGCACTAGTGGTGAGGATTGATCCTGGGTCTTGGGAGCTGAGAGGCCACAGCTTTACTATGCCATTCCGACATGTTTACCTACCCTTTCAATAGTTGCTTCCATTTTATTTACCTCGACCATGTCACTTTGTGACATGTTGGCCCTGTCTTAGTTTGCTCTTCCTGGCAGGTGGGAACTCTGTAAATCAAACTTGGCTGGAGACATCAGACTGCTATCAGATAAAATCCTAAGTTTCAAGAGACACAGCTTTTTCAACCCTTCCTGATGAGTATAACCTCACATTTTTATTGTCATTCCCATTCATCTATTCTGACCCTCTGCAGTGCCTCCCCAGGCACTTCATACCACGACAATCAGAGCTGTGTACAGTACAGTAGTGTGGCTGAAGCAAGTTTCCACACAAGTCAAGCATAACTTTTCAATTCCATCATGCTAACGGTAAACCACAGTGCTTGTTTTCTTTTCATTGCCTTATTAACCTGTGTCTCTACTTCTACAGATTGATGTATTTGTATTCCTGGATCCCTCTTCTACTATACCCAAAGCATTACTTTCCATGCAATTTGCAGCCTTATTTTCTTACCAAAATGTAATGCCTCACTTTTGTCTGTGTTGCAATTTATTTTCCAATTAAATACCCATTCTCCAAGTTTATGAGACTGTGAAATTGCATTGTTTCCTTTGGCATAACAGATGGTGATTTACTTCTGATTTGCTGTGCAAATTACACATACATGTTTTAGGACTCGATATGTTCTCATGACAATCTGGATAGGACAGAAACTCAGGTATCATTACATATCCAAGCACTGCAGAATGGTAGAGATGCTGATGTCTACCATGTGCAATACTGCTCTGGAACCAGTGATTCCATGATGGTATAAGTAATCTCAGGTCTCACATGCACCAACGCATTGAGCAACATGACAGAATTTCTACTAATCAAAGAGATCCTCACTTCCTTGTAGGTTTGCTTCTGATTGGTTGCAAAGGAGAGTTGAAGGGATAGATTGTGGTGTTTGCTATTAGTAGCATTGCAAATTTTTAATGACTTCAGTGAGGGAGGTGGCCAAAGTTGGACTTACATCCTGATCATTGGCTATTCCCTTTTCATTCCTGAAGTGATGGATTGAAAAGGAGAAGGAAGTGTGAGGGGTTGCCAGGCAGAGAAGGGACTCAGAGAGGGAAGGCTTGGTCACAATGTGATTCCAAGGAGAAGTTTTCCTGCACCAGTCACAGGTGTTGCTGCACCAGGCAGGTCCCCACAGTGTTTCCAAATGAAGCAACAACACCTGAGGAGAGTCAAACTTAAACTAGACTTGCAGTGGAATGGGAATCAGAGTGCCAGAACAGTTAGTGGAGAGGTTGTGGAGACAGATGTTGGCAAGACCACAGAGAGTCGGGAATCAACAGGTTGAACATGGTTCAACTAATGCCCCGAGCTGTATTTATTTCAATGCAAGAAATATTGTAGGAAAGACGAATGAGCTCAGGGTATGAATCAACAACTGAGATTATGATATTGTAGCTATTAGTGGTACTTGGTTGCAAGAGGTGCAGGACTAGCAGCTCAATATTCTGGGGTTCCATTGTCTTAGATGTGACAGAGCAGGAGGGAATAAATCAGGAGGGTTCGTGTTACTGTCACAGCAGTGCTCAGTCAGGACAGATTGGAGAACTCATCCAGTGAAATGCTATGGGTGAAACTGAGAAATAAGAATGGTATGATCACATTAATGGGGCTATAATACAGGCCACCGAACACTCTGCAGGAATTAGACAAACACATTTTTAGAGAGATCGCAGACAGTTACAAAAAACAGAAGGATGTTATAGAAAGTAAACACGAGGAAATCTGCAGATGCTGGAAATCCAAGCAACACACACAAATTGCTTGTGCAATGCAGCAGGCCAGGCAGCATCTATATGAAGAAGCACTGTTGACGTTTCTGGCTGAGACCCTTCTTCAGGACTAACTGAAAGGAAAGATAGTAAGAGTTGTTATAGAAGGTGATTTTAACTTTCCACATATTGACTGGGACTCCCATACTGTAAAAGGACTGGATGGGATATAGTCTGTCAAATGTGTTCAGTAACATTTCCTTAATCAGTACATAGAAGTCCCAATGACAGAGAGTGCAGTACTTGACCTGCTATTGGGGAATGAGACAGGACAGGTGACTGAAGTTTGTGTAGGGGAACACTTCGCATCTATTGATCATAATGCTATTAGTTTTAAAGTAAATATGTAAGAAGATAGGTCTGCTCCATGGGTTGAGATTCAAAATTGGAGACAAGTGAAATTTTGACGGTATCATAAATGACCTGGCAAGTATGTATAGGGACAGGCTGTTTGCTGGCAAAGGAGTACTTGGTAAGTGGGAGGCCTTCAAAAATAAAATTCTGAGAGCACAAAGCTTGTATGTGCCTGTCAGAATAAAAGTGTAAGGGAGCTTGGTTTTCAAGAAATATTGAGGCATGGACCGGGTTAAGAAAAAATAGGAGGTGCATAGCAGATAGAGACAAGTAGGAACAAATTAAGTGATGATGGAGTACAAGAAATGCAACAGAACACTGAAGAAAAAGATCAGAAGAGATAAAAGAAAAGGCATGAGGTTACCCTAGCACACAAGGTGAAAGAGAATCCCAAGGAATTCTACGGACATATTAAGAGCAAAAGGACAGCACAGGACAAAATCTGTCCTATGGCAGATCAGAATGGTAATCTACGTGTGGAGCCAAATGAGGTGGGGAAGATCATAAATGGATTGTTTTGTATCTGTATTTCCTCAGGAGCTGGACACAGAGTGAGGCAAAGCAGCAGCGAGGTCGTGAACCCTATGCAGAGGAGGAAGTGTTCACTGTCTTGAGGAAAATTAGGGTGGATAAATTTTCCACTGCCTGACAAGGTTCAGTGTTGGGCTTGTTGTTGTTTGTCATTTATATCAATGATCCTGATGATAGTATGGTTGCGGATGACATCAAGATTGGGGGCATAGTGGACAGTGAGGAAGGTTCACTCATATGAAGGTTCTGCATCAGCTGAAAAAATGGGCTGAGAAATGGTAGATGGAATTTAATGCAGACAAATACAAGGTGTTACACTACGGTAGGACCAGCCAGGATAGGTTTTACACAGTGATCGGTAGGTCACTGAGGAGTGTGGTAGAACAAAGGAATCTGGGAATGCAGGTCCATAATTCGTTAGAAGTGGTGTCACAGATAGTTTGGGTTGTAAAAAAAGCTTTTAGCACAGTGGCCTTCATAAATCAAAGTATGGGTACAGGAGATGTGTCATGGTCTGTTCCATAACGTCAGTGTTCTGGCTCACGGTCCGGTCCGTGGATTCCAGACTCCTGGTCTTCCAGCTGTCTTTTGTCTTATTTGGGTCTTAATCATCAGCACCTGATTCTCTTCTTGGAGCCGGGAGTATAAGTGGGTTCGAGTGTAGGTGCTGATTTGTTTTGTCAGTATCCTGTCCTTGCCTCGGTGTGGGCTTGTCCCATTGGTGTCCTTGCCTCTGTGGGGTAAGTCAGGCCATCATTGCCATTACCCTGAGGCTGGACTGTTCCCTTCTGTCCCTCTGAAGCCCTGCCGGCTATCCATGCCTGAAGCCCTGCCCTGCAAACTGTACCTGGAGCTGAGCCTTGCCTCGCCTCTGCCTGGAGTCTTTCCCTGTTTGCAACTGTCTGTCTATCCACGCCTTTGCTAGGTAGGTCTGGCTGTTTTGCCACTACCTAGCATTAGGAACTGTCTTGTGTTCAGCATTCTGTGTAATGAGTCCTGGCCCTACATCCTGTATCCAAGGAGGGGGTCCCAGCTCTGTGTTCTGTGTAATGAGTCCCGGCCCTATGTCCTGTATCCAAGGAGGGGTCCTGGCTCTGTGTTCTGTGTTCCTGTTCTCCCTCGAACAAGGCTCTGGGTTCTGTGTTCCTGTTCTCCCTCGAACAAGGCTCTGGGTTCTGTGTTCCTGTTCTCCCTCGACCAGGGCTCGGTGTTCTGTGTTCCTGTTCTCCCTCGACCAGGGCTCGGTGTTCTGTGTTCCTGTTCTCCCTCGACCAGGGCTCGGTGTTCTGTGTTCCTGTTCTCCCTCGAACAAGGCTCTGGGTTCTGTGTTCCTGTTCTCCCTCGACCAGGGCTCGGTGTTCTGTGTTCCTGTTCTCCCTCGACCAGGGCTCGGTGTTCTGTGTTCCTGTTCTCCCTCGACCAGGGCTCGGTGTTCTGTGTTCCTGTTCTCCCTCGAACAAGGCTCTGGGTTCTGTGTTCCTGTTCTCCCTCGACCAGGGCTCGGTGTTCTGTGTTCCTGTTCTCCCTCGACCAGGGCTCGGTGTTCTGTGTTCCTGTTCTCCCTCGAACAAGGCTCTGGGTTCTGTGTTCCTGTTCTCCCTCGACCAAGGCTGTGTGTTCTCATCTAGTCCATGTGCCTCGCCCAGTCCAGGGGTACCTTGTCCAGCCCGATGCTGGGATTCCCTCGTCCTGCCCAGGAGTCTCATGTCCAGTCTTGTGCCTCTCCTTGTCCTATAGCCATGTCTTGTCCTCACCTGGTTCTGGAGTCCGAGCCTGAGTCAAGACCCAGGTTCAGGGTCCTTGTCCAGTCTCTGACTCAGAGTCCAAGCCCAGGCTCCTTGTCTCATCTAGGCCCTGTGTCACGTCCAGTGTCCTTTCATCCCCACTTTCCTTGCTGCCTTCTCACACCTAGTCCTGTTTCTGGTAGTTCAGTGTCTGTGTCTTGGTTTTGGGTCCATTCCCAATGCCCATATTATGACAAGATGGAATTTTATGCTGGAGTTGTATAAGGCATTGGTGAAGCCTAATTTGGAGTATTGTGTGCAGTTTTGATCATATACCTACATGAAGAAGGTAAATAAAGTTGAAAGAGTGCAAAGAAAATTTACTGGATCTGAAGAACCTGAGTTATAAGGAAAAGCTGAATAGATTTGGACTGTATTCCTTAGAACTCGGAAGATTGAGAGGATATTTGATAGAGGTGTACAAAATTATGAGGGGTACAGATAGGGTAAATGCAAGCAGGCTTTTTCCACTGAGCTTAGGTGGAACAACAACCAGTGGTTATGGTTTAAGGATGAAAGGTGCAAAGCTTCAGGGAAGCATGAGGGAAATATTCATTCAGTTGATTGAGAGACTGGAATGAACTTCCTGCACAAGTGGTGCATGTAAACTCAATTTCAGCATTTAATCAAAGTTTGCATATGTACATGGATGATAGGGCTATGATCTCAATGCAGGTTGTTTGGGAGTAGGCAGTTTAAAAGGTTTTAGCATGGAATAGATGGGCCGAAGTACCTGATTCTGCACTGCTATTATTCTATGATTGAGTGAGGAGGTGGTGAATGCAATGTTTTAAATGCTGCAACCAAACTGCAGCTGTGGAGGTGAGTGAGACTACTTTGTTCTTATCAATATATTTTTCTTCTATACTTCCCAGACTGAAGCTGAAGATGTGAACTGTTTCATTGTGTAGCAAAGGACATTATTAGGCCTGGTGGTGAACATTCTTTACTAGTTTTAATCCATGTTTAACTGCAATTCTTATTGTTAACATCTGTTTGCACCCCTACCCCCGACTCTGTTCCCTGGGCATTACTGTCATTCCTTAGATTAGTTTGCCCTTTGCTCTCCATTCCTGTTTTGGAATTGGAATTGAATTTGGTTTATTATTATCACATGTGCTGCAAAAAACTTGCACTCCTACCCACCTAGCTTCACTTATCACTGTCTAGCTATCCTCCTTCCCTTCCCCCCCATCTTTTCATTCTGGCATCTTCCTCCTTCCTTTCCATCCTGAGGAATTGTCTCGGCTCAAAATGCTGACAGTTTATTCATTTCCATAGATTGGCTACGAGCCGAAATGTGATGGTGGGTGTCCAGGCCCGGAGTATATCAGTGCGACAGGGCCCGTGTCCTAGCGCAAGGAACGACCTGAAGTTTGAATGATTTAAACACTGGGCCAGAGTAAAAAGACACAGTGTTGGGACCGGAGGTGAGGGTCAGATTGGTTCTGCTGACAGCTCTGATACACGCCTTTGCGCTGAACTGGGGTCGAAGCAATAGCCTGCTCCTGCTGTTCCTGGCTTCGTGCCTGTGGACTCGCTTTCACTCTGAGTTCTCTTTGCTTACTTTTTTTGTTTGCATGATTTTTTTTTTGGCTGCAGATTGGGCGTTTGGCTGGCTTCTTTTCTGATGGGTTCTCTTGGGTTTCTTTGTTTTGTGGCTGCCCGTAAGGAGAGGAATCTCAAGGTTGTATAATATATGATGGCTGGTTCTTTGCTTGCAAAAATCAGGAAAGAAGAAGAATCCTCAGAAGCAATGGCACAATCAAAGAAGCCAATTCTGGATCTGCAGGCTTCGGAGCAGCAGGGATGTGGGAACAGCTGGAACATGGGCACTTGGGTAGTAGGATCCTTCCTGTTTCTCCTCTCCTCTTCAGTAATTGCTCTTCTCCATTCCTCAAAGTTCTTGGCTGTTTCATGCCTGCTGCATAAGTGTATACATACCCTGATGATACATGTGCTTTGAACTTTGAACTGCTGAGTTCCTCCAGCATTTTGTGCATGTTGCTTTGTTTTGCATTCTGTTCGTACAGGCCAATTCATTACACAGTGCATTAAGGTAGAACATGGCATCACAATAACAATGCAGAATGAACTGCAGGAGCTACAGAGGAAGTGCAGTGCAGGCAGACAATAACCATAATTAAGTTTAATTTGTTTCAATATCTTGGAAGGGTCTCCATCCACAGCCTAACGTTTGACTTGTCCCCATTTGCCTTTTCCATTTGGAAAGCAGCCATTTTCTAAATGAGCTGGAGCCAGTCCCAGCAATGTAATTTCTCTGTTCTCAGCTGGAGTGCAACTGTCCTACAAAAAGCAGATCGACCACTTGTTTAGCCACATGCTAATTCACCTGGCCTACTTTATTTTGTCCTAAGTTATACATGGCTGATGAAATAAATCGAGATAAAAAGGGGTCTTGACTGATGGAGAACCTGGTTTCAAGTCAGAAGTGTTTGAGGGTGGAAGAGAATGCAGGGAAAGATGGCTTGAGATGGAATAATGGTCATGAAGCCAAGTAGTAGCTAGTAGTCTGAAACAGCAATAAGAAGAGCAAGACAGAGGTCCAGGAAATGGACTAGGTCTAGGTAAGACAATGGGAGGAAGCATGGTTGGAGAAGTCAGCTGAAGGCTGCAGTGGACACGATTATGCAGAGAGATTGAGGTGTGAACCATCGGTGGCTGTGGAACGAGATGGTGGATAAGGGAGTGAAGTGGTGGTTGCAGAGGAAGATAAAGGGTAAGAGAACATATTGTACACCAGTAAGCTTGTAGATACATGAGGGAAAATCCTCACCCCATTGAGCCACAAACAATGCTGTGAAGGATTAAACCTCATAATTCCTGTCCTTCACGTCTCTTTTTACCTGCAGTCCTCCAATCTTGCAAAGGTCACAACAATCCTTGCAACACAGGAGGTGGATTAGTCTACCTATTCCCCCCCCCCCCCGCCATTTTCCCATAAGCTCTTCGCAGATTTAAATGCTCACTTACACATTAGGAGTCATTTATAGCAGCCGATCAATCTACCAGCCTGTGTATCTTTGGGTTGGGAGAGGGAACCTTCTGGGTTCAAATATTCTAACATTCAAAGTACAGTTATTATCAAAGTTTTGTATGCAGCATTTGTCTTCCCCACGGAGAGCTACGAAACAAAGAAAATCATGGAATTCTCCCAAATGCCCCAGCTTCCGTGATATAGACTTTGAAACTCTCCGGAGTATGGACAGCTGGCACAGCCACTCTAAGGGTTCAGGACGGTCCCACTAATTGGCAATCATGTTTTGGGCGTCAAGAATTGAGTATTGAAAGAGTACTGGAACTGAGCTTCAGCGCTCAATCGTAATCCTACTAGTGATATCGTCTAGCAGTTGTTTTTCTGCTCTGTTCTCAATCCAGTTTGATACTGTGTCTCGATCCTTGCTACAGGTACTCCAGCATTTGTGTCTAAACCATCCTTGTTAAGGACTCTCATCACATGTTCAAAGAAAAGCATTAAAACACAGACTCCCCCCACCTCCCCCCACAAACACATACTAAAATAAAAACAGAATCTAGACAGTTCTTGGCTTGTTGGATGGTAGAGTTGGTCTTCTGACTTGATGTGTCTGGGTAGTCTTGTTTTGTCTGGTGGGTTTGGAGCTCACTTCCAGGGAACACGCTAAGATGGTGGCGTGATATTAATACGCAGCAGCCACTCTAAACTCTGGATTTGGGGATTGCCAAACATTATGTGGATTTTCTGGTCTAGTCTGTTTTGTTGTGTGCTTTTGTGATATCATTCTGGAGGAACGTTGTTTCACTTTTTAACTGCATTGCATTTGTGGTTTCTAAATGACAATAAGCTAAAATTCAATTCAATATTCATTTACGTTCAGTGTTTGTTGTCTGCAGACCGCCCTGATCCAAAGTAATCCAAAACAGCAACAGAAAAGGGAGGGACCAGACACCAGAAATGCATCATAAATTGAACGACGGATTCCAATCCACAAACCATGTCGATTAAACCTTTCCTTAGACCCCGGAAACTGGCACCATCCACTGATAGCATTGAAGGAAAGAGACACCATTCAAATGCAGAGAGCTTCCTCCGTGAACAGTGAGTGAGAGGGAGAGACTGTCTCATGCAGACACCTTCCTCCAGCGGCAGTAAATAAGAGGCTGATGGACAGCATTGTACATCCGCTTGCCTTCCACACTCGACTCGATGATTTCAATCTTTCTCAGTGCAGTCCGCAGTCCATCATGGGCTGTCTCCAGACCTCTTGTCCTTGAGGCTGCAGGCTTCGCCTGAAGCCTCGTGGAGCCCTCTTGGATGCAGGGATGTGCCAGATCGCTCAGTTGGACCAATAACACACCACCAAAATGTAGACCACAGGTTTGAAGAGTAGCAGAACCCTGTTTGAATGAAAGAGAAGATGTAAAAAGAGCAAGAAGTGAGCCGCCTTTGGTCATGTTGTTTGCTGGCGCCACGTTCTTCTCAGGGAGATTGTGCAAAATCAACATGGACAGCACAAAAGAATAGGATTGAACTTGGACTGTTGCAGCTGTGAGACAACTAATTGTGGCTCAGCGCTACTCATTCTGTTGATAATAATATGCTAACAAAATTTTAGACATTTTGCAATGGATGAGTACTTTCCATACAGACAATTATATGCTCTCAAAATAAGTTTTACCAGAAAAAGTCTGTCTCCAGACTAACTACACTGGTAGATTTAACGACAAAATGCAGTTCCTGACCTCACCTGAGATGAACATAATCTTTTGATGGTGCCTCATTATGAAGTTCTCTGAATCTTCAACTCAGACGTTCTGGCTCTGTAATGTAACACTAAACCAAAGCAAGTTCTGATCACGAGAAACGTCAAGCAGACTTCAGTGAGCTTATTTGGAATTTATAGGCCTGATCCAATTGTTGGCCACTTTACAATTAGAGCTGATTCTTTTAGGACTTTAGATTTCGTCCTCCTCACAGTCACCACACTACCTGTTTCATTAACACTCAGCATCAAAGAGGTTTATTTATAACAGGGAAGAGCATAATGTGTCAACTACACTGATGCTATGTAACCTTTGATGACTCGCATTAATAAAGATTGATTGGTTTTATCCTGCTTGTGGCATTGACTGTGAACTTCCTGCATCATTTTGTCATGAGAATTGAAACAGCACAAGTCTTTCACGTGATTGGCAAATCCACTTGTTAACCTATTGTAGTGGACTACAAGGCTCCCTCAATGACTGCAAGTTAAACACAGCTCAGGGAGTTCTGGAGTCATGGTATTCACTGTTTCAGGATAACCCTGTTTTGTGCTGAATCAGCTGAACAACATTATCATTCCTCATCTAGGGAAAAAGCAAAATGTCAACTGATTACTATCCAGTGACTCTTAGTGCGTGTGTTAGCTTTGAATAAAGATTGGTCTCAGTGGTGGTGACCTTGAAAGTTGAACAGCTTGCTAACATAGAAGACAGGATGTTACAGATGCTGGGAAACTGAAATAAAAACAGGAAATGCTGAAAATGCACAATAGGTCACGCAGATCTGTGCTGAGAGAAATAGAATTAACAACTTGGGTCAATAACCTTTCATCTGAGCAGGAGTAGTTAGAAAGGTATTTTACATTACAGATCAGTGGAGGGGTCAGAGAATAGCTGTGATGGGGTGGAGAATAGGAGACCAAATAAGACCAGTGGTGGCAGGTATATTTTGAGAGAGGGAGGTAAGTGTTTGTTAGAGACACAAGAAATACTATAGATGCTGCAAATCTTGAGCAATATACAAAACATGCTGAAGGAGCTCAGCAAATCAGGTAGCGCCTGTGGAAGAAACTAAACAGTTGATGTTTCAGACTGAGATCCTTGATCAGGACAGGAAATGAAGGTAGCTGAAACCAAAATAATAAACTTGGGGAGGTACAGGTGGAGTGCAAGTGGGCAAGTGATAGGCAAGACCAGTTGAGGGGTAAGCTGAGTGGTGGACAGAGGGAATAATGTGAGGAGCTGGGTGGAAGAGGTAAAGAGGAGAACAAGAAGGAACCTCAGGAGAAGAGAGTGGACAATGGAGAATGGGAAGGAGGAGGGGAATCAGCAGAAAATGATCTGGTCAGAAGGGTGGGCAAGGAGAAGAGAAGGGGTGAGAAGGTAGCCAGAATGGGGATTAGAACTCCAGTGGGAACGTAAATAGAAGCAAACGTCATACTACTTTCAATGCCAGCTAATGAAAAAACTTCAGAAATATAGTCACTGTTGAGAAAATGTTAGAAAGTAATATAAGGCTTATTACATAAAAGCTACTGTATGCATCCCTCCACCATCCTTTCCACACTTAAAACTAACTTCTCCTCCCAGTTTGAAACGTTACCTCTGTTTCTCTTTGCAAGTTGTGGCTTGACCTATGAGGTGTTCCAGCATTTTCTGCTTTTATTTCTGTTTTCCAACAATTGCAGTCTTTTTCAATTCCAGCATCTTTAACATCATGAAACATCACAGGACACTTAACAGAAAGTGATCAAACAAAATCTGACCTTTGGTGTGACCTCAACTTTAATACCCAAATACTTTAGTACGTAATTATTTGAAAACAAATTAGCTAATGCTTTTACATGGTCTTTCAAATAAAAATTCAAAATGTTTTATACTTTGAATTTGGAAACCAGTCATTGATCATGGGAGATTCTTTTCCCCTCTATCTAGCTGCTCTAGATATGAAATAACACAATCTGAAGCTGATTGGAAATCTGTTGACAAGACAAACCCCAGTCTCCCCACACAGCAGAGCTGCCATTTCCTGAAACCTCCACTTAGGTGCCATCAAACCCCAGAAACCCAATGGCCACAGCTGGCATTCTCCAAGATCTGCATTAGAATACCGTCAGATTCTGCCAACACTGAAGCCCAGAGCTGCCAGTCTGCACGATCCCCAGTCCCTTCCCCATCAAAACACTGAAAGCACTGCAACTCAGGGAAAACTTCACATCACCAGCTAGAGTACTTACAGGCAATCATGATTAGATCCTAGTTCACAATAAAGCTGAATAATGCAGAAATGTATGAAGATCCTGGAACTAGTTCTACAGGGATTTCTAATGGGATGTTACACCAAACTGACATGCTCAATAATCTAAATGTGAAATGCCTCTGAAATTGGTCTCAGGATCATTGAAGTCTATTTCTTAACCTTAGTGACACCATGGGTAAATAGGGTCGTAAAGAGTGCTTTGGCACTTTGGTCTTCAAAAATCAAAGTATTGAGTACAGGCGTTCGGATGTTATGTGGAAGTTGTATCAGATATTGGTGAGACCTAATACAGAGTATTCTATGCAGTTCTGGACACCTACCTACAGGAATGATAGCAATATGTTTGAAAGAGTGTAGAGAAAATTTACAAGGATGTTGCTGTGACTTGGGGACCTGGGTTATAGGGAAAGGTTGAATAGGTTAGGATTTTTTCCCTAGAGTGTAGGAAATGAGTGTAGAAAATTATGAGGGGTTTAGATAGGGAGGAAATGCAAGCAGACTTCTTCCACTGAGGTTGATTGATACTTGGGTCATGGGTTAAGGGCGAAAGATGAAATGCTTAAGGGAAACATCAGGGGAAACTTCTTCATTCAGTGGGTGGTGAGAGTGTGGAACGAGCTGCCAACAGAAGTGGAGGATGCAGGTTCAATTTCACCACTTAAGAGAAATTTGGATAGGTACCTGGATGAAAGGTGTATAGAGAGCTAAACTCTTGTTTCATATCAATAGGACAAGGCAGATAAATAGTTTGATCTAGATGGGCCAAATGGTTTGCTTCTATGACTTTATGTCTAAGAAAGTGCATCAGCACTTCCACTTCCTCAGCAGACTTAAGAAATTTGGCAAAAAATGCTTTGACTCTTATTAATTTTTAGAGATGCACCCTAGAAAACATCACAGCTTTGTTTGGCAAATGCTCTGCCTGAGACCACAAGAAATTACACAGGGTTACCACCACACGACAAAAACCAGCCTTCCCTCCACGGACTCTGCCTCTTCTTCTCATAGCGACAGTAAAGCAGCCAGAATAATCGAAGACACCAATCTTACAAGACATTCTCTCTTCTTTTTGCAGAAAAATGGAAGACAGGGTAGGAGGGAAGGTTTGGCTGGCCTGAGAATAGGTCAAAATGTCAGCTCAGCATCAGAGTCGAAGGGCCTGAGCAGTGCACTAACATTCTATGTTCTACATTCACTGAGTTAAATCTGCTGCACTGCCTTGATTGGGCCAAATATTTTGGGTTAATTACACATTAACTTTCCTATATATGCATTTGGATACTCTCCAATTCAGTCCCAAGAAACCTTAGGATTTCATAAGCTGCAGGAAATACTGCAATTAAAAAGGTTTGGATAACTTCTGATACATGATATTTTCAGGAGCCTCCCTTCTTGCTGTGCACTGATTTATTGCTAAATTCCAAAAGGCTTTTTTTTAACAGCTTCTCTGTGTACACTGGTGGCATGCTTACATGACGTTTGATATCTTTCCCAATCATTATAATTTACTGTAGTGCCACTTTCACCCCAGGTCTTTCATTATCACTGATATAGATGCTTTTAAGATTCCTGTCAAATCACATTTCTTGACTATGCGGGATGTATAGGCATCTTAAAGTAATGTAAGGACTTACTGTTTGTTTTATTACAATCCTAATTGACATGCTTGACAACAATACTTATGTATTGCTCAGTTCCTTTGATTTATAGGACCTGCTGTTATGGGACAGTGATTGTTAGAGCAGTAGCAGTGGTCAGCACAATCAGCTGGAGATTTCTGTCACGTTTTATCTATGACTGAACTATTTAATTAAATGAAAGAAAGATTGAGGCTAGTCCTTCCTCGCCTGTGAGTAATTGGGAAGAGGTATTGTACTTGGTAATTGGGAAGAGTTTGATTTCAGCTGAGATAAGGTTTCCCCTAGAACAATCCAATTTGGGTGACAGTTCTGCTGGAATGCTTTTCAACTTGATGTAGCTGGCATTTGATCACTTGGTGTTATAATGAGCCTGTTTTCTTTCACTCTGAACTAACATCAGAGGAAGGCAGATTTCAATAGTGGATCAGCAACGACATCCCCAAACTGAAACTTAAAGAGGAAAGAGGTATGAGATTCTTCCCCATGTCACCACCCAGGTCTCATCATGTAAAAAGCACCAGTGGTGGTATACTGTTTACTTCTTCATGTGCTGTAAATGCACCTTATTATTTGTAAACTTACTTGTGTTAATATTACTTTATGTGTTGTGTGTGTGAGTTTTCGGTACTGTGTTGTGCACCTTGGTCAGGAGGAACGTTGTTTAGACTGGTGGTATACATCTGTGTGGTTGAATGACAATAAACTGAACTTAAACAGCAGCACCATTCATAAATATGTTATCAAATGCTGTATAAAATCGTTGTTAACCTATATACCTTTACAAATATTGTAATTTGTAACATTTCCATCACAGAGAAATTTATGCTTGCTTTTGTCCTTTTTTCACTGTGTGGTATCATTGAATGTCTAATTTATGTATAATTGATATTCTGTATGTTGTATTCTGTAGGTTATATTCTTGCATGCTGTGGTGCTACTGCAAGGATGTTTTTCACAGTCGTCTATCTTGTGCTTGTGCACATGTCAATAAACGCGAACTGGCTTAATACTCAGCTGGTCAGGCAGAGTCTGTGAGCAGAAAAAAGAGTCATAGGATGATACAGACCTGAAAAAGGCCTTTCAGCCCAACTTGTCAACCAAAGTATTTATCCAAGTGAGTCCCCTTTGCCTGTGTTTGGCCCATATCCCACTGAACATTTTCTACCCCTGTACTTGTCTCAAATGTCTTCAACATTGTAATTGTACCCACTTCTACAGTGTCCTCTGGTAGCTCAATTCTTATACCACCATCCTTTGCGTGAGAAAACTTGTCTCTCAGGCCCCTGTTAAATCCTTCCTCACTCATCTATGTGCTCTAGTTATCGACTCCACTACCCTCAGGACGGTGGCTACCCACCCTATCTACACCCTTCATGATTTTAAACATCTCTGTAAGGTCGTCACTCAGCCTTTATACTCCAGGGGAAAAATTTCAGACTGTTCAGCTTCTCTTTATTACCCCAATTATGAAAGACAATTCCCCCCAAAAAAATAAACATTTGATGTCAACAATTTACATTATCTGGGAATAGATGCTGCTTGATTTGCTGAAGATTTATGGTGTTTTCTATTTTATTTCAAATTTCCAACATTTAGAATATTTTGCTTTTAAAACTTAGAAACCAGGATTGATTATAAACTGAATCAATGCCAAATAGATATCAAGCTGCTGAATGGGATCAGGTGAAGTACATGAGGTCAGATGGTACACTAGAATCAGCCTTCAGTCTGTACATGGTAGTACTTCAAAAAAGTTCGAAGTTAAAAGTATATTTATTATCAAAGTATGGATACATTATACAACCTTGAGTTTCATTTCCTTCCAGGCAGCCACAGAACAAAGAAACCCAAAAGAACCCATTTAAAAAAAGAAAACCATCAAACAAAATTATCAAGCACTCAATGTGCAGTGATAATAAAAAATTATGTGAATAATAAACACAAGCAAATTGCATTCAGAGCTGCACTCCACAAAGGAAGTCTGAGAGCCATATTTCTACGCAGAGCTGAGTAAACGTTGGGGCACAGCGAGCTGAACTGGCCTGTCCCTTGCTTCAGGCCTGATATCCTGACTTTTCAATCCGGCCCATCACCTAAATCATTGTCCAAACATTGGGTTCAGTCACTTTAGTACGCTGTGGGGCCTGGATGCCGTCGCCTCCATTCAGCCTGTGCCTGACCTTTCTGAAACGTCCCGGCACTTAAATTGTCATCCAAACACCAGGTTCAGTCATACTGATACCCTGTGTGGAAGAAGGTAGAGAGCCTATCTTGATGGATTTTACACCTTGCTGCTGCCTGGACAGTGACTGGGTCTCTGAAGGCTAAATGCAGAATTCCAATCCCAAAACTACCCCAATAACTTTTCATCAACAAATATTCATGCCAAGGATGAGGAATGCCAACTGCAGGAGTTGTCACTGACTTTAAATGCTCAAGTTCTTATTCAAAACTATTATAAAAAGTGAATTATGAAAAATAACAATTGAAACACAAAAACATTAGATATATTAAAAGTATGTAAATATTAAATAAAAAATAATTGAGACAATGAATATTAAGAATTAATTAAAATATTTAATTAGAGTAAGGTCATTTTAAATCTCTGGCAGCGTAGGGGTTAGTGTGATACTATTACAGCTTGGGGCATCAAAGTTCAGAGTTCAGTTCTAGTACCCTCTGTAAGGAAGTTTGTAAGTCCTTCCTGTAAGGTGCATAAGTTTTCTCTGTGTGTTCCAGTTTCCTCCCACAGTCCAAAGATGCATGGGTTAGTATGTTAATTGGTCATTATAAATTGTCCCATGATGAGTCTAGGGTCAAATGAGTGGGTTGCTGGCCAATGTGTCTTGCTGGGCCGGCAGCGCCAATCCTGTGCTATATCTTTAAGTAAATAAAATAAAACATAAGAATTAGGAACAGGAGATAATTTAGCCCTGAGTTTCTGCTGCACTCTTCAGTAAGCTCATAACTAATTGGGGAGCACTTTGGCTGTTTTCTTAACATTTTAGAAATGTTCCTGAATGCGGAGGAACAGCAAAGGTTTCTCAGTGTGGTGGATACAGCACATTCCATCACAGGCAAAACTCTCCTCACCATTGAGCACATTTACATGGAGTGCTGCATCCATAATCAAAGACCTCCATTATTCTGTCCATTCCTCCGTCTTTCTACTACCATCGGGCCTTAACCCTAACCCACACCACCAGATTCCGAAATAGATCTTACCCCACAACCATCTGGCTCCTGAACCGGCATGGGTGACTTCATTCACCATTCTGAACTGACTCTACAACCCAGAGACTCCCTTTCAAGAAGTCTTCACAATTCATGTTCTCAGTATTAGTTTTTATTTGATTAGTTTGTCTTCCTTTACACTTTTTGTGCTTGTCAGATTTTATCTGCTTTTGTATAGTTTTTTACATAAAATTCTTTTCTATTTTGTTCTTTCTCAAAATGTCTGCAGGAGAATAAAGCTCACGGTAGAACATGGTAACATATACATACTTTGTTAACAAATTTACTGTGAACTTTGAACATTTCCATGAGAGTTTCTATATCTTTTGGAAAGATAGACGCAAAATATTTGCTTCAGTCTCAATCATAGCCACAACCTCATATCCTCTGTTAAGGTTCCACTCTACAGTACTTGATCTGTAATGTCCCTGAGGTATCACAGTGTTCAAATCTCAGACTCCAGCTCATCAGCTCTCATCCAAAGTTCTCAGAGCTGCTGACCCTTTTAGAGGCATGCTTCAAAGTGGTTTCTATCAACTCCCAAACCCCACAAATGCAACACATCACCTGACCTGCCAAATGACTCTTAATTTAATTCAATTATGTGATAAATATCATCTATTTAATTCCTTATGTTTATAACTGCACTATCGCCCCCTATCTAACTAAAACCCCTCTCTCACCAACACACACACATCATAGCCTTCACATTCATTAGGTTGAGGGAAAACCTATTAAGCCTCAGAGGAATTCACTGAATCTGTATTTGGTCCCCAGGTTCCAGTTGTCTGAGATTGCTGACTTCACTTAACCAGTTTGAAGTTACCTTTTCCTCTTAGATTTGCACAGAGTAATCTGCATTCGAAGTAGTTGGGCTGCTGTTGCTACACCTATTCTAAACCTGGGTTATTTCTTCAGTGTAACGCTTGGCAGTCCCAGCTAGACTGTTATCCATAACCAGGCTCTTCCAGCGGCAGATGGATCTGGCAGTTTCAGCCCCTCAGATGTTCATCAGTTTGATGAACTACTCTTCCCAGACAGCACATTCCAGTCCAAGGACCAAGGCAACAGAGGCCTCTTCCAGTGTTCTACAACTTAAGCAGTCAGGGATACTGATTTGGAACTAATTTCAGCTGAATGTTATCTGACTATTGCAGCAAGAGGAATAGCCCCAGGCTGGCGATGCCTCATTCATGATTATGCTCCTCTCTAAAATTGATCTGCGCAGCCCAAGACAGATACCCACACTTGATGCACGGATAGAAAATAAAAGCTTCTCCTGGATGCAATGGTAATCAGCAGGAATAAATATTAGAATAAACTTATTGATCCACAAACCTTAAGGAATACTTGGAGTGATGTATGCTTACCCAGTATAAATATCTAAAAGTCAAGTTACCGTTACTCTTTGTTGAAAGTACTCAGTCCATGAAGGATGCTGTTTGCATTGTAGTCAACTGACCACAGGCACCTGTCTCCCTGAGTATCTGTGCCAGATTATTAGATTCCTGCATCCTGACAAAGCTCACTGTTATAAGCTAGGTTGTGACCAATTTTACCTAAGGTAAAATTGGATAGGTATATGGACAGGAAAGGAGTGGAGGGTTATGGGCTGAGTGCGGGTAGGTGGGACTAGGTGAGATTAAGGGTTCGGCACGGACTAGGAGGGCCAAGATGGCCTGTTTCCGTGCTGTGATTGTTATATGGTTATATGGTTTGGTGTACAGGGATGTTCAGGGGAAGAGGCATTTGAGCAAATATAAAAACTCACAGTTGAAGGTTAACCTCAAATTTTTTGCCAGGGTGTTCCCATTTTAGTTGTGGGATTCCCTCAGATGCTCTTACCAGTATGAAAAAGCTTACTATCAGATGGACACTTAAGATGCTGAAGAGAGGCAATAGACAATGTATTTTGCACCAGTGTTCAGAGAAGCGGAGCGACCAAATTAAGATTTATGGCCCAACATAGCAGAGGAGATCCATATCATCTATTTTATCTTCTGAAGTCTTCCCTAACATTCAAACATAAGCAAATACAAGCCTGATTATTTATCCATCCCTCTGCTCCACCATTAAATCCTTGCTACATTGATGCCTGTCACTTTCATACTAACTGGTAATATGAAAAGGAGGAGGGGTTTAGTATATCTAACACATTTCCACCCATAAGTATCATATTCAGAATCAGATTCAGGATTAATATCAAGCAGCATGTCATGAAATTTGATGTTATGTGGCAGCAATGCATTGCAATACATCATTATTTTAAAAAACTGTAAATGACAGTAAGTATATATATAAAAAAATAAAATATTTAATTAAATAAATAGTGCAAAAAGAGAGAAGAAAAAGTGGTGAGGTGGTGTTCATGGGTTCAATGCCAATTCAGAAATTAGATGATAGAAGGGAAGAAGCTATTCTTGAATCACTGAGTGTGTGCCTTTAGGTTCCTGTACCTCCGCCCTGATGGTAGTAATGAGAAGAGAGCATGTCCTGGGTGACGGGGGTCCCTAATGATGGATGCTGCTTTTTTGAGGCATCACTAATTGATGGTGTCTTGGATGCTGGTGAGGCTAGTGCCTATGATAAGGGCTGACTGAGTTCATAACTTTCTGCAGCTAATTTCAATCCTGTGCAATGCCTCCTATACCACTCCCCACACCCCATATTTTAGCTACTATGGTCTTGTAATCATGAAAACAGAATATAAAGACAACAATTAGTTTGTATGTTATTTCAGATATAATAGGATAGAGATATGTTTTTGAAATTTGGTTATATTGGTTTTGATAAATACTACCATGCACGAACGAAGGGTTTTGACCAGAAACATTGACTGTTTATTCTTCTCTATAGATGCTGGCTGCCTTGATGAGTTTCTCCAGCTATTTGAGTGTGTTTGTATTATGTATGGTTGTTTAGAGCAGGAAATCCTCAGACAGAAAAACTTCAAGGGTACATTCAAAGCTTTTGTGAGGAAATCCAATAAACCTCTGACACCTGGGAACCTCCATGACCCCACTCTAAGTAGAGAAAACGACACAAAACAGGAACAGGGTAGGTCACCTGGCTACAGAAGACTGCTTACCACTCAGAGTGATCAGCCTTGTTCTTCACTTCTTCTATGCCAGTTCCCACATAGGAAGAATTTGAGAAGGTTTAGAGAATTCCCATGGCCATGAATTGGCAGCACACACAAATCCCATGTCAGTATACCGCCTCACAGGCTACCCACACAGCTGTTGTGACTGCCAAACTTTGTGACACTTGTTTCTGCTGTTCCCACACTGGCCTCATTAGCAACTTCAGAAACCCCAAACTTATAACAGAGGCAAGTCATCTTTGATCCCAGTGATCCTTTGGAAATAAAAATATTTCTTGCTGAAGAAAAATTTCAACCCATGTACGTCTTTGGAAATTTTTGATAAGGATAATATAATAGCACCAATGTTTATGTTTCTTTCTAAGTAAACTATTGATACCTAATTATAGAATGGGAGGATTTCATCTTGTTAGTTTGCAATACTAGAATTAATATGAAATGGGCAGCTTTCACTGTTTACTTTTATTATCTGATAAAGTGGGTGGCAGGGTCCCAATTGACTCCAGGTGGAATAGTATTTTCTTCAAGGAGTTTTAGGTCATCACTCCAGTGGTTAAATCAAGACATAAGACTGGAATTAGTTCTGAAAGCACTGATTGAAGAGTGCTTTCAAGTGAAGAGTGACAGTCCATACATGACTGCAATACCTTATCTTGTAGTTAGTTCTCAATGCATGCAAAGTGATGGTAAACATTTGAAGATCTGCGGCGAAGAGCATCATTTCCACCAGGTGACAGAGTATCTCTAGTTGGTAGCATGGACAACAGGAGCTTATGTGTCCAAATCTCACTCCAGAGGCTCAGGCTAATACTCCAATATCTTATTACAATTGCTGAACTGTGTGATAGGCTAAGTTGAAGATTAGATCTACTCATTTCTATTTCAACATAGCCTGTGTGATCCATAGATGCTACATTTGTCCCATTGTTCCTGAGGTGGAGTTGAGAGGTAGAATGAATGGGGTGTGGAGAGGAATTCAGCTCAGCTTCCCACTCTGGGATGTTACTAAGTGGCTCGCTCTTTCTAGACTAATTGCTCACCCAACAATTCATCATGCCACAAGCTTTCTCTCCCTAACAAGGGACAGAGAGGTGTCGTCCCTTTTCCACAGCGGGAGGGGAGACCAACAAAACAAAACAACTTGTTAATTTCAGTGATAGTCTGCCACATCACTTTTATTCCGAGTTCTCCAACTCAAGAATTGGCAGCAAGACCCTCCCCTGGCATTGAGAGAGAGAGTGATTGCCCGAGGACAGAGGTCTCCAACAGCAGATCCACTATTTGTGATAGTCCATTTCTCCAGCGATGCCTCATTCAGCGACACTGGCATGGAATTAGGTCATCACAGGGCTGCAGGGCCTTACCACAATGGCACGTGTCTTCTAGGCCGCATCATGCGATATTGAAAAACGGTCAGTCAGCAAGCTCCGGGAATGTATGTATTTGGAACATGGGAGGAAACCAAAGCACCCAGAGGAAACCCATTTGGTCACGGAAAGACTGTATGAACACCTCACAGATAACGGAGGGAATCAAACTTCAATCGTTTACTAGCATGCTGTAAAGTGTTATGCTAACCATTAAGTATGATGAGGTCTGGCTTTATCATTATTATTTATGAAATCACTTTGGGTGAGCTCTTGGCAGACATGTTGAAAATGATTGGTTGGATTCCATTGGAGCAGACAAAGTTGAATGGTGCACCTAATATTATAGAAACTTAGCTGATGTATTAGACATAGTAGATGGTATGAAACTGTTCCTCATGGCACAGGTATCATAAATGAGAAGGTTATGGGTTTAAGCTGAGGAATAAAAGGTTTAAATGGGATCTGAGGAAGAATGTTTTTTTTTCAGCCCTAAGATGTTTACAATTTGAGAAGGTGGTGGGGGCTGGTACTCTCAGAACATTTGAAAGCCATTTGGATGACCACTTGGTCTTGCCAAGCATAGTAGGATATGGACCAAGAGCTAGTGACTGGCATTAATATAGATAGATTCTTAATGGTCAATATAGACATAGTGGGTCAAAGGGTCCCTTTGTGTGCTCTTTGATTCCATGTCCCAAATACAACAGTGGCAATTTTTCCTTGGTTTCCCCTACTTCTGATGTACATTTTCAGGACATGCACTAAATGCTACAGAAGATTTCCTCGTTGATGCTGATGTTCATGAATAAAGAATGATAGCATGACTGCAATACCAGATAAAGTTAATAATCATGAGGCAGGACTATTAGGGGAGAGGTAGAAACTGTGGGAGAGGGAAGTTTATGCTTTCCTTACATGCAAAACAGTTATTTCCACTGTTATTCTGTTTATTCTTATTAACAAGGCAAAATGAATTCAGCTTGAATAAAAGAGGTGGTAAAAACAGGGGAGCTGGAGCTTATTCTGTTCAGTGCAGACTGATGTATACTCTGATAGATACCATGGGAAGCAATCATTCAGTCAGATCAAGCAGAATTTTTTAAAATAGCAATAGCAGGACACATGGGGAGGCTTTGAATCTCATTACCAAATCCAGACTCCGCTCTGTGAAGCCATGTATTGCAAAGATGACTCTCCAACCTCTGCGGTATGTGAACAGATTAGAAACATTCACAGGTTTCTTATCAAGGAGTAATGACTTTCACACGTGAAAAGTGATTCAAATCCTTTATACCCTCAACAAAAAAATCATTTTTCTTGTGCAATTTAGACTCGGCTGTGATCTTTGAGCGTTCTGCCTTACAAGCCCAATTGAATGCAATTCTTTCAGTTGTAGCTCATGTGGTGGTCTGTGAATCAGCCAGCTCTGGGTTCAAAGACTTGAGCACAAGAACGTAGCCTGCCTCTTCAGTGCTTTACTGTGGGAGAATTGCAGTGTTAGAAATCTTGTCCTCTGGATGAAAGGTCAAACCAAGGCTGCATCTAATTTCATAGTCCTTTTAAAAAGGTCTGTGGGAGTATTTTGGCAATGTGCCAGAGAGATATCCCCAAATGTTCTGACTAATATTTATCCCTCAAATATCAATATTAAAATTGTAATCACACTGCAATTGATAGAAGCTTCTGGTACATGAATAGGTTACCATATCCCTTCATTGCTACTTGATTGCACCTCAGGAAATATTACATTTGCTCTAATATAATACTTTAAACATGCTTTACTGTATTAAGGTAAGCCTAATATGAACTTAACAAACTGGACCCTGTTAAAGATGCAATGGCACTCTCTCTGAGCCACGAAAAACAGAAGGGTTCACCTTAAGCTCCAATGTACTTTTGGCTTACCATCTGCAGCACAATGACCTTTTCCCCCACCCCTTGCTGGAGTGCCAAGATCACTGCCAGTCAAACCTCTCACACTTCCTTGATTTCCTCTCTCTTCTCCCTAATGCAAATAATCTTCAAACTCCAGCTTCCTCCTCTTTCATGTTGTTTAGATTAGAGAACTTCAGTTATATGGAGAGACGAGATAGGCTGGGTTTGTTTTCCCTGGACCAAAGGAAGTTGAGAGGTCTATAAAATCATAAAAGCTAAAGAGTATACAGACAGAATTATTTTCCCAAGGTGAGGCTATCAAAATAAGGGAGGAAAGTCTAAGATCAGTGGAAGGAGTTTTAAATGCCATCTGAGGGGTAAGTCTTCACATAATTGGAATGGGCTAACAGAAAGGGTGGTGAAATCGGGCACTATCACTAAAGTTAAGGGACATTTAGACAGCTCCTTAAATGTAAGGCATAAAAAGTGGATCTAATGTGGCAAAAAGGGATTAGAGTTGATGGGGAAAATGATCAACATCGACGTGATGGTCAGAATGGCTCATTTCTGTACTGTACATGACTCAATTAGCCCTGAATTAACACCCTTTGATGGTAAGCCATATTCTCAGGTTCTGTTCTTCTCGGATACTTAGACTCGACATAACCTAGTCTCATTCGAATCCTAACCAGTTCAATTCCCACATTCCTTCCAGTGAGAACATGCAAAATCTTAATTGATATTACCTTCAGCTTTACTTTTTAGCGTGTTCACTGATGAACTTCTCTTCCATCCAAAACATCCTCATTTGTTCCTCTTAATCTTCAAAGCCTCCTCTTTCATCCTCATTGATCGGTCTGTATTGGAATTGCCTCTTAATGGAGCAGTTTTCAACTATGAACTCATTAATTTCTTCATCTCTTTTACAATCTAAGAAATTTTGAAAGCTAAAATTCACATCACTAACTTATTATTTCATGATTTTTTTTTTCTTTTCCACTCTTACCAACCTCTACAGTAGTTTACAAGATTTGACCTCCAATACCTTTCTCAATTTATAAAAGGCTGCAGGCATATTTGAGTAGATGTAAATTCCTTCTGGCTCTAATTCCCAATTAACATTCTTATGTCTTCAAAACTGTGCCAAGACTTCTGTGCTGATGCTCTAGTACATTTTGAGCAGATGAATCATAATGCACCATATGGTTGAATGCATGCATTCATTTTGGTAGAAAACCTGAGTTTTATTAATGCATTTAGCAATCTTTAATTGAAACAACATGACTTTGTTTATTCCAACAGTGTGAAAAGCCATGCAATGAACATGAATAAAAGCAATAAATCAAGATGGGAGTACATTTGTTGAACTCCTATATAAAGAAAATCTATGACACCTACTTGGGCTTTGACGTAATTCCTCAATCCATGTAATGACATTAATAAAAATATATCAGAAAACATATGGTGCATGTTTGCAACACTGAGTACACTACCAGATTTAAAAATCAACAGTTTTTGTGTAAATATATGCTGTCATAAAATTCTATTATGATACGGTATTTAAGCAATAAGCACAATACAGAAACACAAACGAAACAGCAGGTGCTGGAAATCTGAAGTTTAAACTGAAAGCACTGGAAATTCTCAACAGCATCTGTGAAGAAAGAAACAGAGTTAATGACCTTTCAGTAGAAGCAGGTAAAGTCAAAATTACTAGCTCCATTTCTCATTTTATGGATGCTGACTGATCTGTTTGACAGTGCCATAGATATTGATCTGTTCAACCCATCTTTAGCTGCCTCTCAATGGTCTTGACCAAAGAAATTCCATAAGACCATAAGATATAGAAACAAAATTAGGCCATCTGACCCATCGAGTCTGCCCTGCCATTTAATCATGATCCTTTTTCTTTCTCCTCCTCAACCCCGTAACCTTTGATGCCATGTCCAATCAAGGACCTATCAAGCTCTGCCTTAAATACACCTAACAACCTGGCCTCCAGAGCTGCATGTGGCAACAAATGCCACAAATTCACCACCCTTTGGCTAAAGAAAATTCTCCACATCTCTGTTTTGAAAGGGCGCCCCTCTATCCTGAGGCTGTACATTCTTGTCTTAGACCCTCCCACCATGTGAAACATCCTTTACATATCTACTCTGTCCAGGCTTTTCAACATTTGAAAAGTTTCAGTGAGATCCCCCTCATCCTTCTGAATTCCAGCAAGTACAGACCCAGAGCCATCAAACGTTCCTCGTATGATCACCCTTTCATTCCTGGAATCATCCATGTGAATCTCTGCTGGACCCCCTCCAATGCCAACACAACTTTTTTTAAGATGAGAGGCCAAAAACTCTTCACAATACTCAAGATGAGGCCTCACTGGTGCCTTATAAAGCCTCTGCATTACATCCTTGCTCTTGTATTCTAGACCTCTTGAAATGAATGCTAACATGGCATTTGCCTTCCTCACCACTGACTCAACCTGCAAGTTAACCTTTAGGGTGTTCCGCACAAGGACTCCTAAGTTCTTCTGCATCTCAGATTCCTGGATGTTCTCACCATTTAAAAAATGGTCTGCACATTTATTTCTACTTCCAAATTGTATGACCATGCATTTTCCAGCATTGTATTTCATTTGTCACTCTCTTGCCCATTCTCCGTATCTGTCTGAGTCCTTCTTCATCCTACCTGTTTCCTCAACACTACCTGCCCCTCCACCAATATTCGTATCATCTGCAATCTTGGCAACAAAACCATCTATTCCATCATCTAAATCGTTTAAGAATTAAATGATTGAATAAGATTCAATAAGAATAAAAGTATAAAAAGTATTAAAAAAAGAGGTCCCAACACCGACCCCTATGGAACACCACTAGTCACTGGCAGCCAACCAGAAAACAGATCCTTTTATTCCCACTCACTGCCTCCTACCATGCTCTAACCATGTTAGTAACCTTCTTGTAATACCATGGACTCCTAACTTGGTAAGCAGCCTCATGTGTGGTACCTTGTCAAAGGTCTTCTGAAAGTCCAAATATACAACATCCACAGCATTCCTTTCTCTATCCTACTTGTAATCTCCTCAAAGAATTCCAACAGGTTCATCAGGCAGGATATTTCCTGAAGGAAACCATGCTGACTTTGAACTACCTTGTCCTGTGTTACCATGTATTCCACCACCTCATACTTAACAATTGACTCCAACATCTTCCCAACCACTGAGGTCAGGCTAACTGGTCTATAATTTCCTTTCTGCTGTCTTCCTCCTTTCTTAAAGAGTAGAGTAACATCTGCAATTTTCCAGTCCGCTAGTACCATGCCACAGTCTAATGATCTTTGAAAGATCATTTCTAATGCCACCACAATCTCTAACATTACCCCTTTCAGAACCCTAGGGTGCAGTTCCTCTGGTCTGGGTGACTTATGTACCTTTAGGTCTTTCAGCATTTTGAGCACCTTCTCTCTTGTAACAGTAACTGCACCCACTTCTCTTCCTCCACATACTACAACATCAGTCATACTGGTAGTGTCTTCCATAGTGAAGACTAATGCAAAATACTTATTTAGTTCATCAACCATCTCCTTGATTCCTGTTATTATCTCTCCTGCCTCATTTTCTAGCGGTCCTGTATCCACTCTCATTTCCCTTTTATTTTTAAACATACCTGAATAAACTTTTATGATCCACCTCAATATTATTTTCTAGCTTGCTTTCATATTTCATCTTTTTCCTTCTAATGATTTTTTTTTGTTGCTCCCTGTAGATTTTTTAAAACGTCCCAATCCTTTATATTCCCACTAGTTTTACTTTGTTGGATGCCCTTTCTTTCGCTTTTACCATGGCTTTGTCTTCCCTTGTCAGTCACAGTTGTACTAATCTACCATTTGAGTACCATTTCATTGTTGTGTAACCCCCTGGGTCGCCTCAGGCTCGCTCAGCTCGTTCTCGTCTAGGGGGAGCAGCCTTCGGCCCCGCCAAACGGGGTAATCCGCTGGTGTGGATGCTATGTGATGTCCCCGCCTCGCCCAAAAACAGACAGTACACCATAAGCAATTAAATGAGTACAATTTATAAAGGTTACTATAACTAAGTGATTAATAACAATACAGTATGTATGAAGAGAAAAAACAAAGAAAAGGCGCCAAACTTATCAAAGTCCAAACCACTTCATGCACAACCATTGGAGCTCAATTACTGAAGTCTTCTGGCCACCATTCGATCCCCTCCGAACTCCTCGACTCGCAGCTCAGGACCCTCCTAGTGGTCAACCAAGCACATCTAGCTTCATCCTCCCTCCTCGGAGTACCTCCTGGC
This sequence comes from Hypanus sabinus, assembly GCF_030144855.1. Classification (NCBI taxonomy): domain Eukaryota; kingdom Metazoa; phylum Chordata; class Chondrichthyes; order Myliobatiformes; family Dasyatidae; genus Hypanus; species Hypanus sabinus. The sequence goes on from NC_082721.1 coordinate 36,230,403, forward strand.
CTCGGACCCCCGCTTGTGGTCCGTTCCTCGCCCAGCTTACAGCATTGCGTCCTCTCTCTCAACCCCCTCACGCCGATCTGCCCAAAAGCCGGTCAACAAAAGCTTACAGACTCGGAAGAAAGAACATTAATCCCCATTTGGTTTACAAAGGAATACAATTCTCCCAGCACTCTCTCGCAACAAAGAAACATTCCTGCTTTTAACAAAACAAAGAAGCCCTTTCCCAACAGTAACAAAGAAAAAAGAAACCCCCTTTACAGTTGGAATACACATGTCCTGCACCTTCCTCATTTTTCCCAGAACTGCATGCCTTTACTGCTCTGCTGACATCCCTGCCAGCAGTTCCTTCCAATTTACTTTGGCCAGCTCCTCTCTCATACCGCTGTAATTTCCCACTGAAATACTGCTACATCAGACTTTACTTTCTCCCTATCAAATTTCAAGTTGAACACAATCATATTGTGATCATTGCTTCCTAAGTGTTATTTTACCTTAAGCTCCCTAATCACCTCCGGTTCATTACATAACACCCAATCCAGTATAGCTGATCCTGTATAGGCTCAACAACAAACTGCTCTAAAAAGCCATCTCTTAGGTATTCAACAAACTCACTCTCTTGAGATCCATTACCAACCTGATTTTCCCAATCGACCTGCATGTTAAACTCTCCCATGACTACCATATCTTTGCCCTCTTGCTGCACCTTTTCTATTTCCTGTTGCAACCCGTGGTCCACCTCCCAGCCACTGTTGGGAGGCCTGTATGTAACTGCCGTCAATGTCTTTTTATCCTTGCAGTTTCTTAGCTCAACCCACAAGGATCCAAAAACTTCCGATCCCATGTCACATCTTTCGACTGATTTGATGCCACTCTTTACCAGCAGAGCCACATCAGCCCCTCTGCTTACCTTCCTATCCCTTCGATATAATGTGTAACCTTGGACTTTCAGTTCCCAACTACAACCATCGTATAATAGACGACCCCAACAGACTCACAGATCAAGTGTTGCCTCACATGGAAAGACAGTTTGAAACCCTGAATAGTAGTGAGGGAGGAGGTGCAGGGGCAGGTGCATAACTTGCTCCACCTGTAAGGATGAGTGGTAGGAGGGAGATCAGTATGGAAGGGTGAATGGACAAGGAAAGATCCTTGCAGAAAGCAGAAAGTTGGGGGAAGAAAAGATTTGCTTGGTGGTGGGATCCTGTTGGAGATGGCAGAAAAGTTACAGAGAATTATGCACTGATGCTGAGGCTGGCAGGGTGGTAGGTGAGGATGAGAGGATCCATATCCCTTGTGGAGTTGGGGGAGGATGGGGTGAGGGCAGACATGCACACAATGGAAGAGATGTGGTTGTGGTGGAAGAAGGGAAGCCCCTGTCTATGAAGGAGGAGGACACCTCTCTCGTTCTGGAATGAAAAGTCTCATTCTGAGAACAGATGTGGCAGTCATGGAGGAGTTGAGAGAAGGGGATTTGCCTAAAGTGGTTTCTTGGCCTCTTCTCAGTTGAAGAGGCATGGAAATGTCTAGCACGATTAACAACGTTGAGGACAAGAGTGGAAAACAAATAACTGATCAACAACATCTGCCTGTATTTAACTAGTGTCTCTCTCTTCTCATTACTACCATTAGACGAGGGGTGCAGGAATCTCAATACTCAAGGTGAGGCCTCACAAATGCATTATAAAGCCTTGGCATCACTTCCTTGCTCTTGTATTCTAGACCTCTTGAATGCTAACATGGCATTTGTCTTCATCACCACTAACTCAACCTGCAAGTTAACCTTTAGGGTGTTCTGCACAAGGACTCCCAAGTCCCTATGCATCTCAGATTGTTGGATTTTCTCCCCATTTAGAAAATAGTCTGCACATTTATTTCTACTACCAAAGTGCATGACCATGCATTTTCCAACATTATATTCCATTTGCCACTTTCTTGCTTATTCTCCTAATCTGTCTAAGTCCTTCTGCACCCTACCTGTTTCCTTAACACTACCTGCCCCTCCACTAATCTTCATATTATCTGCAAACTTGTTAAGATTAGAGTGACTTTTGCAATTTTCCAGTCCAGAGTCCAATGATTTTTGGAAGATCATTTCTAATGCTACCACAATCTCTTACACTACCTTTTTCAGAACCCTCGGGTGCAGTTCATTTGGTTCAGGTGACTTATGTACCTATAGGTCTTACAGCTTTTTGAACACCTTCTCTCCACTTCTCTTCCTTCACAAACTACAACATCAGGCATACTGCTAGTGTCCTCCACGGTGAATACTCATGCAAGTTACTCATTTAATTCATCAGCCATCTACTTGTCCCTTGTTATTATTTCTCCTGCCTCATTTTCTAGCAGTCCTATATCCACTCTCCTTTCTCTTTTATTTTTAACATAGCTGAAAAACTTCTTTCTTTTCTTTTTCAATCTTTTTATTAAGTTTCAAATTAATAAACATAGCAATAATAATAATGATACAAAGAGACTGGGATTACATTAATAATGGTTAACATGTACAAGCACAGATTCCAAGTAACAAATGTAGTTTAGCCTCCCAATCTCTTCGTAACTAACCATGAAAAAGATATTTTATAAAGAGTAAAAAAGAAGAACCCCTAAACTAAAAAAAACAAACAAAGATTGGGCTGCCATATTTCATTGGCTAAAATTATAATTTGTTGTTAACTCCATTCCTCTACACATGAACAAAAAGTCACTAAAAGGGATTCAGAAAGGGTCAACTTACGTCATATGAAAATATGCATAAATGGCTGCCAAGTTTCTTCAAATTTAACTGAAGGCTGCATAGTACCGCTCCTAATTTTTTCCAAGTTTAAACATGGTATCATTTGGGAAAACCACTGAAATGTGGTAGGGGGATCCATTTAAGTAAAATGGATCTTCTGGCTATTAATGTAACAAATGCAATTAAATGACAAGCTGATGAGGATAAATGACTGGAGTCTATCACTGGTAGTCCAAAGATTGCAGTAATAGGATGAGGTTGTAAATCAACATGCAGAACTACTGAAATAACATCAAAAATATCTTTCCAATATTTTCCTAGAAGAGGACAAGACCAGAACATATGTGTCAAGGAAGCTACTTCAGAATTACATCCATCACAAACAGGATTTATATGGCAGTAAAAGCGAGCGAACTTATCCTTGGATACATGAGCCCTATGCACCATCTTAAATTGTATCAAAGTGTGTCTGGCTCACATTGAAGAAGTATTAACTAGTTGAAGAATTTTCTCCAGTTTCCATAAAAGAAAAGCTTGATCAATTCTAAATGGTTGAAAGAAAAGATTAGATATAATAGAACTTGACAGGATAAATTTATTGAATCCAAAACATTTACAAAATTGAAACCATATTTGTAGTGTATATTTAATTATTGGATTTATCACTTGTTTATTCAATTTAGTAAGTGTGAAGGGAAGCACAGCCCCTAAAATAGAAGCCAGTGAAGACTCCTGTACAGACTCCTGCTCAAGGTTAATCCATTGTGGACATTGAGTATCATCCAACTCTTGTGTCCAAAACATTAAATATCAAATATTAATTGCCCAGTAATAAAATCTAAGATTCAACAAAGCCAAACTGTCTTCCTTTTCTGCCATATATACAAAGAAATTTTAGAAACAATAATATTGAAAAAAGATTCAGGGATGAAAATTGATACCACCTGAAATAGATATAGATATTTAGGTAGAATAATCATCTTAATAACATTAATTTGATCAATCAAAGATAAGGACAATGGGGACCAATTAGTAAACAGTTGTTCAACATGATCAATTAAGGGTAAAAAATTAACTTTAAATAGGTCCTTATGCTTCTTAGGAATTTTAACACCCAAATAAATAAAATAATCTGTAACCAATCTAAATGGTGATTGTCTATAAATTGGAACTTGCATATTTAATGGAAAAAGCACACTCTTACTAAGATTCAATTTATAACCAGAGAAGAGTTAGTTGAAAAGAGAAATGCTGTCTGTTCTTTAATGAAATTAACAACTTTAAATCCTGAAGTAAAATAGAGTTGAACCGCCATTGTCTAGTACTAAAGGTTACATTTAGTACAATTAATTTAGTTGATAATTACAAAGGTGCAGGATCAGAAGTGGCGATTGCATCATACTCACAGGCAGTGACAGACGAAACTAACCTAGAATCAATAAAGAAGTAATCGATTGTAGAGTAATTAGGATATACATGAGAAATGAAAGAGAACTCTTTATCATTAGGATGTAAAAACCTCCAAATTTCTAAAATTCCAGAGAAAAGGAATTAATAAAAATAGCAGATTTGTTTGGAAGTACCTGATTGGGCACAGACCTATCCATCATAGGATTCAGATGACAATTAAAATCTTGGCCCATTATCAACATATATTCACTTAAATTGGGAAGAAACACAAATAAATGCTTAAAGAATTCAGGATAGTCAATAGTTGGTGCATAAATATTAACCAAAGCTACTTTTTGGATATAAGTAAACCAGTAATTAATAGAAATCTACTATTTGGGTCTGAGATTGTATCATAATAAACAAATGAGATCGAGGAGTCTATAAAAATAGAAACGCCTTTCACTTGAGTCGATGAGTTAGAATGAAACTGTTGTCTTACTAAAACCTAAAAAAAATGCTGATTATCCTCCTTCCTCACATGGAGCCTTCTGTGCAAAAATAATCTGAGCATTCAATCTACGTTTGTATGAAAAACTTTAAAAATCTTCTTCTGTTTTATTGGATGATTTAAACCATTTGTGTTCCATGAAACAAAGTTTTCCTTAAATAAACCATATAGTATGTAAATGGTTAACCATATTTCATAGGAAACTCATGAATCAAGAAGAGGGAAAAAAAGTTTAAAGAGGAATCAGAATTTACAACAATACAGACATTTTTATAGTTTCAAATCAGCCCAAATGAAAAATACTGAACTAAATATAGTTCCCACCCCCACCCACAAAGACCCAAAACTTGGCCAATAGACAGCCATAAAACTATCTAAGAACCACCCATCTCTCTTGAGGGCAAGTCTCCAAATTTTAAAAAAAATTAAAAACCACCCATAGTCAAAACATTGTGAAAGGAATGCCAAACACATGTTAAGAAAAAAAAATCATTTGCAGACCATCTTAAAAGACAAAGTCTTAAAAAAATGAAGCAGAATACAATCTTAATAATATTTCAAGAAAAAAACAAATAATCACCATCAGAATCTTAATAATTTTCAAAGCGAACAATTAAAAATAAAAAAGTAAAATAATAAAGGAAAAAGAAAGGAGCTTTAACATAGAAGCATAATAAACATCCATACGCCAAAACAAAGTACCACAAGAATCAGCCCAAGGGCAAAGTTCTATGAACTTAAAATGTCCAAATCTATAAGCAGGTTATTAACTAATAAAGCAAGTGGATACAAACATGAAGGAATGGTAAATTTATTAGACATCCGAGCTCAAACAATGATCCTCAAGAAATTGTTGTGCGTCATCTATGGATTTAAACCATTTAAATGATTTATCAGGCAGAACAACCCTTACACAAGTGGGGTATAGCAAAGCCAGTTGGAAATTCCTTTGATATAATTCCGACATCACCAATTTAAAATGCAATCTTTCTTGCATTACCTCAGGACAATAATCTTCAACCAGATGAAACTTAAGATTTTGATGCTCAATAATTCCTTTCTGACGAGCAATTCAAATTAAGTGCTCCTTAGTATTCACATAGTGAAATCGAAGAATCATAGGGTGTCGTTTTAACTCTTTCGACGGTTTTGGTCTTAGCACCCAATGTGCACGGTCAAGTACAAGAGGAGGAGTAAAAACCTCCATGCCAAAGACCTCCATTAAGAAGTGAGAAAAAAATTTAGTAAGATCCCTGCTCTCAACGTTTTCACTGAGTCCTCTTATTCGCAAATTCTGCCTGCGACTACAACTCTCCAAATCAATAATCTAGACTTTATACTGCTCCAAAGTATGAGTGGTCAAAGTTAATTTGTTTTACAAAGAATTCAATCTGTATCTCTCTGTTTCCCAACTTCAATAAGTTCTGAAATTTGCCGTTGCTGTTTCTCGTTCTCCTTTTCAAGTGATACCAATCTACCTTTGTTCTCCTTTAACAAAACTTTCAAATCTTTTATCGGGTTTTTCATCCAAAAGATTCAAGATAGCCTCCAAAGTAAGTTGAGACTGTTTAGGCTGTTCAAAGACACCTTCTTTCTTCCCATTTCCATTACCGGTTTCATTGCCTTCAGCTAATGCCTTTCTTCCTCTGGTAGTCACTTCCGTTGATTAAAATTCAGAATTCAAGCATATAAAGGTGTTATAAACACTTTGATACAGATAGTAAAAGGGTGGTAAGGAAATTGAAAAATGAATGGAGCAGAGCCAAAATGTGACCTACTCTATCTAGCACCCCCAAAATAGTCCAAAAAAAATATTTGACTATCCACTTTGATATTATTTGCTAGCTTGCTTTCATATTTTATCTTTTTCACTTCTAATGATTTTTTTTAGTTGCTCTTTGTAGGTTTTTAAAAACTTCCCAATCCTCTATCTTCCCAATATTTTTTGCTTTGCTGTATGCCCTTTCTTTTGCTTTTACAATAGCTTTGACTTCCCTTGTCAGTCATAGTTGTACTTTTACCATTTGAGTATTTCTTCATTTTTAAAATACACATGTCCTGCACCTTCCTCATTTTTCCCAGAAACGCACAGCTTTGCCGCTCTGCTGTCATCCCTGCCAGCACCTCCTTCCAATTTACGTTGGCCAGCTCCTCTCTCATACCACTGTAATTTCCACTGAAATACTGTCACATCAGACTTCACTTTCTCCCTATTAAATTTCAAGTTGAACTCAATCATATTGTGATCACTGCTTCCTAAGGGTTTTTTTTATCTTAAGCTTCCTAATTGCCTCCAGTTCATTACGTAAAACCCAATCCAGTATAACTGATCCCCTCGTAGGCTCAACAAGAAAATACTCTAAAAAGCCATCTCTTAGGCATTCCACAAACTCACTCTCTTGATATCCATTACCAACCTAATTTTCCCAATCAACCTGCATGTTAAAATCTCCACAACTACTATAACATTGCACTTTTGACACACCTTTTTCTGTCTCCTGTTGTATTCTGTGGTCCGGCTCCCAGCCACTGTTGGGAGGCCTGTATATAAATGGCATCAATGCCCTTTTACCCTTGCAGTTTCTTAACTCAACCCACAAGGATTCAATATCTTCCGATCCTATGTCACATCTTTCTACTGATTTGATGCAATTCTTTACCAGTAGAGCCACACAAACCCCTCTGCCTACCTTCCTATCCCTCCGATATAACTTATAACCTTGAACATACACCCCCCAACTACAACCGACATTCAACCATGATTCAGTGGTAGCTGCAACATCATACCTGACAATCTGTAATAGTGCAACAAGATCATCCACCTTATTTCTTATACTACACACGTTTAGATACAACACCTTGAGAACTGTATTTGCTATCCTTTCTGATTCTACATCCCTGATGTTTTGATACTCAGTTTGTTGAAATTCCTGTTCATTGACAAATAATCTAACCGTCTGGTGAACTGTTCATTCCTGATCTGGCTGATATTTACTTCCTGCAGACTCTCTAAGATCTGCAACACTTACCAAGGCCTCGCCTTTACAAAATTGGATATCCAAGGTTAATGTTGGTATTGGTAACATAGCTGTGACGATATGAGGTCAATAATCAAAGGACAGAACTACGGATCTGGAACATGACCACAATCCAATGATGTGGCTTGGAAATTTGACTTCAAATGCTATATAAATCACTATTCAGGATGGTGAATGGACAGAATGCATCCAGCCCAGAAGGCACCCAAGCTGAGTACTGAAGATCTGTGCAGATTATCAGGTTGGAGTGTTTACGGACATCTTCAACTTCGCGTGTCAGCAGACATCAGTCATATCAGTGCCCAAGGAGAAAAAACCTCTGATGGGAGTTAAATACAGGCCTCTGAACAGTAGCCAGGATGTGGCATACAAATTACAAAGGGAGTTAGAAAAGGTATGTAAAAAGGGTATTGTTACAGTAGTCCTGTGGTTTTTAATATGCTGATAGACTGGTAAAATTAGGTTTGTGCTTGATCCTAAGAAGTGGAATTTGTTTAAAGTTCTGGAAGAAGATGGCACCAGAGAACAATATGACCAAAGGTGACATCCTCCCATCAGATTGTGAACCTATCTCTTTCCCTTCTTTTACATCTTCTTTTTCTTTCAAATATGGTTCTGCTTTTGTTGGGGACTGTGATCTATATTTTGATGGTGTGTTTGCAGGCTGAATGACTGATCTGGTGCTTTGTTGTCTCCAAGAGTGTTCTGTGAGGTTTTGAGTGAAATGTGTGCCCTTGAGGCCAAGAAACCTGGAGACAGGGCGAGAGCCCATGATTAACTGCATTTCTCACCGATTAAAGCATTGAGGAAGATTGAAATCAACAGACAAGAGTGGAAGGTGAGTGGGTGTTCAGCGCCATCTACAAGCCTCTCACTTGTTGCTGCCAGAAGAAGGTGGCTGTGTGTGATGGTCTCTCTTTCCCTCTCACTCACTGCTCCCAGAGGAAGGTCCCTTCGTTCAAATGGTCCCTCTCTTCCTCGATACTTCCGGAGGGTGGTGCCAAAGTACTGGGCATCAATGGGCTTCATGGATTGGACTCTGTAGTTCACATTGTGATGTGTTTCTGCTTTCTGGTCACCCCTTTACTTGTTATTTTGTGTGGTTTTCATCGGGCAGCTTGCAGTTACTGAACAACACAGCGTGAGATTGAACTGAGCCGAGTTGAAGTGAATAAAAAGTCATAGAAAATTACAGCACAGAAGCAGGCCCTGTGGCTCATCTAGTCCATGCCAAAGCATTTCAGCTGCCTACTCCCATTGGCCTGTTTGGAGACCGTAGCCTTCCATTCCACTACCATCTATGTGCCTATCCAAACTTCTCATAAATGCTGAAATTGAGCTGTCAAGCACCATTTCTTCTGGCATTTATTCCATATTCTCACAATTCTCTGAGTGAAGAAGTTTTGCCTCATGTTCCCCTTAAACTTTTTACCTTTCACCCTTAACCCATGACCTCTGGTTGTAATCCCACATGATTTCAATGGAAAAAGTGTGCTTGCATTTATCTTATCTATACCGTGCATAATTTTATAAACCTCTATCAAATCTCCTCTCAATCTTCTACGTTCCAAGGTATAATGTTCTAGCCTATTCAATCTTTCCTTATAACTCAAGTGCTCCAGCCCTGGAAACATCCTTGTAAACAACTCTTTCAACTTGCTAACATCTTTCTTGTAGGTAGGTAACCAAAACTACACACAATACTCCAGATTATGCCTCACAAACATCTTATACAACTTCAACATAGCATCCCATCTTCAGTACTCAATACATTGATTTATGAAGGCCAATGTGCCTAAAGATTTCTTTATGACCCTATCTACCTGTGACACCACTTACAACGAAATATGTACTTGTAATCCCAGATTCCTCTGTTCTATCACACTCCTCAGTACCCTATCATCTATTGTGTAAGGCCTACCCTGGTTGGTCCCTCCAATTTGCAAAACCTCACACTTGTCTGCATTAATTTCCATCAGTCATTTTTTCAGCCCATTTTTTCCAGTTGATGCAGATCTCTCTGCAATCCATGATAGCCTTCCTCACTGTTCAGTACACCCCCAATCTTGGTGTCATCTGCAAATTTGCTGATCCAGTTAACCATATCATCATCCAGACCATTGATACAGATGACAAACAACAAAGGACCCAGCACTGAACCCTGTGCCACACAACAAGTCACAGACCTCCAATCTGAGAGGCAACCCTCTACTACCATACTCTGGCTTCTCCCACAAAGCCAATATCTAATCCAATATATTATCTCATCCTGAATACTGAGCAAGTGGACCTTCTTGATCAGACACCCATGCAGAACCTTGTCAAACATAATCCACTGTCTTGCCTTTATCCACTTCCCTGGCAATTTCCTCAAGAAACTCTATAAGATTGGTTAGACATGATGTACTATGCACAAAGCCATACTGACTATTCTTAATCAGTCCAAATACACATGTATCAGTCCCTTAGAATACCTTGCAATAACTTCCCCACAAATGATGTCAGGCATTTTTTTTTTTGCGTTTGTGTGTACTAGGAAGAGGAACACAAAGTCTATAGAAGTGAGACAAAGTGTTATCGACTTCATAGACCCTTTTCAGATTACAGAGGAGGAGGTGATTGCTATCCTAAGAGAAATCAGGGTGGATAAAGCCCCAAAGCCTGACAAGATGTTCCCTCAGATTCTGCAGGAAGCAAGTGCAGAAATTGCTGTTGCCCCAGCAACAGGTGAGGTACTGGAGGATCAGACAATAGCTAATGTTCTTCAGCTGTTTAAGAAAGGATCTAAAAATAAACCAGGAAATTACAGGCTGGTGAGCTGACAGCAGTAGTGGTAAAGTTATTGGAAGGTATTCTAAGGGACCAGATATATGAGTATTTGGATAGAGCTGGACTGATTAAGAACAATTAGAATGGCTTCATGCATGGTCAGTTAGCCCTAACCAATATTACAGTGTTTTCCTGGTAGTTACCAGGAAAGTTGATGAAGGCAAGGCAGTGAATGTTGTCTATATAGGCTTTAGCAAGTCATTTGACAAGGTCCTGCATGGAAGGTTGGTCAAGAAGCTTCAGTCACTTGGCATTCAAAATAAGTAGTAAATTAGATTAGACATTGGCTTTGTGGAAAAGCTATAGAGTGATAATAGATGATTGCCTCTCTGATTGGAGCCCTGTGACGAGTGGAGTACCACGGGGATTGGTGCAGGGTCCTTTGTTGTTTGTCATCTATATCAATGATCTGGATGATAATGTGGCTAATTGGATTAGCAAATTTGTCAAATTGCAAATATCACTCCACTCTTCAAGAAGCGATGGAAATAGAAGAAAGGAAATTATAGGCTAGTTGGCCTGATTTCAGTGGTGGGAAGATGCTGGAATTCATTATTAAGGGTAAGGTTTTGGGGTACCTGGGAGCATTTGATAAAATAGGCCAAAGTCAGCATAGTTCTCTGAGGGGGAGATCTTGTCTGAAAAATCTTTTGGAAGTCTTTGAGGAACTAAAAGGCAGGATAGAGAAATGAGAGAACATAGATGTTTACATAGATTTTCATAAGGCCTTTGACAAGGTGCTGCACATAAGGCTGCTTAACAAGATAAGAGCACATGGTGTTACAGGAAAGATATTAGCATGGGTAGAAGATTGGCTCACTGGCAAGAGACAAAGAGTTGGAATAAAAGGAGGTCTATTCTGATATGCTGCCAGTGACTATTGGTGTTCTTTTTGCAGGGGTTGGTGTTGGAACAGATTATTTTGGGCACCTAGCTGTGACTCAAGTAGCAGCAGTACTCTCAATGGATACGATGAAATATTCCCCTTTCAGCCTGATACATCTGAAAAACACATCTACTTCCAAGGTCAGTATAGTCAACAAAGATGTCTTAATGTATTTAAAGAAAACATCGCTGCTTAAAACTGATGGAAACAATACTGACGGAAGCGCCCACGTAGGATACCTCGGAGGAAGTGCTGGTGCAGAGCGGGGTTACAAGAGCATTTAAGGAAATGGGATTTAAAACTCCCTATACCAACCATATTGCTGGCAAGCATGCAGTCTCTGGTGAATAAAATAGATGGAGTACCTGGTAAGGCTCTGAAAGCCTTGCCAACCAACTAGTGAGAGAACTCAAGGACATTTTCAACCTCTCACTGCTACGGGCAGAAGTTCCCACTTGCTTCAAAAAGGCAACAATTATACCAGTACCTAAGAAGAATAATGTGAGCTGCCTTAATGACTGTCACCTGGTAGCACTCATAAGATGAAATGTTTTAAGAGGTTGGTCATGATTAGACTGGACTCCTGCCTCAGCAAGGACCTGGACTCATTGCAATTTGCCTATTGCCACAGTAGGTCAATGGCAGACACAATCTCAATGGCTTTAGACCACCTAGACAACACAAGTACCTATGTCAGAATGCTGGTCGTCGACTATAGCTCAGCATTTAATATCATGATTCCCACAATCCTCATTGAGAAGTTGCAGAGCCTGGACCTCTGTACCTCTGCAATTGGATCCTCGACTTCCTAACCGGAAGACCATAATGTGTGCAGATTTGTGATAACATATCCTCCTTGCTGACGATTAACACTGGTGCACCTCAGGGGTGTGTGCTTAGCCCACTGCTCTACTCTCTATATACATGTGACTGTGTGGCTAGGCATACCTCAAATACCAACAATAAATTTGCTAACGATACAATCATTATTGGTAAAATCTCAGGTGGTGACAAGAGGGTGTACAGGAGTGAGATATGCCAACTAGTGGAGTGGTACTACAGCAACAACCTGGCACTCAATGTCAGTAAGATGGAAAAGCTGATTGTGGCATTCAGGAATGTTAAGACAAAGGAACACATACGAATCTTATAGAGGGATCAGAAGTGGAGAGAGTGAGCAGTTTCAAGTGCCAAGGTGTCGAGATCTCTGAGGATCTAACCCGGCCCCAACATATTGATGTAGTTATAAAGAAGACAAGACAGTGGCTATACTTCATTAGGAGCTTGAAGAGATTTGGCATGTCAACAAATGCACTCAAAAATTTCTATAGATGTACCATGGAGAGCATTCTGACAGGCTGCATCACTGTCTGGTATAGGGGTGGGGAAGGTTACTGCACAGGACCAAAAGAAGCTGCAGAGGGTTGTAAATCTAGTCATCTTGGATACTAGCCAGATTACCGCGGACATCTTCAAGGAGCGGTGTCTCAGAAAGGCAGCGTCCATTATTAAGGACCTTCGGCACCCAGGGTGTGTACTTTCCTTACTGTAACCATCAGGTAGCAGGTACAGAAGCCTGAGGGCATACACTCAGTGATTCAGTAACAGCTTCTTCCCCTCTGTCATCCGATTCCTAAATGGACATTGAATCATTGGACACTACCTCACTTTTTTTAATATACAGCATTTCTGACTTTTGCGCATGTTTTTCAAATCTATTCAATATATGTATGCTGTAATTGATTTACTTTTTTTTAATTTAACTTATTATTTTTTTCTATATTATGTATTGCGTTGAACTGCAGTTGCTAAGTTAACAAATTTCACGTCACATGCCAGTGATAATAAACCTGATAACTGATTATTTTCACATTACTTTTCAATGATTTGGACGACAGAATTGCGTTGTTTCTGAAAGCATTGACAATATCCTGAAAAGGGAAGGTGAGCAGCCAGAAGTGATGACATAGGTACAAATAGAGAGGAGGTCCTGAAAACAGAATGCAGGGAGTTTGGAAGGAAGTTGAGAAGCAGATCCTCAAGGGTAGTAATCTCAGGATTGCTGCCTGTGCCTTGCGACAGTGAGGATAGGAATAAACTTAGGTGGCAGATAAATACATGGCTGAAGAATTGGAGCGGGGTAAGGGTTTCCGATTTCTGGATCGTTGGGACCTCTTCTGGGGCAGGTGTGACCTGTACAAAAGGGACAGGTTGACCTTCAATCCAAGGGGGATGAATATCCAGGTTTGCTAAAGCTGTTGGGAATGGTTTAAACTAATATGGCAGGGGGATAGAAACCAGTATCAGACATCCCAGCCTGCAAAAACACATTTCAGTATGATGGAGCTGAGGATGAGCCAGCATGTTTACAAGTAGATAATTGGTGTTATATGAATATAAGGAAGGACAAGCCAATAATTAGGTACAAAAGCAGAGAGTGCAAAGAGTTAAATTGTACCACAGAGGCAAAATTCAAAGGGCAAAGAATGCAGGTCTGAAGGTGCTGTATTTAAATGCGCGTAGCATTCGGGATAAGGTGGGCGAATGCATGGTGCAATTCCCGATTGGTCAGTATGACATCGTGGGGATCACTGAGTCGTAGCTGAAAGAAGGCCGTAATTGGGAGCTGAACATCAAAGGATACACATTGCATCAAAGGGACAGGCAAGAAAGCATAGGCAGTGGTGTGGCTGTGTTGGTAAGAGATGGAATTACATCTTCAGAAAGAGCTGACATAGGGTTAGAGAATGTTGAATCTTTGTGGGTGGAGTTAATGGTTTTGGGTCTCATATCTCAGAAAGGATGGGTTGTCATTGGAGAGAGTCCAAAGGAGGTTTAAGAGGATGATTTCAGGAATGAAAGGGTTAACATATGAGGAGCGTTTGGCAGCTTTGAGCCTGTACTCACTGGAATTTAGAAGAATGCAGGAAGATCTCATTGAAACTTCCCAAATGTTGAAAGGACTAGATAAATTGGATATGGAAAAGATGTTTCCCACACCCCGCACTTCCCGTTTCTACCTCCTACCCAAGATCCACAAACCTGCCTGACAAGGTAGACCCATTTTCTCAGCTTGCTCCTGCCCCACCGAACTCACACCTTGACTACCTTGACATACCTTGACACTGTTTTATCCCCCCTTGTTTAATCCCTTTCCACTTAAGTTCATGACACTTCTCACGCTTTGAATTTTTTCAATGATTTTAAGTTCCCTGGCCCCCACTGCCTTATTTTCACCATGGACGTCCAGTTCCTATATACCTCCATCCCCCACCCAGACGGTCTCAAAGCTCTTCGCTTCTTTTTGGATTCCAGACCTAACCAATTACCCTCTACCACCACTCTCCTCCGTCTAGCAGAATTAGTTCTTACTCTCAATAATTTTTCCTTTGGCTCCTCCCACTTCCTCCAACCCAAAGGAGTAGCCATGGGCACCCGTATGGGTCCCAGTTATGCCTGCCTTTTTGTTGGCTTTGTGGAACTGTCCATGTTCCAAACCTATACGGGTATCCGTCCCCCTCTTTTCCTTCGCTACATCGATGACTGCATTGGCGCTGCCTCCTGCACGCATGCTGAGCTCGTTGACTTCATTAACTTTGTCTCCACCCTGGCCTCAAATTTACCTGGTCCATTACTCACACCTCCCTTCCCTTTCTTGATCTTTCTGTCTCCATCTTTGGAGACAGCTTATCTACTATAAGCCTACAGACTCTCACAGCTACCTGGACTATTCCTCTTCCCACCCTGTCTCTTGTAAAAATGCCATCCCCCTTCTCACAATTCCTCCGTCTCCGCCGCATCTGCTCTCAGGATGAGGCTTTTCATTCCAGGATGAAGGAGATGTCTTCCTTTTTTAAACAAAGGGGCTTCCCTTCATCCACCATCAGCTCTGCTCTCAAATGCATCTCTCCCATTTCCCGCACATTTGCCCTCACCCCATCCACCCACCACCCCACTTGGGATAGGGTTCCCCTTGTCCTCACCTACCACCCAACCAGCCTCTGGGTCCAACGTATAATTTTCACTTTGACTTCTGCCACCTCCAACAGGATCCCACTACCAAGCACATCTTTCCCTCCCCCCCTTTCTGCTTTTCGCAGGGATCGCTCCCTATGTGACTCCCTTGTCCACTCATTCCCCCCGCCCCCATCCCTTCCCACCGATCTCCCTCCTGGCACTTATCCTTGTAAATGGAACAAATGCTACACCTGCTCTTACACTTCCTCCCTCACCACCATTCAGGGCCCCAGACAGTCCTTCCAGGTGAGGCGACACTTCACCTGTGAGTCGGCTGGTGTGGTATACTGCGTCCGATGCTCCTGGTGTGGCCTTTTTCTATATTGGTGAGACCCGACACAGACTGGAACACCGTTTTGCTGAACACCTACGCTCTGTCCACCAGAGAAAGCAGGATCTCCCGGTAGCCACACATTTTAATTCCACGTCCCATTCCCATTCTGATATGTCTATCCATGGCCTCCTCTACTGTCAAGATGAATCCACATTCAGGTTGGAGGAACAACACCTTATATACTGGCTGGGTAGCTTCCAACCTGATGGCATGAACATTGACTTCTCTAACCTGTTGATGCCCCTCCTCCCCTTCTTACCCCATCCCTGATATATTCAGTTTTTGCTCCCCCCCTCCTTTTTTTGCTCTCTTTCTGCCCATCACTCTGCCTGTTCTCCATCTCCCTCTGGTGCTCCCCTCCCCCTTTCTTTCTCCATAGGCCTCCCATCCCATGATCCTTTCCCTTGTCCAGCTCTGTATCCCTTTTGTCAATCACCTTTCCAGCTCTTAGCTTCACCCCACCCCCTCCGGTCTTCTCCTATCATTTCACATTTCCCCCTCCCCCACTTTCAAATCTCTTACTATCTTTCCTTTCAGTTAGTCCTGACGAAGGGGCTGGGCCCGAAATGTCAACAGTGCTTCTCCCTATAGATGCTGCCTGGCCTGCTGTGTTCCACCAGCATTTTGTGTGTGTTGCTTGAATTTCCATCATATGCAGATTTCCTCATATTCTCTCTAGACCTGTTTCATTTTGAACATGAATGTTCAATTTTTGCAGTCTGTACCATAACTTTCATTAAGAGGTTAAGTATAAGACAGCTTACTCTAGTTAGGGTTACTTTACTTGTGTGTTTGCACACTCCAGCCAGGGATTAGTTTTTGCAGCAGGGCTCTTCCAGAATTTACACTATTGACTTGAATGTTGATCTGTTGAGTCAAACGGACTTTATTGATAAGCTTGTTTGAATCGCTCAATTGTTATGCAGACCTGAGTCACGGGACCCCAAATCGGGGAATCCGGGTACTTGCAACTTGAAAGCCTCAGAACAGAGACTGGAGGAAGTCAGAACATAGACTAGAGAAGCTCAGAATGCACACTCAGAATGTAGACTCATAGACTCAGGACATGCACAGAGAATAAAGGGCACCTTCACCTCTAGTCTCTGATGTCAAAATGCTGCTGTTCAACTTCCGCTGGATCCATTACTTGGCAGGGTCCTTCTTGTCATGGTGTTTCCTGGTTATATCGGAACATAATTGCAGAGGAAAGACAGACTCTGATGTAGAGATGGCGACAAAAGTTTATTCATTATAATTCTAAAAGAACACCAGTGGCTCTAGCGCTCTACTTTGCTTGCCAGGTCTACAGCAGATACAATTTCATTGGTTCTTCCTTTAGTTCTGGAACACCTGGACAATGAAGGTGTATAGGTCAGGATTCTCCTTATTGATTTCATTTCAGCACTTGGCACTATCACCCCTGAAAGTTCATCTCTAAGCTCCAAGACCTAGGCCTTGATAACCCCTTGAGCAACTGGACCCTGGATTTCCTCAGTTGCAGATCCCAGTCACCCACACTTACCATTAGTACTGATGATGCGTGATTAGTAGTGCTGGCGCATGGCCAAGTGGTTAAGGCATTCGTCTAGTGATCTGAAGGTCGGTAGTTTGAGCCTTGGCTGAGGCTGTGTATGTGTCCTTGAGCAAGGCAGTTAACCACACATAGCTCTGCGATGACACTGGTGCCAAGTTGTATGGGTCCTAATGCCCCTCCCTTGGACAACATTGGTAGCATGAAGAGGGGAGACTTGCAGCTTGGGCAACTGCCGGTCTTCCATACAACCCTGCCCTGGCTTGCTCCCTCGAAACTTTCCAAGGCGCAACTCCATGGTCTATCGAGACTAACAGTGGCCTACACCACAGGGCTATGAGCTTAATCCCCTACTATTGATGATAGTGAGGATCAGTACAGCTTAAGTCAAGTCAAGTCAAGTCACTTTTTATCGTCATTTCGACTGCAGTTATTGTCATAACTGCTGGTACAGTACACAGTAAAAATGAGACAACGTTTTTCAGGACCATAGTGCTACATGAAACAGTACAAAAACTAAACTGAACTACGTAAAAACAATACTGAAAGTTTGCTGATGGCCAAGTAAAAGGTGGTGACAAATTGGCATATAGGAGGGAGACTGAAAATATGGTTGAGTGTAGGCACAACAACAACCACTCTTTTAACATCAGTAAAGCCAAAGAACTGATTATTGACTACAGGAGTAAGAAACTGGAGTTCCATGAGACAGTCCTCAGTAGGAAAACAGATGTGGAGATGGTGAGTAGTTTTAAATTCCTCGCCATTAATATTTCAGAGGATCTGTCCTGGAACCAGTACGTTAGTGTCATTACAAAGAAGGCACAACAGTTCCTTTACTTTCTTGGAAGTTTGCATAGATTTGGCATATCACTTAAGATTTTGTCAAACTTCTATAGATGCAGAGATCCTATGGCTGCGTCATAGCTGGTTATGAAAACACCAATGACCTGGAATGGAAAAGACCACAGAAAATGATGGGTACAGTGAAAACCATCGCAGATATGCCCTCCCACCACCATTTACATGGAGAAGAGTTAGGTTTCACACCACCAGGTTTAAGAACAGTTACGGAACAACTGTCAGGCATTTGTAATACCATAGATAACTCCATTCTCTCCTTACTCTGAACTGATTCTATGACATACAGATTTACTTCCCAAGATTCTTTGCAATTCATGTTCTTAGTATTGTTCTGCATAGTTTGTCTTCTTTTGCATATTGTTAACTCAGATAATAAATTTAATTTGAACTGAACTTTTGAGCTTAAAATTCTTCAGAGAATAAAATTTGATTTCTTTATTTGACGGGTCTATTTATGATTACAAACCCCCCCCCCCCCCAACACAGTTTGAGCAATAACGAGCTCTTAACTGCTGTTGGACAACTGTTCAGCTCAGAGGACAATTTGGCAATGTAAACTGTCCTTGCCAGTGATTTACGCCCAGCAAATAAATTCATTAAAGACAACACTTCCTATACTGCTTGAATGGGTAAATCATAAGCCTGATTGCATCCTCAATTACCCTACTCTGAAAGCTTTGAATAGTCATGAATCACACACTCATTATATGACTCATTCTGGGATAGAACTTTGTTGTGAAATGAGCATAATAATAGTTTTACTTTACTCTTCAGTTCAGACAATAGCTGACGTCAGAGTGTATGGAATGTATGTTAATTAAACTAATGAAGTGTGTTTATTGTTTTTGCACCTAGCTGTGCCAGGCTGCCTTTGGACAATTGCATTTGCGATGTGTGAAATAAAAAAAAGTGTCCTACAGCTTTATTGAGCTCCATCTGAGGAGATGGTGTAAATTCTGCAGGAACAGCACTGGTGTAATGTACCATGCTCGACAGATTATTTGGACAATTTCATGTCATTTCTTTGCTCCTGTTCTATTTACTTGCATAATGAATAGATCATTACTATTGTAATCTAAACAGAATTTGCAGCTTCAGAGAATTGTATCCCGAAGTATGTTTACTTTGTTTTTCATTTATTGTAGCTTGGCTGGTGTACAATGTCTTGATGTGGGCATGTGCATGATAGGATTTTTGATGAATCCGCTTTCTGCTTATTGTTCAGAAGAAACATCACAAGTATGATTAAACTTATTAGTTCCAGTTTCACACTCCCCTCCATGCTAAAGCTTGTCTGAAATCAGGATGTTTTCAATTCATTTATTCCCAAGATCATACTTAATTCTCTGCCTCTCATCACTTTCCCTTGCAACAGTTTATTGGATCTGGTCTTTATTGAAATTAATATTTTACTTCAGCTTAAAATCAATGGGTTATCTCCTTCCAAATCATTCTTGCATTTTTGAAGTGATGGCTTCTTTGTCCACCATGAAATTACTTAGTTTTTCTGGACATCTGAATACTGAAAATGCTTACCTCCTACAATCTTTTTCTTCCTTTAACCTATAAGCCTTTAAGCATTTTGTTTCTGTACCTGCTGCCTCATACTATTTATCAATTACTTGGATATTGGTTATTTTAATAAGAATAATTGGAATTATTCTAATATTTACTGAAGAAGAAATCTTCACTTATAATTAAAGTTTGAAAAGGATAGATACAAAACAGAGTAACACCATAAATAATGCTAAAATTGTTCTATTAAGTTAAATTGGTTTATAGAAAGTATTGATAATTATATTTCACACATATAATGTATAATAATATTACACATCAGAAATGATTCATAAATATGATATATTGCTTTTGAATTGTAAAGGAAATTAATTTGCCTTTCATTAAATGAAGTATCGGTATTTTATGTATGTAGATAAATGGTCCAGATAGAAATTTTAATTGGCTAACTTGTCAGTGACAAAATATGAACCATTAGACAGTGAATTTATATAGTACATCATGTGTTTGTACACAAATCCGTGCCTCACTTGCTGTAACTTCTCCGTAACTTCCACCACCTCCAACGGGATCCCACCACCAAACACATCTTTCCCTCCTCACCACTTTCTGCTTTCTGCAAGGATCACCCCCTACGCGACTCCCTTGTCCACTCGTACCACCCCCCCATCCCTTCCCACCGATCTCCCTTGTAAGCTTATCCTTATCCTTGTAAGCGGAACAAGTGCTACACCTATCCTTACACTTTCTCCCTCACCACCATACAGAGCCCCAGACAGTCCTTCCAGGTGAGGCAACACTTCACCTGTGACTCAGCTGGTGTGGTATTCTGTGTACTGTGCTCCCGGTGTGGCCTTTTATATGTTGGTGAGACCCAACATAGACTGGGAGACCGTTTCCCTGAACACCTACGCTCAGTCTGCCAGAAAAAGCAGGATAGGTCTTCTCCTATCATTTCGCATTTCCCCCTCCCCCCACTACTTTCAAATCTCTTACTATCTTTCCTTTCGGTTAGGCCTGACGAAGGATCTCGGCCCGAAACGTAGACAGTGTTTCTCCTTATAGATTCTGCCTGGCCTGTGGTGTTCCACCAGCATTTTGTGTGTGTTGCTTGAATTTCCAGCATCTGCAGATTTCCTCATGTTTCCTCACTTGCTGTATCATTTTAAGAAACACATCTTGTGAAGGTTATGACCCAAATATTAGAAACAAAATAGATTGTAGGATATTGAGAAAAAGAACTACAATTGAGGAAGGCGTGTAATAACAGTGTATAGTATGCTACATGAGACCTTGGAAAACATTTGATAAATGAAGACTGTTTGGCCCATCTACTCTTCTCCAAGCACATAAGATGCAGGAAATGGCATCCTCTGCAGTCTACTGAATATTCGTTAGAGCAAATCTTTCTTTTTATTTCAGTCATGAGGGGTATGCAAAGAGTAAATGAAGTAAACCTGTTTCTATTGGTGGAAGGGTCAAGAATTGGGGAAAAATACAGCAATAGTGGCTGGCAGAAAAATATGGAAAAACATTCACATATTGAGGGGTTGGGTCTGGAGTGAATTTTTGGAATAATGGAAGAAGTAGGATGGAAGGAGCTCAATTCGACTTTTAAAGAAGTCTTTTTGTGAGCTGTGGGGAAGGACAGGGACTCGTGTCTAGACCTGTTGCTCTATGTAGAGTCAGTGCCAACTTGTCAGTTGAATAGGTGCCTCTTGTGTTGGAACGAACCTATAATTCCACTAATCTCAGAAAGAGGCCATTCATATTATCAAGACCTCCATCAGCTCATTGTAAGAAAAATGCAGAAAGTCCCCGAAATCCACTCTTTTCCATATCTCTGCAATGTTATTTACTTTTCCAATGTTCTATTCAATTCATTTTTGAGGCTGTTTACTTACACATTGTGACATAGGGGGGCACTTGTCCCATGATGTCCACTCACAGAGTAGGAAACAAATTAGGCTAATCCCTTCAGATCTCTTATTTACACAAAGGGTTAACTTAAAATAGCTATCACATGTCTGTAGAATTTGGCATGAAACCGAGCACCTGACAGAAACCCTTGTAGTCAGGGCAGAGAACTTCACACGGAATTCACTGAAGGTCAAACCGAACCCAGCAGTCAGATACTGCATTCCAAATCCGAACACCTTGTTCAATTATTTTTTGTTCACGTTTGATCATCACTCTAAATCTGTGTATTAGATTATTGAGCTTCAAGCCTTTAGAAAAGTCTTACTTCCTTTCTATAGCATTTAAATGCTTTTGGGTTTTCATTATCAATTTTTTTCATCTGCTCTGCTCTTGGGATAGATTTTATTAAAAATTTTGCTTTGTATTGAAGGTGATTAGAAATTAAAATGACCTCAGCTGTAGTCTTCAAATTCATCTGAAGGTTTGTTGCAAAAAGTAAACAAGATATCTGAATACTCTATGGTCCCAACATCTCAGCAGGATGAGCATAACCTACTGCCATCCATACATTTTCATCACTCCATTTTAATAGCTTCTACTTCACATATATCAGAATCTGTTTGATATTTTTTAAGAATAGAAAGCAGTAGTACTCACTGAGAATTTAATATAAAGAATTAGAGCAGAAGTAGGCCATTCAGCCCTTTGAACCCATGTACCTTCCATCAAGATCATAGTTGATCTTCTACCTCAGTGCGGTTTTCCTGCTCTATCCCTTGATTCCTTTAGATCCATAAATTTACCAGTCTCCGTTTTGATAGAACTGGGTTTTCATAACTCTCTGGGGTAAGGAATTCCAAAGAAGCACCATCCTCTTAGTGGAGAAATTCCTCCTCATCTCAGTCCTAAATTGCCTACCTCTTATTCTGAGGCTGTGACTGATCTTACTTGTATTCACTCTGTCGAGCACTGCACTGTTTTGTTAGACTGAAATGAAGCCCTGTAAAATTGCAAGAAGCCACCTTTACTTCTGAACTCAAATCATCTTGCAATCTCAGATAAATAACATTTGTGCTCTTGTGTATTTGCTTCATGAACATGTTAGATTACAGTGGTCTGTTTTGAAGGATGTCTAAGTCCATTTGAACATTAACTTTTTTTCAGTTTGTTCTCAAATAAAATAGTACTCTGCTGTTGCTTTTGCCCCGACTCTTTACATCCTCATCCCTATTCAAAATACCATCTAGTTTAGCAGCAAACAACAGAAATATGATTCTTGTTTCCCTCACTGAATGTTTTAACATACTGTAGATTGTGTATAGCTGGGGCTCAATACTGACCTGTATGGAACCCATTTAGTCATAGCCTGCCAACAGAAGAAGGATCCATTTTTCCTCTTTTTCATTCTAACTAATAAGTAACTCTCCATCCTTTATATTGCATTCACAGGAAGATGAATCTGTGAATAGCATTTGGCCCAGACAGGCTACCTGGCCACGTATTAAGGACCTGTGCTGATCAACTGGCTGATGTGTTCACTGAGATCTTCAACCTCTTGCTTCGGCAGTACCTCTTGTTTCAAGCAGGCTTCAATTATACTGCTGACCAAGACAGCTTGGTGCCATGCTTCAATGACTATCACCAAGTAGCACTTACATCCACAGTGATGAAGTATTTTGAGCGATTGATAATGGAATATATTGTGGCAAACATTTGGTCCATAATGACAAACAAGGAAGCTCTTTAACTATTTTTATTGTGATAACCACCACAACAGACTGGGTGCCATAACCCATTTCTCTCCATTTCATACCTGTTGAAGTGTCGAGGAAGATTGTAAACATTGAGGCAAATGTGAAGGGTATAAGGCTGGAGTTCGAAAGGCCGCTTTGGACTGGAGGTCAGGAGGCCAAGTTTGGTCGAACTTGCTCTTCACGGTTCAGGCCGAAGTCTAAGAATTCACGGGTTGGTGTTCACCCCCCATGATCTGAGTTCAACCTGTCACTCTTCACGATGCTGATTGAGGGTGTTTTTGAAGTTCTGAGGCAAATGTAATTATTGATGTGGACTGCAACTCATATTGGTCTCCTTCAGTTTTTCTCTATTTTCTATCTTGTTGCTGATTGGCGGGTGGGCGATGTTTTTTTTTGGGTGAA
The DNA here is from genome assembly GCF_030144855.1 of Hypanus sabinus. Classification (NCBI taxonomy): domain Eukaryota; kingdom Metazoa; phylum Chordata; class Chondrichthyes; order Myliobatiformes; family Dasyatidae; genus Hypanus; species Hypanus sabinus. The sequence continues at coordinate 36,254,130 of NC_082721.1, forward strand.
GGAGGAGTTGGGGATTTAAGACTTGTTGGTGTTTTTACATGTGAGCGATCTGTTAGGTTTTTGTGTGAGAGAGTTGGAGGTTTGATGTTATTGTCACTGTTTTTTTGCATGGGGATTAGGGGTTTGATGGTTTAGCTGCCGTGTCTGGGTGGGTCTTCTGTTAGTTTTTGTGTGAGGAAGAGGTTAGTGGAGTTTGTGGTTTGTGAGTTCTGTTTCTTTTTCTTTTTCAAGTGGGGGTGAGGTGGATGTCTTCTTTCAATGACTTTCATGGTTTCTCTGGACTTCATGGCTACCTGGAGAAGATGAATCTCAGGGTTGTATGCTGCGTACACACTTGTTTAATAAAATGAACCTTTGAACCTTCGAATAACAGTGCCTCTAATTCCTCATGAGTTTGCAAAGATTTGGCATGACATCTAAACCTTTCACAATCTTCTACAGATGTTTAGTGGAGAGTGTATTGATTGGCTGCCTCACAGTCTGGTATGGAAACATCAGTGCCCTTGAATGGAAAATCCTACAAAAAGTAGAGGATACAGCCCAATCCATCATGGATAAAGCCTGGCCAACCAATGAACATATCTACATGAAATGCTGTTGCATGAAAGCAGCAGCCACCATCAGCCTCCCCCCAACTACATAGTACATGCTCTCTCTCACAGCTGCCATCGGAAACAAGGTACAAGAGCCTCAGTATCTGCACCACCAGGTTGAGGAACAGTTACCGCCCCTTAAACATCAGGTTCTTGAACCAAATGGGATAACTTCACTTGCCCTCTCATTGAAATATTTTCATAACTAATGGACTCACTTTCAAGGACTCTTCATCTCATGATCTCAATATTTATTGTTTATTTATTTTTATTATTGTTTGCATTTTTGCATTTGCAGAGCTTATTGTCTTTTGTACTCTGTTTGAATATCAAAAGTTGTATATGTTGACATAAGTGTACTTTGATAATAAAATTTACCTTAAACTTTGAACTTTGAATTGAATTCCATGTGTGCCAAGGTGATTGTTGTCTGACCTTATTCATCTGACCATTTCAAAAGCCTTCTCAAAATCTTAATACACTGTAATCACTGATACCCTTTTATCTATTATCCATTCATTCTCAATGAATGACAACAAAATTAATCAAACATAATTTCCCTTGCACAAATCTGTAATGGTTCTGCTTCCTGTTTTTTTTCATGGTTACATCTTTCATTGTAGATTCCAACACATTCCTCTTCCCCTTTTGTTATAAGGCTGCAGTTCACTGCTTTCCTTCCCTGCTTTCTTAAATTGTGGGGTCTCATTTGCTATTCTGCAATCCATAGAAGCAATTCAGAACCTATAGAATTTTGGACGAGCTAATAGCCAAACAATCAAAGGTAAAATCAAAGTGATCAATGACGTCTATTGGTGACTCCTTCAAATTAAAGTCATCTCTGATATACATCATCAGCTCCTTAGGCATTAACAGTTTTTAGTTTTACACACTTTTTGTACTCTGCTTTCACTAATACAGTTCCTCAATCCCATTGCACCGTTAGTTCTGTCTGTTGTTTGCATCACTTCTGTGACACAAATTGGCTGTTTAATTTCCTTATTCCCCATTATAAATTTTTCTGTCCATGTCTATAAGGGACACACATTTGCCTTTAGTTGACTTTTTACATCATTCTTGCAGTGCACTTTGTTAAAATTTGTTTCTCACCAGTTCACTCTCTTATTTTCTTGATCAATTTCTTGGGACTTTGCTGAGTTCTGTAAAATTCCTGATACTCAGACTTACTGATATTTCTGTCAACTTAATAAGCTTTATTTTTTGATGTAATACTATGTTATTGCCTTCTATTAGCCATATGTAAATCACATTTCCTGTTGTGGTTTTATGCCTTAAATTAATATATACACTCTATATATATTTTTGCAAATCATATATTACTTTTTCAAGTACTAGTCAAACATCTTACTTGTAACAAACTTTTCCAGTGAACTGAGCCCTCATGCTTTCATAGTTCCTTTTATTTACATTTAAAACAATAATTTAGCTACCAAAGAATTAAGAGAGTTAAATCAGCTGAGGAAGTTCTTTGGAGCATCAGTACCAGCCAAGCTTTTTTTTCATGTGAATTAACTAATTTCACTCTATTTTTTACTTCTCATGTCCTAATTCACCCTTTCAAGTGACCACTTTATAATCCTTTGCATTGATTTATTTCAACAATGGATATTGAATTCTAAGCAGCCTCAGTATATATAAAATTAATAACTTCCAATTTAATTTCTTTTCCAATTACTTTAAATTAATGCCCTCTTGTTATCATTTTGCTGACCAGTGAAACTAATATTTCAATCATCAAACACTATCTTCCATTACGCTTTCTAATCTCGAAGACCTTAAAAAGGTCACCTCTTAACCTTCTTAAATCTGAAACAGGTGAAAAAATTAATTCATGATTATAACCCTTCAGCCTTGCAGAAGCTTATTAAATCCAGACCCTGCCTTTTCCATGACATTTATATTGTTACAATAATATCTCTGAAACTGCACACTTGATTCCATTTAGTCTCACTAATATCCAGGTTCTCCCTACCTCCTTGTACTGCATTCTCTTCCATAGATATCTATTGACACAATTTTTTATGAAGAGACAATTATACATGGAAAAGAACCTTTATGTACATCTCTTTTCATATCACATATGCGAGAATATCATTCCCTTGTGGGTGTGGAGGAAATTTCTTTGGGTCGTCTATTTCCTCATGATATTGGTTTCCACTTAGTTCATTGAGTCTGTGCTAGCCATCAGAGTAATCGATGTTTACTCTTAATATACTCTCTCAAAGACCATTAACTCTGTACCCAGTTGAACTTGAGGTAATTGACAGTGGCCAGCTAAATGCATCTTTGGGGGAAGCTAGAGAATGTATGGGAAACCCAAACAATCCCAGGGAGAACATGTCAAATCCACTCCTGGCTTTCCTAATCTATTTCAATTTCTAGTTCACTGTTGCTTTTGCAACATTTTGTTTTGTCTTTTTGATGCGTATGAGCAGTGAAAGATTGCACATCATTATTTATATAACTCTGCACTATTTCTCAACATCATGCAACAGAAAAATTATTGCTTTCTCCAAGGAAAATTGAGAACAACAAATTCTGTGTCATTAAGAATCACTGAAAATTTGACTTCCAGATGTGAGTCGCCCAAACTTCAAAGTAAATATATTATTATATATAGTATATGCTATGGTACACTATCTTGGGGTTTATTTTCTTACAGGCATTTACAGAAAAATAAGAAACACAATAGGATTTTATGTAAAACTATGCAGAGACAAAGACTGACAAGCAACCAAGGTGCAAAAGACAAATTGTGCAAGTAAACATTATACTGAGGGTATGAGTTGTGAAGAGTCTTTGAAAGTGAGTCAGTGGGTGAGCAGTTACAGGATGGTGACCACAAGTCCTTAAGTTATAAGATAGCCATAGATAAGGATGGACCATGTGACAGAGGATTAAACTGGAGCAGGGAAAATTACGAGAGCATTAGGAAGGAACTAGGGAAACTTAATTGGGAACTGCTGCTTTTGGGCATTCATATCCAACATACGAAGGGTTTTTAACGGCCAAATTCACTGAGTACAGGGCTGATACATTCCAGTCAGAAGGATGGCAAGGTAAAATAAAACCATTGGATGTTGAGGCAGGTGAAGAAAAACAAGAAGTTTCCAGTTTAGGAAACTGGAATTAAGCTGACCCCTGTAGAATTATAAAAAAGCCAGAAAAGAACTCAAGAAGGGAATTAGGAAAGCCAGGAGAAGTCATGAAATTTCCTCATCAAGTAGGATTAAAGAGTATCCCAAGACATTCTATACATACATTAAGAGCTAATGGATAACTAGGTAGAGGGTAGGACCACTCAAGGATTAAGGGGAGAACATTTGCTTTGATGCGAAGGATGTGGATAAGTCGTTAATGAGTATCTTACATCAGTATTTATCAAGGAGGAGGATGTGGACAATATGGAGATTAGTGCTGAGAGTATAAATATGCTAAGGCATTTAGAAGTAAAGGTGAAAGTTGTATTCCGTTTCTTAAAAAGCATTAAGGCTGCTAACTCCCCAGGGATATACCCTATGTTATTGAGAGAGGCAAGTGAAAAGATTACTGTGGCCTTAATCAATATTTTTGTGTCCTTTCTAGCCACAGGCAAGGTCCCTGACAACTGCTGAGTAGCTAATGTCGATCCATTGCTTAAGAAGGGAACGAGGAATAATCCTGGAAATTATAGACCAGTGAGTCTCAGGTCAGTAGTAGGGAAGTTACTGAAGAGAAACCTTAGAGATAGGATTCATGAGCATTTGGAAAAGCATATCCTAATTAGGGAGAGATAACATGGCTTTGGTATGAGTCAAGTCATGTCTTACTAACTTGATTGAGTGTTTTTTAATGAAGTAGTGAAGGTGATTAAGGTAGAGCTGTGGAGGTTGTCCACATGGACTTTTAGTTTGGCATTTGACATGGTCCCTCATGGGAGGTTCATTCAGAAGATTAAGATGCATGGGATCCCTGGTGAATTTGCCATTTGGATTCAGAACTGCTTTGCCCATATAAGACAGAGGACAGTGGTCTAAGCGACTGATTCTAGGTAGAAGTCTGTGATCAGCGGTGTTCCACAGGGGTTTCTACTCGGACCTCTGCTGTTTGTGATGTGTATAAATAACCTGGATGAAAACCTGGTTGGGTGAGTTAGTAAGTTTTCAGATAATAAGAAAAGTGGTAGAGTTGTGGATAGCATGGAAGACTGGCAAAGAACACAACATTTGTAGATCATTTGTAGATCTAGGCAGAGAAATGGCAGATGGAGTGAAAACTAGGACACATGTGAAATGTTGCACCTTGATAGGTCAAAAGCAAAGTGACATTACACTTTTAAGGGCACGATTCTTAACAGTGTCGAACAGTGGAGGGATCTTGGGGTCCTGGTTCATAGCTCCCTGGAAGTATCTATACAGGTTGGCATGCTTGCTTTTATTAGCACTGAGGGCAAAAGTCAGGAAGTAATGTTTCAGTTTTATAAAACTCTTGTTGGGCCGTATCCAAAGTATTCCATACATTTCTGATCACCCTAATATTGGAAAGATGTTGAGGGTTTGGAGAGGGTGCAGAAGAGGTTTACCAAGATGCTGCCTCAATTAGAGGGTCTGAACTATAAGGAGAATTTGGACAAACTTGGGTTGCTTTCTTTGGAGTGGTAGAGTTTCACAGCTACAGGAAAATCGGTACTTATCACTTTCAAAGATTTTACAATCTCATGTTATCAATATTGTTATTTACTTATTTATTATTATTTTGTATTTACATAGTTTACCTTCTTTTGCACGTCTGTGGTTTGGCTTCGTTGATTTCATTGTATTTCTTTGCATCTCCTGTGAATCTTAAGGTAGTACATGGTGACATACATGTACTTTGATAATAAATTTACTTTCGAACTTTGAACTTCCAGATTTACTGATAAAATCCCAATTGTATAGGGCTTATAGTTAGAAATACATGACATACTCAAATACATCGTAATGTGTCGAAAGCTTGAGTTTTGGACTTCATTTTAACTTTAAAAAGTGCCATAGAATCATAAATTTTCAAAATAAAACAGAAACAATCATAAACACGAGTAAGTCTGCAGATGCTGGAAATCCAAAGCAACACACTCACAATGCAGGAGAATCTCAGCAAATCAGGTAGCATCTGTGGAAAAGAATAAGCAGCCGAAGTTTTGGGCCGAGACCCTTCTTCAGGTTGAGGAGGAAGGGGGAAGATGCCAGAACAAAAGAAACAGGGGAGGAGAAAGAGGCTAACTGGAAGGTGATTGATGAAGCCAGGTGGGTGGGTGGGGAAAAGTCAAGGGCTGGATAAGAAATAAAATCTGACAGGAAAGGAGAGTGAACCATGGGAGAAAGGGAAGGAGAGGGGCGCCGGAGAAGTAATTGGCAGGTGAGAAGACATAAGAGGTCAGAGTATGGAATAAAGGGGGTGGGGGAATTGTTTACCAGAATGAGGAATTGATATTCATGCCAACGGGTTGGAGGATATTCCTACAGAATATAAAGCGTTGCTCACAAAGGAGTGAAGTGCTACACCTGCCCATACACCTCCTCCCTTACCTCCATTCAGGGCCCCTGGTAGTCCTTCCAGGTGAGGCAACTTTTCACCTATGAACCTGCTGGGATCGTCTACTATACCTGGTGCTCCCGATGCAGCCTTGCCTACCTTGGTGGGACCCATTGTAAATTGCAGGACTGCTTTGTCAAGTAGATCCACACAACCTGCCACAAGCAGGACATCCTGGTGGCCAAGCATTTTATTTCCCATTCCCATCCCCATTCCAATATGTCAATTCATGGACTCCTCTTGTGCCAAGATGAGGCCACCCTCAGAGTGAAGGAGTAACACCTTGTATACCGTCTGGGTAGCATTCAACGTGATGGCATAAATGTAGATTTCTCCTTCTGGTAAACAAATCCCCCTGCCCTCTATTCTCCATTCTGACCTTTTACCTGCCTAATACTTCCCTCTGGAACCCCTCCTCATTCCCACTCTCCTATTGTCCACTCTCCCCTGCTATCAGATTCTTACTTCTCTAGCCCTTTGTCCTTCCCACCCACCTGGTTGCACCTATTTCCTTCCAGCTATCCTCCAGCCCTTCCTGTCCTCACCTTTTTATTCAGGCATCTTCCCACTTCTTTCTCAGTCCTGAGGAAGGGTCTCAGCCTGAAGTGTTGACTGTTTACTCTTTTCTGTTGATGTTGCCTGACTTTCTGAGTTCCCCCAAAAATTTGATGTGTCACCGCAGAAAAAGGCCATTGAATCAATGCTGACCATCATCCACCCATTTAGAAGCATAGAAAACCTACGGCACAATACAAAGCTGTGCTAAACATATCCTTACTTTAGAAGTTACCTAAGGTTACCCATAGCCCTCTACTTTTCTATGTTAATCTAATTTTTTAATTCCCTCCACATTCTCATCAACTCTACTCCGTACACACTAGGGGACAATGAAGTTATCAACAAGCAAGCCTTTGGGTTGTGGGAAGAAATTAGATCACAGGGGGAGCATGCAGACTCTGTACAGACAGCATTGAAGGTCAGGATCAGAGCAGGGTCTCTGGCACTGTAAAGGCACAGCTCTATTACAATTTAAAGATGTGGACAGGAGCAAGGCTGAACTCAAATGCACCCAGTGGGGAAGGAATTGAACTAGGCAGGAAAAGTAAAGTATTTTTGCACTGAGTAGGCAGATCTCTAAATAATTTAGAGTGAAGTCCAAAATAAAATGAATAGAGTATCTGAGTGAATTTGTAAGATAATTAGCTAAGACAAATTATACTATTTTGTCCTTGTACAAGACCTTCATCAGTGCTAAGGATGCTGCATCCAGATTTTATCTCCACTTATGGCATTTTTATTTCCTCATAAAGTGGCTTGGGGGTAAAGAACAGAGACAATGACCACTAAATTATTATACAGTTTGCAACATCTTTGTTCTTAAGATAGAACAGCAGAATTTGAACCCTACACTTTGTAAAAGCCATGACTTGAAGATAATCTAACAAAGCCCGATAATTTTGAGAGAAGAGCCTATGAAATTGCTAACATTTGCCCAGGCATCTTAAAAGCTCCTCACCTCTGGGGATGTGTGGAAGTCCTAACTAAGCTACGAATTCTTCACTGTATTTTTCATCAATACACTCTAATGTTGAACTCCTGATAAAGTCTAACATGGTGTAAAAATTAGTAAGGATTCATTAACATCTCTTATGGGAGTCCTCTCAAGCTCCTTGCAGCAAATGTCCATTAAAACTCAGCAGAATCATATAGCTTCATCAACTAACCCTCCCGTGCCCCATGTAAGGGCTCCATTCCATTCTCCCAAACCCCCTGGCTCCTTCATATCAGCTCTGGTGAACAATCTTTTCATACAGTGCCTCTTAGGTGTTTTGCTTCTTCCTTAATGAAGGGTTTTGTTCACTATAATTGATGGAGTTCTCAATACATGCCTCATCTTTTCCCAAAACTTCTGCAAAACTTCACAGGGAGAACACCTCCAAAGGTTAGGATCAGACCGGATGTCTGGAGCTATTAAACTGTGTCTCCTCTAAATGTGTCACTGTGTCTCAGGATTTGCATCCATCACTTATGTGCATTGGTGAGCAACTTCACTGCTTTTGTCTTCATAATCCTTAGGATTGCGTCTATTTTCCTTTCATAGCTTGGGGTGGGGTACGCGACTGTACACTCCATGGCCACTTTATTAGGTGTAGCAGAGAAACCTAGTGTGGTCTGCTGCTGTAGCCCATCCACTTCAAGGTCCTATGTGTTGTGCACTCAGAGAAGCTCTTCAGCATACCACTGTTGCAGCCTGCTGTTATTTGAATTACTGTCAGCTTGAATCAGTCTGGCCATTCCCCTCTCACTGCACTCACATCTTTCCACAGGACTGCCAATTGTTGGATGTTTTCTTTTATTTATTGCACTATTTCAGTAAATTCTACAGCAGGGGTTTCCAGCCTGGGATTGTTCCCATATGATTGGCTGATTAGATATTTACATTAATGAGGAGGTGTACAGGTAAACTTACTAACGTGGCTGCTGAGTGAATATTACTGCTGATGCAATAAGTGTCACAGTAGAATGGGGCAAGCTGAGAGCACCAGAGGGTCTCCTGTCTATTGCAGTTCATATTAGAAGGAGAAATGTTGACTTGGTGCTCTAGTTATCTCTTGCAGATTCTGGGATGAAACTGTTACCAACAACATTCCTGGTCCTCTTTACAATGAATAATTTTTTTTTAATTGGAAAATTGATCTGAAGAGCAGCCTGAGCAATACTACATAGCTAGGCAGACAAGTTGATGTCCCAGAGTGATATGAAGTGGAGAAGAATTACCAGCACCCTGGCCAAGATAGTTAGCATTGAAAGAACCAAAGGAGCAGTCAGCCGATGATGAGGGAAACAACTGTCAGCTTTTATGGCTCCACAGTTTTTATATACTGTTCAGATACAATGCATGGGGGAGGAGGTCACAGTTTTAATGCTTACTGACATGATTATGGTTCTTTTTCTCACCATTTACTAGTTTCACCACCCCTGGGCCCAAAAAAATTAATGCAGGCTGAATTCATAAACTTCAGTACAGTGGAAAATTGAGTAGTAGTGCTTAGAGTTGAATCAATCTGCGCAATCTGCAATTATCCCTAAATGATATAAAACTCGCTCAGTTTAGGCGTGAGTGCACTCCCGTGTGTACAACCCAGCCTTTACTGACAGATAAGGTGGAAGGAAGCATGCTCTGACTTACTTTACATAAACATTCTCGCCACTCCGTATCAGGCAGGTCTGGATGTGTGGGAATGTGAGCCAAGATGTGTGCTTGGCCAATATAATCTAAATGGAGTATTCAGTCTGTCTCTGATGCCTTTGACTCATTTGAAGCATCTATACAAGAGGGAAAATCTAGCGTCAGCCAGCAACTCAATTGGTATTTGAAATCTTAGCGGATACCTGCTTCTTGCCAGAATAACAGGTCATTCAATTTGTACACCACAGATAGCGTTCAGCAGCAACAGCAGGGCAGACATGTGTTCTATCAGACGGCTGCTTTTCTGGCTTCTCTGGGACAAATTATTTCCTCACGTGTGTCTCTCAAACCATCTGGCCCATATCAGGACATCCCTCAAAGGGAAGCATTTATTTTCCATGCATTACAGATGCCTTGTAAGTCAAGGTGTAGGTGCACTCTTACTGACACAAACTGGCTGTCAGGGTATGGTTTCAGTACTACCTGATGATCTTTGGAGTTCCAGTTTCACTTGTAACAGTTTAACCTTAAAGGCTTAGGGGTCCATGTGTTCTATTTCAAAATGCCCCGTATTTACTTCAGGGATTAACTTCCATGAGAAATCACTACAATTTGATCTTTGCATGCAGAGCAGTTAGAGACAACTGTTGTATTGATGTGCTTTGTCTTTTACTCGCTTTTAAATTTTAGAATTTTGAGCACAAGAATATCTGGGTGGCCAGCGCGGTTACCATGGACTGCTCAGCAAAAGGGTCTGTATCTGTGCTATATTTCTCTATGACTACTACATTTTCTATCTGACTGGATGCCTTTCACTATCATTTCCACTCTTATTCCTCAGTTATCTGGCCAGATTTTAATTTTTACTCAGAGTAGCAAAGGTCTCATGACCTAACTAACATAATTTATTTCTTGGTTAAAGCCATCATGCAAGTAATTTTCTCTGAAGAGTTAGTTTATCTAATGAGTAACTGAGCCACAAAGATGAGGGGGTATCAAGTTCAAATGCAGATTTCTCTTGAGATAACTAGTTACAACCAGGCCATTGGCTCTTGTGACCCTGTGGCGACCCATTTCCTAGCGTATCCGAACCGACTCACAATTAGATAGCCTACGGGGGTTTGCGAGCACAGAGCTTTGGAGCCTCTGCGCCATGGGGGGCCGGTTGACAGAGGCTTAAAAGTGAGGCTGAAGTTTTTGAATAAAGTTTTTTCCTTCGACTGCAGTTACCGACTCCGTGTCGTAATTTCAGCGCTGCGTGTAGCACACTGCTACAACCCCTTCAGGGAAGATGAAATAAATCTGTTTCTATTTGCTATTGCTTGGTTCCTGTTAGACAGTGGAGCTCTACTCTCCTGACTGGAATAATTCTGCTGGTCTCCTATTGTTCATAATGAATAGTTTCATGCGTTGGCAAACCAAGGATTCTTGACCTAGCTGTAAAACTCAGGTTGTACACCTTCAATTGACAGAAATTGTGTTCCTACACACAGTTTTCCAATGTTTCAAAAGAATTCAGAGATCATACCATCTTTTGTTGACTTTTAGATGGCATCAATCTCCGACCTCTCACCTTAAACCTATGATGCACCATCAATAACTCACTCTGAGACGTAAAGGTGAGATATCGGCTTTTGTTGACTGGAAGAAGGAACAAGCAGTGGTTGACCACCATACTACATCCTGGAGACAGAGAGGCCGGGCTCAGACCTCAATCGCCTTTATACCGGGGTCTGTGGGAGGAGCCACAGGAGCAGTCAGCAGGGGGCGTGTCCAGACAGGTATATGTAGTTCACCACATTCTCTGCCCTCTAGTTCCTGATTCTATACTCCCCCCCCCACAATTGGGGGTAAGAAGTGTGAGTATTCACCCTATCTCTGCTCCTCATAGTTTTATACACTGAGATAAGATCACCCTCAGTCTCTTACACACCAATGAAAAAATCTCAGCCTTCTCAACCTCTTTCTACAACTCAGCTGTGAAAGCCCAGGTCATTGGGTATATTTAAAGCCGAGCTTGTTAGGTTGGACACTCACCAAGACCATGAGAAAGTCACTAGATGGTTGCTCCGGGTGGCTCTTGACGTGAGTTGGCAACAGCACATGACGAATATTGAGCTCTACGATGACGTACCGATGCTCAGTACTAAAATCAAGGTAAGAAGACTGCAACTAGTGGGGCACTATCTATGCCACCCTGAGCTACCTGCCAGCCTAGTCATCACATGGGAGCCGAAGCCTGAGAGGATGAACCCTGGGCACCTTCACAAGACTATGGTCAACTCGCTCTTATTAATATAGATGAACTGAACACACTGATGAGGGAGAGGGAGGAGTGGAGAGTCCGTCGTTATGCCCGACGCCGGCCCCCTAGGCCTGAGTTGATGTAGTAGTAGTAGTAGTTGTTAGGTTCCTGATTAGGTAAGGGTGTCAAAGGTAGGAGAATGGGGTTGAGAGGGATAGTAAATCAACCATGATTAAAAAATAGCAGACCAGATTCAATGAACTGAAAGGCCTAATTCTTCTCCTATGTCTTAAGGGCTTATAATTCATCTATTGAAATGTCAGTATGCCTGAAAGTGTGCTGAATCAATTAACCCTGAACATATCACGAGGTGTGCTCACTTGCTTGATTCAACAACATGCACTTGCATACGAAAATCATGATGGGACCTTGGAAACTAATCTAACAACGTTGCTGGCTTCATCAGCATCACCATGATGCAAATGTCCATTACAGCAGTTGAAGTCTGCATCTGCCCAGGGTTGTGAGGATCAATAACTCTGTCAACGCATAATGAAGTACACAGATGACAGCTATCTGTTTCCAGTAATAATGCTGTACGTGTTTGCACTCTTAATTCTGTCATGGACCTGGGAACTGTTTCCAGGGGATTACAAAAAACACCATTTTTAAAGCTTAAATTAACAATCACCTCAAAATCCAAGGATAAAGTCATAGCATCATACAGGACTGAGACAGGCCCTACAGCAGAACACATCCATATCAACTTGTATGGTCTCTATCCTTTAATGTTTTCTCTACTTTAATGTTTTTTAAACATTGTGATCGCTCCTGTTTCCATCACCTCCACTACTCTCCATTACTCTCTGTATAAATTAGTAACAAGTTTAAAAAAGAATTCTGCTCAGACTCCCTTCAAAATTCCTTCTTTTCACCTGAATCTATTTCCTCTTGCCTTTGATAGCCCTACCACAGGAAAATAATTTCTGACTGCTCACCCTACCTTAGCCTCCTGTAACATTATACACTTTTATTGGGTCATCCCTTAGCTTCCTTCGCTCCAGGAGCAAAAACAAATCCATCATATGCTCTCTCTTCCAATAACTTCAGTCCTCCAATCCAGGCAATATTCTTATGAATCTTCTCTGCATTTTTTCCAGCACAAACACATTTTTGATTTGTTACATATGTCTTCACATGACGAGAACTAAATAAATCCACATATCTGATGGCCAGCCTTACAATTCTTGTGTTACAGGTCATTTAATTCATCAGCACTTTGCTTTATATGTCTTACTGCTTAAGGGTCCACCAATGATCAAAATACAACACAGAAATTGTACTCCATCATTGAAAAACTTCCTTGTTAATGAATTTGCAAAATATCAAAGCAGAACAACAACACTGTCTTCTCAGATCCATGTTTGATCCACAGATTGATCAACATTTATGACCAGTCAGAAGAAGCTTTGATGCCGGAATCAATAGTGAGGCCTTGTTCGCTGGTAACTGGTCCCATCAAATCTCTGCTGCCTTCACTGTCAGGGCTGACTGTCGACTATTTATTTATGCCTGACCTGCTGTGTTCCTCCAGAATCTTGTTTGCTGCTCCAAATTCCAGCATCTGCAGTCTCTTGTGTGTCCAAAAAGTGCTGGGAATCTAGCTCAGAGGAGGCAGAAAATGTTAAAATGAATAGCCAAGGAGTGCAGATGTAGCCTACCTTCATTATGGAAGGACAGAAACCTGATCATCGGGTGCAAGGTACCCTTGAAGTACAGGTGATCTGTATTCCACACCTGCAATACTACAGTCAGCTAGATTATCTTCTATTTCTTCATGTCTGTTGAGCTGTAATGTTCTTCCAGAGAAAGAGTGGAAAAGACATACCTAACATTATCCTTGCCCTGATTTGTGTGTGTGTGTGTGTGTGTGTGTGTGTGTGTGTGTGTGTGTGTGTGTGTGTGTGTGTGTGTGTTTAAGTTGTTATTGTATCTGCCTCATGCTCTTCAGCTGGCAGCTCAGTCCACATAGGTGCTACCCTTTGTGTAATAAGGTTGTCCCTCAAACTCCTATTAAATCTTTCACCTCTCACCTTAAACTTAAGCCGTCTAGTTTTTCATTCCCTAACCATAGGAAAAAGACTGAGTGTATTCACCTTTTCTATGATCCCATGATGTTATATATCTCCATTAGATTAAATCTCAGTCTCCTACACTCCAAGGTATATATTATGCCTGTCTGACAGCTTCCTATAATTCAGTCCCTCAGGTATTGGCAATATCTTGTATATTGTTTTGTTTGTACTAGTTCCAGTTTAATAAAATCTTTCCTATAGCAAAGTGACCAAAGCCAACCTCTAAACATCAAAACTGACCTTAGTAGTGTCAGACGATGAGGTCTCTTTGGAATGAGGCAAATATTAGCAACCACAGTCATAATGATTAGGCGACTGGTTTTGGAATGTTGACTGAGGAATAGAATTTAGCCAGACCTTAAGGAATTTGAGCAACATCCAATCTGAAGGAGCAGCCAAAGTTCAATAGTTTACTAATGCTTTCTGCCCGGTAATAGCATTCTCAATATAACAAACCAGGTGAAAACTTTTAAAAAATCTACAGTCCAAAATAAAAACAGACAATGCTGAAACTGCTCAGCAGGTCAGGCTACATCTGTGAAAACAGAAATTACAGCTTCATATCTACAACCCAATTTCAGAGTTGGGAATGAACCAATAGCTTATTAAGCCGCAGGGAAGTTAGAAATGGAGTGATGTCTCCGATCTGATGGAAGCATGTTTTGCTTATGACCTTATCACATATAAGGGAAAGAGACACCACTGAGAGTTATGTCAGGGAGCAAAAGAGAAGTTCTTCAGGTTAGGACAAGTTATAAAAATTATTTGCAGATGCAGGAAATCTAATATCTAAAGTAAGCAAGAAACCAGGTCCTGCTTTAATAACGTCAGGACACATTCATTTTGAGAAACCAGGAATCTAAGGTTCTACACCCATAGGAGTTTCTACATTTAGAAGCAAGCCACCTTGCAACAGGTGATATAATGAAAATGAGTGAACCTGGTTTGAAGCCAAACATGATAATTATCACCTCACAGAAGAGCAAAGTCCATAGAGCCCAGTTGTTATGTCAAAATTGGTTGCCTTATTAATTGAACTCCCATTTTTCAAGATTACTGAATGAGATTTTAGAATAAAAATCACATTGAACAACTTATAAAAAGACAATGAACTTTTAAAATGTTATATTGAGATAAATTACACCAGCTTATGCCATGAGGGTATCTTAAGTTCGACTAATAGATTAATACCTAAACTGTAGGGACTGATCTGTACAGATTAAAGAGATCTCATGTTGGATCATTAAGGATAAGTTACTTGCAATCAATGTTCCCTGTAAGGTATGCACATGTGCATGCACACACTTCTTTTACTATTAGCACACAAAGCAACTTAAACGGCACACAAAAGGTTGTTACCCTCTACCTCATTGGCATGTTAAGTATATTTTACGATTGCACACAATCACATTTCCTTTACTGGTTTCTGATGTGGACGGTGTTGACAACGTGGAGTTTGAAATGATTTGTTTGCAGGTTTTATAATTGGCTTATTTATGCTGCTTTTACTGAAGAAATTATTGATTCATTATGTAAATTCCAAAGAAGCAAAGGGCGTGAAGCACAAAAGAACTGCTACTTCATTTAAAGTAGAATGACTTAATAAAACGGTAGAAACCGCTACACCAAAAGCTCTTAAGGTCAGAACATGCATTTACAATAAATATTTA
Source organism: Hypanus sabinus (assembly GCF_030144855.1). Classification (NCBI taxonomy): domain Eukaryota; kingdom Metazoa; phylum Chordata; class Chondrichthyes; order Myliobatiformes; family Dasyatidae; genus Hypanus; species Hypanus sabinus. The sequence continues at coordinate 36,269,537 of NC_082721.1, forward strand.
TGTACAAGTCAGAAACTGGTGTTACCTGCATGTGTTGTCACAATGCAAAAGTTGCTGGAGAATTTGCAAGTGGAAAGGAGTGGAGTGATATTCGGAAACTTGACCTTTTAAAGCATGATATAGCAAGCAAATCATATGGACGGTGTGCAAAAGCTTTGGAGAGAAAACCCTTTATTACCCAGTATAGGCCTGCTACGTGAGTGCAGATCAACGAGAGTGAAAACAATCAAACCCAGAGGAGATTAAAGTTCTTATTGACGATGTTTTGCTAGCTGTTAAAATTAATACCTCTATACATAAAATTCAGTGTATACATGTTGTTGTCACTGGGCAAAAAATTGCACAGCACAAGATTTTTGCGCACTCTGCTCATTACAAATTAGAGGGAACGTTGCTTTCAATCCAGTTTTGTGGGTTCTGAGTCACATAATCAGGCCAATGTAGGAACAATTGTGATTCAATTGTAAATCAACCCTTCAATTCAACTGATTACTGAAACTATGTGGGCTAGAAATTTCATTGTACATTGACATGTGCATCATGAATGAATTGAAAAGCTATTCTTCTAATTTATTTGATTAGCGTCCCCTGTGGCTCATCACAATATGCTCAGAAAACACCAGGACTGTACAACAGGATTAAACAGCAGCAATGATCACCTTGATGTCTCACATACAAAATCCCATCATTTAAATTGTGCCAGATTGAACACTTAAGCAGATTTTAGCAAAGGCATAATAATATTATTAATTAAAATGTTAGCCTCGTTCCTGAACCAGAATGACTGAATTGGTACAGCATGGAATGGTATAGCACAGCATGTCTAAATTACTCCACCTTACTAGAAACCCTTGCAAAATAATTTCCTTTCAGATACTTTTCCAGCTTCCCTTTGGATATTGCAGTTGAAACTGCCTCTGCAGTGTGTTCCCCAGACCCCATCCTTTTGTTGGAGGCAGGGATGTTTGCTGATGATTGCTTGTAATATTCAATTCTCTTTGCAATTCAATTCATTCAGCAAGATCTAAACAATGCACACCACAGAATTGCCAGGTAATGACCATTTCAAACAAGAAAACCAATCACCTATCCTTAATGTCCAATGGCATTCATAACTAGTACAGGGCCACGGCTAGTAGAGCAGCTGTCTCACAGTTCCGGCAACTTGGATTAATTCCTGTCCTTTGGTGCTGTCTCTGTATAATCCGTCCATTTTTGAACTTCCAAACACATACAAATAGGTGGGTTAATTTGCTGCTGTAAATTAGCTCCAGTGCGTAGGTGACTTGTAGAATCAAGGATGAGTAATGTGAATTTAGGGTGAATGAACAAGATTTGAGGAGGATCACAAGAATGATCTCTGGAATGAAAGGGTTAAGCCATGAGGAACATTTGATGGCTCTGGACCTGTCTTCACTGGAATTTAGAAGAATGAAGAGGGATCTCATTGAAACCTATTGAATATTGAAGGGCCTAGACCAGGGGTCAGCAACCTTTACCACTGAAAGAGCCACTTGGACCCGTTTCCCACAGAAAAGAAAACACTGGGAGCCGCAAAACCCGTTTGACATTTAAAATGAAATAACACTGCATACAACGTTTTGTTTTGCCTTTATGCTATGTATAAATAAACTATAATGTGTTGCATTTATGAAATTGATGAACTCCTGCAGAGAAAACGAAATTACATTTCTGCATGCAACAAAAACATTTTGAACTCCGAAAAAAAGACGTTGGGTTGAAGGTTACTTTTAAGTAAAATACTCAACGTCTATTTGAGTCCTTCTTGTATTTATGAAAAACGCCAAACTTAAATTTGCCGCCAGCAGCAAACCAAAAATAACGTCAGCCAGCTGTCAACCTGAAAAATAAAAGGACTATTTCACTGAACAATGAAAACATATGAATATACGTAAAATAATACGCAAATAAAATATTTATCATACTTCTTCAGGTTGACTCACACCTGACAATGCAGTTGTATTCAGTAGGGATGGATCGATGCTTAGGGGAGTGACCGGGAAGGATAATGTGTTTTTTTCCTCTCTGAACTCACAGAAGCGTTTCCCAAACGATGTTTGCATTGCGATGATTGCAGAATGTAAATACTCCGAATTTATCATGTCGTGACATTGTTTGAACTCTCTCAAATTGGGGAAGTGAGACAATGTGCCTTTCTGTAAATCTCTGGCAAGCAACGTCAACTTGCGCTCGAATGCAAAACATCCTCCAACATGTGCAGGGCTGTACGTCCTTACCCCTGAAGAGCTGTGTTCAGCGTGTTCAGGTGCGCTGTCATGTCTACCATGAAGTGTAGCTTTTCCAGCCACTCTGGCTGTTCCAGCTCAGGAAAGTTGAGCCCTTTGCTGCCCAGGAAAGTTTTCACTTCTTCCAGACGCGCGACAAAGCGTTTCAGCACCTCCCCTCTGGACAGCCAGCGATAAAAACACGTTGTAGCGGTTGCTACACGCAGTCAGTAAACTGCAGTCAAAGATAGCTTTATTCGAACTAAACAGCCTTGCTTTTAAGCCTCCCTCAACCCTCCCCCCATGGGCGCGGATGCTGCAAAAGACACGTACTCACAAACCCCCGTAGGCTATCTCCCTTAGCCTGAACGCTGGCTAATTGTGAGCCGGTTCGGATGTGTCAGGAAATGGGTCGCCACAACGTCTTATTTAGATTGTACAAGATCACCATAATCTTCAAATTTAGATTTACATTTCAAAAACTAACAAACTAACATAAAATACATATTAATTAAATACTGACCATGTAGCGGTGTGCTACACGCAGCGCTAAAATTACGACACGGAGTCGGTAACTGCAGTCGAAGGAAAAAAACTTTATTCGAAATCTTCAGCCTCACTTTTAAGCCTCCCTCAACCTGCCCCCCCCCCCCCATGGCGCAGAGGCTCCAAAGCTCTGTGCTCGCAAACCCCCGTAGGCTATCTTATTGTGAGTCGGTTCGGATGTGCCAGGAAAAGGGTCGCCACAACCAATTATTTCCCAAAGCAACAGGGAGCCGCAGCACAGACGTAAAAGAGCCACATGTGGCTCCGGAGCCGCGGGTTGCCGACCCCCGGCCTAGACAGAGTAGATGGTGAAAGGATGCTTCCAATTGTGGCAGAGTCTAGCACCAGAAGGCACAGCCTCAGAATACAAAGATGTCCCTTTGAAACAGGCTTGAAGGGAAATTTCTTTAGCCAGGGGGTGGTGATTCTGTGGAATCCATTGCCATAAACAGCTGTCATTTGGTATATTTAAAGTGGAGGTTGATAGGTGCTTGATTAGTAAAGGTGTCAAAGGTGACAAAGGGGAGGCTGGAGAATAGGATTGTGAGAGATAATTGATGAGCTATGATTGAATGGGAGAGCAGACTCAATATACTGAATAGGCTAACCCTGCTCCTATGTTTTATGATCTTACTGTAAATAAATGTTTGGAGGTAGGCGCATGTTCAATGAGGCAAAGAGTCTATTTCCATGCTGTATGACCTTATGACTCACCATTACCCACCACCAATATCTCAGGTGTCACCACTGACCAGAAAATCATCTGGACCAACTGCAAAAAATAGCGTGGCTTCAAGAGCGGATAACACCACAAGGTTTGTCCGACATCCACAAGACCCCGGTCGGCAGCATGATGGAATACTCTTCACTAGCAATTCCAACTACTCTCAACAAAATCTGCACCACCCAGGACAAACCAGGTCATGTGACAAGCAAAGACCATAATCATTCTTTGCCTGCACAGTAGCTACAGTGTGCATCATATACAAACTGCATGTAGCTGCACACATAGGCTACTCCCTAGTTCCTCCAAAATCCACAGTCACTGCTATTAAGAAGATTCAAGATTCAAAAACTTTGTCATTCTAACCGTACATCAGCTCTGCAGGGCAGAATGAGACAGTGTTTTCCAGGAGCAATGCAATCATAACATAACAAACGCAACACTAAATAATAAACATAACAATAAATAGTAAAACACAGCAGCCACATGTCAGTTAAAAACAAGTTATAAGTGTCCAGTGCGAGTTAAAAGTGTCCAAAGCAGAGTCAGGTAGAGCAGCTATTTAGCAGTCTGACTGCCTGTGGGAGGAAGCTGTTTAGTAGCCTTAGTAGTTTTAGTTTTGATACTCCTGTAGCGTTTACCTGATGGCAGAAGAACAAACAGTTCATGGAGAGGGTGTGAGGGGTCTTTAATGATGTACCGTGTCTTCTGGAGAAGAAGCACAAAGACATGAAAATGTCATTACTTGCAGATTCTCTTCCAAGTCACATACCATCTGATACAGAAATGTTTTGTCACTGGATCTAATATCACTGTGGGAGCACCTTCACCAGAAGGAATGCGGAGGTTTCTGAAGGAAACTCACCATCACCTTCACAAGGAAACCAGGCTCCTCCTCCCAGCCATTCAATTGCCATGAGTCTTCCTAATCAATCTGCCATCTCCTTTCAGCCTCAACCCCACCATTCCATCTCCCTATGCCCTGATCATTCCACTCTCAGCAACTGAAGATCACAGAGCAAAAGCTTTGTATCTGTTTGTAATTGTAAGGCTAATTTTACCATACAGATGGACCTGGATCTTGTGCAGAATGAAGTGTCGGAGCTTGAGGGCTTATATATTTATCAGCTACCTCTTTTTTGCCACCTGGGAGTAATTTGCAGCAGTCATTTAATGAACCAACACAGCTCTATGATGTAGAAGGAAACCAAAGTACCACATATTTAGAGGAAGAACATGCAAACTCCACATACAGAAGACCCAAGGTCAAGATCAAACCTAGAACCCTGCAGCCATGAGACAGCAACACTAATATTTGTACTACCATGGAAACTGACTAAAATCCTCTCAATCATGTCCACTGGATTTTTTATAGTAGAATATACTATTACAACATTCACATAAGCACTTGGGCTAAAATGTGGCAATCTGTTTACATACAGTTGTTGTTCCACTTTGCTGGCCTTATTCCATTTGAAATTCCTTCAGTGGATCAGTTTTGATTTCATAGTGGGCCAAATGGAATAAGGTCAGTTGCTTAGAAGACATATGGTATTATATTGGACAAGGGCTTCCTCATTAGCCTACATTTGTGTAAAGAATGCCTCTTCCAATGCTGAATAAACATTGCAAGAAAGTAAATGTAAGCAAATAGCCACATAGGCGTACTGCCGAAAGGTTTCGGTCCAAAACGTTGACTGGACATTATTTCCATAGATGCTGCCTGGCCTGCTAAGTTGTGTGTATTGCTTGGATTTCCAGCATTTGCAGATTTTCTCTTGTTTAGGATACATTTGTCTGTATTTGCCATTGTTCCGAGGATTGCTCCTGCCCAGATATAGATTCAGGAAAGCTAACAAAAGGTTAGCAAAGTAAGCATTGAAATTGCTAAGTGTTCAAAGGCCATTCACAAGTAACTGGTGGGGAATTGCATGCAGTAAGGAATAAATGTAAAATAAACAGTGAATTTCAAGTCAGATCAGCAGTCATTTAGTTTAACTGACAGAAAGACTTCAAAGAATTGCCACTGCCTCAAAGATACTGAAACAATAAATGGGATATTAGTCAGTAAGTAAGAGAGAACATCAATAAGGCCAGCTTTTTATCTAAAATCTCACACAAAAATTTAGCTTTGCCGTGTCTGAAATTATGGTGATGCCTATATGTGTGCTCCTTGCACAAGAAATAAGCCTTTATCTTTTTTATTGTATAATGAAAGCAATATCTTCTCTTTGATCAGCATCCAGAGAGTCTGTGGCATGATGTCTTGGTTAGAATCTGAATCAAATTTATTATCATTGGCAGATGTCGAGGAATATGTTGTTATGTGTTAGCACTACATTGTAATACATAATAAAAATATTATAAATTACAATAAGTTGTGTGTGTGTGTGTGTGTGTGTGTGTGTGTATAAATACATTTAAATAAAGAGAGCAGCAAGTGGGGATAAAGGTGAGGTAGAGTACTTGGGTTCATTATCCATTCAGAAATCTGATGGCAGTGGGGAAGAAGCTATTCCTAAAACACTAAGCATGTATCCCCTCCTTGATGGCAGCAATGAGAAGGGGGCATATCCTGGGTGATGGGTGTCCTTAATGATGGATGCCATCTTTTTAAGGCATCTCACTTTGAAGATGTCCTGGATAATGGGGAGGCTAGTCCCCATGATAGAGATGACTAAGTTTACAACTTTCTCAGCTTATTTTGATCCTCTGCAGTTCCCCTGCACCCCCTCCCACCAGATGGTGATGCAGCTAGTTTGAATGCTCTCCACGGTACAGATTTTCAAGAGTCTTTGGTGACATACCAAATCTCCTCAAACTCCAAATGAAATATAGCCTCTGTCATGCCTCCTTTGTAATTGCATCAATATGTTCAGCCCAGGATAGATCTTCAGAAATGTTGACACACAGGGACTAGAAATTGCTCACCATTTCCACTGCTGATCCCTCAATTAGGACTGGTTTTTGTTTCCTCAATTTTACCCTTCCTGATGTCCATAATAAATTCCTTGGTCTCACTGACATTAAATGCAAGGTTGTTGTTTTGACACCATTCAACCAGCTGATCTATCTTACTCCTCATCACCATCTGAAATTCTGCCAACAATCGCTGTGTCATCAGCAAATTTATAGATGACATTTCAGCTATGCCTAGCCAAACAGTTGTGTGTGTAGAGAGAGTAGGACGGTGGTCTACAGACAGACTTTATTGATCCCGAGGGAAATTGGGCCTCATTACAGCTGCACCAAGAATAGTGAAGAAATATAGCAATATAAAACCATAAATAATTAAATAATAATAAGTTAATCATGCCAAGTGGAAATAAGTCCAGGGTGTCTGACACTCCGAGGGAGGAGTTGTAAAGTTTGATGGCCACAGGCAGGAATGACATCTCGGTGGAATGAGTCTCTGGCTGAATGTACTCCTGTGCCTAACCAGTACATTATGGAGTGGATGGGAGTCATTGTCCAAGATGGCCTGCAACTTGGACAGCATCCTCTTTTCAGACACCACCGTCAGAGAGTCCAGTTCCACCCCCACAACATCACTGGCCTTACGAATGAGTTTGTTGATTCTTTTGGTGTCTGCTACCCTCAGCCTGCTGCCCCAGCACACAACAGCAAACATGATAGTACTCATTCTTGAGGTGCTTCAGTGTTGGTTATTATTGGGGAGGAGATGTTATTTCCAATCTGCACAGACTGTGGCCTCCCGATGAGGAAGTCAATGATTTAATTGCAAAGAGAGAGATACAAAGGCTCAGGATTTGGAGTATGTTGATTAGTATGGAGGATATGATGGTGTTGAATGCTGAGCTGTAATTATTAAACTGCAAGCTGACGTAGGTATTGCTATTTTCTAGGTAATTCAACGTCAAGCGGAGAAGCATTGCGATTTCATCAGCTGTAGACATATTGTAGTTATAGGCAAATTGCCGGGGTTCCAGGTTCTTGCTTAGGCAGAAATTTATTCTAGCCATGGCCAACCTCTCAATGCACTTTATCACAATAGATATGAATTCAGTTGGTCGATCATCATTGAAGCAGCTCACTCTGCTTTTCTTGGGCAGTGGTATGATTGTTGTCTTTTTGAAGTAGGTCTTGACAAAGTTTTAAGGTTTTGTTTCATAGTCACAATGTTCTGGGCTCCAACCCTCTGAAGAGATGTCTCCACATGTTGCAATGTGAAGATGATGTTATACTGTGGAAGATGCTATTCTATGCAATAAATATTAAAAGAAGAACCCCAGGGTAGATGCCAAACATCCCAAGGTATGTGTTGAGAAACCCTAGTGCCTTGGCCATCATTTTTCAGTTAATCAACAAACTTAAAGCATAGCATCTAGTCAGTTTTCTGTGTGCATTGTAGGATGTTGCTGTGTGCAAATATTGGCCATCACATATCTTTATGGAACTACAGTAACAACTCTTCAAAAGCACATTACCAACCATTAAGTACTTCAGTATTTCCTGAGGCTGTAAAAAGAATTACATCTTGCAGTTACAGTATGTTCCTCTATTTATTTCTTCCATGGTCGTTCCAATAACATCTTAAGATTGCATCAGTAAATGGAAAATAGCAGTCACTTCGAAATGATTAAATTAAAGATTTTCTGGAAAGTTCATAAACTGCAATATCAGCACCACAACTACAATCTTAACCCTGTCCACTCTAACTTTGTCTGCACTGGGTGATAAACTGAATAGCAAGCATGCCTGGAAATTGGACTGCAAGTCATTGTAATTGAACAGCTATGTTTTTAAATTTTTTTTTAAAAGCAAAGGAAAATTATCGTGTTGCTGCAAATTGCACAAAACTTGTGATATTTCTCCCAGGATCTTTATGCATATGATGCACTCATACACAGAGACAAGCAAACTCTGTTGAACAGCATGCAACTACCTTGAAATGAAGAGAAGCCTTGACCCAAAGCAGAGCAGTAGAGATGATTTAGCAATAAACAATATTTTAAATTGCAAAATAACAAGCCATGCGGGGCCACAAAACAAGAAATAATGGACACTTAACACGACTAACAGTCATGGAATGCTAAGAGCAAATGGTTGAGGCTTGCTGGTTTGATGGGTGAACAAAAGACTACGTTGAGAGCTAGTTTTAAATAGGTTGCAGGTGACGAGTTGGAGAGGAGTAGTAGGTGATTACTGTTAACTGGCTGGAGAATGGGCAATGCTGCCTATCCAGGCTTGAGGGGAATATTTCAACAACATACAAAAGTTAGAGGCCCAATGAAGTATATTTGTTTATTGCCTTCAACCTATCAGCCTCTGCCTTCAGTGGAATAAGGCCATATCATAAAGGATCTGGCAAGTGTGGATTCATATAGGTTGACTTCTGGAAAGGGTGTACTTGGTAAGTGGGAGGCATTCAAAAGTGAAATTTGAGAGTACAAAGTCTGTGTGTTCCTGTCAGGATAAAATGCAACGTTAACAGATTTGGGCAACTTTGCTTTACAGGAGATATTGAGGCCCCAGTTAATAAAAAGAAGGAAGTATATAGCAGATATAGGCAGATAGGAACAAATGAGGTACTTGAGACTTATAAGATATAACCCATGAACATATCAAGAACCCATCTGTGCACATTTTCTGGAGGCCCAAGATCCATATGCTCCATGACCGCTGGACCAAGTGTGTAAATGCAGGAGGGGACTATGTTGCAAAATAAATGTGCTAGGTTTTCTAAAATTGATTCCTACCTTAGGCCACAAACTTATCAATCACCCCTTGTATTTCATGAAGGATAGAATATAAAAGCAAGGAAATAATGCTGAGCCTTTGCAAGACACTAGTCAGGCCCCACTTGGAGTATTGTAAAGAGTTTTGGGCTCCTGATCTCAGAAAGGATGTGTTGTCATTGGAGATGGCACAGAGGACTTTCACGAAGATGATTTCGGGAATGAAGGGGTTAACATATGGGGATCGTTTGGCAGCTTTGGGCCTGTACTCACTGGTGTTTAGAAGAATGTGGGGGATCTTATTGAAACTTACCAAATGTTGAAGGAACTGGATAAGGTGGATGTTGAAAGGATATTTCTAAAGGTGAGGCAATCCAGAACTAAAGGGCACAGCCTCAAAATTGAGGGGTGACCCTTTAGTACAGAGGTAAGGAGGAATTTTGCCAAAAACTGCCTTTATAGCTCCTACCGTAACCTCACCATTCCATGCACAGATTTATTGCAAGCTATTCATGTTAATGTATTTCAACATGCCACTGGCATTTTCTGTGCCTTGAACTAACTGCAGTCTTACATTACTGGGAATTATATGCTTGAATTTTGGATGATAACTACTGCTTTTGAGAGATCAATTATTCTTCCTCTCCACAGACCTTGAATTTCTTTCCTTATTCGATTGACCCTACATTTCATCCCTACCATCAATAGATTTACTCTTTCTTGCTTTCCATTCTCATTTCCATTCTTGCCTCTTCTAGCTTGTCATATCTATAGCTTTTTCCAGTCCTGATGCAAGTTCTTCATCCTAAAATATTAATCCTGTCTTTCTCTCTCCTCTCCACCAGACGTCAATGGTTCAAAGGTTCAATTTAATATCAGAGAATGTATATAACCTGAACAACCTGAAATCCTTACTCCTCGAAGACATCCACGAAACAGGAAGAAAACCCAAAGACAGAAAATCGTTAGAACCTCAAAGCCACCCATCCTCTCCCATGTAGAAGCAGCAGCAAAACATTAACTCTCCCTCTCCCCTTCCTCCTACTTGTTCTAGCAAAATGCATTGCCCCCTCCACCGCACGCCAAGCAATAGCAAGCCCCCAGAGACCATGATCTACAGACCATCAAAAATGACCGTCATCTCAACACTTCCATATCTCAACAGGCCCTCTCTCTCTCTTAGCATTGTCGGGGGTGGGGGGGGGGGAGATAGAGAGAGAGAGAGAGAGGGAGAGAGAGAGAGAGAGAGAGATCGCTCCTCCACAGTAAGAGTGGAAGCTGCTGAGTATTTCCAATGTATTGGGGGAATTTACCTGGTTGGTATATCTAGATATATAAAGACTACTCTTGTGAGGAGCTAGGACACACTCAGCAATTCTTGCAATATTTGTGCCAACCAATAAGCACCCAATTACACTAATCATTCACTAATCCCACTTGAATCTCCCTAAGTTCTGATTTAGCTGATGAGAAATTAGTTATTTTGCTGCAGCAGTACAGTGCAAAGATGTAAAATTACAATAAACTATGAAATAAATAGGGCAAAAAATGAATAATGATGTCTTTCATGGATCACTTTAGAAATCTGATGGCAGAGGGGAAGAAGTTCTGAATCATTGAGTGTGTGTCTTTAAGCTCCTGGATCTCCTCCCCGATGATAGCTATGAGAACAGGATATGTTCCAGATGGTGTGTCTTGATGTTAACATTGCTAGCATTCTACCACTCTGTTACACACTAAGCATAATTAATAGTGGTCAATTAGTGTAAAAAAATGTATGCCTTTGAACGCTTTGATTGCATGGAGAACATGCAAACTTCACACAGCCAATACCAGAGGTCAGGATTGAGGCCTTCAATCTATCCAGTAGATTTTAATCCAGTTGATCTTACAAAGTAATTTCTTTAATGGATTTTAATGTGTGGGTCTATAAGAACATAAGGGCACAAGAGGTAGAGCAGGATTAGGACTCTACCAATCAGGTTCTTTCTAACATTTGATTAAATAATGGTTGATGCAATCATGACCTTGCTACCACATTCCTGTGCTCTCCTTACACCCCATGAATGTTTATAGCTATAATGTCTGTCAAATTAATCCTTAAACATATTCAATGACTCCATCTCTCTGGTGAAACAACTCCAAAAAGTCATGATGCTCTGTGATAAGAAATTCTTTCTCAATTCAATCCAAAATGGTGGCCAATTTTTAATGAAATTATCCCCCTAGTACTATACATATCCATTGGGAGGAATATCCTTCTTATAGATACCCTGTTAATTTCCCTCAGAAGCTTATATGTTCAATTAAGTCACCTTTCATTCTTCTAAACTCCATCCGCTACATTATAGGACTTCGTCTCAGGAAACAATCTATTAAACTTTTGTTGTATTGTTTCCAATGCAAATATATTATTTTCTTAAAAAGGAGATCAAAACTGAACACACTGCTGCAGATTAGTCTTATCTGTATATTGACGGTTGTGTCAAAACTTCTCTCCTTGTTATATACCATGCCTCCTGGAATAATTACCAACATTCCCAATTAACTGCTATACCTGCATGCTAACTTATTGTCTTTCATGTACTAGGATCTCCCCATTCCTTAACATCTGCAACATTTTGCATTGCCACTCCATTTAAACAACATTTTTTTCATTCTGCCTTTTAAGAGGGATAACCTCAGATTTTACTTTATCTACCAGCTTCTTCCCTACCTGGTTTATCTCCTATGACTCTTTTCATAAAGTTTTCCTCAGAACTTGTGAATGCATCTTTATTTGTATCATCACCACAGCTGGCTATAGTAAACTTAGTTACTTCATTCTTCGCCCCATTATAAGAAGGATGTGAAAGGCTTAGAGAGGGCGCAGAGGAGATTTACCGGGGTGTTGCCCGGACTAGAGAGGATGTCTAATCTAGGTCAAGCGACTTAGGACTTTTTTCCTTGGAGCAAAGGAGAATAAGAGGTGACTTGTCAGATGTGTACAAGATGATGAGGCAATAATAGAGTGGGTGGCCAGAGACTTCTTCCCAGGGAGGAAATGGTAAATACAAGGAAGGGATAATTTTAAGGTGATGAGAGGAAAGTGCTGCAGAAATGTCAGAGGTAAATTCTTTACACAGAGTGTGGAGACTGCATGAAACACTCCTGTATGGGTGGTGGTAGAGGCAGACACATTAGGGGCACTTAAGAAACTCTAAGCAGATGGATGATAGAAAAATGGAGGGCTATGCTGGAGCGAAGACTTAGATTGATCTTAGAGTAGGTTAAAAAGTCGGCATAACATCGTGGGCCAAAAGGCATGTACTGTGCTTTAATGTTCTATGTTCTAATGTCATAAGTAAGGAGTGTAAATAGCTGAGATCCCAGCACTGATTCCTGTAACACACATTGGTTTCCAGTCTAAAAATGGCTTATATGTATCAGCTCTGTTTACTAAAATCCCACTCTATTCCCATCTCTTATCGTAACCTCAATGCACTCTAATCTTGTGCACTTTTTTGAATGCTTTCTGAAAATCCAATGACTTTTTTTTGTTGTATCTTCAAAGGGTTCTTGCAAGTTTGTCAAACATAATTTCCTTTTCATTAAATCTTGTTGACTCTGGTTAATTTTCATCTGATTTTCTAAATTCTATTTTCTCCTGCCAACGACAAATGTTACACTATCTGGCCAAAAATCTCTTTTCATTTTGTCTTTATCCTTTCTTGAACACTGGCGTCATAATTGCAATCTTATAATCCTCCAATATCTACAGTTTATTGGGAGACCATACAGTCATGCCAAAAACAACAAATTCCATGTCATATGTCAGTGATAATAAATCTGATTCTGAATATAAACTATGAAGCATAGAAATAACCCCTTCAGCCCAACTGGTCTCTGCTGCCTGTTGCCTATCTGAACTAGTTCCATTTGCCCATATCCCTCCAAATCTCTCCTATCTACCTAACCGTCCAAATAAATGCCTTTTAAATACCTTAACTGTACCTGCCACTAGCACTTCCTCTGGCAGCTCAAACCATCCACTGTGTGTGAAAAACATGCTTCTCGAGTCTGTTTTGAATCTTCCCCTCCTCACCATAAATCTACCATGGAAAAAAAGAAATATTGTCGCAAGTCATCTTATCAATCCCCCTCATGATTTTATAAGGTCACCACCCAACTTCCTTCACCGCAGCTTATCCAGTCTCTTTTTATAATTCAAGCCCCCAACCTGGCTACATCCTTCTGAAACATTGCTGCACCCTCTCTAGCTTAATCACACCCTATTCTTATCACATTATTATATTATTTTCTTGCCTGACCTTGCAATGTTCTGGGTATTTCTCTGTATTCCTCTATTCTGGTTCCACATTGCCTCATGGTAGATCGCCCAAAACCAGAGTCATATGATAATCCTTTCATTCCCTCCCCAGATGGATTGTTCCAGGTTGGAGCCATGGAGTTATGGAGACATACAGCTCAGAAACAGATGCTTCAGCCTAACTAGTTCATGCCGACCAATCTGCCCATCTGAATTAGTCCAATTTGCTACCATTTGGCCCATAACCATCTAACTTTTCCAATCTACGAGGAGCGATTGATAAGTTCATGGCCAAAGGTAGAAGGAGTCAATTCTAGAAAACCTAGCACATTTATTTTTAAACATTGTTCCCTCCAACATTTACACACTTAGTCCAGTGGTCGTGGAACATACGGATCTTGGACCTCCAGAAAGTGTCCACAGCAGGGGTGATTGATAAGTTCATGGCCTGAGGTAGACGGAGATGAGTTATACAGTTCTCGTTACATGCTCATGCAGTTCAACTCTTTGAGTGATTATGCAGAAAGTTTGAAGTTAATAACATCTGTTATTAACTCATCAGGGCTGATTGATAAGTTCATGGTCTAAAGTGGATGCATTATTAGCATCAAACTTTCTGCATAATCACTCAGAGTTGACCGGCATGTACATGTAACGAGAGCTGTATAACTCATCTCCTTCTACCTCAGGCCATGAACTTATCAATCACCCATCTGTGAACACTTTCTGGAGATCCAAGATCCGTATGCTCCACAACCGTTGGATTAAGTGTGTAAATATAGGAGGGGACTATGTTGAAAAATAAACATGCTAGGTTTTCTAAAATTGACTCTGTCTACCTTAGGCCACAAACTTATCAGTCACCCCTTGTATGTACATGTCCAGCTGTTTTTTAAAGTTGTTATTGTGCATGCTTCAACCACTTCCTCTGGCAACTCATTCCACATACACACTCACTTTTGTGTAGAAAAAATATTGCCATCAAATGCCTATTAAATCTTTCCCTTCCCATTTGAAGCTCATGCCCTCTTGTTTTGGACATCCCTACACTAGCAAAAACTATCACTAAGAGCCAAAGAAACACAAGCCAATAGAATTTAAAAGCCAAGTGAAGGAATAGCCAATCAGGACCGAGGCAAGCAAATGGGGGGCTATATAAATGCGAGCACTCCCAGAGAGAAACACAAACTCTCTGAGGATGTTGCCCCGACTGGTGATGAAATGTCTGCATACTAATTGCCAGGTTCGTAAAATCAAATACATATACACACACACATCCACCCACACACATATATATAACTAATCCTCCACTCCTGGTAACATCCTTGTAAATCACTTTTACAACTCTTCGGTTTAATCACAAACTAATACATCCATTAGGTCTGCAGTCACTTCCTTTAACACTGCACGATCAGGCTTCCGGGTTCAAGGACTTGTCAACATTTAGCTCCAGCAGTTTGTCTCTAACATTGGAGACATGGAGTTATACAACATGGAAGCAAGCCCTTTGGCTCGACAAGTTTGTGTCATCTAATCGCTTTATACGCAAATGCTGTTTTTTAAAAATTCTCACCACTTTCTTCCAGACCCTTCTGCTCACCTATACTTTTGGCAAGTAGAAGGAAGTAAGAGTACCGAGGGGCATCCTATGCACACATAGGGATATTAAAGCAATTTGCACATAGGCGACATTGAACCTGGGTCCCCGTAGCTCTGAACCATCAGCTCTAGGATGTGCACTACTCTCCTGCCACAATGAAGTCTCTCCCTCCTTACAGCACGTTGATCATTGTTGGGAATTATTTTAGTTGCTTCCATGTAGAGTGATCCATTAAAATTATACAGAGTCCCTCTGCAATTTCTCTCTTTCTTATTAACATGTCTGTTGTCTGGTCTCTAAGGGAACAATATTTATACTTTAGCCATTCTGTTCATTTTAAATGTATCTGTTGAAATTCTTGTTTGTTTATCTGCTGTTTGCTAGTTTACTTTCCTGTTCCATTTTTTCTTGATAATTATTTTAGTCATCCTTTGCTGGTTTGAAAAATTTCCCAAATTCGGCCTTATCACTAATTTTCACAAGATTGCATTTCTCTTTCATCCAATTGAAGTCTTCCTTTCTTCAGTCCTCTTGAGCCATCTCTGCTCTCATACCTTTGTGCATTTAGAACATGAGCTTCAGACCCATGTTTCGCACCCTCAGAATGAATTTGAAATTATACCATGCTATGAGCATTCTTTCCTAGGTGTAATTAGTTAAAAACACCAGACAGTTTAGGGATGCTGGAAATCCAAAGCAATACACACAAAATGCTAGAGGAATTCAGCAGTTCAGGCAACATCTAAGAAAATGAATAAAACAGTTGACGGTTTGGGCAGAGATCCTTCTACAGGACTGGAAAGGAAGGGGGAAGATGTCAGAATAAAAAGGTGGGGGAGGGGAAGGTGAACCCAGATGAGTAGGAAAGGAAAAGGGCTGGAGAAGAAGGAATCTGATAAGAGAGGAGAGTGTACCACAGGAGAAAGGGAAGGAGGAGGGAACCAAGTGGGATGTGATAGGCAGGTGAGAAACATAGGTACAGGAGTAGGCCATTCGGCCCTTCGAGCCTGCTCCGCCATTCAGTATGATCATGGCTGATCATCCAACTCAGAACCCTGTACCTGCCTTCTCTCCATACCCCCGACCCCTTTAGCCACAAGGGCCATATCTAACTCCCTCTTAGATATAGCCAGTGAACTGGCCTCAACTGTTTCCTGTGGCAGATAATTCCCCAGGTTCACCACTCTCTGTGTGAAGAAGTTTCTCCTCATCTCGGTCCTAAAAGGCTTCCCCTTTATCGTTAAACTGTGACCCCTAGAAGAGGTAAGAGGCCAGAGTGAGATATAGAAGAAGGGGGTGGAGGGATATTTTTATCAGAAGGAGGAATCAATATTCATGCCATCAGAGTGGAGGCTACCCAGATGGAATTTAAGGTGTTGCTCCTCCATCCTGAGGGTAGTCCTATTGAGGTAAAGAGGAGGCCATGGACCAACATGTCAGAATAGGAACAGGATTTGGAATTAAAATGTTTGAGCACTGGGAAGTTCAATTTTTGGAGGATGGAGTGGAGGTGCTCAACGAAGCGGTCCCCTAATTTTTGGTGGGTGTCAGCAAAGCAGAGGAGACAGCATCGGGAGGACCGGACACAATAGACGATCCCAGCAGATTCACAGGTGAAGCGTTGCCTCACCTGGAAGGACTGTTTCGGGCCATGGTTGGAGGAAGTGAATGAGCAGGTGTAGTACTTAAGCCACTTGCAAGGATAAGAGCCAGGAAGAGATTATTGGGGAGGAACAAACGGACAGGGAATCACAGAGGAAGTGATCCCTGCAGAAAGTGGAAGCAGGAGAGAAGTAAAGGTATGTTTAGTGAAGACGTATAAAAAAGCTGGATGAACTCAGCAGGTCTGGCAGTATCCATTGAAAGAAGCAGTCAACGTTGACTGCTTCTTTCAATGGATGCTGCCCGACCTGCTGAGTTCATCCAGCTTTTTTATACGTCTTGATTTGACCACAGCATCTGCAGTGTACTTTGTGGTATGTTTAGTGGTTGGATCTCTTTGGAGATGGCAGAGTTTGAGGAGGACGGTGTGTTGGATGCAGAAACTGATGGAATGGTAGGTAAGGACAAGAGCAACTCAAACTCTGTTAAGGTGGCAGGAAGATGGGGTGAATGCTGATGTTTGGGATATGGACGAGTTGAACGTGTGTGTGCCATCAACAGTGAGGGAAGGGAAACACCGTTAATGACATCTCTGATGTCCAGGAAAGGAAAGCTGTGTCCTGAGAACAGATGCGGAGGAGGGGAAGGAAATAAGAATAGCGAATAGTATCTATACAGGAGATAGGGTGCGAAGAGGTGTAGTTAAAGTAACTGTGGGAATTGTTACGTTTATGAAAAATGCTGATTGACAGTTTGTCTCCAGAGATGGTGAAATTGATGGGCTCAACATGGGTGCATAAAGAAGCACCAATGCGGTCGTCAGTGTAGCAGAGAAACAGTTGAGGAGCATTATCGGGGAAGGCTAGGAACATGGATAGTTCTATATAAGCAATGAAGAGGCAGGCATAGCTGGGGCCCATGGCTACTCTCTGAGTTTAGAGAAAGTGGGAAGTAACAAAGGAGAAATTTTTGAGAGGGAGAACCAGTTCTACCGGACAGAGGAGGAAGGTGGTGTAGGGGAAATGATCGGCTCTCTTATTGAGAAATAAGCAATGAGCTTTGAGGCCTTTGGGATGGGGGATAGAGTGTATAGAAACTAAATATCCATGGTGAAAATGACACGGTCAGGGCCAGGGAATTGAAAGATACTGGGAAGATCAAAAGTATGAGAAGTGCCGTGAATATAAGTGGGAAGGGACTGAACCAAGTCCGGTAAAATAGAGTCAAGGATGAAGATATGAGTTGAGTGGGGCAGGAGCAGGGGCAGAGACAATATCTAATTAATTCTGTTTCATAACACAATACTAGGTCCAAAATAACCCCTCACCTCTTTGTACTGTTCTAAGATACCATCCCAAATGTGTGTTATGAAATTATTTCACAGGACTTAAAGAAAACATGTTAGACCCAACACTAGTCTTAGTAGTCAGTTGTAACTCCTTCGGAGTAATTTAAATCAAAAATTCCATTCTTATCTTCCCAACAGCTCATTTGCCCATACCTACCTTGCCAACCTTCATGAATTCCTTTCAGGGATTTGTGAAAGAAAAGTCATTCAGTACACATTGTGGTGATATGATGTGTAAGAACGTGATTGGAGAGAGTTCTGAGCATGCACAGAATTGATAGAAAGATCTGGAAGCATGGTGCTGTAAGACACGTGTGGTTCTTGCTGTAAAATAAAAGTTCTATTTCTTCCAGAATATGGTTCTTTATTAGAAACCCATGGTGCATATTAATATAAAGAAAACAACATGGTGTCAGAAGTCAGTCTGGAAGAATAATATGTTTCCTAACATGGGAGAATCAAAGATAAATTTCTAAAAAAAACGAGTTCGAATTGTATTGGTGTTGCTAACAGTTTTATAAATGGAAGGTTTGCAACCTTCACCAACACTTTAATTGTCTGGGAATGTAGCTGAGGACTGGAGAAAATTTAAGCAATGTTTTGAATTATATTTATTGGCGATCAAAGGGGATAAAAAAATGGAAAAAACAAAAGCTGCGCTTCTACTCCACGTAATAGATGACAACGCATTTTACTTTTGAAAATGGAGATAATTTAAAGTTAAAATCAATAATGGACAAACTTGAAGCATTTTGTATACCAAATTGTAATGAGACGTATTAACTGCATAAATTTTTTACTTGTATGCAGAGAGCTGGTGTAACTATTGATCTGAGTTGAGACACCGGAGTAAAACATGCGAGTTTGGAGAACTGACAGACTCTCTCATTAAAGACAGAATTGTTTGTGGCATTCTGGATAATGATCTGAGAGAAAGACTGTTAAGAGAACAAGACTTAGCATTGGAAAATTGCTTTGAGTACTCTGCAAAGCTTTGGAAACCGTGGCATCACAGGCTAAAGAATTTTTCATTGAGAGCTGCAAGTCGACACTGTGAAGAAGCACAAACATATTAGTAAAAATAAAAAAATGACAACAAAACCAACAGAGAGCAAGATGTCATCTGAGAGAAAAAAGCTATGTGATCGCTATGGGTGGCGGCACAGCCAAAACAGTGTCCAGCTTATGGGAAAATGTGCAACGACTGCGGCAAGAGTAATCATTTTTCATGTTGTTGCAGAAGTAAAAAGAAAATAAAACAAGTAAATGCAGTGCTTGAAAATGAACTTGAGGAATTTTTTATCAATGTGCTTTGTGAAAACAAATGAAGTAAGAATGACTGGACTATTCCATTGCAAATGAACCAAAATAATATTCTGTTTAAGCCTGATATTGGAGCACAAGTTAATGTTCTTGCAGAATCTGAGTTTAAAGCATTAAAGCCAAGACCAAAGTTACATCAGACAAATATAAAAGTGACTGGGTATTCAGGTGCAGATGGTGCATTTACGGGAACATGTGAGGCAAAAGTATCACACAAAAATATTGTGCACACACTTTCATTTGGGGTGGTGCAGAAGAATGTACAGTCAATATTGAGTTTATCTGAATGTGAGAGACTGAATTTGGTGAAAAAATTCCTAGTCCTGGACAGAGACACAGGGTCAGAATAGAGTGACTTGATGAAAGAGTATGAGGACTTGTTCAAAGGGGTTGGTTGTCTTCCAGGACAGCACACGGTTAAAATTGACAACACAGTGCCACCCATAGTACATCCACGTAGAAAAGTGCCTTTGAATTACGTCATGAGCTGAAAACAGAGCTTGACAGAATGGAATGGCTAGAAGTCATAAAGAAAGCGCCCAGACCCATCCCTTTGATACCAGCATCTGACAAAGCATTGCCACCAAAACCAGGAGTTGCAATTTTGCCCTCTGGAAGTAACGCACGTGCATCAATGGGCCATGCATTCCATCACAATCTCACCTCTGCAGGATGACAGAGCAAAACTTGCCGGTACAGTACAATACTGACCTGAAGCCAAAGAGTGACAAGAAGCAGGATCCAACTGAAGAAGTGAAAGCACAAGTGAAGAAGTTGAGAAGTTTTATTGAAATGATGAAGTCTCAGCACAAAAAAGAGAGTACACAATGAATGAATGAATTAGATGAAGAAAAGAAGTTTCGTATTTCATTACAAATGGAAGTGCAAGGAATTAAGAAAGCTACAGCACTTGAAGTACAACCCAGATCATACATGGTCCAAACAGAAGAAGGAGCAGTGTTAAGAAGAAATCGCAAAGATCTCAAGAAAGAGCCAACTTCAGAGTTTCAGTTAACTAATGCAGACCAGACGAAACAAGGAAATAACAACAAAACACAAGAACTGTGTGAACCACTTAGAAGGACTACTCATGTCCATAAACCCCCAGAGAGACTGACAGACATGTTAAATTATGCATTTTCTCAGGTCAATGTTGCTAGTTGTTTTTCTTTTTAAGGAAAGGAAGATGTGGTGAGATGACGTGTAAGAACATGATTGAAGAGAGTTCTGAGCATACACAGAAATGATAGAAAGATCTGGAAGCATGGCGCTGTAAGAGATGTGTGTTTGTTGCTGTTAAATAAAAGTTCTATTTCTTCCAGAATATGGCTCTTTATTAGAAACCCATGGTACATATTAATATAAAGATCACAACACGCTTGATGTGCGAAGTCCTGTCATGACACAATGTCTTGGGCGCCTTCTGTAGAACTTCGCTTTGATCAGTTCTCAAAAGAAACATTGGCCCACCTCCACTGTGCCTTTCAGGCAGTGAAAGTTCATGGCATCTGTAGCATTTTCATTCTTTCAGAGCAAAGTCATTTTGCTGCAGCAAATCTCATTAATTTTTCATCTTAAAGATTCAGCTCACTGCAATTCACATGAAAGGATCAATCATTCAAAAGTGTATGACTGAGGCTTAAAATAATTTGTTGGTTAATTATATCATGTGTACATTTTTGATTTTATTTTAAATCCAGTTCTTTCCCTCCACCCCGCCCCCACCACTTCTTGTGAAGTTTAAATTGAATGTTTATATGCATTGCTCTTCAAGTCATAGAAATTGGAGTTTAGATCACAAAAGGCAACCAGACAAAGAAGGCAGCCAGGCAGAGACAAAGAAGCCATCTCTGCTACTGCAATCCATATCTAATCCATATTTCCTCTCCCCACTCCTCATCATTGGCTGTTTCAAATGTTTATTGACTTTTCTCTTAAAGTGGGTAATAGTCCTAATCATCAGATGTAGAAAGATATCTTACCATAACAATATTCTGCAAATATACATTCTTAAAGTTCCCCTCACTTTCTAACCAGAGGAAACAATCTTTTGTACTCAATCTATCATTATTTTCAAAAGGTTGATATAATCCATCTAGCTTTTCCATTGGAAATTGTTATTGAATCCCATCTTCCTTGTATTGTTCTATTTAACATTGTTGTTGCTGGCCAGCTGAATCTTTCCTACAACTTGTGACTTCAAAGGTATTTCTCCTATGGCATCGTCCAAAACTGTATCTGTGATCTAGGCATTCCATTCACATATCTTCCATATTTTCTTTATGACAAAATAAATACTTTTCAAAATGCCACTTTCCTCTTTAACGTATCTCATTCACCTTCTCTAGAAATTATGAGCGGCACTGTGATGCAGCTGATAGTGCCTGTCACTCAGATCCAATAAACTTGGTTTAGTCCTGATCTCGGTGTGGAGTTTGCATGTTCTCTTTGTGGCCACAGGGATACATCTTGGTGCTCCAGTTTCTTTGCATATCCCTACTGATTTACTGTCCACTACTGATTTACCACAGAGCTGACAGGTTAATTGGTCATTATAAAATCAGCTCTGTGGTAAATTAGTAGTTAAATCTAGGTGTTGGGCTGGTTGGGGTTGTGTTGAAAGGAATGTGGACAGAATGAAATGGGTTGGGGTAGGATTAGTGTAAAATGACTGCTTGATGATCAGCGCTGACATATTGGGCCAAATGGCCTGTTTCTACATTGTGACTATCTGTAACATATATATTCCAATATCACACTTTCTCCACTCTTCAGCAAGAATATATCTCCCTACCAAATCTATGATTCTGGACTGTAAGCTTTGAAAAACAGCAAGTGTCAACTAACTATAGAGGTAATCACATCCAAGTTGAATGTTAATAGCCCACGTTACATGGAAACTTCTCAGTATGGATTATTAGACAGCAAGTTGGAACAGAAAGCCTAGCTAAGATTCTATCTTTTAGTGATCTAAGTTGTAGTAACCTTGCTGCTATCTTGTTTCCGATCAATTAGCTCATCAGATACTTCAGCTTGAGTTTCCTTAATCCATGTGACAATTATGTTAGCACAAATGGGTTATTGGGTTCTTGTGGTGAACTACATATACCTGTCTGGACACGTCCCTCCGCTGACTGCTCCTGTGGCTCCTCCCACAGACCCCGGTATAAAGGCGATTGGAGGCACAGCCCCTTCCTCAGTCTCCAGGACGTTGTGTGATGGTCGCTTGCTGCTGACAGTGCTTTCTTCCAGCCAATAAAAGCCTACCTTAACCCACGTCTCAGAGTTATTGATGGTGCATCAGTTCTGAAGCACCGTGTACATTACCTCTTTCTGGTATAGGAGCTCCAGACACTTGAACCATGTAGTAATCATCTTTCGCAACAAATTGTTTAAAGGAATCATGCTGTTTCTAGGCTTTCTTGCTTATTATGTAAGATGAAATTATTTTTCTCCTGCAACTTGGGAAATAAATTAAACATTTACTTGTAACTGCCAATGTCTATGCAAATTCTACAAGTAATATTTTAAGTTTGAATTCACTGAGAATTGTTAAAAGTCTAATCTCAGAAAGATCATGGCATTTAGACATTATCCCACCAAAGCCTAATCATATTTGTATTGCCTGGATTGCTTTTGTAATTTTAATTAAAGCACACAGAACCTTTATCTGAGATAGCTGAGGTAACAGGTTCAGTTTTACTCCACACAGGCCATCCCTCACTACTGAAGACTTTAATGTTCAGTGAGGTTCCATTGGTCAGCTTCCTCTGGCTTGGTGATATGCACTTAAGTGAACAATGCAAACTACAACATTACATATAGCATTTAGATGCAACCTCAACCATTGTGAATGGTCTTGCATCTCTGCACATCGTGTTTGCCAGTCACTCGTACATGAGAAGATCTCCTAAACACTTGCATTAAATCTGATTATCACGATGATCAATGTCTTTTCTTTTGATTCAAAAATGATGCTCTTTTCAATATAAGCTTAGTTAGTGAAATTTGGCAAGTAATTCATCTGTGAAGAACATCTTCCCAAGAAACTTATCTCTAGGAAAGGACATAAAATAGCAATGGTACATTATAGTCTTCCTCTTTAACATATTCCATTGATTTCATTGGATTAAATTTCAGAAGGAGGGCACAGAGAGCACAAGTATAAATTTCCAGGTGATTGAGTTTAATTTTGATATTCTGTTCCTTACTTTAAAAGTCTTACATAGGGTCACTCTTCCTTATTTTGTAACTTCAGGGCAGCATTGAAGTCTTCCAAGATACTGGGCTCTTGTGCATCTCTGGTTTTAACTCCACATTCAGTAACAATGCCTCTAGCTGTCTCAGAACAAAACTCTAGAAATCTGTCTCCTAACACCACCGTCTGTGACCTCTCTCCTTCTTTTGGCTTACCCCTTTGTGGAGGCTTTTTAGTCAATGGACCTAACAGTTCCTTTAGTAGTTTGGCATCATTTTGTTTGATCACTCCACTCTGAAACATCTTCAGTTGAAACCATAGTATAAATGCAAATGGAAATTGAAGAACTGCAAACACTGTGAATTTGTAATTGAAACCAGAAAGATGTTGGAAAGTTCAGAAAGTCAGACAGCATCTGTGGAAAGAGTAACAGTTAGTGCTTCGGATCCAGTTTCTGATGACGTTTAATGTTTTATTTTCTATCCACAGATGGTGCCCAACCAGCTGAGTGTCTTCAGCATTATTATATAAATGGAGGCTTTGCTAAACTGGATTTTCTTTTTACCCAAGCCCATTTAAACAGGTTAACAGTCATGAGTGCCTGGATAATAATATGAATTCCATTTACTGTCTAATATCATCTCTTTAGCCCAATGGAAATAATAAACACTGAACTTCCTTCAAGTTTGCATAAACCAATTGCAGGTTCTAAAGGACTGGGGAATTTTACATGTGTTTTAAATTACAACTGCTGGTTCAGAATATTCACTTCTCTTCATTTTTTTGCTTTCTCTTGATCCCTGCACCTGACAACAGATCCATCCTGATTACCAAGTTAGTGCTTCACATACATGAGCTCCCAGCAATTATACTTGTTCAAGGATTTTTCAAATTACAGCCATATTTTCAAGGTGCGGCAGGAAACAAGATTACTTATCTAACGCTTTATTGCTATTCTTTAAACGTAAAAAAAATCCCTACTGAGACCTACTCTACATTTCTTTTCATGCATTTTTATTGCATTATTATAAGTCACATTAAAATCTGAAAAGCTTCCCCAATTGAGGCCCTTAAACACGTTTCACCTGATGTGCATGAATGATGGTTAAATGAGCTCAGACATGAATTTTCATAATTAGTACTGTATATGGCGTGAGTTTGGACTCTGCTTCGGTGCTGATTGTAAAGGCAAATTTGCTCTCATTTTACCTTTGGCAATAATCTAATGAGATTTGCGGGAATTTTGAGCATAACTTGACATTGGTAGAATAGGACTGGAAATAAGAACATTTCTGGATCTGATACCTTGGGCATAAGAAGCCATTGTCAGCCACGATAGGGAATCAGCCAAGCTAGGGATCGAATGTGGGACATTTATCACCTGCAAGGTTCAGTATAAAATCAAGCAGTGCATGGAACCACCAGGGTATGAGTTCGTATCAGGAGTTACCTCCGTGTAGCAATAATGAAACAAGCAGTGGTGGAAATGGGAACTTGCAGGCTTTCTTTATCCACAACATCATTCAAATGTCACAACAGCTGCCCATTTCTTTGATCCTGTAGGACCAAAAACAATTACTTTTGATGAGACCATTTATTGCTGTTGTGAATACACAAGGACACAATTAGGGCTCTTCACATTGGACATACAGCCCCATTTACATATTACCTGAAATACCAAACCCACCTGAGGACGCAATATGCTTATACTCTCATGTCCATCTGTCAGATTAGTTGTTGTTCTGTTACTGAAGACAAAGAACATGAGAACATAAGAATGACAAGCAAAGGAAGAACAAATAGCCCTGTGATCATCAAAGGGCTATTTGTTCATCTTGCAATAATATCATCTTTGAAGCCATACTTCAAATTCGCAAGGTAGAAGCTGGAAATATGAAATAGAAGCAAAAAATTCAGGAAACATTCAGTAAAGCAGGTAACTGTAATGGAAAGAAAAACATAGTCATTCTCTTAAGTTAATGACCTCTCAGATACTTTGGTTGACAGCTTACTACATTCACAAAAGTATTATGAGTGACAACCAGGCTGGTTTTGTCATGAACTGAAGGAGGTTTATGTTGATTACTATCCAGGTCCAATGAGCCAGAATTGTTCCTGATCTCCATGATGGCCAACTTAGAGTTTGCGTGTTCTCCTTTAATTATGCTGGTTTCTTCCAGATGTCTTGGTTTCTTACCACATCTCACAGGTATGAGCTTTGATAGGTTATTTGACCTCTGCACATTTGCCGAGAACATAAATGAGTTGTAGAGTGTGGGAAGAGTTGGGAGTGTGGGGGAATGAAATGAGTTCTTGATGATAGTGGTCATGATGGCATGAGCTGCGCCGTCCAAAAATATTGTGGCTCAGGCTTAATGGTTTTTTTAGTGGATTTGTAACGATGGCTTTTGGTGCATTGGTGGAGTTCGGGAGACAGATTAGGATTTAGGGACAGGGATGATGGAGAGTTAGAGGTCAGGAACTGAAAATGAAGAGTCTGTGCAGGAATCCAGGACCAGTAATCCTTTGTGAGGTCACTGGGGTTTGAAATCTGGAAGATCAAACCCATGATCATCAAGTTCTGGAGTCTTGGCCTGAAGGTCCAATCTGTGATTGGCAAGTCCTTGAGTCATTATCCAGAGGACAGCTGAGTATGAAGTTGGTAGCCCTGTGTCTGTGAGCCTGAGAATCTAAGGACAAGGACTGGAGGCCCAAAGATGGCCTGTTGTTGGGTTGGAGACCTGTCTGTGTGTGACTGAGTGGATGGGAAGGTGGGAAAGCAGATTGTTCAGCTGTTATTGTCTTGTTTAGTTTTGTTGTTGTTGCTGCTGAT
The DNA here is from genome assembly GCF_030144855.1 of Hypanus sabinus. Lineage (NCBI taxonomy): Eukaryota > Metazoa > Chordata > Chondrichthyes > Myliobatiformes > Dasyatidae > Hypanus > Hypanus sabinus. The sequence goes on from NC_082721.1 coordinate 36,295,965, forward strand.
GTCACTCTGCTGAACATTGTGAGCATGCTATGCTGGCGCCAGAATGTGTGGTGACTTGTAATGGGCTGCGTTGATCAGAAGCAAACTAATTCAAGTATCCAGGAGATGTGGTAATAAGTGCACAAACACAACAAAGTAACTTCAGCCGAATTTATTATCATAAAATAGAAAGCACAAATAAACTTCACAATATACTATGTGGCATGTCACAATGGTTTGCACAAAGATTTCAGGGCTCACAATTATTACTCATCACTTGATTGTCGCTGTTGTCAGGAACTCTGAGTTCTGACTCACTCATGAAAACACCCCTGGGTCCTAGGCTCTGATTGTGATTTCTGGCCCTCAGTTGAAGTCCTACAAAACCAGGGAAAGGCACCCCTAATAAGTATGAGTTTCACAAGTTCAGGGAGACATTCAGAAACAGCCAAACTCTTTGATTTTTTTGTCTCAACACAGCCTGTCATTTTTCAAGTACATCTTGTGTCCATTAACAGAATCCTCAAAAATCAATTAGACATTGTAATGGTCACTTCTTATCCATTAGTCCACTAATGTTTTGGACACAACTTTCCATGGACTTACAAAAGAACATTAACATTACATTCAAATGATAAGCCTGAATCCAAAAACAGAATCTATCAAGCCAATTTGTCAGACTAAGAAAAAAATTCATCAACCTACCTCTCAAAGTGACCAACAGACATTTAGTTATTAACGGACATCCTCATATTAACAGTGCCTGAGATTAAAAAAGAATCCAGCCACTATTAGCAAATATTAGATATTAACAGATCTACAGGATTTACCTTGTACAGGCTGGCTGGTGGAGCAATGGCATCAGCGCCGGACTCCGGAGCGAAGGCTCCCGAGTTCGAATCCAAGTCGGGCCACCCCCAAGCGCGCTTTCCATCTATGCCAAATTGAGCATTGAGCTAGCAACTCGGCCTCATTAAAAAAAAACAAGGGTCGAGTCAGGAACGTTCAAATTGTGACCTGGTTAATCCAAAAGGAGACCAATTCTGACACCACGCGCCAGACAAGAATGGTGTGACACGCTAAAAAAACACATGTACGGATACTCTGCAAACATTACTCACTAACAGACATACAAAACCCACATAAAGAGTTAAATTGTCATTTAAAACTCTTCAGGCATTCATCCAATGTTTTAAACAATTTAATATAACACATTCCACACTTTGAATGTAAAAGACACACAGAACTCTTCTGCTTTAGATGAAGAATACATATTAATATTGCTTAGATGAATAAAAGCAATATTATCACAATTATTAAAATATGAAAAATTATACAATATTCACAAAGTATATGTACCTATTTCTCGGAGGCGTTAACAACATCTTGTTGACATCTAAACAAAATATGTAGGATTTTCAAACATTACATTTTGATCACGGACACGAGTCAAATTACAATCAATTTGGCACTTCCACTCGTTTCATGGGATAAAGTCATATGAGGCCAATCTCTCTAGGTTTACAACATTCCTTCACACTTGTAGCCCCCAATTAACAATAGGCAATAGACAACAGACAGTAGGTGCAGGAGTAGGCCATTCAGCTCTTCTAGCCAGCACCGCCATTCACTGTGATCATGGCTAATCATCCACAAAGTACCCCATTCCTGCCCTCTCCCCATATCCCTTGACCCCGCTATCTTTAAGAGCTCTATCTAACTCTCTCTTAAATGCATCCAGAGACTTGGTCTCCACTGCCTTCTGGGGCAGAGCATTCCACATATCCACCACTCTCTGGGTGAAAAAGTTTTTCCGCATCTCTGTTCTAAATGACCTATCCCTTATTCTTAAACTGTGACCTCTAGTTCTGGACTCACCCATCAGCGGGAACATGCTTCCTGACTCCAGTGTGTCCAATTCCTTAATAATCTTATATGTTTCAATCAGATCCCCTCTCATCCTTCTAAATTCCAGTGTATACAAGCCCAGTCGCTCCAATCTTTCAATATATGACAGTCCCACCATTCCGGAAATTAACCTTGTGAACCTACTCTACACTCCCTGAATAGCAAGAATGTCCTTCCTCAAATTTGGAGACCAAAACTGCACACAATACTCCAGGTGTGTCCTCACCAGGGCCCTGTACAGCTGCAGAAGGACCTCTTTACTCCTATACTCAATTCCTCTTGTTATAAAAGCCAGCATGCCATTAGCTTTCTTCACTGCACATTACATAATGTGCATCTTTTCCAAAAACAATAATATCATTTTCACAAATCACAAGGTATCAGTGGCTTGTCGGGTATCAATGGAAGTCGACGTCCAAAATAATACAAAACAAGCATTAAAAAAGAGCAAAGCAAGAACCTTTGAAAACAGAAGTGAAAAGATAGAAGCATTAGTCAATTCCCCTTATCCACATACACACAGGATGGGTCGATCCCTGTACCATCACCCAACATGTATTTCCTTGTCTGTTGACAATAATCTCACACTCCATTGGAGGGGAAGATGGGTATGTCACAAACAATTTATCCCCCCCCACCCCCGCCTTGCAGAACTGAATTGGCTCTTTATCAGTGCATTCAGTTGTGCCATCAGGAACAAAATGAATTGATTGTCCTGTCATTAACAAAAAGGTTGATTCTCCTTTCAAGGGGCAGTTGTTCAATTCATACAAAGCACAGGGAAGGACAGGTAACCATCCAGATAAACCATGGTCAGGAATATGTAAATGAATTTGCTGTTTTAATAGGGCATTCATTTATTCAAACAAACCACTGGCCTGTGGATAATAGAGGACATGGAAGAACCACTGCACATCATTAGAGACTGCCCACTCTTGTACAGTACCCCGGAATCCAAAAAGTATGAATGATAATCAGCTTATGTTCCAAAGGAATCGCGTATGCAGACACAAAATGTACTCATCCCTGAAGCTACCATCCTGATTAGCTTTGACAGTAGGGGTTTCCACCAAAGTACCAGAATAATCATCCGGCACAGTGAAAAGATACTAGAATCACTTCTATAAAGGATGGAAACCGGCTTAAGTTACAGACTTTTTAATTGCCAAATCTGAGCAGGGGCATGCCCATTTTAAAAGCTGTTGGCCCTTAGTTTCTAAACAAGGCAATTTCCTTCCTCTGTACAAGCTATATCAGCGGGAAGCAATAATCCCTGTAGCCCAGACCACTCCATGTTACCTTGTACCCCAAATGACCACAAGACTCATGGGACGTCTGAGCAAGTGGCAATAATGGAATTTGAAGCCGGGGGGCTGGAGGTCACCATGTCATCACAAACAAGTTCATCAGCAATGTTGCTAAATCTTGTCATCGGTGAATTATCTTTCAAGTGGGCGTTGACATGGTAAACTGTAATAGTACCATGTGACGATAGGCTCCAGATGTCCTTCCATGACTCCGCTCCCCATTAGGACTGCCCCATAATAGCTTCAGGCTGCTGGTTCCACTGGGGAAACCAGACAGCAAGAAGAATCGGTCTAAATATGGGCCACTTCGCTTTCATCCACAACGACAGCATGCACTGCTACAAGCTGTGCATATTGACTTGACCCATCAGTGCTTTACTTCTTCAGAAATCGTTGGGTGAGAGGGTTAAAGGCAGCAGCCTTCAAACAATGCCAACCTTTCTTCCATATCGCAGAGCCATCAGTGAACCAGACATGGTGCAGGAGAGCAGGAGTATGAAGGTCAAATGGAACACCTCACACAGCAGGCGAAGCTTCAACCAAAGTAGCTTGAGGCATGGATGTCATAGCCTGAGGGGACTCTGCAACCAGTTCATGTAGTAGTTTATTAATTCTGTCTGGTCCTCTAGATGCTTGTTCAGAAATATGCCACTTCCATGTGACAATTGGATGCTGCTGTGCATGTCCTACCATATGTGTCAGAGAGTACCCATCCCATTATAGGAGGGTCAGTGCGGAGGGAAATGAGAGAATCCACCATCTGTGTTTCAGTTGCTATCAGAGCTCAGCAGCAGGCAAGAAGTTGTTTTTCAAACAGATTGCATCCGGTGGCAGCATCTGGAAGCTTTCAGGACCAGAAACGGAGACATTTGGTTCCTCCATACTTCTACCACAGGCAACCACATCATTTTTAACAGAAACTTGCTGCAGAAAGGGGAGGCCCTCTCAACAAGGAGATGGGGTAAGGCCACAGCGACGCTTGGGACCCCATACAAAACTAAGTCTCTTTCTGGTCATAGTGTACAAGGGTTGGAGGCGCATAGTCAAATGGAGTATGTGGCACTGCCAGTATCCCAAAAGGCCAACAAAGCGTTCGGCTTTGATGTAGAGGGTACTATGTCTAGGGTCTTATTTCTGACCTTATCAGGAGTTACCCTTGTCACCCTTGGTCTAGCATGTTTCCAGAATATGGTCACTCTATTTTTTATTTCCTATCCCCTCAATCAAATGCGATCAATCAAATTATTAAAAACTTTGGAAAACTCCTCCTCAGAAGATCCCCATAGTAGTATGTCATCTATATAGTGAGCTACTTCAATGCTGGGGGTTAGGACACATTCATACACATCCTGTGCTACCATACAGTGGTGTTTAGTAGGACTATAGACGTATCCCTGTGGAAGCCTTGTAAAGGTGTATGGAAGGTCATTCCATTCCATGTAAAAGCAAACTGATCTTGGGATTGCTGAGCAATAGGGATTGGAGAAGAAAGCATTAGTCAAATTGGTAACTGCATAATAACAGTCAGCGCTGCTAGAAAAGTCCTCAGTCAGGGTCACAACGTCCTTGACAGCTGTGGCCAGAGGAGCAGCAAAACAATTTAACTGGAGAAAATCAATGGTCATGTGCCATGAAGCATCAAGTTTCAGAGAGGATATTATAAGGGGATGAGACAGGATGCAGAATCCCTAACTTTAGGAGGGACTGACTATCTCATTGATTTCCTTATGCCCTCCTTGTAGATGATATTGCTTGGTAACTACTACTTGTGATGGCAAGGATATAAAAACAGGTTCCCTTGTTCCCTTTCCAGGTACCTGGGAGATGAGTATGAAGAAAGACTAAGGAGGTCCCTCACCAATAGCAAGATAGACCTTTGTTCATACAGCATCTGTAAACGATTCCGCGAATCTCTGAATACACACTTGTTCCTCTATATGTAGATCTGGATTCCCATGTAATAAGATAACGTCAGGTCCAATGTGCACCAGGGTGACTCGCTGCTGCTTATTGCCATTTTTATTTTTATAATTTATTGCGATACAGCACTTTGAGGAATGCCTCCCAGTGATCCCCAGTTTAATCCTAGGCTAATTTACAATGACCATTAACCTGTCTGCAATACATCTTTGGACTGTGGGAGGAATCCAGAGCATCCGGAGGAAACTCACAAGGAAAACGGACAAACCTCTTACAGGCAGCAGAGGGAATTGAGCCTGGGTCACCTGTACTGTAAAGCATTGTGCTAACCACTACGCTACCATGCTGCCCCGGTGATCACCAAAAAGTAATAGGGTCCATATGGCCTCAGGTCTCCCCTGGGACGCCGGAAATATGAGTTGCAATGGCAACAGTGGCAGCCTTAGACACACTCCAGGGTGAAACCAGGGAACATCCTGCTTTTTGGGATTGACATTACATTCCAGTATAGGGGCTGGAAGGGCGACAGGTCTCTTTGTCTAGGCTGTTGACTGCTGCCCACCTGGGTCACAATGCTCATGCTGTAACACATAAAGAAGACCAGTAGGTGTTCCCAGGAGTAAGAACACATGACTCCCGCAGGCAACTCCAGCTCTTCCTTAACACTAACAACCATTTTGCTGTATGGTTTGATGTACTTGTGATGAATAAGTCTGAATGGACTTAGTGGATCAAAAGACTTGTTTCTGTGCCATATGGCATTTGTGTGGTGGTGCTTATTTTTATTGAGGGCCTTTGCAAAATGAGAAAGATCCGTGGTGGAAGCTTCTGTATGTGTGGAACAAAAGAGGCGTTGAATAAGAAACAATTGCTTGTGTGTGCCAAATTGGGACAGTAAGCACCAGCAGTTATTGGAAAGGGAAGGTAAGATTCTGGGAACCAATGTACTGGATAATGTTTGTTACCAAAAAACTTAAGATAGAGAATGTCCTAAACTGAGTATCCCAGAACAGGGAAGAAATGATCAGATAATTTATAGATGCAACTAAGAACCCGGGATCAGCTGAATTCAGTCTGACAATCTCCTTCAAAACCACTGTAGAAACAGCACTGGTGATATGCATAACAATTAATTTCTGTAGATTGTCCCAGGCAGTATACTGACCTCATGCATTCAATTGCTTCAAGGAGACAAGGGTAAGTGGTTTTATAATGTTAACACCGCATTGTGCTATCTGGCACTAATGCAATGGATTCAGCAGAGATGCATTTATATGTGCTTAATACAATACTGAGATCAGGGCATATTTGTAGTAATGAAGTACTAACTGAGAGTGGGTTAATAATTACACCTATTTCTTTGTTCTTATTTTACACACTGTAAGACTATAAAAGATCCATGTACCCTTGAGCATAATGCTGTACTGAGCTATTATATTACATATTATCATAGAAATAACAGGATTTTGTAAAAATGCATTGCAAAACTATAGATGAATGTTATTACTTGCGTGATTTTTATAAATAAGTATTTCCATTTCCACAAAGGATCTTAGATTTTCAGGAAGAATAATTGGCAAATTATTCACTGTGATGAAAAGTTCCAAAATGACCTGGAAAGTTCAAAAATAAGGTGCTCAGAAGTGGCAGAGTCTACAAACTGGTTTTAATTCAAAGGGGAACCAGGTAGGGAACTGCATTCCACAATATGTACGAAAGATTCAGGAAATTAAGCGGATGTGTGATGGAGCCATAAGGACATATAGCCTGGAGATGGGTCCTTTGGCATATGGAATCTGTGACCACCACAACTACCATTGACACTAATCCTACTTTGCATCAGTCTTCACTGTGTAAGACATCAGCAGTACGTATGCCAGAAATTCAGAGTGTCAGGGGCCAGAAGTTAGTGTAGTTGCTATTACAAAGGAGAAAATGCTTGGGATGCCTAAAGGTCTGAAGGTAGATAAGTCAACTGGATGAGATGGACTCCATCCCAGGGCTCTGAAAGGGGTTGCTTAAGAGATTAAGGAGGCATTAATAGTGATCTTTCAACAAGCACTAGATTCTGGAACGGTTCCGGAGTACTGAAATGCCATTCCACTCTTTAAGAAGGGAGGGAGGCAAAAGATATGAAACAATAGGTGAGTTAGCCTGACTTCAGTGGCTGTTAAGATGTTGGAGTCAATTATTAAAGAAGAGGATTTCAGATACTTGGAGGCACTTGATAAAATAGGTCAAAGTCAGCACGGTTTCCTTAAGGGAAAATCTTGCCTGACAAATTTGTTGGAATTCTTTGAGGAAATAGCAGGTAGGATAGAGAAAGGAGCTCCAGCAAACCTGCTCTCAAGGATAATGATTACACCCCCCCCCCCCCTCCACCCCTGAGTTCAGGCATAACCTGTCCTTTTTGTATAGGTCATATATTCTATAGAAGAAATCCCAATGATCCTGAAATCTTCTGGGGAAGTGTACGGACATGCACTTTGGTGGATGAAATAAAGGAGTAAACTATTTTCTAAATGAGGAACAAATTTGGAAATCAGAAGTGCAAAGCCTGAGAGACCTTGTGAAGGATTGAATTGGTGGTAAGGAAGGCAGATGCAATGTTAGCATTTATTTCAAGAGAACTAGAATATAAATGTAAGGTTGTAATGCTGAGTCATTATAAGGCATCAGTCAGACTGTACGTAGTATTGTGAACAGTTTTGGCACCTTTATCTAAGAAAGGAGTACTGGAATTTGAGAGGGTCCAAAGGAGATGCACAAAAAGAGGTCCCAGTTATAAAAGGTTTTAACCTATGAGGAGCAATTGCTGGCTTTGCACCCATAGACGCTGGAGTTTAGAAGAATTGGGGGGTGGGGGGGATCTGAATGTAACCTATCAAGTTATGAAAGGCCCGGATAGCGTTGATGTGGGGAGGATTCTTTCTATAGTAGGGGCATCAAGGACCAGAGGGCACAGCCTCAGAATAGAGGGACGTCTCTTTAGAACAGAGATGAGATAAGGAGGAATTTCTTTAGCCAGAGTGTGATGAATATATGGAACTGATTGTCACAAATGGCTGTAGAGGCCAAGTCATTGAGGGTATTTAAATCGCAAGGTGATAGGTTCTTGATTAGTAAGGGTGTCAAAGTTTACAGGGAGAAGGCTGAAGAATGGGGTTCAGAGAGATAATAAATTGGCCATGATAGAATGGCTGAGTGGATTTGATATGACAAATCCTTTGTTCATTGTCCACATGAATAACCTTGTTTAATTCTCTCCCACGTTCTCATGAACTGCCCCAGATTCTACCAACCCAGCAGGAATAATTTACAGCAGTCAACCTGCAGATCACCAGGATATAAGAGGAAAGTGGAGCATCCGGAAAAAGTCCAGTGAGTCACAGGAGTCCACATTGACATCACCCAAGGTCAGGATAAAACTCAGGTCAGTGGCACTCTGAAGAAGCAGTTCTACTAGCTGTGGCACTATGCAGTCCTGTGATTCTGGAGAGAAAAGAATCATCTCAAATGAACATGATTCAAGTCCATATTAGATGGTCTCTTGGGCACAACTATCTTTTGGGCAATCAGCCTCTATGTGACCTGACTGCTTTCTGTTTCGCTGTCAGTATTAATCCTTTATTTTCCAAATATAATTTTTCTTCTCCTGAATTGCTTTCTGTTTCTCCATATCCTGTCAATAACCATCCCCAGCAGCACCAACAAACTTTCCAGTGAGGATATTGTCATAACCCTGATGAGCTCCAACCTTCCCAATTTGTGTATGTCCTATGACTGATAATACAAGACTTAGTGCTCCAAGAACCCCTTGCACTACTTTTCAGTCAAAAATTCACTTGCACTTTCTTTCTACTTCTCTGCTCACTGTTGCATAGATTTGCTCAAGTTCATTGTCATGGGTTTACTTACACAGGGTAAAACTGCCATGGAAGTTAGCTTTTTGCAGCAGCAGCACAGTACATCTCAAACTTGGCAAACTTAATTTAATATAATTTAAATTAACATAGCATTGGTAGTAATCTGGGGTTTGCTATTCGGTCACATCTGCTTTATAATATTTCCCTGCAGTCACAGAAGCTACAAACAATGACATCAGTAATTGAGCCCAAGATCCAACCCCAATGGCTGACTCTCTCACCACATGAGTCAATTCAAAACCTCATCAAACTCTCCACGATGTTGCAGCCAACATCTTCTTAACCCACAAAAGCAAAAGTTAGGGAGAACAAATGACTTTCACAAACAAGCATCAAATTATTTCCATAAAGAAAATATCATTCGAATATTAGAGAAGATCTCAGTTGGCAAAATAGTGACAAGTTCAGTTTGAGATCTATTGAAAAGGGGATCAATTTGTTGCAGTGTGATAACATCATTTTGCTGTTCATAATGATTCTTCTTTTTAATGTATTATTTTCTTAACCCATAACAAGTTCTCTATTAAACACTTGACACTACTCTTGAACGGAGTGGTTTACTCAGTCTACCATTTCCAAGACGATAAATGGGTCTGCATTCACTTATAGGCTAGAATCAGTTTCTTTCCCTGAAGTAAAATGGTGAACCATATATGAGGAAATCTGCAGATGTTGGAAATTCAAGCAACACACACAAAATGCTAGTGGAATGCAGCAGGCCAGGCAGCATCTATAGGAAGAAGTACAGTCGTCTTTTCGGGCTGGGATGTTTTGTCAGGACTGAAAGAAGAGATAATAAGAGATTTGAAGTGGGAGGGTGAGGGGTTGATCCAAAATGATAGGAGAAGACTGGAGGGGGTGGGGTGTAGCTGAGAGCTGGAAAGGTGATTGGCAAAAGGGATACAGAGCTGGAGAAGGGAAAGGATCATGGGACGTGAGGCCTAGGGAGAAAGAAAGAGGGGGAACACCAGAGGGAGATGAAGAGGAGGCAAGGAGTGAGAGGGATAGAGAGAGAAAAAAAGAGAGAGAGAGAGAGAGAGAGAGGGAGAGAGAGAGAGAGAGAGAGAGAGAGAGAGAGAGAGAGAGAGAGAAAAGAAGAAAAAGGGGGGGAATAAATAAATAAATAAATAGATAGATAAATGAATAGATAGATAGATAGATAGATAAATAAATAGACAAGGGATGGGGTAAGAAGGGGAGGGGGGCATTAACGGAAGTTAGAGAAGTCAATATTCGTGCAATCAGGTTGGAGGCTACCCAGACAGAAAATAAGGTGTTGTTCCTCCAACCTGAGTGTGGCTTCATCTTGACAGTAGAGGAGGCCATGGATAGACATATCAGAATGGGAATGGGACGTGGAATTAAAATGTGTGGCCACTGGGAGATCCTGCTTTATCTGGCGGACATAGTGTGGGTGTTCATCGAAATGGTCTCCCATTCTGTGTCAGGTATCACCAATATATAGAAGGCTGCACCGGATGCAGTATATCACACCAGCCGACTCACAGGTGAAGTGTCACCTCACCTGGAAGGACTGTCTGGGGCCCTGAATGGTGGTGAGGGAGGACGTGTAAGGGCAGGTGTAGCTCTTGTTCTGCTTACAAGGATAAGTGCCGGGAGGGAGATCAGAGGGAAGGGATGGATTCGAACTTAGGAGCCTTCGCTACGAAGTCTGGCGCTGTTGCCACTACATCACAAGCCGGCTTTTAAATAGACAAGGGAGTCGCGTAGGGAGTGATCCCTGTGGAAAGCAGAAACCAGATAGATGCTGTTTGGCCTGCTGCATTCCACCAGAATTTTGTGTGTGTGGTGAACCATAAAGTTTTTTTTTACAAAAGTTTGCAGTTTTGTGATCACTATTACAAAGTCTAGATTTTAAAAGAAATCCATGTCTTAAATTTAAACTCCATTTCTACCATCATGGGATTTGAACTCATAACCCTGGGTTTCTAACGTACATGGTTAGATTACTAGTGCAGAGACTGTTGCTTTGTCCCACTGTTCTGACTCTCAATCTTAGCACACTTGGTCTTCACTGGTTGCATCTGTGAACCAAGCATCGCTAATCCAAGACTCAATATCAATATGATCAAACTCTTCATGGTTCCAGCCACCAGATCCAGCTGCAGAGGGCCAGAGAAGAAGCAGTCCCTTCAAGGATGCACAACCAGTTGCTTAATCTCACCACTGTGCCATTCTCAACTTTGCCACCATTAAATACTACCAGAGTTTTTAAACACATCTGCTAATAGAAACCCTTAAAAATTGTAAAAATGAAGTAAAATAATTTGAAATACAATGTTTTGGTGAAAAATTTAAATGCACCCAAAAAATCTAATAAATGATTACAAATATTAAACTGAATCAGAATGGTTATAGAATTCCCATTTGATTTAAATGCACAGTACTTCAATCCCCATTGAAATCAGTAGGCTTTGCAGATACTGAATCAGGTTTCCAAGAGCCAATTACCAACAAATTCCAAGCCTATGTCACTGAAATTACCAGCAGCAGCTCTGCGCCTAGACTTAATAGTCAAGCTTAGTTTGGGAAACCACAAATTCATTTGAATTCATGAGATTGAAATTTAAACATTAGGATCCACTTTATTTTATTAGTTCTAAGATAGTTGGAAATTACTTAAAAAAACACTTTAACTGCAAAGGAACCAATTGGATTCTCCTAAAAACTATTGACTTTTTTCTCATCTTTACTGTTCTTTATTTTCCATTCAGCTTCCATTTTCCCTGTAGGGTTGTATTTGCCAGTTTATTGTTCTTCAGATTTCAGTCACCCTGCACATCCCTCAGTCCGATGTTTTTCTTCAACAATGATAGTCAGTGTTTAAAAGAAAACATTTTGTTTTAGTTTACGCTCCTCCCCTGGCAGTCTATCCAAAAACTGACCCTTCCCAGACTATTCAGATTTAACCTACAGGACTGGAATCTCTCAAAATGGAAGCAGATGAGATAGTGTACAGCATACTTAACATTGTCAGCCTGACCACTTGATATAAAAGCATTAAATAAACAATAGATAATAGACAATAGGTGCAGAAGTAGATCATTCGGCCCTTCGAGCCTGCACCACCATTCTGAGATCATGGCTGATCAACTATTGTCAATACCCGGTTCCTGCCTTGTCCCCATATCCCTTGATTCCCCTATCTTTAAGATACCTATCTAGCTCCTTCTTGAAAGCATCCAGAGAATTGGCCTCCACTGCCTTCCGAGGCAGTGCATTCCACACCCCCACAACTCTCTGGGAGAAGAAGTTTTTCCTTAACTCTGTCCTAAATGACCTACCCCTTATTCTCAAACCATGCCCTCTGGTACTGGATTCTCCCAGCATCTGGAACATATTTCCTGCCTCTATCTTGTCCGATCCCTTAATAATCTTATATGTTGCAATCAGATCCCCTCTCAATCTCCTTAATTCCAGCGTGTACAAGCCCAGTCTCTCTAATCTCTCTGAGTATGACAGTCTGGACATCCCAGGAATTAACCTCGTGAATCTACGCTGCACTTCCTCTATAGCCAGGATGTCCTTCCTTAACCCTGGAGACCAAAACTGTACACAATACTCCAGGTGTGGTCTCACCAGGGCCCTGTACAAATGCAAAAGGATTTCCTTGCTCTTGTACTCAATTCCCTTTGTAATAAAGGCCAACATTCCATTAGCCTTCTTCACTGCCTGCTGCACTTGCTCATTCACCTTCAGTGACTGATGAACAAGGACTCCTAGATCTCTTTGTATTTCTCCCTTACCTAACTCTACACTGCTCAGGTAATAATCTGCCTTCCTGTTCTTACTCCCAAAGTGGATAACCTCACACTTATTCACATTAAACGTCATCTGCCAAGTATCTGCCCACTCACTCAGCCTATCCAAGTCACCCTGAATTCTAACATCCTCATCACATGTCACATTGCCACCCAGCTTAGTATCATCAGCAAACTTGCTGATGTTATTCTCCATGCCTTCATCTAAATCGTTAATGTAAATTGTAAACAGCTGTGGTCCCAATACCGAGCCCTGTGGCACCCCACTAGTCACCACCTGCCATTCCGAGAGACACCCATTCACCGTTACCCTTTGTTTTCTATCTGCCAACCAGTTTTCTATCCATGTCAATACCTTCCCCCCAATGCCATGAGCTCTGATTTTACCCACCAATCTCCTATGTGGTACATTATCAAATGCCTTCTGAAAATACACATTAGACACATTAAATACATATTAGAATGATATGAAGCACTTGGTTCCAATACCAACTACTGCTCACCACATCTAACATTTAACCTTTCCCTCTAACACTGCCCCTTTGTTCCTATTATTCAATGAGGATATTTTAAACTCTCCCCAATAGCCAGGGTATACCGGAAAGCTCTGTTCAGCCCCACATTGCAGAAAGGGTGTGACTGCACTGGGGAAAGCACAGAGGAAATTTGCAAAGTCGGAGAAACTGACTAAGTTGTCAATGAAAATGGATCTTGTGCTTTCCAGGCATATATGACAAATAAACTCTTTTGATCTTCTGGTTGGGTGCAGGTATCAATTAAAACTGACATTTCAATGGCGCACTCTGCCATCTTCATCAGGGATAATACCTGGGCATGTCTAGTACAGTGGTAATAATACCCCCATTGACCATCCCTCCTAATTGGTTAGGCCTCATCCAATCAGGCTTCCATTCTCCCATCTTGTTTACAATCAAATTACAGTTCTTACTTAGAGTGAGAACTTTGCATTTGTTAAAATTTTTTTCCTCTAGTTGACAATGTTTCTCTGGAGTAAACAAAACTGAGAGAAGATTTAAATGAGCTACCAACAATGTACGGATACACACAAAATGCTGGAGGTACTCAGAAGGTAAGAGGCCAGAGTGGGAATAGAAGAAGAGTGGAGGGGGAGCTTTTTTTAATGGAAGGAGAAATTGATATTCATGCCATCAAGTTGGAGGCTATTCAGATGAAATATAAGGCTTTGCTCCTCCACTTTGAGGGTGGCCTCATTGTGACACAAGAGGAGACCATGGACCAAGCGTAGGAAGAAAGAGGCAGTGTTAGAGGGAAAGGTGAAAAGTTAGATGTGGCGAACAGCAGTTGAAACAAGAATGGGAATAGGAATCAAAATATTGGTTCACTGGGAAGTTTCACTTTCAGCAGATGGAGGGGAGGTGCTCAACAAAGCAGTTCCCCAACTTACGATGGGTCTCACCAGTGTAGAAGAGGTTGCATTCGGAGCATTGGATACAGTAGATAACCCAAGCAGATTTACAGGTGAAGTGTTATGTCACCTGGAACTCTGAATAGAGGTGAGGGAGAAGTTGAGTAGGCAAGGTGTAGAACTTTAGCTGCTTGCAGGGATAAGTGCCATGAGGGAGGTTAGTAGGGAGGGACAAATGGACAAAGGAGTAATGGAGGGAGCGATCCCTGTGAAAAGCAGAGTGTATTGAATTGGCTTCATTACTCACATCATTCATATACATGAGTAAAAATCTTTATGTTATGTCTGTCTAAATGTGCAATGTGCAATTTATAGTAATTTGTAATAAATATCATTTACAACAGGACAGTTAATATAACAAAGAAATACAATTGTATCAGCGTGAATTAATCAGTCTGATGGCCTGGTGGAAGAAACTGTCCCAGAGCCTGTTGGTCTTGGTTTTTATGCTGCTGTACCGTTTCCCAGATGGTAGCAGCTGGAACAGTTTATGGTTGGGGTGACTCAGGTCTCCAATGATCCATCTGGCCCTTTTTACACACCTGACTTTGTAAATGTCCCAAATAATATCATATCTACAGATGTACCAGGCTGTCCGCACCTCTCTCTGCAGAGTCCCAAAACTGAGGAAAGTACAGCTCTCATACTAGGCAGTGATGCAGCCAATTAGGATGGTCTCAATTGTGCCCCGCTAGAAAGCTTGGGAAATGGAGGTGATACAGGTGAGGACAACATCAATAGTGGAAGAATGGAAACCCCGTTCAATGAAGGAGGATATCTCTGAGGTCCTGGAAAGGAAAGCTCCATCCTGGGAACAGATGTAGTGGAGTTGAAGGAACTGAGAAAAGGGAATATCATTTTTACAGAAGACAGCGTAGGAAAAGGCATAGTCAAAATAGCCATGGGAATTGGTAGGTATATAAAAGATGTCAGTTTGTCTCCAGAGATGGAGGCAGAGAGATTGAGAAAGGGGAGGGAGGTGTCAGAAACGGACCAAGTGAAGTTAAGGACAGAGTATAAACTGGATGCAAAGTTGATGAAATTGATGAGCTCAGCATGTGTGCATGAAACCACACCAATGTAGTTGTCAATGTAGTGGAGGAAGAGTTTTGGAGCATTACTGGGGAAGGGTTGGAACATGGACTGTTCTACATAGCCCATGAAAATGCAGGCACATCTGGGTCCTATGCTGGTGCCCATGGCTACCCTTTGAGACAAGAGAAAGTAGGAGAAGTCAAAGCAGAAATTGTTGAGAGTGAGGACCAGTTCTGCCAGATGGAGGAGGGTGGTGGTGGAGAGGAACTAGTTGGTTCCTTTATTAAGAAAGAAGCAGTGAACTTTAAGGACTTCTTGGTGGTCGATCAAGTTGCATAGGGACTAGGCATATATGTTTCAATTCCAGGGCTAGGGAACTCAACTAAGGGGGATAGAATGGAGTCAAGGTCTAAGGACATGAGTTCAGTGGGGCAGGAGCAGGCAGAGACAATGGGCCTCACCGGACAGCCAGGTTTGTGGATCTTGGGTCGGAGGTAGGAGCAAGCAGTGCAGGGTGAGGGAGCTGAGTTTGGTGGTAGTGGATAGGAGCTCTTCAGAGCTGATGAGGTCAGTGTTGGTGTTGGAGACAGTATTTTCTGATAGTCTGGAGTAGGGTCCTCTTCAAGGGGTAGGTAAGAAGTGGTGTCTGAGAGTTATCATCTGTTCTTAGCAAGGTAGAAGTCAGTCTGACACATTACAACAGCATTCTCCTTGTCTGCGTGTTTGATGGCAAGTTTAGGATTGGGGGGAGAGAGTGGGGGGCAGTGTGTTCTGAAGGGGCAGGTTCAAGGGGATAGGATTGACACAAATCAGTTTCCTTTGGCTAAACATTTGGCATCAATTTTACGAAGAACTGAGATCGGGGTGGGGGTAGGGTGGGTACGGCAAAAAAAAATCACCTAACATGGAGTAGGATGCCTGAACTCATTAGATGAAAGAGAATGGAGACAGCTGACTCACCTATAAGAGGCACCTAGATGAGCACTTGAAGTATCATAACCTTAGTGCTGGAATTTGCAAGCAATATAAACTGTACCATTTTTAGCCATCATACACTTCATTGCTTCTTTCTGATGACATATTTAGTCACAGACTAGAATCATTAGTACAGAGTGAATGTTGCAGGCATAAGGGCGAACAGCATCAATTTTATATGCTCCCTGCATTCTACACGAAGGAACGCGGGTGAACCCCCACCCATTTTCTGAGATTATCTCACTTGTCATTACAATAACATGTTCTGAGGTGAGTTTTTAAAGACAAGTACTAACGTTATGTTGAGGGATGATTAGACAGGCCAAGATTTTACCCATTGGCATTTAAAAGAACGAGCAAGAAAGTAATTGCAACAAGCATGTTGTGACCTTTGACAGGGTGGACATGGAGAGAATGTTGAAACATTTAATAGTAGGTTTTAGTGTAATAGACACAAAATGCTGGAAGAACTCAGCAGGCCAGGCATCATCTATGGAAAAGTGTAAACAGTTAACGTTTCAGGCTGAGACCCTAGGTTTCAGTGTTTAAAAACTATAGGGTCACCTATTTACAACACTGTTGGTAAATTCCCTGAGGAATGAGGAAACATACAAGAGTGGGACAGATTGGCCAAATCTCAACAAGACCAAAGAATTTATGGAGGACTTCAAGAAGGGGAAGTCAGGAGGACACTCTCTCCAGCCACTAATTGAGGTACCAGCAATGGAAATGTTGAACATCTTTAAGTTCATTGGTGTCAGCATCTCCAAAGGTCTGTTCTGGGCCCAACACATAGATGCAATCACGAAAAAGGCATGGCAGAAGCTCTATGTTATAAGGAATTTGAGGAGATTTGATATGTCGGCAAAGACCAGCAAATTTCTACAAATATACCATTCTGACTGGTTGCATCAAAGTCTGACACGGAGGGTTCAATGCACAGGATCACAAGAGGCGGCACAGGGTTGTAACTTCACACATTCCATTATGGGCACAACCCTCTCCGCTACTGAGGACATCTTCAAGAGGCAATGACTCAAGAAGGTGGCATCCAAAATTAAGTATAATCACTGTTCAGGACATGCTCTCTTCTTTGTTACTGCCATCATGAAGGAGGTACAGACGCCTAAAGACCCACACTCAATACTTTAGTAATAGCTTCTTCCCCTCTGTCGTCAGATTTCTGAACAGTCCATGAAACCAAGAACACTACCTCCTAAATCCTCTTCTGCACTAATGTGTTTATTTTTGTAACTTACAGTAATTTTTATGTCTTTGGAGTGTATTGCTGTGGCAAATCAACAACTTTTATGTTATATAGTGACAATAAACTTGACTCTGATTCTGTGATAATGCAATTTATTTTTCTCTCAGGTATTCATTAGTCTGTGGAATCTTCCTCCTCAAAGGGTAATGAAAGCACAATCTTTGAATACCTTTAAAACAGAGGTTGACAAATGTTTGATAAGCAACAGAGTGGAAGGTTACTGTGGGAAGATGGGAATGCAGCATTGGATTACAGTCAAATCTGCCATAATCTTATTAAATGGCAGAGCAGGTTTGTGAGCGAGGCGACCTACTCCTGCTCCTAATTCATAATTTCCTGTGTTTTGCATGCTCCAGAGGTAGTTATTAGCCCATTCATGTTGCCTGATATAATGTAAATGGAATATCAGTCTAAAGTGGCACATATTTCAGTAATGTATAAAATTACTATCACAGTTACACACTTGGATTTCTTCATAATTTCAAAGCCGATACAATAACTATGATAGTGTACATGCTGAATATTGTTATGCATGATAAGCTGCTTAAATATTTCCAGGTTTTTTGATGCGATATAATTTGTAACTATTTGTTCCTTGCTGATTTTTCTTTTCATCTTGGTATCCCTTGGGAGATTGAGATGACATCATGGTTTATATTTACTCTTGTAAGTGAACAGAAAAGAAAGCCAGATTTCAAGCCTACACTTCATTTCATTAGCAAGCAATTTTTAAAAGCAGGTTGCACAGAAATCACGAACAAGAGAAAATCTGTAGATGCTGGAAATTCGAGCGACTCACACAAAATGCTAGAGGAACTCTGCAGGCCAGGCGGCATCATCAGTTTAAACTGGTGTAGATCAACCTATTATTTCTTGGTGATGTAAAAAATAAACTGAGAAGTGACCTGAATAGAAGTCTATAAAATTTTGAGACAAAGAAACTTTTCCCCAGTGCAGAAACATCCATTTCATAAGTACGTGTGATTAAGGAGAAAGGGAGGTAAGTTTAAGGAAGAAGTGCCAGGCAGGTGTTTTTTATTCAGAGTGGGGAGTGCCTGGATCAGGCTGCTGATGTAGTGGTGGAAGAAGATATGATATTGGTACTTAAGAGGCTGTTAGACACATGAGTAAACATGAAATGGAGGGACATTGATCATTTGTAAACAGAAGAGATTTAGTTTAATTTGGTTTCAGATTGGGCACAGACAACATGAGACAAAGGGCCTATTCCTGTATTTTATAGTTCTGTGATCCATGCTCTAAATAATTTAACATAGAGCTTGAAGATGCAGTCTACAATTTTAGTGGATGTGTGTCAATGGAGGTTGAAATACAAAGTATCATGCTGCTTTTCCTTTTATTTTTAGAGGTCCTCAGCTAATGTTGGCAGACTGGGTAGCTTCAGAACTCACAGCAGGTACCCCTAAGTACTTTCCAAAGTTAACAGAGTGTTCTACAACAAAAGGAGGGATTTCTCCAGCACCCAGCCTCTGAGATATTCAAAGGACACCCCAATGCTTACACATACATCAGCACTCCATTCTAGCAGAGGGATGGCAGTGTCTGCAACAACTTCAGCAGCTGCCTCTTATCACTGTACAACAAAGGGTGCAATTTACCCAAAATAAAGTCACATTTGAATAGTGCATTTAGAATTGTTTGTTAAAAGTAAATGGATTAGGATCTGAAATTTAACACCTTTTAGTATTTTTATTATTTTACTCCCTATTGCTCATTGCCTTGTCCTCCCCATGTCTCCAGTCTTGTGCCAATATAGTTTTCAATCCACACGAAAGCCTTAAAGGGGTTCTGTTCAGACTGTTGTCCAGGTTCAGTTTGGGTCCTGTCTGGCTTGGGTGACTATGGAGCACTGTAAGTGATTCTCCTAAGATACAGAGCTGGAGGTGATTTGTTGACCTTCTGAAGGGGTAGATCCTTTGTACTCCAATGGCATCTCATGGGATTGGGAACACAATGGTGCAGCGATTTGCCAGTTTGCAGGTTGATCCTCTATTTAATTCATCCTTCATACCTGAAGATGAATCCACTGACAAACTCCAAATCATTACCTTGGCATCTTCATTCTCTCTGTTCCTTCTGAGCATGACTCAGCTCCAGATGAGGAGGCCTATGAGTTGGGCAAGCATGTCATTGCTTCTGTAGATGAGAAACCATTTCTTGGATGACATTCCTCTGCCTCATTATGACAGTAACTTCCATATACATGGTAGCTTTTCTTATGTTAAGGCCAGTATCCATAAAAAAGTGGGGTGTTCTTGGATTATGTTACAGTAACCACTGAGAATTGCCACCTGCCACAAATGGCATTTTACTACTGAGTGAGGACAGTATTCTGACCAAGAGTGAATCTCACACTCCTCAGTGAGGTCACCAAGCTACTCAATGGTAGTAAATTGTTGTTCCTGAAAAGCTCCAGGTCCCTCACTGGATTAGAGTGAGACTGCAGAGAAAAAAAATGACATGATATGACCTTCATCTCTTCCCCACCTCAACTTCTAGTTGCATCACTGGGTGCTGGTGAAGGCACTGCTTCTGATCCACGGAAGAGAAGTTCTTATGGACCCAATTGTGAAGAACCCACTTGTTTCATGTAACTTCCTATGAGACTTTGGATGTAGATGACTTCATTTCCCAGTCATGAGGCAGGCCTGTTTAATGTTATGCATCCACATTAACCTTGTTACAGCAAGAATTCACTGATATTCCTGGTTTAGACAGTACGGATGCACAGGTGCCCTCCAACCTCTGGCCCCACATGGGATTTCCTGCTGACCTCCAGCCCTCTGATGCCCAGTGAATCTCCCTGTGGTCTATGTTGCACAAACCCACTTTGCTGATTCCTCCTGGTTCCAGTCCATGGCACGGTGATGTGGGGTGTCGAGTGTATTGATGCACTCTCCACATCATTCACACCTTCTTCCACCTCTTCCCCCTCCAGTGCCCCTTCCAGATCCTACAGCTCCGTGTCCTCCACTTCTGCAGTATCCGCCAACCTATGCCAAGACCTGGCAAACTCGAAACAGAAGGGCATTATTTTTATAAACTGCAGCCAATATACCATAGTGTCCCATAGCATGGAAACAGGACATCCAGCTCAACTAATCCATGCCGACTAAATGACTATTTTTGTAAGTTGAAACTTGAAGACTTTCAGTGGTAACAACATTAAGAACCATCCATTCTACTGCTTGTTCCCGTTCCCGAATCAGTAACATCATGATAAATCTGTGCCATAACTCCCTCTATCATTGGCTGCAATCCTTGATATATTTACTCAGTGAATGCTGATCAGTCCCACTTTGAAGGCTGCAGCAGACCTGGCATTAGCGAAATTTTGGGACTACAAATAAAAATCATCACAGGCCTGTGTTATCAAATAATCCTGTTACAGCTCTCCCATTGCCTAAGGTGTAGCTGATCTATACTCAGGATTTAAATAACTAGATCACATCTTCTGTCACAGACAAAATATTGTCAATAACAATGGGAGCAATAAGGGGAAATTATTCAGTAGCTAGACTGTCATCTAAGAATATTAAAATTCAACTTAACCTTGCCTCTGTGTACATACAGTATATGCATGATCATAACTAGAATATTGTTTATTAAGTTTTATCATTATTATACTACTTTGCCTCTCAAGTTGAGAAATGGGGATGATTCACTATCTTTTTTTGACTTTGCCTCTATGGCCTGCATTTTATTTATAAATTCAGAACTGTTCAGTGTTATTTGTTGCAATACTTAATAACAAACTGGAAGCTTGGAGCTAACTTGTTGCCATGGTATTTTAAATCACAGCATTTGATATTATTTGAGCTGACTTGTGCGCACATAGCCCACCATTTCCCCCAAATACTTGGAACTTTTCCCCTGAAATCTAAACCTATGTCCCTATTGCCTCCAGACTTGATTCCTCTCAGACCAGCCATCCATTCAAAATCAACATGATGTGAAACTTGTTGCCAAGTCCTCTCCTCTTCGCCCCTCAAACTGTATGGAGATGTTATTCCTATGTCCTTTTCCATTTTCATCATCTCTTTGAACCTCTTACAACTCACCCATACTAAGCAGCAATTTAGAACAGCCAATTAAAGAACAAACATGCCTTTAGGGCATTCGATAAAAGTGGCGCACCTAGGAGACGATATATTACCTCCACATCGACATCAGAAGCAAATTCATGAGGCAGCAATGCTACCTGCTGTGCCATCCAAGCAGTCATTTGTTTTCCTGTGGATCTGTGAAGGGCTTAAGGGCAATTTACTATGTTAAACATACTATTTGAATGCAAGTTGTTATTGTACTTAATCAATTGCTTGGATGGAGAGTTGCTACTGAGACACCACTTTTGTCTAACTCTGGTCAAAAAAGTGTGTTTGAAGATGTTTCAGTTCCGTTGAAACAATGGAAAACTCCAAGGAAATCAGTTTAAATTAAACAAATCTGATTTCTTTCAGTGATGATAGCTAGTTAATTAGATTAATTAAGCAATGAGGGAAATTATCAGTGCACAGGCCTAAAAATTGGCCCTGATTTTAGTCCTCACACCTTCTGTGGCAACGAAGTTGGGAAAATAGAAAGAAAGGATGGTATTATATAAAATTCAGAGGATGGTTGGAATTCAACTGGGAGATGGGTATAAAAGGACAGAAGTTATACTTCTATGATTATGTATTGGACATACTAGGTTGAATAATTCCTTGTTCAGAATTAATATGCATGAATTGGGCATTTGTAGAGAGTGCACTTTTCAAAAAATGGTGCAGCATATATTGTTTGTATGTTGTTCCAATGAGGTGCAAAGAAAACATCTAATTGCTAAATTAAGCTCTTCGGCACAAGCATAGTTTAACATGGACTGTTTGTTGGGATATTACTGCCATCATAACGTACATAAGTGTGTATTTGACTTTCTGAAAAGCATTAGATTTTTTGATATTACTTCAGTAATTTTGAGAAAGAAGAATTTAGTGGGTATACTTCCAGTCTCTTTGCTCCACACTCCAAGTCACTAGGTGGTGGTAATGTACCTTATGTTGGCCTGCCAAATGCCAGAAAACTTTACGTGAAGAAAGAAAACCTCACACTAGGTGGTGGCAGGAAGGCACAGGTAGTAAAGCTACTTCCTCATAGATCCATCAACCTTGGTTCTCTGCTGACCTTTAGCCTTGTCTTTGTGGAGATTGAATATTCTCCCTGTGACCTGTGAGTTTCAACTAGACCCTTCAGGCTTCCTCCCACAGACAAAAGGTGTGTGCATTGGTCGGTTAGTTAAACACTATGAATTGCCCCAAGTATGTAGGTGAATGGTGAAACTTGGAAGGAGTGGCAGGGATGTGGGAAGACTAAAATGGAACTACTGTTGGATTCATATCAATGGATGCTCAATATTCAGCCTGGACTTGGATGGCCACTGGACCTGTTCCCACGTTGTATGATCTGTACCTCCACAGTCTATGACCAAACAATGAGTTAGGTGAAATCTCTGCCACAACATCAACATGTTAACGAGTCTCTTCTTCTCACTTACTTCTCAGATGAGTGTAAAAATATCAAAGCACTGGTTATCTCCTATATCATTTCCAATAATTACCCTTTAATCTGTATTCACTGTTCATTATTTCTTAGCAGTTTATGCGATCTTACTTTATGTGGGTAGGGGGAAATATTCCACATTGCAATATCATTGTTACCATCAGAAAGAAGGTACAGAAACCTAAAGGGACACGCTCAGCAATTCAGGGACAGCCAATTGCCATCCAATTTCGAAATGGACATAAACCCATGAACACTACCTCACTTGTATTATTATTTCTGTTTTATCATTACTATTTTTAAGTTTAACTATTTAATATAAATATATACACTTTTTTGTTTACTACTTTGTTTATTTCTATATTTGTCACATATTGTATTGTACTGCTGCCGCTAAATTAAATTTCACAACCTATGCCGCTGATATTAAACCTGATTCTGATTCTGACTTTGAAGTTATTATATTGTCTATTGAGTACTTCAGAGTACTAGGATATATAAATTCCCAGCTTTTCTCTTGATGGAAGACACCTTTCAGGTAATATTTACCCATTGCAAGATCATCACTACTTAGTTTGGGTTTGATTCAGACCACTAAGCTTTAAATATTTTTTTTGTGACAGTCATTCAGTTATTGTCTCTGAAATTGAATTTTATTGGTGAGGAGGTATTGACTGTCCTTGAAATAAAGGGGACTACCACCATCTAGAAAGGCAAAAAAGTCGATGCATAGTAACCCCAGCAACTCTTGGTTCCCATCCATTCTGCCATTGATGAGTGCCATGGTGGAAATGCATAAGCTCTTTACCTGAAATGCTCATCCTAACTATATGGGTGGTAACATTCATCAAGAGCAAGAGGATAATTAGGGAGAGGGTGGGACCACTCAAGGATGAAGGGAGGAAGACTTACTTGGATGCAGAGAATGTAAGTGAGGTACTTATTGAATACTTTGCTTCAGTATTTACTAAGCAAGAGAATATGGAGGACTAGGATATCAGTGATGAGTGTATAACTACGGTAGGATGTTTAGAGTCAACAAGGCGGAAGAGTTGAGCCTCCTAATGAGTATCAAGGTGCCTAAGTCCCCAGGACTTGATGGAATTTACCCTAGATTATTGAAGGAGGCAAGAGATGAGATCGCTGGGCCCTTGAGTAACATCTTTTTGACCTCTCTAACTACAAACAAGGTTCCAGAGGTCTGCTGAGTGGCTAATGTTGTCTAGCTTAGAGGGCATATGCGATCACAAGAGGCTGGATAAAATTGGATTGTTTTTTCTGGAACACCAGAGGCTGAGGGAAGATCTGATAGAGGTTTACAAGATTATGAGAGGCATGAATAGAGTGGACAGAGAGTATCTGTTTCCCAGAATTGAAATGTCTAATACCAGAGGTTATGCATTGAAGGTGAGAGGGGGTGGGTTCAGGGAGGATGTGAGGGTTAAGTATTTTACTGAAAGAGTGGTGGCTGCCTGGAATGTGATGCCTGGTATGGTGGTAGATGCAAATACATTAGAGATTTCTTGGAGATGTTTGGATCAGCACATGGATGTAAGGAAAATGGAAGGATATGGGCATGGTGCAGGTAGGAGAGATTAGCATTTGGGTGTTTTTGATTTGTTTTTTAGCTGGTTTGGTACAACATTGTGGATCAAACGGCTTGTTCCTATGCTGTACTGTTCAATGCTCTATCAAGAGGAATCCCATTATCATCTCCTCAAGGGAATTAAATGCCAATAAGAGAACATCTTCTTAACACATATAGAGGGACTGAATGTCAAATTGATCATAGAATGGTTACAGCATGTAAGGAGTCATTGGGGCTTTGATCTCTGTCTATTCTAACTTGTCAAGTGTTTCAAATTAGGGCATATCAGTGTGAGCAAGTTCAGCAGACATAAAATGGTGAAATCTAATGTAAACTCATTAAATTAGTGACCACAACTAATTAGTTAAAACAGATGGCTCAGTAGGCAATGTGTTGTTGCAGTTGCAGATACGAGAATGGATGGATCCCATTGTGCTAAACAGTGACCATATGTACAGTACGTGTTGGCAGCTAGAGCAACTTTGATTTGGGACTGATAAGTTCCAAACATGAATTAACCTGGCACAGTATTCTAAGGCTGGTCATGTTCCTTATACTAGCTGTGGCTAAACAGGTGAAACTCCCTGGTTTCCTTGGCTGTGTAAGTCAAAAAGTAATAGTAAAAATATGATCCAGGGTATTACACTGGGAAATGGTCAGAGACAAGATTGTGTGACTACAGAAGTGGCAGGTAGAGGGATTCCTTGAGTAGTTCCAGAGGAGGTTCATTCCTTGTCCAACAGGCATGAGGTTCCTGCTCTCTGTGCAGAAGCTTTCAGAGTGATGTTGAGTTGTGCTGTAGTAGTAGTGGAGGGTAATGTAGAGTTGCTTTGGACCAAAATCACTAAAGCACCAGAAAGAAGACATAGGTAGGATATGTCTAAAGTGTGATGTTTCAGTAAGCTGGAGCATAAATAGAAAAATATCTAGAGTGTGTTTGAGGGCAACAGTGTTTCTCAGGGGAGATTTTGTCTACCTACCGATTAGACAAACTGAAGTGGGAAGGGTACTGTAAAGGAAGAATACATGTATCACATCATGATTTCTTCTTAGAACAGTGTGTTACAGAATCTACCTGGGAACAGACTATTTTAGATTTGGTCTTGAGTAATAAAGAAGAATTAATCAGAAATCTTATAGTTAAATATCCTTAAGAGGGTCATAACCACTCCTAGGCATTTCATTAGAACTAACATTACTGTCCGTGTAATTCACTAAATCCATCAGCAGGAGAAGTAAACCAACATTAATGTTCTCTCCCAGATCCTCTTTCTTTTTCAATCTTTTTATTAATATTAACATGATAAGATTAATACATAGTTATTGGGATTACAAAAGTACAAAATTAAAATGAACATAAAAGGATACACAAGCAATAGGTACAATATAGTTAAGTCTTCCCAAATCATGCATGATACAAATATCATACAGACGAGACAAAAGAAAACTAGGTATATCATGTTGAAAAAAACAAGAGAAAAAGAGAAAAAAAAACATTATGACCCCAAGAAAAACTAATCTAACAAACTAGCCACTAACTAATAAAGAAAAAAAAAGGAAAAAAGGGAAAAAATGGGCTGTTTATAGTATCTATAAAAAGACAAAGAATCATCAGTGTCACCAACTCTGATCCTCTCTACATATAAATATTCAAAACCTGAAAAACAAAAAGGATTGGAACAGGGTCAAATTACATCATGTAAAAATATTGAATAAATGGCCTCCAAGTCTTTTCAAATTTAATAGAAGTGTCACATATGACACTTCCAATTTTTTCCAAATTTAGACATAACATAGTTTGAGAAAACCAATGAAATGTGGTAGGGGGATTAATTTCTTTCCAATTCAACAAAATAGATCTTCTCGCCATTAATGTAAGAAATGCAATCATCTGACAAGCAGAAGATAAATGAATTGACTCCATCATTGGTAAGCCAAAGGCTGCAGTAATAAGGTGAGGTTGTAAATCAATGTTCAATACCGTGGAAATAATATCAAAAATGTCTTTCCAATATTTTTTCAAAGACGGACATAACCAAAACATATGAGTTAGAGAAGCTATCTCAGAATGACATCTGTCACATATAGGATTTATGTGGGAATAAAAACGAGCCAGTTTATCCTTGGACATATGAGCTCTGTGCACAACTTTAAACTGTATCAATGAATGTTTAGCACATATCGAGGATAAATTAACTAGTTGAAGAATTTTATCCCAATTCTCAATAGGGATAGTAAAGTTAAGTTCTCTTTCTCAATCATTCTTAATCTTATAAAAGGCCTCTGAATGTATTTTCATAATTATATTGTAAACATTTAATATTACACCTTTCTGAAAAAGATTTAGTTCTAACAATTTCTCCAAAATACCCAAAGAGTCTAGAGTTGGAAAGGTAGGTAGTACAGTGTCTAAAAAGTTCCTAATCTGTAAGTATCTAAAAAAATGAGATCTAGGCAAATTGTATTTATTAGATAATTGTTCAAAAGACATAAAACAATTATCCAAAAATAAATCAGAAAATCGTAGTATACCTTTAGTCTTCCAAGCTAAATAAGCTTGGTCCATAATAGAGGGATGAAAAAAGAAATTGGATGCAATGGGAATTGCTAAAACAAATTGATTCAACCCAAAACATTTCCGAAATTGAAACCATATACGTAAAGTGTGTTTAACTATCAGATTGTCAATTTGATTATATAATTTAGAAAGAGCAAAGGGAAGAGAAGTCCCTAAAATAGAACCCATTGAAAATCCTTGTACTGATTTAGTTTTCAAGTTTACCCAGTGAGGGCTAGGAGATAAATCCAAATCCCTTAACCAACATTTCAAATATCGAAGATTAATTGCCCAATAAGAAAATCTAAAATTAGGCAATGCCAATCCACTTTCCTGTTTTGACTTCTGTAAATATATTTTACCTAATCTAGGATTTTTATTCTGCCATATGTATGAGGAAATTTTTGAATCAACATTGTCAAAAAAGGATTTTGGAATAAAAATTGGTACCGCTTGAAGAACTTGGGTAAAATAATCACCTTAATAGCATTAATCTGACCTATCAGAGATAAAGACAATGGTGACCATTTAGTAAACAAACATTTAATCTGATCAATCAAGGGTAAAAAATTAACCTTAAATAAATCCTTTTTTTTGTGATTTTATAAGTATATAAAAAAGTCATTAACTAATTTAAAAGGTAAATTTCCATAAATTGGAACCTATTTAAGGGGAACAATTCACTCTTATTAATATTCAATTTATACCCAGAATAATTACTAAATTGAGCCAACAATTATATAACTGCAGAAATGGATTTCTCAGGATCAGAAATGTATAACAACAAGTAATCTACGTATAATGATAACTTATGTATATCCATCCTATGAGTAATGCCAAAAATGTTAGGTGATTCTCTAATAGCAATTGCCAAAGGTTCCAGAGCAATATCGAATAATAATGGACTAAGAGGATAGCCTTGCCTGATACCCCGAAATAAACAAAAAAAGGGAGATCTTTGATTGTTAGTAAAAACCGAGGCTACTGGAGTATGATATATCAGTTTAATCCAGGATATAAATGTCGGACTAAAATTAAGCTTCTCAAGCATAGTAAATAAATATGGCCATTCAACTCTGTCAAATGCTTTCTCCGCATCTAATGAAATGACACATTCTGAGGTGTTACATGAAGCAGTATAAACAATATTCAATAATCTCCTAATATAGAAAAAAGTATAGCGATTTTTAATAAAACCAGTTTGATCCTCTGAGATAATTTGAGGTAATACCTTCTCCAGCCTGGTCACCAGTAACTTGGAAAAGATCTTGGAATCTACATTCAATAGGGATATTGGTCTATAGGATGCACAGTCAGTAGGGTCTTAATCTTTTTTTCAATATTAAAGAAATGGAAGCTCTATAAAAAGATTGTGGTAGTTTACCTAATCTAATCACTCTCCCAGATCCTCATCCCCAGCAACGATGCCCAGATTACACTGTCAGCTCTGCTGGATGGGCTGCTTTCTTACATCGGATTCCATTTGTCTGGGAATAACCAGGAGGACAGAGATAAAGTTTCAAGGATGTTCTCTAAGCCTCCTGGAAAGTTTGTAACATTTTCATCCAAGTGTGGGAATGCTTGGCTGGTGACTGCTTAAGATAGAGGGAAAGAATCTGGGACAGGAGTGAAAGCCAGGAGTCTTAGGATCAGCATTCAAATTGAGGCTTAGTGGAAAAAAGGTCATCATCTCCTCACATCCATCCTGCTAGGCACTTCCTGTCCTACCTGGGGAAAAATTGGCCTCATGAGCCACTCAGACCCACGGTAATTGAATTGTAGTAAACCATTGTCAGCCTGGAGGAATTGCCTGAGAAGGAGAAGATGACTAACATGCTGCAGCTTAGACTAAGAAGACATGAGACATGAATTCAAATCCCATCAATGGAAACTAAATTTTAAATAATCAAGTGAACTTTGTATTAAAGGATGTGGAATATTTATGCATGATTTTAATGCACAAGTTGCTTCATAAAAGCTGTTATCCATGCAGTATTTGTGCCCGTTAAGAAATCAGCTAGGGTACTTTGGCTAAGGGAAATGATAAACAGCAATTCTCCCTTGCCGAAATCAGTTGCACAGCTATTTATGTCAAAGGTCATGTTGGACATGTTGTCCTCACCACTGGCAGAAATTAGAGCTTTTGGGAGAATCCTATGACCTTCACTATTCACTCACAGAAACACCAGGAGAATTTGTACAGGGCTTGGGAAAGATGCCAATTAAAGGCTATGCACTTTCACTTCAATGCTTTGTACACAGCATTTCCCAACCTCAGTGACCCATGGCGAGTGCTTTGAATAATTCACCAGTGGTACTCCCACCACTGATCACAACCTTCTTTAAAACAGCAATAATTTCAATGGCCAGTTGATCAGCCACATTACACAATGGCTCTCGACTATTTGTGGGCATCAGTAGAGATCTTTATGAAATATATCATGGGATGTTGAACGTGAAGCATTGATTGGGTTAATTAAGGTCAAGCCATTATGCGTTAAATGCTGTTGTAATTTAGTTTTGAGTCTACCCATTTTAAAGCATCTGGAACAGTAACATGTATAATTTCATTATCTTATTCATGCTCCACTAAGACAAAATCGATAAAATAATTGTTCTTTTATTTCTCAGCAAATAAATCAAAAACATACCAAATATCATGGGTCAGGTATTTTATGACCAATATTATTCTCTTGTTTATTACATTTATTACATTTGTTATTATTTATATTTTCTTGTCAGGAAGTTAAAAAAGGTTGCTACACAGCTAATTTGAATCCACAAGAGGGCACTGATATCAATTTATTTATTATCTGTGAAATGCGTGTTGGATGAGATTTCTGGGTGAAGCATATAACACACTTTACTAACATTTTTAATATGACTCCATTAGCAAATATGCCTTCATGGTGTTATGATGTTGTTGGATTTTCAGTGAATGCTGCCTCATGTCTGCTGTAACATATCTATTTTGCCTACATTTATGTTTTCCTTTAAAAGGGACATATTCTTCTAGTTTCCTTGGACGTGACTGATCACTGAATGGTACAATATCTAACTGCGCATTGTTTAAGTCAGAATCTGTGTTGTGTGTGCTGGCAGTGTTTTGGAGTGGGGCACCTTCTTCACCATTACCAAAACACATGTGTGGACTTTCTAACAGAAGCCACAAGAGAATGCAGATGCTTGAATTCAGAACAAACTCAAAAACAAAGTACATTTATTATCAACGTATGTAGACTTTATACAACCTTGAGATTAGTCTTCTTACGGGCAGCTACAAAACAAAGAAGCCCACTAGAATCCACTAAGCAAAAGAAGAACATCAAGCACCCAGCGTGCGAAGATGCAAACAATAAAAGGAAGCAAATACCATTCAGAACTGAAGTTCACAAAAGTGAGTTCAAGATGTGATAGTTGCAGTCCGTAGCCACAGCTCAGTGCAGAGATGAGTAAACCTGACAGAGTAATGAGTTGAAGTTCATTACGGAGAGGAGTAGACCTTGTGGAGCAGCTATTTGAACTGGCCCATGACTCACCTCCAGCCTGGCACCTTGTCCTTTTCATTCTGGCCAAATGCTTAAATTGTCCAGACCTTGCTCTCATAACTGGACCCACGATACAGAGTTTAGACCTGAAACATCAGCAAATCTTTTTCCCTCACTGATGCCGCTAAAACCACTGAGTTACTCCACCAGGTCGGTTGTTGCTTCTAAGTAAAGCCATTTGGACAGTAATTAGAAACAGACTTAGACTGCAAAGAATGTTTAAGTCCCCAAAAACTTGGGCAATTGCTTGGTGTGCAGAGTATTTCTGAAACACCATTGCTAATGAAATCTAATTGAAGCCAAATTTCAGCTCCTTTCAAAGCTCCTTTTGTGATAAAAGTTGATGCAAATTGGTTTTCCCGTGCAGTATATATTGCTCCTCAACATGATCAGATATGCAACTGTTTCCTTTAATTAAAATACTCTAAGACATTAGAGAATACAAACAAAAACTGGATGCTCTCACTTCACCTGCAAGAATAGTTTTCAAATTCAGCCACAGTTAACTGGATGAAAATCTCTTTCTGAAGCTTGTAATAAAACTGGACAGACTGCCGAACCTGCTGAACAGCCCGGCCAGAGCACAGAATAGAATCATTTGGCTCCAAATTAGCAGTCTAATTCAGGAATGATTGATGAGAAACATAAATGTGATAGCTGGTGTGATAGCTTTTGCTTTACTGAAGTGAAGTGCATAATCTGTGTTACAAAAGGAAGGAAAATTCTGAACACAAGAGATTGCACAGATGCTAGAAATCCAGAAACACACACACACAAAATGTTGGAGGAATTCAGCAGGTTAGGCAGCACCTACAGAGGGGAGTAACATTGATTATTCCTCTCCATAGCTGTTTGGGACCTGCTGAGTTCCTCCAGTGTTGTGAAAGGAAAATTATTCTGTTTCTGTGCATACTATCTAGGAGTAAAGATCTGGCTAGAAAAAGGATTGCAATACATCAATTTCTATGAAAAGTTATTTGGAAAAGAAAGTTGCGGTATGACCAAGAGTCCCACAAAGTCTATCCTATCAGATTCATTCTTCTTCAGCTCTTTAACTTTTCACCTATCACCTTCCAACTCTTTACTCACCCACCCCCACCCACCTGGCGCCACCCATCACCTTCGAGCTTGTGCAGCTTCCCCTCCCCCACTTTCATTCTTCTTCTTTTCCAGTTCAAATGAGACATTGACTGTTTATTCATTTCCATAATGCTGCCTGAGCTTCTGAGTTCCTCCAGCATTTTGGATGCGTTGCTCTGGATTTCCAGCGTCTGTAGAATTTCTTGTTTTCTACAAAGACTGTAGTTTTATATGCAGGCACTGGGTACTTCAAATTTGATATTGTAAGGGAAAGCCTAGATTTGCTCAGTGGTACTGTATGTAATGAAGCCATGACTGGATGCAGTTTCATTGACGGAGATCATTAGCAGAAGCACGCCCTAGGTTCTTAAGAGCCTGGCCTTGGAAAGAAGCTCCAGGCAACTGACTTCTGAGTGATCTACTCACTCAAATCTGATTTGAACCCTTCAACTCAGCCACGTTTGCTTCACCCTCCATGTTCTCTTAACCCTCTCACCTGAACCCTCTCAGACCCACCAATCTGCTGCTCGATCCCACCCAGTCCTTTATGACCCTAATGATCCCCACTTATCTACCCACCAATCCCAGTCTCTTTGTGATGTAACCTAACCCTCATCTCCAGAGACTGAGGCACAGATTTTACCTGACTTCCTTCTTGTGCAGGGAAGAACAGCAAGGGAAAAGCCTTTCAGAATATTCACCTAGTCAGTAATGCTCAGGACCGTGGAGCATTTTGAAGTATGCGTACAGTTAATACAGTTGGTATTTCTACAACATCCAATCAATTAGTAGTGCACAGGCCCTAAGACACTCCTTTAATTCTCCTGAATTTTGCTATGGTGAGCTGTTGAATGAAACTTCTATTGCCCTTTCCACCCTTCCCTCATCCCCAACATTCCCTTTGATCAACCAGTTTCCTTTTCTGGGCACTGATTCTGACAAAATGGTGTTAACATCTTGTCTACTTCCACTCATACCTGCAAAGATTAATTAGGAAGTTTGCCAGTTACTTTAAATGTGTTGATTTAAATATTTCATGGAAGCTTATTTGGCCAGAGGCTTAAAGCTAGAGCTATCAGACAGTAATGCTAATATGACTAGCCAGCTTAAAATCTGGAAGCAGCATGCAATTTCATTCTTAATTACCGATGACCACCACTTGAACCAGCCTGAAAGTGTTAAATCAGAACCCTGCAGGTTTGGATCTCAGCTGTGAACTGCATGCAGTTTTGAGAAGAAGTATATGTCAGATACACCCACGCATACCACAGACAGTGAGTGTCTGTGAGTTGCCTAATGACTGGGAACATGTTAAGAGAGTGCACACTCGAAGTCATAATGCTGGAAATTCAGGTGGGGAGCTTATGTTTCCTCCCAGATCTAGAGGTTGGTTGGCTAAAGGACACAGTAAATTGCCTCTTTGTACAAGTGACTGGTGGAATCTGATGGGGGATGGTGGTGTTGATGTGAATATAGGTAGAATAGCATGGGCATTTCATTTTATTAGCTTTGTGGTTGCTGTTGATTTTACAGATATATTGTTGAAAGCCTCCTGGCTGTAGTGTTCTGCTTTGACAATTTGAATGCACAGGAAAGTATGAAGGTGCAGAGAAAAGTGGACTTAGCCCAGAACATCACAGTCACATCATTCTCCACCACTGGTAGTATCTACAGGAGGCACTGCCCCAAACGGGAAATATCCATCAACAAAAATCCCCATCATCTTCTCACAGTTACCATTGGGCAGAAGTACACAAGCTTAAAAGTCTGCACTACCACGTTCAAGAACAGCTACGTCCCTTCAGCTGGACCAACCAGCACAACCCAACTCATTACAGTTCAGCAACACTTTGACTGCTTTGCACTAGAATGAACTTTGATTTTTTTAAAATTATATTGTTTTTCATAAAAATTAGATGGAATTTATGTTTGATTGATGCTTTCATTGTGAATGCTGCTTACGTGATGCTACGTGCCTGTGTAGCTGCTGCAAGTAAGTTTTCATTGGATTTATGCATGACAATAAATTTGACGGTGACTTTCAGTTCCCTCTCTGAAAACTGGTCCAGCAGAGCTGAGTGGCAATCACCGGTCATTGAACTAGGTCTGCGCTGGAACCTACCGGTGAACGTAGGTCAATGAACCATCTCTGTGTCTTTCTCTCACTGCCTTTGACTCATTTTATTCATAGCTGCATGACTTTATGATTCTAAGGTGTCCACATTTAAGACAATAATAGACAATAGGTGCAGAAGTAGACCATTCGGCCCTTTGAGCCTGCACCACCATTCTGAGATCATGGTTGATCATCTACTATCAGTACCCGGTTCCTGCCTTGTCCCCATATTCCTTGATTCCCCTATCCATAAGATACCTATCTAGCTCCTTCTTGAAAGCGTCCAGAGAATTGGCCTCCACTGCCTTCTGAGGCAGTGTATTCCAGACCCCCACAACTCTCTGGGAGAAGAAGTTTTTTCCTTAACTCTATCCTAAATGACTTACCCCTTATTCTTAAACTGTGCCCACTGGTACTGGACTCTACCAGCATCTGGAACATATTTCCTGGCTCTATCTTGTTCAATCCCTTAATAATCTTATGTACAATGTCCTGGGTAAGTTACTCAAAATGGCCTCTTTGGTTTGTTACAAGTAGGAATGTTTCTTTGTCGGATAAGTGTTTCTCTAGCCGTTGTTTCACTTTAGAATGGCTGATATGGTAATTGTATTCATTTGTTAATCAATGGGGAATGTCATTGTGTCTTGTGATGCTGGGAACTTGGGGGAGGGGCTTTCGCGGGTTTTTTGGGGAGAGGCCGAGGAAGACATGGAAGAAGGTGGACGTGTGCTGGACTGCTCGTAAGACCACCGGGGTGGTCCCAGGTGCGACGGCCGGATGGGTCGATTGGTTCGTTGATTGAGCTCCAACGAGTGCACTAAACAGACTGAACTTTGATAAGTGGCGCCTTTTGTTTTTTTCCTTGTGTATATATATTGTATTGCTTACTACTCTTTTTAATTTTAGTAAACTCTTTAAAGTGTATTTCATAACGGTATTTGTTGTGGATTTGATACTGTTGGCGGGCTCGAGGCGTAAACGCGATTCTCACAGCACCTGCGTGTACGGGAGGTGGGTTGGAGAGTGGCTGGATCCCTTTTTCCCCTAGACATATACCAGCCTGTGGGTAAGTGTTACACTTATATGTTGCAATCAGATCCCCTCTCAATCTCCTTAATTCCAGCGTGTACAAGCCCAGTCTCTCTAACCTCTCTGCGTAAGACAGTCTGGACAACCCAGGAATTAACCTTGTGAATCTACGCTGCACTTCCTCTACAGCCAGGATGTCCTTCCTTAACCATGGAGACCAAAACTGTACATAATACTCCAGGTGTGGTCTCACCAGGGCCCTGTACAAATGCAAAAGGATTTCCTTGCTCTTATACCCAATTCCCTTTGTAATAAAGGCCAACATTCCATTAGCCTTCTTCACTGCCTGCTGCACTTGCTCATTCACCTTCAGTGACTGATGAACAAGGACTCCTAGATCTCTTTGTATTTCTCCCTTACCTAACTCTACACCATTCAGATAATAATCTGCCTTCCTGTTCTTACTCCCAAAGTGGATAACCTCACACTTATTCACATTAAACATCATCTGCCAAGTATCTGCCCACTCACCGAGCCTATCCAAGTCACCCTGAATTCTCCTAACATCCTCATCACATGTCACACTGCCACCCCGCTTAGTATCATCAGCAAACTTGTTGATGTTATTCTCAATGCCTTCAACTAAATCGTTGATGTAAATCGTAAACAGCTGTGGTCCCAATACCGAACCCTGTGGCACCCCACTAGTCACCACCTGTCATTCCGAGAGACACCCATTCACTGCTATCCTTTGCTTTCTATCTGCCAACCAGTTTTCTATCCATGTCAATATCTTCCCCCCAATGCCATGAGCTCTGATTTTACCCACCAATCTCCTATGTGGGACGTTATCAAATGCCTTCTGAAAATCGAGGTACACTACATCCTCTGGATCTCCCTTGTCTAACTTCCTGGTTACATCCTCGATAAGCTCTACTAGATTAGTCAAGCATGATTTGCCCTTGGTAAATCCATGCTGGCTCAGCCCAATCCTATCACTGCTATCTAGATATGCCACTATTTCATCTTTAATAATGGACTCTAGCATCTTCCATACTACTGATGTTAGGCTGACAGGACGATAGTTCTGTTTTCTCCTTCCCTCCTTTCTTAAAAAGTGGGATAACATTAGACATTCTCCAATCCTTGGGAACTGATCCTGAATCTAAGGAACATTGGAAAATGATTACCAATGCATCTGCAATTTCCAGAGCCACCTCCTTTAGTACCCTAGGATGCAGACCATCTGGACCTGTTAGCCTTCTGTCCCATCAGTCTACTTATCACCATTTCCTTCCTAATGTCAATCTGTTTCATTTCCTCTGTTACCCTATGTCCTTGGCCTATCCATACATCTGGGAGATTGCTTGTGTCTCCCTAGTGAAGACAGATCTCAAGTACTTATTAAATTCTTCTGCCATTTCTCTGTTTCCCATAACAACTTCACCCAATTCATTCTTCAAGGGCCCAACATTGTTCTTAACTGTCTTCTTTCTCTTCACATACCTAAAAAAGCTTTTGCTATCCTCCTTTATATTCCTGGCTAGCTTGCGTTTGTACCTCATTTTTTCTCCTCGTATTGCCTTTTTAGTTAAGTTCTGTTGTTCCTTAAAAATTTCTGAATTATCTGTCTTCCCATTCATCTTAGCTCTGTCATACTTCCTTTTTTTTAATGCTATGCAATCTCTGACTTCCTTTGTCAACCTCCGTGGCCCCTTTCCCCCCTTTGAATCCTTCCTTCTCCGGGGGATGAAATGATTTTGCACCTTGTGCATTATTCCCAAGAATACCTGCTATTGCTGTTCCACTGTCTTTTCTGCTAGGATATCCATCCATTTAACTTTGGCTAGCTCCTCCCTTATGGCTCCATTGTCTCCTTTGTTCACTGACACCTCTGATCTGCCCTTATCCTTCTCAAATTGCAGATAAAAACTTATCATATTATGGTCACTACCTCCTAATGGCTCCTTTACTTCAAGATCGCTTATCAAATCCTGTTCATTACACAACACTAAATCCAGAATAGCCTTGTCCCTGGTCGGCTCTCGTACAAGCTGTTCCAAGAATGCATCCCGTAGGCACTCTACAAACTCCCTATCCTGGGGTCCAGCACCAACCTGATTCTCCCAGTTCACCTGCATGTAGAAATCCCCCATAACTACTGCGACATTACCTTTGCTACATGCCAATGTTAACTCCCTATTCAACTTGCACCCAATATCCATGCTACTGTTTGGGGGCCTGTAGACAACACCCATTAGGGTCTTTTTGCCCTTACTGTTCCTCAGTTCTATCTACACAGACTCTACTTCTCCTGATCCTATGTCCCCCCTCGCAAAGGACTGAATCTCATTCCTCACCAACAGGGCCACCCCACCCCCTCAGCCCACATTTCTGTCACTATGATAGCACGTATATCCTTGTACATTCATTTCCCAGGTCTGATTTTCCTGCAGCCATGTCTCTGTTATCCCAACAACATCATAGTTCCCCATTCGCACCTGAGCTTCAAGCTCATATGCCTTATTTCTGACACCGTGCATTCAGATATAGAATTTTTAGCCCATTTCTCCTCTCTCTGTTTAAATCGCTGCCTACTGTGCTTAACCCAGCTCCCCAAACTCCCATCTACCATTAAGCTTGCCATTTCTCCCACATTTCTTAATAAATGGAGTTAAGGTGACATATAGTCCTAGGAGTCATATCTAAATTGGATAGTTTGTAGTGAGCTAGCAGTCATTCCCTTGATGGCCCAATATTTCCATTTGTTTGGGGTACAAACATCAATGTGCACTGTGCCATGGTACGGTGCTCTGCACAGACTTAGACCGTCCCTTCATTCTCTTAGGTTGTGCAATAAAAAGTTTGGGTCAGAAATTGCGAGCTCAGTGTTAGTGGGGAGTGGTTGTACAGGATAAAGGATCAGAGTAGAAGCTTGCGATGGAAGGAATGGTATCATTTAAGAGGAGAAGTCAGGTCATCAGGAAGTAAGTGGGACACGATCAACTGCTGATAATCCTGCCAAAGGGTTTCAGCCAGAAATGCCAACTGAACTTTTTTTTCCATAGATGCTGCCCGGCCTGCTGAGCTCCCCCAACATTTTGTGTGTGTTACTTGGATTTCCAACATCTACATATTTTCTCTTGTTTGCTGCTGATAATCACTTATCAAGAAAGAAGTAGATGTGGGACCCTTATGCCTATTCCAAATTGTTAAGATCATGGTTTATCTTGCACCACAGCATAACTTGCCTGTATCAATCCCATATTCCCCATATATTCAAAAATCCATTGGTCTTGAATTTACTCAGCGAATGTGCCTTCACAGCCCTTTTGGGTAGATGATTTCTAAGATGCATTACCTCTGGGTGAAGAAATTTTCATCTCTGTCCTGCACAACCAATCCCTTAATTTGAACAGTGAATACTGATTCTACACACTCCAATCAGTGGAAATATATTCTGCATCTACTTTATCAAACCTGGCAATAATTTTGGAGAATAACTGTAGATCTCCCCATTTTTTCTTACACTCACTCCAGACACCATCACCAGGTCTATTTCCCCTTCTTCCTCCATTCCATCTCCCCATCATCCTCATATTCCACCCACTGGTTCCCCTCCCCATCTTCCTGATTTGATTCCAGGAGATCCACTTCTATCAGATCCCAAGATCTTCAGCCCTTTGTCTCCCCTGCCTATCACTTCCCATCTTCTTTTGTAATTTCTACTCCACACCACCTCATCCATTTACCTACTTCTCTTGCCACTGGTTCCATCTCTAGATCTTGTTTCATCTCTTCCGTCCACATCTATACATTGTCCATCTTCTCCCTACAGTTCAGTCTGATGAAACATCTCAACCTGAACTGTCCATTTCACTCCACAGATGCTGCCTGTTCAGCTGAGTTCCGGCAATATCTTGCTTTTCCACACTGTTAAGAAATTTCTGTCTTTCAAAGAGTTCACTTAATTCTTCCAAAACCTAGGAAAGCATAGGACCAAGCTGCTGAATCACTCATTTAGTAAATTACTACTACCCTGGGGATAAATCTGGTGAATCATTGTTGTTCTTACTTTATCATTGGTATATTCTTCCTTATCTCCATTGACTTGACTTGTACATAGTTTTCAGGTACAGTGTCACCAAGACCCAATATGATTACAGTAAGGCATCTTTACACTTGTATGAATATGAAAAATAAAAAGGCCAATGTACAGCTTCCCTTCCTCATTGTTTTCTGTATCCAGGATTACCTTTCATTCACTTGTTTTCAAAGGCACCCAGGTCCCAATGAACACCTATATTTTTTCCCAGAAGATGGTTCCAATAAGTGGCGATTCTTTGTGTGCAGCTCCAGTGTTTCAGTTTAGAACTACTGCAGCTGAAACCCACAGTTTAAGAATCTATTGATACTCAAATCTCGTGATATCGGTGGTTCCTGGACTGTTACGATTGCAGTTTCGGGTTACGATTGCAGTTTCCCTTTAAGAAAATGGAGGCGTGGAAGTTGAGCCTGTCTGCAGGTTTGGTTGTAGCTCAGAGGCTTTAGACCCTCTCACACGACTATCCTTATGATGAATGGACAATCTCTGGAAAATAAAACTGAAAACCTCAGAGTAAGATCACAGTACCAGAGGGATATTAGGGACTGTTGTGTACTTTGCTTCACAGACACGTCACAGACCTGCCATTTTGGATACATCGTTACTGCCCAATAGCTCCACCATCCTCAGCAAGATAGGACAGCTCAGTCTTTTTAAAGCTAGAGGAGATGGAATATGCTTCATGATTAACTCATTGTGGTGCACAGATGTGGGGGTTCTGTCTCAGTCCTGCTCAGCTTGCCCAGAACATCAACTGGTCAAATGTCATCCATTTTATTTGCCACTGGAGCTTTCCGCCATTATCCAGATGGCAGTGTACATTCTATCTCAGGTTGACATCAGGCAGACACTGGAGGAGCTGGGAACCATGATCAGTAGTCACAAACACACACAAATGCGTTTCCCTATCAATGCGAGGGATCTGAACCATGCCAGCCTGAAGAAGTCCCTGAATAACTACCACTAACATATCATCTACGGAACCAGAGGAGGTAACACTCCTGACCACTGTCACATCACCATCAAGAATGCTTATCATGCCATCCCACACCGACATTTTGTAAAGTCTGATCACCTGGCTGTATTTCTACCCCCGGCATACAGGCAAAGACTAAAGGCAGTGGTGAAGACCAAGACAGGAGGCAAAGGAGTGCTTACAGGACTGCCTTGAGTTGATGGACTGGACAATATGCAGGATTCATCTTTGAATCTGTATGAAAATGCCACAAAGATGTCATCAACTTCCTTAAGACTTGTGTGGATGAGTGTGTGCCTTTGAAAGCATATTGGACATACCCAAGCGAAAAGCTGTGGATGAACCAGGAGAGATTTGTAATTTGCTGACAGATTGATCTGTGCCATTCAAGACCCGTGATCAAGAACTATACAAGACGTCCATGTAAACCTACAGAAGGCTATTTTAAGAGTGAAAAAAACAATTCCAAGTGAAATTAATGGCAGAATCGGATGCACATCAGCTCTGGCAGGGTTTGCAGGTCATTATTTCCTACAAGGTGAAACCTAAAATCATGAATGGCTATGATGCCTCACTCCCAGATGAACTCAAAGCCTTTCATGTACACCTTGAAAGGGAGAATAGAACTAAACCTGTGTGAATCCCTGCAGCGTTTGGTGCCCCTATAACCTCTGTCTCAGAGGCCAATATCAGAACATCTTTCAAGAGGAAGAACCCCTGCAAGGTCTCAGGCTCAGCTGTTGTACCCAGAAGGGCATTGAAAACCTATCCCAATCAATTGGTGTGCGTGTTAAAGGACGTCTTCAATCTCTCACTGCTGCATTTGGAGGTTCCTGTCTGGTTTGCATGGGCAACAATTATACCAGTACCCAAGAGGAGCAAGGAGAGCTATCTCAACATCTATTGCCCAGTTGCACACATCTACCATGAGGAAGTGCTTAGAGAGGTTGGTCAGAATAAATTCTTGCCTAAGCAAGGCCTGGACCCACTGCAATTTACCCATCACACAATAGATCTATGGTGGATGCAATCTTACTGGCTTTCCAGTCGCTCTTCGATCTCCTGGACAACAGTCAGGCTGCTGTTTATTGATTACAGCTCAGCATACAACACAATCATACCCTCAATTCCAATCAACAAGTTTCAGAACCAGAGCCTCTGTACCCCCTTCTGCAACTAAATCCTTGACTTCCTTGCCAGGAGGCCACAGTCAGTGGGAATCAGAAATAACGTCTCCTCCTCACTGACATTCAGCATTGGCACACCTCAAGGATGTGTGCTTAGCCCATTGCTCTACTCTCTCTGCATTCATGACTGTGTGGCTAGGAACTGATCAAATGCCATCTATAAGTTTTCCAGTGACACAGCTATTGTTGACAGGTGGTGTATAAGAGCAAGATAGATCAGCCGGTTAGGTGGATTACAACACCTAACTCAGCGTTGTACCCAACATCAGAAAGAGCAAGAAATTGATTCCGGATTTCAGGAGGGAGAAGTTAAGGGAACACGCTCAAGTCCTCATTGAGGGATCAGCAGTGGAAAGGGTGGGTAGTTTCAAATTCTTGGGTGTCAACATCTCTGAAGATCTATCCTCAGTGCAGTATATTGATGCAATGACAAAGAAGGCTCAACAGCAGCTTTATTCCAATAGGAGTGTGAGGAGCCTTGGTATGAGACTCTCACAAATTCCTACTGTTGTACCGTGGAGCGTATTCTAACCGATGGCAACATTGTTTAGTATAGAGGAGCCCCTGCACAGGATTGTAAAAAGCTGCAGACAG
Organism: Hypanus sabinus; assembly: GCF_030144855.1. Lineage (NCBI taxonomy): Eukaryota > Metazoa > Chordata > Chondrichthyes > Myliobatiformes > Dasyatidae > Hypanus > Hypanus sabinus. Next base: position 36,337,850 of record NC_082721.1, read on the forward strand.
TAGTAAACTCAGTCAGCTCCCTTTTCAGTCCCAGCATCAATGACACCTTCAAAAGGCAATACTTCAAAAAAGTGCCACCTATCATTAAGAACCCCGGTCACCAGGGCATGCCCTCTTCTCATTACTATCATCAAGGAGAAGGTATAGTATCTTGAGGATGCACACCCAGTGATTTAGGAATAGCTTTTTCCCCTCTGCCATCAGATTTATGAATGGACAGTGAACTTGTGAACATTAGCTCACTGCTATTTCTACTGGCTTTTTGCACTACTTTCAGATTCAAATTCAGTTTATTGTCATTTAGAAACCACAAATGAAATGTAGTTAAAAAAATGAAACAACGTTCCCCCAGAATGATATCACAAAAGCATATGACAAAACAGACTACACCAGAAAACCCACGTAACGTTTGGCAATCCCCAATCCAGAGTCTGGAGAGGCTGCTGTGTATTAATATCACGCTACTGTCTAGCGCGTTCCCCAGAAAGGAGCTCCAAATCCATCAGACAAAAACTAAAAACAAGACCAAAAACTAAAGCTACAAGACCTGCACAAAACCACATAATTACAACAGTGCAAACAATAGCATAATTGATCAAAAACAGACTATGGGCACAGTAAAAATAGTCCAAGATGTTAAAGGACTGTAAGTTCAAAAGAAATCACCACAGTTTCCACAAGTCCCCAGGGTCCCGACAGACTCGCCATCCCACGCTGGCGGCAGAAGGGAGTACCCCCGCTATGGACTTCCAAGGCGCCGCCCGACTCAGCCTCACAGACACAGCACACAACGGAAGCTCTGTTGAAACCAGCCTTGCAGACACAGCACACACCGAAAGCAACCTGAGTCCGTCGAAAGGAAATTTAATTTTATATGTATATATTTCTTTTTGTAATTCATATTTTTAAAATTATTATGCATAGCAATATACTGCTGCTGCAAAATAAGTTTTATGACATACACCATGCCAATGATACTAAACATGAATCTGATTCGGATTCTATTTTTCAATATCTCACCATTTCAAAAAATACTCTGTCTTTCTGTGTTTTTCCAATAAAGTGGATGACCTCATATTTTTTCAAATTATATTCCATTGCCCAAGGCCTTGACCTTTTATTCAGCCAATCCATCTCCTCCTTATGTCTCGCTGCTTCCTTTTGACAAATCACCCTTCTGCCCCGCTTTCCACCATCAACAAACTTGGGTTTCATCCACTCGTTTAAATCATCAACATAGATTGTGAATTGTTGGGCCCCTGCAGCATGCCGCAAGTCCCAGCCTGATAATGACCTGTTTATTCTGACTCTGTTATTTTTTGGTTCATTAACCAGTCCTTAATCCATGGCAATGTATCAGCCCTACTCCTGTGTGCTGTCAGTTTGTTAATTAACTTCTTGTGTGACACTTCATTGTAGGCCTTCTGACAACCTAAGTACACTTCTACACTAATTCCCCTTATCTACTTTGTGGTAGTAAACTCAAAAATCTATATACAGGCTTATCAAGCATGATTTCCTTTTTACTAGTCTTTGTTGATTATGTCCAGTCCTCTTACGGTTTTCCTTGGGTCCTGTTGCCATATCCTAATAGTACTTCCATTTTCCCAATAACTGAAATTGGACAAATTGACCCAGAGTTCGACATTTTCTCTCAGTCTTCTTTCTTAAATGTTGGGCTTGCACCTTCCAATCTGTGGAATCCATTTTAGAATTTATAGAAGATGACAACCGGTGCATCGATTAGCTTCGTAAAAGCACCAGTGGTTAATTTAATTTAGTGTGGTACACTGGGATGCAATTGCTTCTACAGGGTCAACGAAAGGCGTTATTGTCTTTTTCTGAATGTGTCTTTTACAATCACAAGACCCCACAGGACATTAAGATCTTTAAGTACTGCAGGTCTACCCATCAGTAAATTGCTCATTGGGGGGGGGAGAAACTGAAGGAGCTGGACATGGAACAGACTTTGATGCTGCCAGCAACAGAGAGGCGTTGCTGCGCCAAGTAACAGCGAGTGATCGCCTTAGTCACTTTTCTTGTGATCACAAGACCTTGTTGGATATTGGTAGTGTGGAATGGCGCAAGCCCAATTCATTGGTTTACTTGTGAACAGTGGGGGAGCGGTGCAGTCTCAGTCATAGCAAGGGCCAGTCCTCAAGCCACTGTACTGACAGTTTGCAGCCATGGGGGAGACATCAGAGTCAAGTGCTATGGCATGATGTCTATGCTGACGTAGGTACTGTCCCCTACTGTTCACTCAGCAGAAGACAAGCTGTATTGTGTTCAACTGCAGACTGCTGCACCATTCATGGACTCAGGGACTTGGACTATGTCTTTTTGTGTGACTAGTTTACTGCTATTTTACGTGTGCTTCCTATGTATATATATTCGCTATCTTATATGTGCTCCATGTACCTTGTGCTATGTATGACTGTTGGTACTGTGTTTTCCACTTTGGCCCTGGAGTAACGCTGGTGCATTTGGATGTATTGATGGGTATTCAAGTATGGTTGAACGACAATTAAAGTTGAACTTGAACTTAAGTGGTGACCTGCAGGGTGAAGAGACGACTGCAACTTCGCCGAGGCAGCGACCTGTACCAACCTCAGCCTACACTGGTTTTTCTGTTCAAAGATCCTCGTTTGCCATCTCAGAGTGAGGAGCTTGCCCAGATACATTGCAAAAAAAAGTCATCCCCAAGGAATAATAAATTTCTGTCTAGTTGCTTCCCGCAGACTTTGCAATTTTCCAGATGGAAGTCTGCATAATTAATTATCTTTTTATATGATTTTAAAATTTAGATTTTTAGCTGATTTTGGATTCTGGTCATGGGGATTAGAATGCTATTCTCTCCCTCATCAGCCACAATTTTATTTATCTGATTTTCATTAGAGTTCTATAATGGCTCTTTTCAATTTCCCATTATAATTCTCTATAACATTATGTAACCCTCAAGCTCACCCTGCTCGTGTTCGTCTAGGGAAAACAGCCTTTGGCCCCGCCAAAATTGGGAAATCACATTTGTGTGGCTGTTGTGTAACATACCCTCAGTTACATACCCACAACACAAAATATCAGACTGTACACCATATGCAACTAGATGATTGAACTTAATAAATCTTAATCTGAATACTGTATAGGGTGAGTAATGAAAATAAAAAAAGGGCCCAATTCAAGTCAAAGTTCATTTTGGAGCTCACTCAGTAGTCATTCTTACACCATCGGTCTCCTCCAAGCGTCGCCAACCTTTAGATCCTCAAATCCCAGTCCACTCCATCCAATGGTCTACCAGCTCTCTCCACACACATCTTCCCTCTTCACCTCTCCTTGCCAAAAGACTGCAAAAAACGTCCTTCCAGATACACAAGACAAAGCAACAATCTCTGACTGACTAACATGCATACCACAGTCCTGCTATCTCCAGCCATAACCCAAAAACTGCTGCTACAGATAAGCCGTTACCTCAGCAGTGAACCTTACAGAAAAGCCATTACACTCCCCCCCCAATAAATTTAGTCATGCCCTCATGACGTTGAGATATTTTGCCAACTAGCTCATCCTCTGATCAACATCCAGATTATCATCCTCCGAATCGGTATCCCTCTCATGGGCAGGGCCTGACTCAGCCTGTCCTGCTGTGGGCCCTGCAGTCGCCCCGCATTTTTGCACAGTCCTCTTACTAGGTGTAGACTCCAAGTCGGGCGCTGGGTCTACCTGCACCTCTTGTCCCAGGGGCAACAGGTGGTTCCGATGGAGAATCTTGACAGGCACATTCCCATCCTCTGGTTTCACCTAGAAAGCTGGTATGTTTGGCAGCTGACTCTCCACCACAGTACCCAGCAGCTTCATTTCGTGTACAGTTGCAACTGTGAACCAGATGCCCAATATGTTGACTCCACCTGCTCTTCTTGCTGATCGCCAGGGTCCCGAGCATGTCTAGCAAGTTCCAATTAAACCTCTCAGGTTGGGGATCGCCCTGCGGGTGATAGGGCGTGGTCTTCGAATTCTCAACTCCAAGCATGCCCAGTAACTCATAGATGAGTCTGCTCTCGAAGTCCCGTCCCTGGTCACTATGTATCTGCCTGGGAAGGCCATAATAAACAAAATACTTCTCCCATAACACTTTTGCCACCATAGTCGCCCTCTGGTCCTTGATAAGAAAAGCCTGAGCATTTCTGGTGTAGTGGTTCGTGATGATTAAGACATTTGCTGTGTTGCTGGCATCGGGTTCTATGGACAGGAAATCCATACACACCAAGTCCAGGGGCCCTGCACTGTGCAACTGGGACAAAGGAGCTGCCCGCATAGGCAGTGACTTCCACTGTATGCAGCGAATGCACGACTTGAAGTATTCTTCGACCTCCGACTTCATTCTGGGCCAGTAAAACCAATCTCTGAGCAATTCCTAGGTCTTTTCCACCCCAAATGTCCAGAATCATCATGAAGTGACTTCAACGCCATCCTCCAGTACTTCTTGGGCAGAACCAGCTGGCAATGCCGAGGTCGGTCTGGTGGTGACATGACGTGGTATAAGATCTGGTTCTTCAACTCCAACTGAGGCCATTCTTTCAGTAACGGAGGCATTGAAGCGTGTTTCATCTTCTCCGCCTGAGCCATGTCTGCCTTTTCAACCACGGACCAAATAGTGCCAATGCCCAGATCATCTCGCTAAACATCTCATTAAACATCCTTCCAGATACACAAGACAAAGCAACAATCTCCAATTGGCTAACACGTATAACACAGTCCTGCTATCTCCAGCCATAACCCAAACATTGCAGCCACAGAGAAACTGTTCCCTCAGCAGTGAACATTACAGAAAAGCCATTACAATTAAAAGACATAGTGTTTGGGATTTGGAAGGGAGTTGTAATCTGTTAAATCAACTGTTTCTTGATAAATGTGAATTAAAACAATACTTCTGCTTCTCTCTCTGCTGATGCTGCCTGACTTGCTGAACGTTTCCAGCATTCATTGCTTCTACGTATTTCAGAGAACATGGAATTGAACAAAGATGAAGTTTAAGTATTGTATTACAGATTCCAGCATGACAATTTCAGATTGACTGCAGTGCGTTAGGCTGAATGCAAACAATTCACCTGGGTGAGGCTGTGTACCAATTAACTTATGTAAATTTCTCAGTTAGGGTGACATTGACTTAGATTTCTGAGCTTGATGTCAGGCCAAGTACTGGAACAGTGAAAGCAAGCTGAAGGTACAATGGGAAACTGAGACAATATCAGGGAACTATGCGATAAAAATCTAAATGCCATCCTGCTCAGTAGAAAGGAACGGTTTTGTTCACTTCAGAGCTCTGCACCACTTGGAAAGTTCAGCTGTGCTTTAGGGTGTGAAACTGATCCATTTGATTGTTGAGAGTTCCACTACATTACCTTGGTCTGAACTTTAGACGAGGCCAAAATGGTCAGCAGAGGTTTGTTGGTCTTAGAGCTATGACTCCACTGGAAACTGGCTCATAGTCACCTCTCAAGAGTCTACAGGCAAACAATAAGCTACATTGATGTGTCTGAACAGCTGTTTGATGAAATAGGGTCTCAGGATATGACAGATGCCTACAGCCTGACAACTAGTCTCAGTAACCACATTCCATTGGTCATTGTCTAATTCACTGCTTCCATCAACATTGTTGTTTCCAGAGTTCAGCTCACACAAACAGCAGCCAACAAGTGCATGAGACAGCTGAGCTGTTGGCCATACAACTAATCACACTCTCATTGTCTGCATAGGTGGCAACAGATTGAGTAGGCTTTCAGCTTTACAACTCAAGCCTCCTTGCTGAAGTTCCTTCATGTCAGTGACAGCCCATGTAGAAATGAAGGCACCCTGAGGTAAGCCAGGCTCATTTATCACAAGGAAATCTGCAGATGCTGGAAATTCAAGCAACACACACAAAATGCTGGTGGAACACAGCAGGCCAGGCAGCATCTATAGGGAGAAATTTTGTCGACGTTTCAGTCCCTGACCTTTTGTCAGGACTAACTGAAAGAAGAGATAGTAAGAGATTTGAAAGGGGGAGGGGGAGGGGGAGATCCGAAATGATAGGAGAAGATAGGGGGCGGAGGGAAGAGCTGGAGAGTTGATTGGCAAAAGGGATACACAGCTGAAGAAGGGAAAAGATCATGAGACGGGAGGCCTAGGGAGAAAGAAAGGAGGAGGGGAGCACCAGTGGAAGATGGAGAGCAGGCAAGGAGTGAATGTGAGAGGGACAGAAAGAGAAAAAAAGGGGGAAAAAGAATAAATAAACAAACAAACAAATAAATAAATAGATAAATAAGGGATGGGGTAAGAAGGGGAGGGGGGCATTAACGGAAGTTAGAGAAATCAATGTTTATGCCATCAGTTTGGAGGCTACCCAGACGGAATATCAAGTGTTGTTCCTCCAACCTGAGTGTGGCTTCATTTTAACAGTAGAGGAGGCCATCGATAGACATATCAGAATGGGAATGGGGCGTGGAATTAAAATGTGTGGCCACTGGAAGATCCTGCTTTTTCTGGTGGACAGAGCGTAGCTGTTCAGCTAAACGGTCTCCCAGTCTGCGTTGGGTCTCACCAATGTATAAAAAGCCATATCAGGAGCACCGGACGCAGTATACCACACCAGCCGACTCACAGGTGAAGTGTCACCTCACCTGGAAGGACTGTCTGGGGCCCTGAATGGTGGTGAGGGAGGAAGTGTAAGGGCAGGTGTAGCACTTGTTCCGTTTACAGGGATAAATGCCGGGAGGGAGATCAGTGGGAAGGGATGGGGATGACGACGAGTGGATAAGGGAGTAACATCATTTATCAAATACGTGGTTCCCCTATTGATCTGCAGCTGCAAACGAGCAAAAGAGCTTTATATAGGTCTTAGTGTAAAACACAGGTAGATTTAGTCTTGCAGCAGTCCAACCTCCCTCAAGTTCTTTACAACTGGAAGCAAGTTTCAGATAAGAATCACAGGGATAAGCCACTTAAAATGGGACCCATCACCTCTGTAGAACATGAGGTCTGAAGGACAGGAGCAATATAGTAAAGGTTAGATCTGGAGTCAGGTACAGATTACAACATCTCCACACTCACCTTTAGACTGTGTGCTTAACCCACTGTTCTACTTGCTTTATACTTAGGATTATTTGGCAGGTACAGCTCCGATGTCATATTTAAGTTTGCCGAAAGCACTGCTGCTGGCTGAATCAAAGAAGGCGTATAGGAGAGAGATTAAAATATCTGGCTGAACAGTGCCACCATAACCTTTCAGTCAACATCAGCAAAACCAAAGAGCTGATCATTGACTACAGGAGGAAGAAACCCAAGATCCACGAGGCAGTCTTCTTCAGGGGACTGGGAGTAGACAGGATTGTAACTTCAGCATCATACTGGTATAGAAACACCAATGCCCAAGAATGGACACGTCAACAAAAAGGTATGGAAGCAGCTCGGTCCAACACAGGCAAAGCCCTCTCCACCGTCGGGTGCATCTACAAGGGCTGCTGCCACAAGGGAACAACATCTGTTATCAAGACCCCCATCACCCAGGCCAAGCTCTCATTAGGAGGAAGGGGCCTTATGTCCTACACTACTAAGTTTAGTAACAGTTATTACTCTTCAACCAATTATTGTGGATAACTTCACTCACCCCTGAACTCCGAAAGGACTCCAAAACCTATGGACTCACTTTCAAGAACTCTACAACTCACATTCTCAGTATAACAGCATTTATTTATTTATTTAGTTGTCTATGCACCTGGTTTATTTGCTGATTTATTATTTGTACAGTTTGTCTTCTTTTGCTCGTTGGTTATTTTACTATTAATGCTTGCAGGAAAATGAATTTCAAGCTAGTATGTGGTTCAGTAATAACTATACCTTGAAATGTGCCAGTGAACGTATCACTGCTAATTTGCTTGGAGAAGCTGGAGGAGCTTTTTGCAAATCCCAGCCAGAGTCTCAGAGCAGCTGTAGTGTGCTAGATTCTGCCAAACCTTCCCCAGCAGTTACGGCTGGACATTGCGGATATTTATGAGAAGAATTACCCTTACAGTTTATTTCTGTATATGGTAACATGTACGTACCTTGATAATAAATTTACTTTGAACTTTGAAGGAGGGAAGCAAAAATGTAGAAGATAATAAAGGGAGAGGATGTTATTTCTGTGTTTATTTATTCAGGAGACAATGATGCCCTCCATAAAACCATTCAGTCACAGCATATTATGGGTTATCCAACACACCAAACATCAACTCTCAATTTATGCTAATTCCATTTTTATACTCTCCTCACTCCCATCAATTCATCCATGAATCCACCACTCATGTACACACTAGGGTGTTTTTACTGTGTCCAATTAAATTACTAGCTCACTCCACTTTGGTATGTGATTGGAATGCAAATCACCAGGATGAAGCCCATGGGTCACAGGAAGAACATGCAAGCTGCACACGGACAGCACCTGACATTAGGAGGAACCTGGATTGTCAGAATAGAAGGGCAGTAGCTCTATCAGCTGAGCCACCATGTCATTTAGTTTATAAATCATCTAACCTCTAATGATAATATTGCCACAAAGTGTATTGAATGAAAGTCCTGCTGAATAGCCGGTCCTCCATCATTCCTCTAAACCCTTGTGTGGGAGTTCTCCAGGCTAAGGCTCAGGTATCAGACAATCTCTGTATAATTAAATAATCTGTATGAACAAGCTTTTTGTGGTATTTCAGTGCATGTGACAATAATAAGCCAATTACGATTCAATTTCCAATCCCAAGTGCTCAAGAATTTTTCAAGGCCTGTCTGAACCTATTTGATTTGCTCTACACATGGCTTCCTCTGACCTCTGAACATATTTCATTTCCCCTATTCATGGCACCAGTACATGGACTGAGGCGTGACCCCCTTTCCTGCTTGTAATGGGCTCCATTAAACCTTCCTTCAGTCCTCAGAGTTCTCAGAATGCCTGCCAGCTCCCCAGTCATCCATGTTCTCTCCCTCTCCAAGGAGAGAAAGATCAGATCATGGAAGTACTGGTAACAACTTGTTCTTCCAATGGATAAAGCATGTTTAGTGAGGGCAACAATGGGGAAAGGAATTCATGGAACAGTACCGCTTAATACAGCTTCTTTGGTCCATGATATTGTGCCAACCCTTTAACCTACTCAAAGATCAATCTAACCCTTCCCTCCCACATAGCCCTCCATTTTACTTTCATCCATGTGCCTAAGAATCTCCTAAATGTCCCTAATGAACCTGCCTCTACCACCACCCCAGGCAGCACATCCCATAAGATCATAAGACCATAAATCTTAGGAGCAGAATTAGGCCATTTGAAACATCGAGACTTCTTCTCCAACATTCCACCATGGCTGATTTATTATCCCTCTCTACCCCATTCTTCTGCTTTCTCCCATAACCTTTGGTGCCCTGATTAATCAAGAACCTATCAAGCTCTGCTTTAAATATACCTTGTAATCCCCAGCCATCCATGGCAATGGATTCCACAAATTCACTACCCTCTGGCTAAATAAATCACTCCTCATCTCTTCTAAATGGACATACCTCTGTTGCCCTCAGGTCCTAGACTTCCTCATTATTGGAAACATCCTCTCCGCATCCATTATATCTAGGCCTTTCAATATTCAATAGGTTTCAATGAGAACCTCTTCATTCTTCTAAACTCCAGTGAGTTCACACCCAGAGTCATCAAACACATCTCGTATGTTAACCCTTCCATTCACAGAATTATTCTTGTGAACCTCCTCTGGACCCTGTCCAATGCCAGCACATCATTTTTTTAGATAAGGGGCTCAAAACTGATTACTGTACTCCAAGTGTAGTCTGATGAATGCCTTATAAAGCCTTAGCATTACATCCTTTCTTTTGTATTCCTATCCTCACGAGATGAATGCTAACATTGCATTTGCTTTCTTTACCAACTGACTAAACATGCAAGTTAACTTTTAGGGAATTCTCCATGAGGACTCCCAAGTCCCGTTGAACCTTTCATTTTGAATTTTTGCCGTATTTATAAAATTGTCTATGTCTATTTTCCTTTGACCATGACCATAAACTTCCCCGCACTATATTCCATTTTCCACTTCTTTGTGCATTCTCCCTATCTGTATAGGTCCTTCTGCAGACACCCAGCTTCCATATCACTTCCTATCCCTATCGTCATATCATCCACAAAGCCATCAATTCTGTCATCTAAATCACTGGCATATTATGTGAAAAGAAGCAGTCACAACACCAACCCCAATGGAAAACCACTAGTCATCAGCACCCACTAGGATTGGGCCCCAAATTCTGACTCTTTGCCTCCTGTCAGTCAGCCAATCTTCTCTCCATGCTAGTGTCTTTCCCATAATACCATGGGCTCTAATCTTGTTAAGCATCTTAAACTTCCGGTTTAATATGGTGCTACTGAAGGCAAGCTACAAATTACTGGTAGTTTGAAAGGCAAGAAATTTGTCTAAAATCTTTATTAATAACAGCTTTTCTGAAGTGAATTGTGGTAAACTATCACCGCAAACAATGAGGAGGTGAGTGAAGAGATGAGCTGATTGCAGAGATGAGCATTGCAAAGCTGAAGTGTAACTGTTGGAGATGGGGTCACAGATGGAGATTGAGTGAGCAATTCAGAGAGAAGTGTGAACGTTGGATTGTTCTAACCACCGAGCCAATTAGGGGAGGTCAAGAAAGGCTTCAGGCTGGTGGCATACCGCTGGGCTGCGAGGTGTAGTCAGGGAGCACATCACTGGGTGGCAAGGACTAGGCCCAGAGCATATTGGTGTGGCAGGGCCCCAGGCCTAATATGAGGCACAATCCACTGCTTGGACAATTTAAATGCCAGCCCAGATAGACTGGAAAGGTAGGGTGTTGTGACCAGAGGTGAGTGCTGGACTGATTTTGCGCTGAGGCTGTGAGACTGCCCTGGCTGCTGTGCTTCATGTTTGCAAGCTTGTAGCAATTTGCCTCACTAAAATGATGAACTAGGATTGAGGCTTTGGGCCTACTCCATGCTGTTTTGGGATTAGGATCTAATCATAATGCTGTTGTCTGTATGATTTATGTTTTTTTTTCTCTTTCTCTGCGCATTGGATATTTGTCTTTATTTTTATTAATTGGGTTTTTTCACATTTCTTGCTTTGGGGCTGTCTGTAAGTAGAAAAATCTTAAGGTTGTGTATTTATGCATACTTTGAATCTGTAGCATCTTGTCAAAGGTGTTCTGAAAATCCATGTACACAACATGCACAGACTCTCCTTTGTCTATCTTGTGTGTTACTTCTTTAAAGAATTCCTTTAGATTTGTCAGGCAAGATTTTCCCTTAAGGAAACCAAGGTGACTTTCACCAATTTTATCATGTGCCTCAAAACCTCCAACTTAATAATGGACTCCAACATCTTCACTACCACTGAAGTCAAGCGAACTGGACAATAATTTCCTCCCTTCTGCCTCCCTCCCTTCTTAAAGAGTGAAGGGACATAAACAGTTTTCCAGTGCTCCTGAAGAATTCCAGAATCTAATGATCTTGAAAGATTATTACTTAATATCTCCACAATCTCTTCAGCCACCACTTTCAGAACCTTAGGTGTAGTCCATCTGGACTAGGTAAGTTATCTTCCTTCAGACCTTTGAGCTCCCAAGCACCTGCTCCTTAGTAATAACAACTACACTCACTTCTGCCCCCAATACTCTTGAAATTCTGGCCTGCTAGTGTCTTTCACAGTGAAGACTGACACCAAATACGACTATATTAATCTGCAATTTTTTTGTCCCGCATTCCCTCCTCTTCAGCATCATTTTCCAGCGGTCCAATATCCATTTTAGTTTTTCTTTTATTCTTTATATATATATAGAGAGAGAGAGACATCCGTTAGTCTCGTGAGACCATGAATTTGCGCCTTGGAAGGTTTCCAGGGCGCAGGCCTGGGCAGGGTTGTATGGGATACCGGCATTTTCCCAAGCTGCAAGCCTTCCCCTTTCCATGCCACCGATGTTATCCAAGGGAAGGGCACTAGGACCCGGTGTCGTCACAGAGCAATGTGTTGTTAAGTGCCTTGCTCAATAACACAACGTGCTGCCTCAGCTGAGGCTTGAACCAGTGACCTTCAGATCACTAGACCGATGCCTTGCCCACCAGGCCATGCGCCAACACATTCTTTATATATATATGTATGAAAAAGGAGTTTAGTGTCCTTTTTTTATTTTATCAGCTAGCTTACTTTCATATTTTTCTCTCCTTATAGCTTTTTCAGTTGCCTTCATTTGGTTTTTAAAAGCTTCCCAATCCTCTACCTTCCCGCTAAGATTTGCTATATTGGAAGCCTCTTTCTTGTTTTTTATGTCATCTTTGACTTCCCTTGTCAGCCACGGTTGCCTCTTCCTCCTATTAGAATACTTCTTCATCTTTGGGATGTATCTATCCTGCACCTTCCAAACTGTTCCCAGAAACTCCAGCCATTGCTGTTCTGCCATCATCCCTGCTAATATCCCCTTCCAATCAACTTTGGCCAGCTCCTCTCTCATGCCTCTATAATTCCCTTTACTTCACAGTAATAATGATACATCTGCCTATCTTCTCCCTCTCAAACTGCAGCGTGAATTCTATCATATAATGATCATTGCATCCTAAGGGTTTCTAAACCTTAAGCTCCCTAATCAAATCTGGTTCATTACACAACACCCATCTCAGAAATGCCTTTCCCTTAGTGAGCTCAACCACAAGCTGCTCTAAAAAGCCATCTTGTAGGCATTCTACAAATTCCATTTCTTGGGATCCAGCAACAAGCTGATTTCCCCAATTTACCTATGTATTGAAATCCAGTATAACTATCATAATATTGATCTTTTTATATGGCCTTCCTATCTCCCATTGTAATTTGTCTCCCACATCCTAGGTACTATTCAGAGGCCTGTATATAATTTCCATCAGGTTCTTTTTGCCCTAGCAAATTCATAAGTCTACCCTCAAGGATTCTACAACATCTGACCCCGTGTCACCTCTTTCTCACATGATTTGATTTCATTTTTTACCTGCATAGCCAGTTCACTCCCTCTGCCTACCAGCAATACAATGTGTATCCTTGGATGTTAAGCTCCCAACTATGATCATCATTCAGCCACGACTCAGTGATGCTCACAATATCATACCTACCAAACTCTAACTGTGCTACAAATCATCTGCTTTGTTCCATATACTGCAAGCATTCAAATTTTACATCTTCAATCCTCTATTCATCACCCTTTTCAATTTTGCCTCCATGTTATACTTCAACTCATCCCACTGACTATAATTGTTCCCTATCATCTGCCTGCTCTTCCTCACATTCTCACTGCACTCTACATCTACTTGTATACCAATTGCCCCATCCTCAGACCTATCACTCTGGTTTCCATCCATATGCCAAATTAATTTAAACTCTCCCCAACAGCTCTAGCAAAGCTACCTGGAAGGATATTGGACCCCTTGGGTTTGGGTGTAATCGGTCCCTTTTGTGCAGATCATACTTACCCCAGAAAGGATCGCAGTGATCCAGTAATCAGAAACCCTGCCCCTTGCAACAATTGCTTAGCCATGCATTCACATGCCAAATGATCCTCTTCTTATCCTCACTGGTGCATGGCATAGACAGCAATCCAGAGATTACTACCCCTGCTTTTCAAGCTTCTACCCAACTCCCTATTTTCTCTCTTCAGGACCTTCTCCCTTTTCCTATCTTTGTCATTGGTACCAGTAAGTCTCATAAACTCCAGCTGCTCACCCTTCCCCTTTACAATGTTGCAGACTCGTACTGAAGCAACCCAGATCCAGGCATTTATGAGGCAACATACCAGCTGGGTGTCTCTCTCATATTCACAAAATCTTCTATCTGCTCCTCTAACTATAGAATCCTTTATCATCACTGCACACTTCTTCTCCAACCTTCCATTCTGAACCACAGTGCCAGACTCAGTGCCAGAGCCCTGGTCACCATGGTTTTCATCTGGTAGGTTGTCCCCCATAACAGTATCCAAAACAGTATACTTATTATTGAGGGGAATGGCCACAGGGATACTCTTCACTGGCTGCATATTCATTTTCCCTCTCCTGACAGTCACCCAGGTACCAACCTCCTGCAACTTAGTGGTGACTACCTCTCTGTAGCTCCTATCTATCTCCTCCTCGTTCTCCCCTAAGAGCCAAAGGTCATCCAGCAGCAGCTCTAGTTCCTGAACATGGTCTATAAGAAGCTTCAGCTTGATGCTCTTCATGTAAATGTAATTATCAAGGAAATCAGATGTCTCCCAGAGTTGCCACATCTAACATAAAAAATATACAACTAACCCTGAACACACTCTCACTGCACTAACTATGTACTAAGACAAAGAAAGTGAAATAAAAAACTTACTGGAAATTTACCAGTAGATCTTGCGCCGGTTCTCACCAAAGCCTGTTGAGCCAAAGCCTGACCATTCTAACACTGGCCCACTCTCACAGTAGCTGCTCCACTTACACCTCGTTTCCTTTTAGAGGTTCAAATAGTATTTAGTCCCAATGAGTCTTGACCTTTTCAAATGCCTCTTGCCTTGCATTGATGCCGATCTCTCTCACATATTCAAAGCATTACACACACCTACCACTCACTGAGTAAAAAGGGAACATGATATTCCAAGTGTAGTCTAACCAGAGCGTTGTAGATGTGGCAACATTATCACACAACTCACGTACTCAATCCCCCAACTAATGAAAGCCAACATATCACACCGTACACCTTCTTAACCATGCTAATTCAGTTTTATGTGAGTGACATGGGGAAGGTTGATCAATTGAGATGGGTGGGTATTGCTCTCGCAGGCTCACTGCCACAGCTCGGCGTCCTTCCTGGGAACAAGTACAAAAGGATGGATATCCCGGTGGCTTCCAAATTCAATTCAACTTCTCATTTCCATTTTGACATGTCTACCCATGGCCTTCTCTACTGCCATGATGAGATCAAACTCAGGTTGGAGGAGCAACACTTCACATTCTATCTGGGTAGCCTCCAACCTGATGGCATGAATATTGATTTCTTTAACTTCCAGTAATTTCTACCTCCCCTCTCTTTTTTTAAATTCGTCATTCTGTTTACCCTCTTGCCTCTTTACTTTTCATCAGCTGCCTATCACACCCTTCTGTTTCCCATCACTTTCCATGGATCACTGTATACTCTTACTTTATTCCTTCTTCTTCACCCTTTATCTCTTCTACTTATCCCCTCTAAGCTACTTACATCATCTCCCTCCCCCAGCCACCCACCTTCCATTTTAAGTGGTCTCAGCCAGATATCTTCCATCTTCTTCCATCACCTGCCTTCCTCCTTCAGCCTCTGGCTTCTGGCTTCTGCGCCTTTTCTTTCCAGTACTGATGAAGTGTCTCGGCCTGAAGGATCAATTGTTTGTCCCCCTCCAGTGATGCAGCCTGTGCGTTGAGTTCCTTCAGAATTTTGTGTATGTTACTCAAGGAGTAACTGATTTGTCTGGAAGTCTTAAAGTTAAAACAAAGTTTTTCACCATCTGGCACACATAGTTAGCAATCGTATAATCTTAAGGAAACCCAACAGCATCATTTGCAATAGTTGATGGTCCCTTTAACAGGCACAGTTGGGAGGGCCTTCAGGCTGCTGAGCACATTTTTGGATACGTGAGTTTACGTGTAGGTGATTAATTGAGTGTCAAGCAGTAAAATGGCAGGGCAGAACCAACTTAGCATTACACATTAATTGGCATGACGATCCACTTCATCAGCAATCACACAAATGGCACAAGTTGTGCATATGCTCCTGCCCTCACCAAAATAGTGTTCATCACAGCATACAACACTAATGTAGACACATGGATCAAATGTCAAATTGGAACCAATCCAGCTTCCACTATAGACAAAATAAAAGGCACCAGATAATTTCTGGAAGAAACGATTTAATTCCTTACTAAAGTGTTTCTTTATCTTCAAGAAGCTGAAGAAATTGGTATGAAAAATATGAAACACAATGGAAATTTTACACAGGTGACAAATTCCAGAACAGTGTCTCAACTATCCTTTGCTTATGAGAAACATGCAATATGGATGAAAGCTAATACTATTTTTAAATGGGACCTATCTCCATACTGTGTTGATACAATATTAGGATTGTACTGTGATAGCATTGGGTTTGCTGACTACAAAGTTCTAAACTCAAATGAAGACTTTGAGCCCTATTGGATATAGATAGCCATGAGTACCTCACATGAGTACAATCTTCAAAGACTGGTTTACTTCTCTGTTTATTCTCCATAGCTCCATTCTGAATGTTAAAAGGCCTGAACAGACTAGATACGGCAAAACTATTTCCCATGGTAGGGGAGTCTAGGACAAGAGGGCATGACTTCAGGATTGAAGGATGTCCATTTAGAACAGAAATGCAGAGTCAGAGGGTGGTAAATCTGTGGAATTTCTTGCTATGAGCGGCTGTGGAGGCCAAGTCATTGGGTGCATGTTAAGGCAGAGATAAGTAGGTTTTTGATCAGCCAGGGCATCAAAGGTTATGGGGAGAAGGCAGGGGAGTGGGGATGCCTGGAAGAATTGGATCAGCCCAAAATTGAATGGTGGAGCAGACTTGATGGGCTGAATGGTCTACTTCTGCTCCTATATCTTATGGTCTTATTCAAGTGATGAGTCCTCTCTCCCTACCAAGGAGAAGATACTTCCTGCTAATAAAGTAGTTTAAAACACAGTTTATTTATTTACAAACATTAATGTACAATTAGATTTGTTCAACGATCTTAAAATACATTTAAACATATAGGGGGGTCTCTACATTAAACATTTTCCAATTACAAAGCCATTTCTAAAACACAAACCATTTCCAAAGCACAAAGCTCTTCTCAAACAAAAAGGATAAGCGTAAAGTGTAAGTAACAAAGGTTTTCCAAAACACAGGTACAATTCTCATAAACTAAAAAGACATACCAAAGATACAGACTAACAAGTTGTCCATCATCACAGAAACCAAAGCCTGAGGAATGAATTCTACTTCATCCACGTTGTTTGATGTTTCCTAACCCCATTCCTAGTAGGCCTAACAACTCTCTACACTTATGCTTTCTCCATCTACTTGGGTGACTTCACAAGCATGTGATATTTATCATGAGTCCTGTGGCCTGTGCGTCTGTATTTGTTAGTTGCGGTCTTATCTAGATTCATTAAGCCTTAGTGCTTTCTGTTTAATCTTGTCAATTTTATTTTGACTGGCACAGGTTTTCTGCATACTGTGGTTCGAATTAGCATTGATCGTGAGGTCCATGTGTTCCAAGAGTGATTTGTCTCACTGTTTCACCCGGTCAGGCTGCTGATGCTGTGGTGGAATTCCTTTAAATAATTTTTTGTTTCTGTCTCTACATGGGAGTCTGGCACTGCTCCATACTTGGGTTCAGTTGCCCATTGGTGCACACCATGACAGTAGTACCCCTTTACATAAATGAACTTAGTGGAGTTTCGCGGGGTCCTTGTATTTCAAGAGTGATTCATCTCGCAGTGTTGCTCAGTCAAGCCACCAATGCTTTGGTGGAATTCCTATGAATAAGCTCATGTTTCTGTCTCTGCAGGGGAATCTGTCACTCCTCTGCACCTGGGTTCAGTCATCTGTCAGTGCACATCATGGCAGGCAATGACTAGTGGGGTACCGCAAGGCTTGGTGCTGGGACTACAGCTATTTACAATATACATTAATGATTTAGATGAAGGGATTAAAAGTAACATTAGCGAATTTGCAGATGACACAAAGCTGGGTGGCAGTGTGAATTGTGAGGAGGATGTTATGAGAATGTAGGGTGACATGGACAGGTTGGGTGAGTGGGCAGATGCATGGCAGATGCAGTTTAATGTGGATAAATGTGAGATTATCCACTTTGGTGGCAAGAACAGGAAGGCAGATTACTATCTGAATGGTGTCAAGTTAGGAAAAGGGGAAGTACAATGAAATCTAGGTATCCTTGGTCATCAGTCATTAAAAGTAAGCATGCAGGTACAGCAGGTAAAGCTAATGGCATGTTGGCCTTCATATCAAGGGGAGTTGAGTATAGGAGCAAAGAGGTCCTTCTGCAGTTGTACAGGGCCCTGGTGAGACACCGCTACATTGGTGAAACAGTTGTAAGTTAGGAGAATGCTTCATTAAGTACCTGGAGTACTGTGTGCAGTTTTGGTCTCCAAATTTGAGGAAGGACATTCTTGCTATTGAGGGAGTGCCGTGTAGGTTCACGAGGTTAATTCCTGGGATGGCAGGACTGTCATATGTTAAAAGATTGGAGCGACTGGGCTAGTATACACTGGAATTTAGAAGGATAGGAGGGGATCTGATTGAAACATATGAGATTATTAAGGGATTGGACACGCTAGAGGCAGGAAACATGTTCCTGATATTGGGTGAGTCCAGAACCAGAGGCAACAGTTTAAGCATAAGGGGTAGGCCATTTAAAACAGAGTTGAGGAAAAACTTTTCGAACCAGAGAGTTGTCAATCTGTGGAATGCTCTGCCTCAGAAGGCAGTGGAGGCCAGTTCTCTAGATGCTTTCAACAAAGAGTTAGATAGAGCTCTTAAAGATAGCGGAGTCAAGGGATATAGGGAGAAGGCACGAATGGGGTACTGATTGTGGATGATCAGCCATGATCACAGTGAATGGCGATACTGGCTCAAAGGGCCAAATGACCTATTCCTGCACCTATCGTCTATTGTATTTCCTCAGATGCCCTTTTAGAACAAATGTTCTAAAAGCATTTTTGGGGACATGGATCTTAGCTAGCTTCTGTTAATGCTGTAAATCTCACTTCTGAGTACATAAAAATCTCATCTATAAATACATCAGTTATTAAGATTATCAATCTGTTCTGCAAGCTTCCTTGAGCTAAGCACCTTAAGAGTCAGCTTGTCTGTTTGAAACAGTCCAAATTAAACAACCCATTGTCTAATATTCCACTCTTGACCAATAATAAAGCAGGTGCAACAGCTCTTTACAGACAGTGTCTTCAAAGTACAGAGCCTATTTGCAACGCTGTTCTATAAAGAATGCTTTTTTTAAACTTCAAGATGCTTCCGATTTTTATTTTAAGAACTGAAGACCGACGTCCATTTATGACCAGAAGTTAAACCAAGCAATATAGTTGAAAGTTTACTTACAACTGTTTGTGACCTTTCAATTAGCGGGTGCTATTTAGAAAGCAAGCTTAGCAAGTGTGAGACAGAAGTGATTATCTGTCATGGAATGATTCATCTTGTGATGCGCTCAAACACATCATCAATGATGTAACCCGAGTTCACCTGCTGTTTCAAGTCTTTCAACATCAGACACCCTCAGCCTAGCAACCCAGCTGGGGTTGATCTGAGTAACATTCTGCCACGGATCACTCCTCCTGATCTACACAGCACTGACATTGATCCTAACTGCAGGATATCAGTAGGCAGGAATCACAATGAAAAGTTTACTTCAACGTGGCTGTTACGTTGAATCAAGTACAGAAAAACCTTGGCATTATATAACGTATATTGAATCCTACTGTAATTGAACCTGCACATGTACCAATCAACCAGAAGCTGTATTGAAAATAGATCTCTACACTCATTGGATTGACAGAATTAACTAAATGTCCTCAATTACTCATGAGACTCTGATATGGTGCTCAGCCTAGATCGCTTTGTCCCTTATGGAGAAGGTACTCCTATGCTGTTGTACAAACCCATTGATGATATTTCCAGATCGCAGCAGTTTGTGACTGCATGAGTTGCAGTTCCGTGCACCTGCCACCCTATAAATTGTTGATTACATGGGTTTGGGAAGTGTGTGTAAGAAGCCTTTCTGAGTTGCTGTAGAGCTTCTTGTGAAAAGCACAGATAATATGAAAATAGAACATTACAGCACAGTACAGGCCCTTAAGCCTACAATGCTACAATGTTGTGGTAATCTTTTAACTTACTCCAACATCAATCAAACCCTTCCCTCCTAGAAAGCCCTCCATTTTTCCATCATCCATGTGTCTATCCAAGAGTTTCTTGAATGTATCTGTCTCTACCAACACCCACTAGCAAGAGGTTCCAAGCCCTTGCTACACTCTGTGTAAAAACTTCACCTCTGACTTTTTTCTATAGATGCTGCCTGGCCTTCTGAGTTCCTCCAGCATTTTGTGCGTGTTGCTCGGATTTCCAGCATCTGCAGATATTCTTTTGTTTGTGCTCTGACATTCTCCTGTACTTTGTTCCAATCACCTTAAGGTTATATCTCCTCATATTAGCCATTTCTGCCCCGGGAAAATGTCTCTGGCTGTCCACTTCATCTATACTCGTGGATCTGCAGTGATCGGGGGATGGAGTTGCCTTGTGGCTGTAAAGGCTTTGGGGAATGGAAGGGTTAAACCTCTCAGCCAGAAAATCCAGTTTCAAGTGAGATTTCATTTCACTGTTTGTGTGGTCGATCGCCTGAAGGTTATGGAAAATGCTGACTTCCAGCCTTTGGATAATGATGGATTTAACGATAGAAATTGTGTTTAATAATAGCCACTTTGATTGGAAATACTGTGTATGCTAATGACAGGGCTACTGCAGTGACTTGTGAATTTGTTTATTTTCAAAGATGGTGGTAGATCTGTGGTGAACTACATATACCTGTCTGGACACGCCCCCCGCTGACTGCTCCTGCGGCTCCTCCCACTGACTGTGGCTCCTCCCACAGACCCCGGTATAAAGGCGATTGAGGCCTGAGCCCGGCCCTCAGTCTCCAGGATGTAGCATGGTGGTCAATTACTGCTTGTTCTTTCTTTCAGTCAATAAAAGCCGATATCTCGCCTCACATCTCCGAGAGTTATTGATGGTGCATCAAGATCCAAGCCAGAATGTTCATGCAGCACTCTCTTTTATTTCTAACCTGAGATGTTCCTGTTTCCTGAGAAAACTTTGGACAAACTTCCACCATGAAATCTGAGTCTGATAAGACAACTTCCATTGATCTATCTGGAAATTCGTGAATCTGAAAAATGTTCAGCTGAGGAGTCCTTCATGAGAGGAAAAGTCAGCATGGCTCACAATTATTTGATAATTTAAGCTATTGTAAGGAAGCCCTTTTATTATCTTCACTAAAAAGTGTGCGGATGCTGGAAATCCAAAGCACCGCACACAAAATGCCAGAGGAACTCAGCAGGTCAGGCAGCATCCATGGAAATGAATAAACTGTCAACATTCTGGGGCCAGAAAAGGAAGGAGAAAGATGCTACAATAAAAGGGTGGGGAGGGGGAAGGGAAGAAGGATAGCTAGAAGATGAGAGGTGAAGCCAGGTGTGTAGGAAAGGTAAACTGCTGGAGTAGAGGAAATCTGATGGAAGAGGAGAGTGGACATAGGAGAAAGGGAGGGAAAAGGGGCACCAGGGGAGCTCATAGGCAGGTGGAGAAGAGGCAAGAGACCAGAGTGGGAAATAGCAGAAGAGGGAAGGGATAGGGATTTTTTAACTGGAAGGAGAAATCAATATTCATGCCATCAGGCTGGAGGCTACCGAGACAGAATTCAAAGTGCTACTCGTCCATCCTGAGGGTGGCCTAATCGTGGCACAAGCGGAAGCCATGGGCCGACATGTCAGAATGGGAAGGGGAATGGTAATTAAAATGTTAGGCCACTGGGAAGTTTCACTTTTGGTGGATGAAGCAGAGATGCTTAATGAAGCATTCTCCTAACTTACAACTGTTTCACCAATGTAGAGAAGGCTGCATCAAGAGCACTGGATACAATAGACAACCCCGGCAGATTTTCAGGTTTTGCCTCACCTGGAAGGGCCATTGGGGTCCTGGATATGAAAGGTCAGTGTAGCTCTTTGACCGCTAGCAGGGATAAGTTCCACGAGGGAGGTTAGTGGGAAATACGAATGGACAAAGGAATCAAGAAGAAAGTGCTGGTGGGAGGGTGTGGGTGGGGAGGTAAAGACATGTTTGGTGGCAGGCTTCCTTCTTTGGTGATGGCAGCAGTTCTGGAGAATGATGTATTGGATGAGGAGTCAGGTTTCTTACCGATTCTGCCTTATATCTCTTTTGAGTTATGTCTCACTTTATTTTAGCAGCTCTAGAAGAGTTGATTGAAGTCTCTAAGGTGAAATATACAACCCTGAGGAAGGGTAGTACTTTGGTAAGGTAAAAGTGGGGATCAGAGACAGTCTGTGATCATCCACTTTGTTAACTCTCTCATTTTTTTAAAGATATAACTATTTGATAAAACCTGAGAATTTTAGATATGATTAGTTCTATTTCAATACAGATGAAGTCTAACACATACGTCTTACTAAGTGATACTGCAGAAGTACATCGCACTTCAGTATTAATTTGAAAAAGTGATGATGATGATGGCATCCGTCTGTCCCAAAGGGCAATGGAGTCATTTGGCACTGGAGTGACCTCTCCAGGACACAAGCCTGGGCAGAAGTTATGGAGTTGCTGGGGTGCCCATTCATCAGGATCCCCCTCGCAGCCATATATATAGTATATAGTATAGTCCAAAGGAAAGCAAAGCAGTGCATTTCACACCAGCTTGGATGCAGGAGCTGCCTGAATGATGGTCGGTTGCCTCCACCCGCCTTAGGGGCTCCACTCCGGATTTTCTGTCCAGGTTTACTCCCACAGCCTTCGTCTCTTTTGAGGCTGCCCACGCGGCAGTGGGCCTATTTACCCCAAGCTGTGGATCTGCTTCATGGGCTCCAGGGCGTATCCACGTAATGGTGTGCCTGCCTGCCTAGTGTGCAGGGGTCAGGCCTTCTCCCTGGCCTCTGTAGTTCAGCCTGAGTCTAAAAGGAATTCTGTTTCTGTGGGCTCCCAATGAGGGGGCACCAGGTGAGGCTTACGTATTCAGCTCTCCTTTCTGCAAGACTGCTAGCCAGTGGAGGAAGCTGAAAGCGAGAGCGACAAGCACAACTCACTGCACTGCCACACTAGACATGTCACAACAACGATTTGACACTATTTGGAAAATTACAGCCTCACTACTGCAGAGTCTCAGTCTTCCAATGAGTTGATGGAAGAAAAGGCACCAAGCTCTGTTGCCGAATTGAAATGTCCTCAGCTCTGTGAATGCACACATGCACAGTGGCTCAAAGTTTCACACTTTGCATATTTATGATTCCTTCAGCAATTTAAAGAACATCAAGGCACTATTCAACAATGAAAAAAAGCAATTGTTTTGCTACAGATGCATATCTTAACAAGCACTGAATATCGATGACAATCGTAATGAGCAGAGTATAGTCATCTAGTCTAACATGAAACATAATCACATGCAGGACTTTCTTTAAGATGAATGCTGAAGTCCACCTGAAAAATGTATAAACTGATATAGTTAAAGGTCATCTACTGCTGATGCTTTTAAACCAGTCATGACTAATTGATGAGAGATTGGACACCTTGATCAATGGCTGCATTTCTGTTACGCAGCTGCTTCTAGAAGAAGGCTGAGCATTGTGTAACACTGGTGCCTGCACGTGGAGTGGAAACGTTTCTATTTATATCATGCAGTGCAATAAAAAGCCAATTAACAAATAACTGGTGAATGACGGAAAATGCTGGAAGCAATCAGCTGGACATCCAGCATCTGTGGAGAAAAGAAATCTGAAACGTTGGCTCTTGTTTCACTTCCCACCTGTCAAGTATTTCTAGAATTTGCAGTTTCAAGTTTGGATTTCCAACATCTTCATTTTGTTTTACTGTTACTGGTGAACTGCTCTCCAATAAGTAAAATACAGGCAGAATGTAGAACAGTACAGCAACTGGCCCTACGGCCTACATTGCTGTGCTGAACTAATTAAACACCGAACTGAACTAGTCCCTTTCTGCCTATGCCAGGTCCACATCCCTCCATTCTCTGCATAGCAACACACCTATCTAAGAGACTCTTAAGTACTTCTACTGCATTTGCTTCCAGCACCCCAAGCAATATATTCCAGGCATCCACCACTTTCTGTGTGAAAAACCTGCTCCATGCATCCCCTTTGAATTTACCCCTCTTTCAATAGACAATAGACAATAGGTGCAGAAGTAGACCATTCGGCCCTTCGAGCCTGCACTGCCATTTTGAGATCATGGCTAATCAACTACTATCAATACCCGGTTCCTGCCTTGTCCCCATATCCCTTGATTCCCCTATCCATAAGATACCTATCTAGCTCCTTCTTGAAAGCTTCCAGAGAATTGGCCTCCACTACCTTCCGATGCAGTGCTTTCCTTAGATGCATGCCTTCTAGCATGAGACGTTTAAGTTCTGTGGAAAAAAAAGATAACTGGCTGTCTATTCTATCTATGCCTCTCATTATCAGCTTCCCTCCCTCAGCTTCTCCTGCTCCACTGAAAACAGCCCTTAGTTTATACAATGGCAGTCTCTGAGGTTCAATACTAGGACTGCTGTTGCTTTAAAATTATAATAATGTATTGACTTGAAAGTGTGATAGAGACACATTAAGAGGGCATGAGCAGGCTGGTGTAGGGTAATACACTTGATGGGAACAATGAGAAGGGTCAAGGTAATTTAAATGTTACAATTTTAAAGTGTGTGCATGGACAGGAGGTTTCGGGGAATATTAACAAAGCAGTTAAAGCAGGAAGGAGAATCCTTCCTTTATAAATAGAGGCATAGAAATCAGAAAGTTATTTTAATCCTGAATAAAACTTCAGCACAGCCCAGCTTGTATCCAGTTCCGTTCTCACTTTCAGAAGTCTGAGAAGGCTTTGGAGGGAACATAGAAAGGATTAACAGGATTTATCCCAGAATGAGGTATTGCCTTTACAAGGATAGAGTGGAGAACCCGGTGTTGCTGTCCTTCGAGCTGAAAAAGTGGTAGATTTAGCAGAGATATTTTAAACTATGAGGACTTCAGATAGAGTAAGCAAAGAGGAATTGCCCCCAAAGATAGAAGATTCAATGACCAGAGGGCATTGATTAAAGAAGTCAGCTCCAACAATGAAAAAGCATTTTTTCATCTTGGAACTAATAGCATATTGGGTAGGAAATACTGCTAGTGGATAACTGGATAAATTAACAGAGGAAGAAAGTAAGCCAGATTGTGGAGAGAGAGTGTAGCTGAGTGTTAGCCATATCTGTCAAGTCCAGTCCTCATTTTGTATCATCGAGCCCCACTCCAGAGATTTTAGCCCAAAGATCTAGGTTGAAACTTCAGTGATTAAGCTCTCTGCTGCTGGAGGAAATCTCTTTCAGGTGCAGTGTGTTAAGTTGAGACCCAGTTTATTTGTTCCACTGGATTTACTTTTACTTTTTCAAGGCATATGGGCATCGTTAACAATTACTGCTCATTCATAGTTTCTCTTAATTGCCAAAAAGACAACCTAACCCGACTTTCATCAGATCAATCAGGGATGGGTAACAAACATTGGCCTTGCCATTAGCACCTGCATCCTATAAATCAATCAAAGAAAAATAAGTGCCTCTGTCAGAAACAACGAAGAATTATTAATTGTGAACTTCTTACATGAGCACAGGATAATGCGCAAAGGAATTTAAGTACATTCGGACATTCTTAGGTTGGCAATATAGTCAGTAAATTATTTTATAAATATGCTATTACAGTGGAGGGGGTAAAATGGATTCAGATACACTTTTCCTTAAATGCTTTGACAAAGTTGTTACTTAGCCTGAAGAATTTCAAATTTAGAACTACACTTTATGAACAATAGCTTCTTTATAGGTTAGTAGGGTACTTAGCCTTCAGACCAGAATTCATTTAAGGAGAGAGCTTAAGATGGCACTGGTTAAGCACAGTGACAACTTGCTGGCAGCAAACACAACCATTGTTACTACTCACACATTTTTCCGAAAACAATCTCTGCAATCGGTAGCCTGTAACTTCCCTTTCAGGGGGTGAGCGTTTTTGAACTGTCTGCATGACCTGGCACTTTATGTTGTGTGAACTGAAGTCTCAAAGTTTCAGGACAGTTTTGCCGTGGTGTGTGCAGGCTAAATGAAAGCAGCGGGAGCCAGGCCCGAGAGTAGGGAACAAGTTTGCTTGTCCGAGCGAACTTGGAGGTGATTTGAAGCAGCAGAGCCGAGACGAGGCAGAATCAAGGCCTGAGAGCAAGGAACAAGCTGAGGTTTGACCAATTTAAGCACTGAGGTGAATTTGAAAGATCAAGTTCGGGCTGAAACGAGGCAATGGGTCCCGGGCCCAACAGTTCATTAAATAAGCAGGACCCAGGACCAAGAGTGAGGAACAACCTGCTCTTTGGTAGATTAAGCGGTGGGTCAAATTGAAAAAGTCAGGGTGTCTGGGTCAGAGGTGAGGGATGGGTCGGTGTTCGGCTCACTGCTTTGTGAGGATTACTCTTACCTGCACTGAACTGGGGCTCTGACCAGCAACTAATGGCTCCTGGACCGGCTGTGACTGACTTTGTGGCTGTGAACTCTTGTTTTGTGAACTTTATTTCTGAATATTATTTGTTTATTTTTATTGTCTGCATGCTTGTTTTTTTTCTGCACAGTAGGTGCTTGATGATCTTTTTAATAGGTCCTATTAGTTTTGTGCCTGTGAGGAGATGAATCTCAAGGTTATATGTAGTATACGTACTTTGATAATAAATGTACTTTGAGTTGTGATGATGTGGTGCTACCTCTTTCTTTTGTGGGAGTTGTGGTGGAAATGTAATTGGGGAGGTCAGAATCAGGTCTATTATCACTGACTTATACGGATGTCATGAATTTGTTGTTTTGCAGGAGCAATACAATGCATAGTCACGGAATCAAATTTCAAAGCAACTATAGTTCAAAGATGGAATAATAAAGTAATGATCATGAGTTCATGCACTTTTAGTAATCTGATAGAGGGAGCAAAGAAACTGTTCCAAAATCATTCAGTGTAGTCTTCAGTCTCCTATCTGTTCTTCCCAAAGTTAGCAACAGGAAAAGGGTTTGTTGTTGATGGTGGGGAGGGTTAGGTAAACTGGTAAATTGATTTATTATTGTCTCATGTACCGAGGTACTGTGAAAAATTTGTCTTGTGTACCGTCCATGCAGATCAATTCATTACAACGATGCAGTAAGGTAGTTCAAGGTTAAACAGTAACAGAATGCAAAATTAAGTGTTCTGGTACAGGGAATGTGCAGTGCTGGTATACAGTAAGATACAAATTCACCATGAGTTAGATTGTCAAGTAAAGTAAGTCTTATTATACTAGGGAACTGTTCAACATTCTTTATAACAATCGGATAGAATCTGCCCTTGGGTCTGGTGGTATACAGTTTCAGACTTGTGTAGCTTCTGCCCGATGGAGGGTAGGAGAAGAGAAAATATTGGGGTGGTGGGATCATTGATTATGTTGTCTGCTTTACTAAGGCAGCAAGAAGACAGAATCCATGGAGAGAGGATGTGATGAGTTGAGCTGTGTTCACAGCTTTCTGGAGTTTCCTGAAGCCATGGACAGAGAAGTTGTCATATAAAGCCAAGATCCCTCTGGACAGGATGCTTTTTAAGGTGTATTGATAGAAATTGGTGATGGTCAAGAGGGGCATGCCAAAATTCTTAGCTTCCTGAGGAAACAGAGGCCTACTTAGCCCTGGCATTCATATGATTGGACCAGGAAGGCTATTGTTTCTCATGATATGTAGCTCTCAACGCTCTTGACCTCAGCACCAATGATGTAAGCTGGAACATGTGCACTGTCGCACTTCCTGAAATTAATGACCAGCTCTTATGTCTTGCTGACATTGAGGGAAAGGTTGTTGGCATGACACCACGTCACCAGGATTTCTGTCTTTCCTGTACTCTGCCTCATCATTATTTGAGATATGGCTCACTATGGTGCTATCATCTGAAAATTTGTAGATGGAATTAGAGCAGAATATGGCTACACAATCATGAGCAGAATATAGTTGGGGCTGAAGACACAACCTTGTGGAAATTCGGTGTTTAGAATGATTGTAACAGAGATGCTGCTTCCTGTCCGACTGATTGCGGCCTGTTGGTCAGGAAGTCAAGGATCCAGTTGCAAAGCAAGATGTAGAGTCCCAATTTTAGGTGTCACTGTGTTCAGATATGGCCCAAGTGCAGAGCAAGAGACACTTTTCAGAGACTTTAATGCAAACAGAGTTAGAGGGAAAAGAAAACAATAAACGCGAGGCCAAACAGGGCCATTAACTAAAACTCTCAAATGTAAAATGAAGCCAACACTGTAGCTGAAGGAAAAACTATTTTAAAACAATGCTGCTAGTCTTCAGAGTTTGTTGACTCGACAGTCCAATATCTCAAGCAAGGCTGAATGTAAGCAGACAGTGAAAAATTGTTGTGCTTAACAAGTGCTAAGATGAAAAGAAAGGAATTAAATACCATCACAATGAAATAATAATTAGCTGACACATGCATTTCACAAGCACAATTGCTCTATCTGCTGCACTGCCAAATCCATGGTTGTGACGTTAGGAGCTTCGAAATGAGTTTGCTTGGAATTATAGTACTAATAACAGAGATGTAGTCAATAAACAATGGTCCAGTATAGGTATGTTTAGCATCCATATGCTCTGGGGCCAAGTAAATGGCATTCGATAGTAGCTTCCTGAAACGTTTCATGATGGGGGATGTCAGATTCACCAGGAGGCATTTCTGAGGAACTTGTGTTTCTCAGGAACTGAGATCATAGTGGCTTTCCTAAAGCAGGTTAGAACTTCTGACTGAAGTTTAGACTGAAGCAGTGTTTAAGGACACAGCCAGGGACTCCATCTGCACCAATTGCTTTACATGAGTTACTCCCTGGAAGAGTGACCTTATGTCTGCAGAAGTGCAGGTGCATTGGGGGCTGTTAGAGTGGGAGGTGACATTCCAATTCCTTTCTGTTAAAGGTGTGCATAGATTGTGTTAAATTCATCAGGAAGTGATCATGGTTGTGCCTTTGATGGAGCTGGCTGACTGAGTCTACCATCCTCTTCAGCAGGGGGTCCCAACCTTTTTTATGCCATGGACCCCTACTGTTACCTAAGGAGTCAGTGGAATCCAAATTTGGAACCCTTGCTCCGCAGCCTCTTACAATCTGTGTTCTGGTATCTCCACACCAGGCTGTGATGCAACCACTCAGAATGCTCTCCATCATACATCGATAGAAATTTTCATGAACCTATGGGGACGTAATAAATCTAGTCAAATTTCATAGCAAAATAGAGTTGTTGCTATGCCTTCTCCAGTAAAAACTCATTTCCTATGTTTTTTCTACCCTTTGCTTTAAAAATAAGCACATTCTAATCACAAACAGAACAAAATTGATGCATCAATAGCTAAGCATTGCAAAATCTTTGTAGGGCTCCATAATTTATTTCCTTCCTCCTACTCTCTTCACTCCACACTTATCACAGACTTTGATTTTTATCTGCTTCTCAAAACACCCATCTTGCTTTAATGAGCTTTGAGGTACAAAGAATCTTACAAATCAGTGGCAACAAGTGGTGAAATAAATAAAAATACTTTTGCTATCCACAGTTCTTGTTTGCATCAGCATACTTTTGAAATAAGTGTTTATGCTTCATGAGCACCTGGATAGCATGAGGGAAATAATGCAAATTCTCTTTGTCCCTCGAGCATGAAAGTGGAGACAGCACATTAAGGATGGTATTGAGAATCTTGAGGCCATGAATCCATGAATACACAAAAGCTCTGCGTAAGCAATTGAAGGAGCATACCCCTCAGAAACATCTACTTGCCAATACCATTAGTCACCTCCTTCTCCCTATGTGGAAGAGTACAAAATTCCGTCACCGGCCTTATCAGCCAGTTCAGAACCTACAAAACTTCTTTAGGAGTAAGGCATCCTTAACCCTGAGGGACTGCTTAAAAAGAAGTAGAATGGAAGTTTATTTTGGATATTTACCCAAAATCGTAGATTTTAACAAGGAACACAAAAAGGTGTGGATTCAGTGCTCCCATGAATCTTCTGCAAAACACACCATGCCTTCGCCATCATTTGATGCTCCAGCCTCAAAATAGAATGATGTCCCCACAGAACAGAGATGAGGAATTTTGTAAGCCGGTGGGTTTTGATTCTGTGGAATTCATTGCCACAGATGGCTCTGGAGGCCTTGTCATTGGGTATATTTAAAGCAGAAGATGATATGTTCTTGATTAGCAAGGGCGGTAAGGAGACAGGAGAATGACATTGGGAGGGAAAATAAATTAGCCATGATTAAATAATGCACCAGGCCATGCAAGCCAGCCTGCTTGTAAATTCATGCCACCAGTAGCCTAAATCTTTTCACCTGATGCTGAGCAGTGGCACAGTAATTACTGCTACTTCTTCACAACTCCAACAACTTGGCTTTGACCTTGACCTCTGCCAATGACTGAATGGGGTTTGCATGTCCTCACTGAGACCAGAAAGCTTTCAGCCAGGTGCTTTGGTTTCATTTGACAGCCCAAAGACATGGTTAAGCGTCCATGGTAAATTATGTCCTACTGAATGCTAGTTGCAGAATGAATCAAAAGGGAGTTAATTGGCATGTATAAGAGAAAATAAAGTGGGCTATCTAGAAGAGGCATAGGCCTGATATTGCCATTTCCATTTTTTTTTCATTTTCATCTATCTGGACATAATTCCTTTTACCGGATTCCACATAGCACTTGCCAACTCTTGCTCTATCCCTTCACTTCACCTGGCTGTGTCGCCTCTATCTTTCAGTCTCAACAAGTAGGCTTCACCCAAAATGTCAACTGCCCATTGCCCTCCGGAGATGCTGCTTGACTATTTGAGCTCCTCCAGCATCTTGTGCAGTGGTCCAGCTTCCAGTATCTACAGCTTATTGTGTCTTCAGATGGGATTTCTCTTTTGGGATGTTAGCATGGACCACATGGAAACAGTGGCCATTTTCTATGTTCTATTACCAGAACAAACACTGGTGATGTTTTAGATTGTCAGTGGTACATGTTTCATCCAGTATGTGTTGGATGGAAAGGAGCAAATCCTTTGAGTCTATAACACCACAAAAGGTAGAATTTGACATTTTGCGTTATGTCTCTACAAATATTTTAAAACAGCAGTTCCTCAAATTTTTTCAATGCCACTAGAGATCTAATAGCCTTCTCTCGAACCAACAAACTGGATGAGGAATGTCTTAACTTATATTTATATAAATATCTACACAAAAGAAAACCTTGTTGCCACATTTAACTGATACTGGAGTCAACAACGACCATTGAAGATGTGAGGTCCATTTTTCTCCATTAGATGGTGATTGTGCTACTGAGGTTCTAAAATTTGTGTTATTAACTAAGCAAAGTAATATTTTCTGTGCCAGACAGTATAGGAATCCTTCTGATAGAAATTGGATACAAAAGCTGTAAAGAAGAAATTGACATATTATTATTTGTATGTGGGAATTCAATACTCTCTTTGGCTGATTATTTCTGGGGATTGTCCAACCACATCTAAACAAAGAGCTACAGGTGCCCTGGTTCAGAATCCTATGCATATTCCAAGCAACACAAATGCCAACATATTGATATTTTTGACTCTTAATGTCAAACCCACTGCAGTTCCACTATTTTGCATCTGTCAGGAAGCAAAAGATCTGAAGCCACACCTTATGGATGGGAATATGTGTCATCTGAGAGAACATTTCCAGCACATATATAGGAATATACTGGTGTCTCCAGTGTTAATCGCAGTCTCAAAGTGTGCAATTCTGCAAGTTTAAATGGAATAATAAAAGTTCCCTTGATTGGCTAGTAATGGCTCATGTAGTCTTGAGTCCTATGGATCAGAAATCCATAGTTCAGATACTTCAAATGAAAGAACTAAATACAAATGGGACAGTAACGATAAACTACAATCATTACTCTTTTCAGCACTACCTTCAGTGGTTGCCCATAGAGAGGATATTCTCAAAGGATTTTTCATGGTGCACTGGAGGATTTATTCGATGGCTACAGATGGCTGTGATGATGTGCTTATCAACAGATTAATTCCCTTTCTCATATCTCATTTTCCTGCTTTTTCAATTTCTGTTGCTATACAGATGGGGTACCTTCTCTTTGTTACGTTCTCTTCATCCATCACTGCTACCCAACCCTTCTTCACTAACATAATCAGAATCTGAGAAGTAGGAACAAAATGCCAGAGAAGTCAGACAGTCCCATTTGTTTTCATGATCACAGTTCACATATTGATGTCACTTGGATATTTAGGACAGCACTGAGGCAGAATTGGCATTCAGAGAGGCACCAGGGCAGAGCTTTAACAGAGTCAGGGTCGGATGAACAAGTGGACAGCAAGGTTTTAGCTTTTAAAGGACTTAGTGAACTCTTCAGTGGGATAAACCACACTCACTATATTGCTTCATTGGCAGGTCTGTCAGAGAGGCCAAGACAAGCACAGTGCCAACTTAGTGTGGGATTTTACACAGAGTCTGGGGTGACCTTTTCAACAATGTGTGACCACTTCTACTCACTTGTAGAATTTGAACAGGATGCAGGGTCAGACGGCAACCATTTCATCCAGCGTTGCAGCATGTGGTGAAGAAAGCCTTTGGCATGCGTGCCTTCTTTGGTTGAGGCGCTGATTATAAGAGTCAGGAAGTCATGTTGCAGCTAATTAAAGATTTCCTTAGACCATGACTTAGAGTATTGGTTGCCCAGTTACAGGAAGGATGTGAAGGCTTTGGAAAGGATCCTGGAGAGGTTTATCAGGATGTTGACACAGAGACACAAGAGACTGTTGATGCTGCAATCTGGAGCAATTTTCTGGAAGAACTCCGTAGATTGAGAAGCATCTGTGAGATGAAAGGAATTGTCGATGTCCCAGACTGAAATCCTGCATACAGGGTTTTGACCCAAAATTTCAACAATTCCTTTCCTCCCACAACTCCCACTGAGTTATTCCAGAAGACTGTTTGATTTTCTAGATTCCCACATCTGCAGTCCCTTATGTCTCTCCTGTGAACTGGATCACAGGAACGCCATATCCTGTAAACTGTTCCTTAAGGTTGATGTCAATAACTATTGATGAGTGGGTGTGTTCCAAAAAGCCTGCCTCTCCAAAATCCAATTTAAAGATTCACAATTGTAAGCTGCATTTTTCCCTCCCAACAGATTGTTTTCTTACCACAACGTTGCCTTGATTGGGGGTATTAGCTATGAAGGGAGGCTGGATTGTTTGTTTTGGAGTGCTGTAGACTGAAGGAAAAACTGATATACATTTGTAAGATTATGAGAGGCATTGATAAGGTAGACTTCTTTCTTTCCCATGACAAAAATGACAAGTACTTGCAGAGGTGGGTGCATTTAAGGTGAGGGGGGAGAGTTTAAAGGGGATGTAGAAGTCAAGAAAATCAATCGCTAAAAACAAAAAATCTGGTTGTGGATTACAGGAGGAATGGAGACAGGCTAACCCCTATAGACATCAATGGATCTGGGGTTGAGAGGGTAAACAGCTTTAAGTTCCTCGGCATAAACATCACCAAGGATCTCACATGGTCTGTAAGTGCCGGCTGTGTGGTGAGAAAGGCACAACAGCGCCTCTTTCACTTCTGATGGTTGAAGAAGTTTGGTGTGGACCCCCAAATCCTAAGAATTTTCTATAGGGGCACAACTGAGAGCATCCTGACTGGCTGCATCACTGCCTGGTATGGGAGCTGTACTTCCCTCAATCGCAGAACTCTGCAGAGAGTGGTGCGGACAGCCCAGCACATCTAAAAATATGAACTTCGGGATGTTATTCGGGACGTTTACAGAGACAGGAGTGTAAAAAGGGCTTGAAGAATCATTGGGGACCCGAGTCACCCCAACCACAAACTGTTCCAGCTGCGACCATCCAGGAAACGGTACCACAACATAAAAGCCAGGACCAACACGCTCTTGGACACAGTTTCTTCCACCAGGCCATCAGACTGTTTAATTCATGCTGATACAACTGTATTTCTTTGTCATGTTGACTATTCTGTTGTACATACTATTTATTATAAATTACTATAAATTGCACATTGCACATTTAGACGGAGATGTAACGTAAAGATTTTCCCTCCTCATGTACATGATGGATGTGAGTAATAAAGTCAATTCAATCCAGTTCAGTTCAATCTTTTTTACATTAGTGTGTTAGATGCCTGGAGCAGACTGCCAGGGGCAGTAGAGGAAGCAGATACAATAGTCCAATAGTGGCAGTTAGGCAGACAGGGAATGGAGGAATATGGATCCTGTAGAAGCAGAATAGAGTAAATTTGCTATCACATTCGGTGCAGATATTGTGTGCTGAAGAGACTGTTTCTGGTCTGTACTGCTCTATGTTCCATGTTAAAAGCCACAGTGCAATCTCGGATTGCTGCAGGAAAGCGATGGTCCCTGCCTTCATGGCTCTGGATGCAAATATTCAAAGGGACACAGACAACAACTAACATATTTTTTTTAGGATTAGCTTCATTAGTCGCATGTACATAGAAAAATACAGTGAAATGTGTTGTTTGTATCTGACGATACATTGGACGCAGCTCCCAGTGTCACCATGCTTCCAGCACCATCATAGCATGCCCACAACTTACTCACCTTGACTTCTTTGGAATGTAGGAGGAAACTGGAGCACCCAGAGGAAACCCACACAGTCATTGAGAAAGCATACAGACTCCTTATAGACAGCAGCAGGAATTGAATCCCAATCACTGGTACTTCAAAGTGTTATCCTAATTGCTACACTACTGTGCCACCCATCTACGCTACTGCGCTACCCAACGGTAATACCTGTTCCCCAACAGACGTACCATTGTGCTCCCAAGGAGGTTTCCACAATAGGTTAGTCTAAAGATGTTGGGGCAGCTCTTCTTGGGGGGAGATTTGATTGAAGCATGCAACTTCTTTGTCAGTTTGGATAAGGTGAAAAGTAAGACTTTTTTCTCACAAGCAGTTGTTGAAAGTTCATAGAAATTAAATTTTATGCAAAAGGTACGAGCTATGTATGAGGAAATAAGCTTCTGAAAAGAGATGCTGTGATTTGGAATTCCCTGCCCGTAGGAATGACAGAAGTAGAATTAATCAGTGTTCTCAATAGGAAATTGAATAAATAATTGGGAGTGAATGATTCATGGAACATTAGAGAAAGATCATGTGAATGAGATTGACAGGATTGCTTTGCTTTGAGGCACCATTAGCAGTGGGTCAAAAGACTTTCTTTTATCCTAAATCTGCAGATGCTGGAAATCTGAAATTTAGAAAAAACAAGTGTGTGATTGCACGCACAGCTGATAGAAATAAACTAACAGCTAATCTAAAAATAATTCAAGTAAACTTTAAAATTGCTGCAGGCTTCAGTATCTTAGGCAAGTTGGTTTTCAGACCAAGAGCTTGTTTAAAATGAAAAGTGGGACTCCAAAATGCTGGCTTGGTGTGAAGTGTTAACACCATGATCTGCTTGCTCTGTTACCTCTCCACAAAGGTGTAATCCAGCACATTTACTGATCAAAATGCTCATGTTTTATCGATCATAGCGGCGTGGTAAAAAGCCAACAGCAACCAGTAGAAAGCTCAGTATCACCACCACAGCTCTAAAAATGTTTCCAGTGAAGAGGAAAATGAGTATTGTCTCTACTGTGAAGAGAACAAGGAAAAGGAAGTTGGATGAGGAAGTGGAAAGTTAAGTTCATAGATAACACAAATGTTAGAGGTGCTGTTGATAGTGTAGAAAGATTTCTTAAGGCTACAATGGGATATATGCATAGAGGCCACTTTATTAGGTACACCTACTCATTAATGCAAACATCTAATCAGCCAAACAAGTGGCAGAAACTCAAAACATAAAAGCATATAGACATGGTCAAGGGGTTCAGTTGTTGTCCAGGCCAGACATCAGAATGGAGAAGAAATGTGATTAAGTGACTTTGACCATGGAATGATTGTTGGTGCCAGATGAGGTAATTTGAGTGTCTCAGAAACGGCTGATCTCCAGAAACGTCCACGCACAACAGTCTCTAAAGTTTATACACAGTGGTATGAAAAAGAAATAAAAACATCCAATGAGTGGCATTTCTGTGGGTGAAAGAGCTTTGTTAATGACAGAGGTCAAAGGAGACTGGCCAGACTGGTTTAAGCTAACTATCACTGGTTTAAGGTGATGATAACTCAAATAGCCACACTTTACAACAATGCTATGCAGAAGAGCATCTCTGAACACACACACACACATCGAATCTTGAAGTGACTGGGCTACAGCAGCAGAAGGCCATGTACATACACTCAGTCACTTTATGAGGGGCAGGAGGTACTTAATAAAGTGGCCACTGAGTGTAATGAGGATGTAGACCTGGGCTGAGAAGTGGCACATGGGTTTCAATCTGGAAATTGGGAAGTGATGCACTTG
Organism: Hypanus sabinus; assembly: GCF_030144855.1. Lineage (NCBI taxonomy): Eukaryota > Metazoa > Chordata > Chondrichthyes > Myliobatiformes > Dasyatidae > Hypanus > Hypanus sabinus. The sequence continues at coordinate 36,374,179 of NC_082721.1, forward strand.
GGAATGTTGAACTTGAAGACAGAGTACAAGGTTAATGACAATGTGGGGGAACAGAGGGAACTTGGTGTCCAAATCCACAGACCCCTCAAAGATGATGTGCAAATTGATATAAGAAGATGTGTGATGTGTTAGATTTCATTAGTTCAAGAGCCTTGAGCTAATGTTACAGCTCTATAAAACTCTGGTAAGATCACACAGGGAATATTATCTTCAGTTCATCTCACCTCATTTTAGGAAGCTTTAGGAGATTTAGCAGGATGCTGATAGATTAGAAAACATGTCTTATAACAAAAAGGCTGAGTGGGCTACAGCTTGCTTCTTTGGAGGAAAGGGGAAGGAGAGACGACTTGATAGGAGTGTTTAAGATTATAAGACGCATCGAGTGGACAGCCAGTGTCTTTTTCCCACTGCAGCAATACAGAGAACACCATTTTAAGGTGAGTGGAGCAAATTTTAGAGGAGATATCAGAGTTAGTTTTGTTTCTTTGCACAGAGTGTGGCAAGTGAGTGAAATGCAATTTTAGGGCTAGTGATAGAGGCTGATACATTAGGAGTGTTTAAGTGACTCTTAGATAAGCACATGAAAGAAAGAAAAACAGAGGCTGTAGGAGGGAAGGCGGGAAGGGTTACGTTAATCATAGAGTAGGTTAAAAGATTGGAGCAACATTTTGGGCCAGAGGGCCGGTATTGTGTTGTATTGTTCTATGACCTATTTTCTAAAAAGTGAGTTTGTGTATTTGGACTAGGTGGTATTGCTGAGTTCTACAGACATGCCTGGTGAAGGAAGTTGTCAGCCTTCACACCTAGAAAAGGCACCTTTCCAGTAACTGAGAATCAGGAGTCATGATTTATTTGAAAAATTCTTGTTCTGCAACTGTAGACACAAGGGGAGACTAAAATTAAACCTGCCTGTAAGAAGGCATTCCTGCTGTAAATGGATTCCTGGTATTGTGCATCCTGAAGAACATTAGGCAGATCTGTGAGAAACAACCCAATGGATTAGCATGAAAGCAAAAGTGAGTGGTTCAAGCATTTGAGTTTTAAAATGCACCAATCGTCAACTGATCTGGGCCTAATATTGGGAAACATTGCATCTCTGAAGACAATAGTATAGATACAGTCTGGATTACATGCAACAATTTTTTTAATATTTCTTGTGTCCTTCAGGCTATGCTACTCAGCAAAAGGTATGCAATCGCTGCTTATGTACATCCGTCCGTACGGAGAATGGCAAGGATGAAATGGATTGAGGATCAAGGAATGGTATAATCTTGTATCTCCCTTTGAACTTCAAACAAATTCTTTGAAGCAGACAAATAAGTAGAAAGTTAACAACCTTCTCACCTTGGCGAATAATTGCTTACTAATGCCAGACTGCCATATAGAATCCCACTTGCTTTAACATTCAACCGGAATTGTAAGTGACACTTTAGTATGAGAAGATGCTGGCTGTATTAGCATTTTAAAAATGCTGTCCAAACGTTAATGTTATGACTGATTCCTGGTAAAAATGTTTCTCTCTTCTTACTGTCTGGCTCTTACTCATCTCACTTCTGCATCTAGTGAAGCAAGGAGTTTAATGTATAACTCCCGGTTGTTTGAAATGATGGAAATGAAAGGCAAATATTTCAATCTTTTGCCCAAGGACTTCAGAAATGGTGACATGGAAGGAAGGGGATCAGAAGGCAGGAGTTGATGTAATGACACTCCAGACCCAGAAATACTGCATATTACAACAGTAAGGGCATGGACAGTGTAGGAAGCGACTGGCCATGCACTTTGGTAGAAGGAACAAAGGTAAAGACAATTTTCTAAACAGGGAGTGAATTCAGAAATTGGAAGTGCACAGGGACTTCAGAATCACAGTGCAGGATTCCATAAGTGTTAACATGCAAGTTGAGTCAGTAGAAAGGAAGTCGAATGCGAAGTTAGTATTCATTTCAAGAGGACTAGGATATAAAAGCAAGGTTGTAATGCCGAGATTTCTTAAGACATTGATCAAATCACATTTGGAGTACTGTGAGCAGCTTCTGCTACATATCTAAGAAAATATGTGCTAGGATTGATGAGGGTCCAGAGGAAGTTTATGAAAAGGACACAGGAAATGGAAGGGTTAGCATATGAATAACTTTCAACAGCTCTGGGTCTGAACTCACTGGAGTTTAGAAGAATATGAGTGGGTCTCATTGAAATCTACTGAATATTGAAAGGCCTAGTCAGGGTGGCTGTGGAGAGGATCTTTCCAACAGTGGGAGAGTCTAAGGCCAGAGGGTACAGCCTCAGAATAGAATGATGTCCCCACAGAACAGAGATGAGGAATTTTGTAAGCCGGTGGGTTTTGATTCTGTAGAATTCATTGCCACAGATGGCTCTGGAGGCCTTGTCATTGGGTATACTTAAAGCAGAAGATGATATGTTCTTGATTAGTAAGAGTGGTAAGGAGACAGGAGAATGACATTGAGAGGGAAAATAAATTAGCCATGATTAAATGGCAGAGCAGACTTGATGGGCCAAATAGCCTAATTCTACTCCTCTGTCTTATGATCTTATGGTTAAGCTGTTGCAACCTGCTTCAATCTCAAATATAAGCTATTGATAAACCCGAATTTCATCTGATGATAGCTTCATTTTAATTTCCATCAGTTTCAGATCCATGTCCCAATCTTTATTTTATCTCTGTAGAGTACTTAAAAGTTAAAAAATATATAGTTCCTGCTTTGCTGACTGTGAATTCTTCACTGCGATTAGATGCTTCGCCTGCTTGATGACATCATTGTTGCTGAATAAACAAGATTCTCTACGATTGCTGCCTGAAATCTACAACCCAGACCCTGCTGGATCAATAAAGACATCTTGCCCTAAGCTCAGCACAATAACATTATCTTCCCTCTGATTGTTTAACTTGGTTCAACCCCCATAACAACTACCACAAGTACCGAAAGCATGCAGTTCCAGTAGAAGAGGGAAGATTATTCTTTGCTGGTGTCTGTAAGAAGGTTCTTCTGGTAAGAGGTTATTCAGTGCAAAACGGGCAAAAACAGATTAGCAATGTCTGTTGTATTTGAAAGAACAAGACAGTTAGAAGGGTTTCCAAGGTTGTTACAACATTTTCAAAATTCATTTCCTGAACAGAGTAATTTCTATGGAATAATCACCTACATTTAACAATTAAAGTAACTGCCACCACACAGAACAAAGGCTTGAGGAAATGTTTTAATATCTTTGTTAGCTTCCTTGATGCTGTGCTTCAGTTTCAAAGGCAACAATGTTCAGAAACTTGTTTTATTTATGCTGTGGTCATATCTCACACCACACAGCAGCAGCGGGGAACAAATACACATGCACAATTTACAGTACAATGTATGCTTTTACTCACTTCCCATTTTCGGAACATTTTGCTTCCATAAAATGTAGCATAAAGCACATTGCTGATCTGTACAGGTGCACGGAGAATTTGTAGTTTATGCTCTTTGTTGGTTCCAGCAGAACTATTATTCACGTTGCAGCTGCCTTGACAGCACTGGAGAAATCTTTCCTGAGGCGGCACCATTTTCTGCTGTTGGTGTTCTACCTCTAGTGGGCCCAGTGTTAGACTTGTAAACTGATTTGGCCAAGCACCTGTCCTGCAGCAAAAATATCTCAAAGTAATCAAAGATTGTGAGAGGAAGACTAAGAAACCAGTCTGAATATTGTTCACTGGATGGACAGAAAAGTAAACAGCCCGAGTACAGACCTACGTTTACACATTTTTCCTTAAACTGAAAGCAAAATTAAACGTAAAAAGCTGCAAATGCAGGAAGTCTGCAAAATAAGTAATTTGGCAGTTCAGGCATCTGTGGAGAGTGAAACAGAACTAAGATGTAAGGTCAAAGAGATTTGATTTTGAACTGAAACATTAACTTTATTTCTCTATTCATTGGTGCTGCCTGACCTGCTCTGATTAAACATTTTCAAACTTTACCTATGAAAGAAACATTATTTAGGGGCAGACATAAAGTACTTCATCTTTCATCCTTCCTTTTACAGCAGTGCCCATGTGAAAGGCGATTTCCTTTTGCCCACTGAGCCCACACCAAGTATCAAGCACCCATTTTGCACTAATCTACATTATTTGGCAACATATAACCTATATAACCTATTTTATAACCTATAACCTATTTTAGCAACGAAAATGCTGAAGGAACTCAGCAGGCCAGGCAGCATCTATTGGAAAAAAAGTACAGTCGACGTTTCAGGCCAAAACCCTTTGGCAGGACTGGGGGAAAAAAAAGCTGATTAAAAATGTGGGGGAGAAGGGGAGAGAGAAATGCCAGGTGATAGGTGAAACCCGGAGGGGGGAGGGATGAAGCAAAGAGCTGGGAATCTGTTTGGTGAAAGAGACAGAAGCCATGGAAGAAAGAAAAAATGGGGAGGGGGGAAGGAGCACCAGAGGGCGGTGATGAGTGGGCAAGGAGATAAGGTGAGAGAGGAAAAGGGAATGGGAAATGGTGTAGGAGATGATGGGGGGCATTACCAAAAAGTTTGAGAAATCGATGTTCATGCCATCAGGTTGGAGGCTACCCAAACGGAATATAAGGTGTTGTTCCTCCAACCTAAGTGCTGCCTTATCACAACAGTGGAGGAGGTCATGGATGGACATGTTCGGATGGGAATAGGAAGTGGATTTAAAATGAGTGGCCACTGGGAGATCCCGCTTGCTCTGGCAGACAAAGTGTAGATGCGTGATGAAGCAGTCTCCCAATCTACATCGGGTCTCACTGATATACAGGAGGCCACACCAGGAGCACCACACACAGTGAATGACTCCACCAGACTCACGGGTGAAGGACTGTTTAGGGCCCTGAATGGTCGTGAGGGATTTCCTCCAGCATTTTGTATGTGTTGCTCAGATTTCTAGCATCTGCAGATTTTCGATTGTTTGTGATTTGCCTAACCTATTTTTATATATTTTTTTCTCCCCGCATTCCTTTCAACTCCTCCCCACAGATCTACAAACCACCTACACATTAGGATCAATTTACAGTGGCCTATTAACCTACGAACCCATACACTTTGTTTTGGGATGTGAGAGAAAACCAGAGCACCTGGAGAAAACCCACACAGTCAGAGAGAACATGCAAACTCCACCCGGGCAGCACTGGGGGTCAAGACTGAATCCAGCTCTCCAGCACTATGAGGCAGCAGCTGAGTCACTGTGATGCCCTGACTGTGATGAAACTAGCTGCTGCTTCTCAGTATCTAAAAAGACCAAAGAAGAGTGGCTTTTAGAATTAGATACTGAAGTTGTAACATCCCTGAAAATTTTTAAAAAGAAAAGCATTCAGTTTAGCAAAAAAAATTTGCAAAAAAAGAGCTTACAAACTGTTCAAAAAACTGGGTAATGATATGAATCTAGAAGATTATAAGACTAGCAGGAAGAAGCTTAAGAATGAAATTAGGAGAGCCAGAAGGGGCCATGAGAAGGCCTTGATGGACAGGATTAAGGAAACCCCAAGGCATTCTACAAGTATGTGAAGAGCAAGAGGAAAATACGTGAGAGAATAAGGTCAATCAAGTGTGACAGTGGGAAAGTGTGTATGGAACAGGAGAAAATAGCAGAGGTACTTAATGAATACTTTGCTTCAGTATTTACTATGGAAAAGGATCTTGGCAATTGTAGGGATGACTTGCAGTGGACTGAAATGCTTGAGAATGTAGATATTAATAAAGGGGATGTGCTGGAGCTTTGGGAAGGCATCAAGTTGGATAAGTCACCGGGATATACCCCGGCTACTGTGGGAAGCGAGGAAGGAGATTGCTGGGCCTCTGGCAATGATCTTTGCATCATCAATGAGGACAGAAGAGGTTCTGGCAGATTGGAGAGTTGCAGATGTTTTTCCCTTATTCAAGAAAGGGAGCAGAGATAGCCCAGGAAATTATAGGCCAGTGAATCTTACTTCAATAGTTAGTAAGTTGATTGAGAAGATCCTGAGAGGCAGGATATATGAACATTTGGAGAAGCATAATATGATTAGGAATAGTCAGCATGGCTTTGTCAAAGGCAGATTGTGCCTTACGAGCCTGACTGAATTTTTTGAGGATGCGACTAAACACATTGATGAAGGTAGAGCAGTAGACGTAATGTATATGGATTTCAGCAAGGAATTTGATAAGGCACCCTGTGCAAGGCTTATTGAGAAAGTAAGAAGGCATGGGATCCATGGGGACATTGCTTTGTGAGTCCAGAACTGGCTTGCCTACAGAAAGCAAAGAGTGATTGTAGACAGGTCATATTCTGCATGCAGGTTGGTGACCAGTGGTGTGCCTCAGGGATCTGTTCTGGGACCCCCTACTCTTTGTGATTTTTATAAATGACCTGGATGAGGAAGTGGAGGGATGGGTTAGTAAATTTGCTGATGACACAAAGGTTGGGTGTGTTGTGGATAGTGTGGAGGGCTGTCAGAGGTTACAATGGGAGATTGATAGGATGCAAAACTGGGCTGAGAAGTGTCAGATGGAGTTCAACCCAAATAAGTGTGCAGTGGTTCATTTTGATAGGTCAAATATGATGGCAGAATATGGCATTAATGGTAAGATCTTTGCAGTGTGGAGGATCAGAGGAATCTTGGGGAGAGTCCATAGGACACTCAGAGCTGCTATGCAGGTTGACTCTGTGGTTAAGAAGGCATACAGTGCGGTGGCCTTCATCAATCGTGGGATTGAGTTTAGGAGCCGAAAAGTAATGTTGCAGCTATATAGCACCCTGGTCAGACCCCACTTTGAGTACTGTGCTCAATTCTGATCACCTCACTATAGGAAGGACATGGAAGTCATAGATAGAAAGGGTGCAGAGGAGGTTTACAAGGACGTTGCCTGGATTGGGGAACATGCCTTATGAGAGTAGGTTGAGTGAACTCAATCTTTTCTCCTTGGGGCGACGGAGGATGAGAGGTCACCTGATAGAGGTGTACAAGATAATAAGAGGCATTGATCGTGTGGATAGTCAGAGGCTTTTCCCCAGGGCTGAAATGGCTAGCACGAGAGGGCATAGTTTTAAAGTACCTGGAAGTAGGTACAGAGGAGATGCCAAGGATAAGTTTTTACGCAGAGTGGTGAGTGGGTGGAATGGGCTGCCGGTGGTGGTAGTGGAGGTGGAAATGATAGGGTCTTTTAAGAGACTCCTGGATGGCTACATGGAGCTTAGAAAAATAGAGGGCTATGGGTAAAGCCTAGTAATTTCTAAGGCAGGGACATATTTGGCACAGCTTTGTGGACTGAAGGGCCTGTATTGCGCTGTAGGTTTTCTAGTTTCTATGTTTCTATGCAAACCTCTGATTTCAATCTACCTTACCCAGATATACTTTACTACTATTTGTTCTCAAGTTGTAGATGATGTCAGCAAGGCTGCATTAATTGATATATCCTGTGCTGACAAAGGGTCTTGGCTTGAAGTATTGGCTGTTTATCCCTCTCCATCATTGCTGCCTGACCTCCTGAGTTCCTCCAGCATTTTGTGTTTGTTACTCTGCATTGATATCTGCAGAATCTCTTGTGTTTTTAGTTGTCTTATTTCTAGTTTCTTGTAAAAGTTGATTACAAAATTTTGTGGCCGGCTGGTGGTGCAATGGCATCAGCCCCGGACTCCGGAGCGAAGGCTCCCAAGTTCGAATCCAAGTCGGGCCACCCCCGAGCGCGCTTTCCATCCATACCGGGTTGAGCGTTGAGCTAGCGCTAGCCACTCGGCCTCATTAAAAAAAGGGTCCAGTCAGGAACATTCATATCGATGATACTCTCACGAGGAAGGAATTTCTTTCTAACCATTTCAAAGTCAGGTTAATGTGTGAGTTAGAGAGTTATAGGAGCTTAAGATATTCCAATAATATTGGTGCCCTTTAAGTTTTAAACTGAAATCTACACCAAGGGAATTCCTGCTGAGTTGGTGAAAGGACAAAATGCAGCATTAGTATGCTGATAGGAAGTCAGAGAAGGCGAAGTCAAATAGCAGAGACACCTCTCAAATGAACTCTTCATTTACAATGCCAGCAACTTTGTGGAAAATGGCTCCTTGAAACAACAGCTTATTTTCAGCTTTTGCACTGTGACACAGAAAAAGCACAACTTGAATCGTTTAAACTGATGTTTGATCGCTGCTCATCACTTGGTTGCGGTTACAATATGCATCACTGGGTTATTGATGGAGTTTCGGTGGTGGGGGGGGTAAATTACGTGAACAATCTTCGTGTATATTGATGAAGTCGTCAGGAATTGGCTAAGTAATCAAGTCCAGATGATGTGTAACCTGGAAAGGAAGCTGGCCTTGATCCTGCATTTGCTATTCTTGTCCTCCCAGGCCATTCAGATAGTGAGCTTAGGAAGAATTGCCAAAAAATGATAGCAAGACGTCACAGACGCCATTTTGAGATCCATTCTTACAGTTAAATGTATCATCCTGACTCAAGCAAAACAGATCCATTTCTCACATGCTGCAATTTTTGGGCTCTCTGACATCAATCATCTTTCTGAAACTGACAGCTTGTTGTCAAACATCACATTGGCTTATAACAAAGTATACTCGTTTACCTTCACTTTCAGGGAGAAAAGTTAATTTGGTTGAAGTAACACAAGTATTGCATCAATCAGCCATATTTCTGCATCAATCTTCTCCCTTCCGCTAAGATGCTGAGTTATGCCATTGTATATTTCCAGCTTCTTTCAGGCCTCTACTTAAACAGAGACCATTTTTGTGCCTAGATAGCAAGGTTACCACAACCAATGTGCTTCTGTCTTTACCGACTGTCCAGATACACAAAGACAAGGAGATCTAAACAGCTAAGTTACACACCCACTTGTGTCAGCTCACAAGGTTTAAGCTATCTATCTCTCCAGAGTATGGATAGCTGGCATTGTCTGTTTATGGGTTCAGGATCATCCTGCTAATAGGCAATCATGTTTTGGGGCCAGGAATTGAGTGGAGCCTCAGTACTCAATCATAAGCCCAAATAGCAATATCGTCTAGTATTTTAATTTGTGCTCAGTTCTCTTTCCAGCTTTATTCCGGTGTCTTGATCCCTGCCTCAGATACTCCTGCATTTGTAGTCCTAACTATCCCTGTTGAGGTCTCTCGTCACAGTACAATCGAGCCTACATTGACCCAGCGAGGTATCAGAGTCTTCCATCCACTGGGGTCAGCCACAGTGAGAGGATTTCCAGACAGAGCTGGCAGATTCACCACCTCCAGGTTGCTGTTCATTAACTTTCACAAGGAGGAAGTCAGAGATGTTTTGGAGAGCCAATCAGTCGCTCTGTGGAGTCAGTGCATCTTCTGATGCCAGAGATGCATCAGTAGCCTGAGTTCTAGCTGTGGCTTCCTCATTTAATGTCATTAGTGTTCAAACTCCAATGGTCCCAGTTCACTTCAGAGCACATAAAGGTAGCCTTCATCATCTCTCTTCTGACTGGGAGAGCCCTTGCCTGGGCCACCGTGCATTGGTAACGAAGGTTAGAGACTTGCTCGAATTGGGAGATATTCATGACCGCCATGAGAAAGTTCTTCCATCACCCTAATGGAGCAAGCCGAGCCTTAGGCCGTCTGATGAAGATATGACAGGGCAGACAATCAGCAGCCGACTACACTACTGTGTTCTCAAGGCCCAGACGAGTGCCTAGAACGAGGAAGCCATAGCCACTCTATCCTGCAACAGACTCTGAGACGAACTGAAGGATGTGTAACCCAGGTTAATTAAACCCAAAGCTTCACCTGTGGAGGGATGAAAACAAGGTTCACTGAATTAAAGAAAAGAGAACTTGAGGAGAAAAACACTATGGCAGAATGAGGCGTGGTTGACACAGGAAAAATACTGCAAATTATTAGAAACTACAGATATAAACTGATAAAAATGGAATTAGTAGTGAGTATCTCGACCCTACTTACTTGAAAACTCCTGGAGGAGACACAATATCAATAAAAGATTTATTGAAGCTATGGCTATAACAAGCATTAGTGATAGCGAGACAAGATTGGCAGAGACAAGTGTCCAAGATCTATACTGTGTAACCGGGAATTAGTTCTGTTTAATCGTACCAGGGGATTTGGTCAGGTTTTTTTGTGTAAGTATTGTGAATCAACTTTGTGTGGATGACCCAGCAATTCATCCAGCGAATGAAGAAACAAGATGGCAAACCACCCAAGATCGAAAAACCAACACGGGAACGAAATGTTTACTGACGTAGAGGATTTAGTGCAGTTGAATGTATAAGTTTATTTTCATTCGAAGGATCTGAACTTGATTTTCTGGAAAAACTGATTATTCTTGCAAAGATTTTGATAAGTTATTGAATGAGATTTACTTTGATTAGAAGTTGTGATGTTGAAGGGGATTTGAATTTGAATTTGTAGACATACTGACTGCAACTGAAATTGAAGTTAACTATAATACTTAAAAATAGGAATTCAATTAGTTTCCTAACTAACTAGGGATAAATAAAAAGGCAAATGTTAGTCTGTAAACCTTTAAATAGGGAATAAAACTAGATCTAATTAGTTAGAGAAATTGGTTATTCTAATGAATCTCACTGATTCTAACTAAAAAGGAATTTGGTTTTCATTTGCTATCTGAGATTTGAAACTTAAGGCAGAATGTTGGAATTTTGTATATATTGCTCATTTTTCTGATAAACAAACTTACCTCTTGAAGTGTGTGTTTTCTATTCACTGCCTCCTTTTGGCCCAATAGCACCTAGGGTAGCACTATGCAATTTAATTTTCCAATAACGAGTGTGGCAACCAGTCACACGAGATAAGACAAGCGCTACACAAGTGTTACAGATGCCCTTGCCTTGTGTGTGCCAGCAAAGGACTGAGAGGCTTTGATCAACCGGTCCATTCATCTCGATAATCGTCTGGCAGAGTGAAAATGGGACTACATCAAAATTTAGAAGAGGGTTAACCAGAGACTGTCCTCAATGCTTTGCAGTTCCACTCCCCGATCACAGGCCCTGACCATCCATCTCCTGCTCAAGACCCTTGTGAGTCCATGCAATTCAGCTACACTAGACTCTCTGAAGGTGAAAGGTCTAGGCTGCTGCTATTACTGCAGGAAGAAAGGTCACCTACAGGCCGAATATCCGAGGCTGCAGCCATCAGGAGAACTGCAATGAGCATCCAGTGTCAGGGGACGGTGATGGAACAGCCATTACTCCCAATCCCACAGATTCTGGTTTCATGCCCAAGGTGGAGATGACCTGGTATAAGAACCAGCGGCCTGTGAAGGCTCCTACAAACTCTGGGGCAGCAAGTAATTTTCTGCACTTAGGAACTGCCCGTTGGCTTGAAGTACCTCTGCGAGAGTTGAGCCAATCCATTACTGCAACTGTCTTGGATGGCCGTTCTCTAGGTTCCGGGCTGATCCAGGAACAGACATTGGCCTTACAGGTAAGGACTGAGATTACGTGTAGGACTTTAGCTTCTACATTATTGACTCACCACTCATACCCCTGATCCTCGGGTACCCTCGGCTGTACCAGCATGAAATGAAGGGAGGGGAGAACCTTTGTACCAAAGAAAGATGGGAGCCCATAGCCATGCATTGATTATAGGGTGTTAAACCACACACTAGCCAAGAATCATTACCCCTTTCCATTCATGAATACTGCCTTTGAGATTCTCCAAGGGACAAGAATATTCACTGAGCTAGACCTGCAGATCGTGTACAATCTGGTCCGTATGAAGGAAGATGATGAGTGGGAAATGACATTCAATATATCGACAAGGCAATATGAGTACCTGATTATGTCTTTTGGCCTTGCGAATGCTCCAGTAGTTTTTCACGCCTTTATAAAGGATGTGCTCTGGGATACTCTCCATAAGTACACCTTCATCTACTTTGATGATATACTCATCTTCTTGAGATCTATGGAGGAGCACGTCACGCACATCAGGGACATTTTAAAGAGGCTTATAGATGATGGACTTTCTATTAAGATGAAGAAGTCTGAATTTCATGCTACGACCATTTCATTTTTGAGTTTCATTATCTCAAATGACAATCTCAAGAAGGGAACTACAAAGGACCAGGCAGTCAGAGATCGGTCACAACTATCCAGTGTCAAACAAGTCCAATGTTTCCTGGGGTTTGCCAACTTCTACTGGAAGTTCATCGGGAACTTAAGGTTGGTGGCAGATCTGCTGATGGCTCCAACTAAGAAATCCACTGGACCCTTTGTCTGGACTGCTGAAGCAGGGGCTGCTTTTGCAGACCTTAAACAGTGGTTCACATCAGCTCCTACCTTGGTTTCACTGAACCTGAACCGTTCCTGCATTGTAAAGGTGGACGTCTCAATTAACAGAGTGGTTGCAGTGTTGTCTCTTCTATCACTTTCAGACAGGAAACTGCACCCTAGTGCATTCTCCTGCAGGTGGCTATCCCAGGCAGAGAGAAACTATGATACTGGGAATCAGAATCTTCTTGCGATTAAGGTGGCTTTGGAAGAATGGCGTCACTCAGAAGGCCAAGAGACTAAATTCCAGGCAGGCCAGGTGGTCTCTGTTGTTCAACCACTTTAATTTCATCCTGCCCTATCAAATGGGGTTAATAAAACAGAAAGCAGAAGCCTTGTCCCATCAGTTTGATGAACCTGAAAAGAGGAGCAGCCTAACACCATTTTGCTCCAAGCCAAGATGGGAGCATCAATTTGATGGGGAATCGACGCTCTTGTTCACAAGGTGAAAGCGCAAGGGGAAATTCCTAAGAAAGTTCCTCCAGGTCACCTATTTGTCCTAAGTTCCATCCGATCTCAGGTATTCCAGTGGGGACAGTAATCTAGAATGACCGCTCACCCAGGGATTGCTGGGACCCTCAAGTTTATCAAGAGAAGGTATTGGTGGCCCAGAATGACAAAACAAGTTCAGCAACATGTGCAGGCACGCAAGGTGTGTGCCCAGAACAAGGAGCCCGTACCAAATCTCAAGCGTTCCTTCACCCTCTACCTGTTCAGAAAAGACCATGAGCGAACATCTCCATGGACTTTGCAATGGGACCTCCACCATCCAAGTGGAAGATTGTCATCATGGTAGATGTCCGTTGATTTTTGAAGGCCTACAATTTCATTGCCTTTGGCAAGCTACCATCTGCATTGGAGACAGCCAAAATTGTCCTAGTCCAGGTCTTTAGGATCCACCAATTCCAGTGAACACTTTCACGGATCATAGTCCACAATTCTCATCATGTTGCTGGAGGGTGTTCTGTAAGATGATTGGGGCTTTCCTCTGAGTTTCACCCCACACTCTAATGACCAAATGGAGCAGGATAATCAAAGTTTGAAATGAAGCCTAAGATGCCTGGCCTCAGAAAGACCTGACGAGTGGTACAACTATTTGATGCGGGCTGAGGTCATCCACAACACCTTGCAGCAGTCGGTGCATGGGATGTCATTGTTTGAGTGCTAGTTTGGGTATCCTCTGGCACCCTTCTCAGAACAGGAGTTTGGGGTTCCTGTGGTTTAAGATCTTGTCCAATGCTGCAAGCAGAAATGGACACGGGTAAGAGTGGTTTTGTTGGGCTTGACCTGGAAGGCGGAAACTAAGGCCAAAGAAGAAGACAGAGACCCACTTTGCAGCCTGGGCAACAGATCTGGCTGTCTACTCAGGACTTAGAACCATAGAACATTACAGCGCAGAAACAGCCCTTCTTGCCCTTCTTGGCTGTGCTGAACCATTCTTCTGCCTAGTCCCACTGACCTGCACCTGGCCCATATCCCTCCATACACCTCTCATCCATATACTTGTCCCAGTTTTTCTTAAATGTTGAAAGTGAGCCCGCATTTACCACTTCATCTGGCAGCTCATTCCACACTCCCACCACTCTCTGTGTGAAGAAGCCCCCCCCCCCAATGTTCCCTTTAAACTTTTCCCCTTCACCCTTAACCCATGTCCTCTGGTTTTTTTCTCCCCTAGCCTCAGTGGAAAAAGCCTGCTTGCATTCACTCTATCTATACACATCATAATTTTATATACCTCTATCAAGTCTCCCCTCATTATTCTGCACTCCAGGGAATAAAGTCCTAACCTAGTCAACCTTTCTCAGTAACTCAGTTTCTCAGGTCCCGGCAACATCCTTGTAAACCTTCTCTGTACTCTTTCAACCTTATTAATATCCTTCCTGTAATTTGGTGACCAAAACTGCACACAATACTCCAAATTCAGCCTTATACAAACTCACCATAACGTTCCAACTCTTATACTCACTACTTTGATTTATAAAGGACAATGTACCAAAAGCTCTCTCTACGACCCTATCTGATGCCCCTTTTAGGGAATTTTGTATCTGTGGATGGAGTCCAGAAAGACGGCACCCAAGTAAAGTCAAGGTCCTCAAGAAAGTAAAGCCAGTAGCTTTCGCCTTGCAACACCCTAAGACGCTGAATCTCACTTTCCACATCTCTCAATTATAACCTTTCAGCACCAGCGCCTTAGTCAGACCAGCAACGATCCCGCCACCACACAGGGAACAAGTCTTCATGGGAAGAAAGATTCTGGACTCACAAACTGTTCGGGAGGTTCGGTAATACCTCCTGGGCTGGGAAGGATTCAGACCTGAAGAAAGATGCCGGGTAAACACAAAGTGCACTGCAGTTGCTGTGGTCAAAGCAACACATACAACAAGCTGGAGGAACTCAGCAGGTCGGGCAGCATCCGTTGAAACGAGCAGTCAACGTTTCGGGCCGAGACCCTGCTGCCTGAAAAAGATATCTTGGATCAGGTTCTCAACCACGACCACCATCACCATCTCACTGAGCAGCCTGGGCCGCCAGGAGTCAGCCATATGTGGGGTGGGGGGGGTCCTCTTACAAGATGTACCCAATCATGCCAGCTACCAGGTTTTAGATGCTCTATCTCTCTGAAGTATGGATAACTGGTGCGACCCCTTTAAGGGTTCAGAACCATTCCACTAATAAGCAATCATGTTTTGGTGCCAGGTATTGAGTATTTAAAGTGCACCTGAATAGCGCCTCAGTGTTCAATTGTAAGCCCAGCTAGAGATATTGTCTAGCACTTTTCTTGCAGTCACTTCTTGTTCCAGCTTTATAACGTGTCTCAATCCCTGCCTCAGATACTCTAACACTTAGGGTCCTAACCATCCTTGTCAAGATCTCTCATCACAGCTAGTATTAAAACACTGGAGGCTTTTACTTAAAATATAAGCTGTGCATATCAAACACAAACTACAGTTCCAGGTAAGTTGGTTATACAGTTATAATGTCTGCTTTACAGCAGAATATGTAGTAGTGCCCGTGCTTTCATACATGGCCTGCTTTGTCAATGACTTGCTAGTGATATCAAAAGCAGTGGGGAAGGTTTTGTTTCCTCTGGCGGTATCGTAGGGTTTCCAAACACTGTTCCACTGATTCTGATTAAACATTCATTGCTTAAATTTAAATTCAGTGTTTCCACATTGATGTTCGCAGGACCTAACAGGGAAATGACCCCAATCATGTAACATTAGAGAGGCTGCAGGGAAATCGTTTCTAACAATGCGTCATTAGAGGCTGCAGAGAAATGGCTGCTGATGCACTGCAGAGACTGCAGGGAAACATCTTGAAATGACTGTTAGGAAGGGAGGCTGTAACCTTTTACTTCTTGGAGTCCAACACCAAAAATGGAAAGTGTATAAAAGGCGCAGCTTTGATAAAAGTTGTATTAACTGTTTCCTTTCTCCACTGACTCACACTGAGGCATACAGAGCATAAGAAAGATGGCAAATAAACTTAGGAGCTTCTGACTGATTATTGCTTTATTTCTGACTTGTGTTGGATAGCTCTAAAGTTACTGCCTCCAGTACATACTTGGCATATTTTTCAAAGCATTTTTAATTATTTTCTTCACCTTATAATGAAGAGAGATCCCAACGTAACCAACTGAATGTTGAAAGAGCTAGATAGAGTGAATAGTGGGAGAACCCAGAACCAAAGGATACAGCCTCAGAATACAAGTATGTTCCTTTAGATATGAGGAGGAGTCACTTTAGCCATAATGCGGTAAAATACATGGAATTCATTGCCACAGACAGTTGTGGAGGCCAATTTATTGGGTATATTTAAACGAGATTAGTACTTTCTTGATTAGTAAGGATGTCAAAGATTATGGGGAGAAGGCAGGAGAATGGGGCTGAGTCGGATAATAATGCAGCCATGAATGGATGGTGGAGCACATGCAATGGGTCAAGTCGGCTAATTCTGCTGCTGTGTCTTATGGTCTTATGGTTTTATGTCCATTTCTGCAGATATTGGCAACCTTTCATCCATTTCAATCAAGTGACTGAGAGAACAATGAATCTCAAAAGTTGGCTGTGTAGCCTTTAGTGTTCATGTGTAGGTATGCTCAGATTTCTTCCATTATCATGTTTGATGTATGTGGATAGACTACATCAGTTAACACATTGGGAAAGGACACCTTAGTACCCCTCATAAACATTGAGTTTGGAAGATCACGGTGTCGCGAACAAAGATTATTTGACAGAAGTGCACCCAAAATTATTCTCAGTGACACATTTAGTATCATGTGTTAACTTCGTACAGCGGAACTAACTTCCAAACTTAATTAAATGGATCATTGGTTCCATGCAGGTTAGTCACTAATCAATTTCCACTGCATCTTGTTTTGAGTAAAGCAATTAGTTTTACAAAAATTGTAACCCCCCTACAGGGAACAAGATGTCTCAGGCTTTGCTTTGGGCATTCATCTTCTAAACTTCCTCCTCCTATAACCTCCTCCAGAAGGTATCCTTGCTTTTTTCCATTTTATTGTCCAATATGTTCTGTTACAGTACAAGAACAAATTTGTAGAGAGATCGCAGACTGTTGCAAGAAACATAAGTTTGTGATAGAAGGTGATTTTAACTTCCCACATATTGACTGGGATTCCCATACTATAAAAGGACTAGATGGATAAAGTTTGTCAAATGTGTTCAGGAAAGTTTCCTTAATCATAGAAGTCCCAATGAGAGAGTGTACAGTACTTAATCTCCTATTAGGGAATGAGACAGGGCAGGTGACAGGAGTTTATGTAGGAGAACACATTGCATCTAATGATCAGAATGCCATTAGTTTCAAGGTACTAATGGAAAAGGATAGGTCTTGTCCTTAGAATGAGATTCTAGAATGGAGAAATGCCAGTTTTGATGGTATCAGAAAGGATTTGGCAAGTGTAGACGTGGTCAAGCTGTTCTCTGGCAAAGACATTCTTCATTAATGGGAAGACTTCAAAAGTGAAATGTTGAAAATACAAAGCTTGTATGTGTCTGTCAGGATAAAAGGTGTAGGAAATTTTGGTTTTTGAAGGATATTGAGGCCCTGGTTAAGAAAAAAAATGGAGGTGCATAGTAGTTATAGGCAGATAGATACAAATGAGGTTCTTGAGGATTATAAGAAATGTAAGAAAACACTTAAGAAAGGAATTAGGAGGACCAATAGAAGGTGTGAGATTCCACTAACAGACAAGGTAGCAGAGAATCTTAAGAGATTCTACAGATATGTAAAGAGCAAAAGGATTGCAAGGGATATAATCAGTCCACTGGAAGATCAGAATGGTAATCTATGCATGGAGCCAAAAGAGATGGGGAGATCTTAAATGTTTTTTTACATCTGTATTTACTCAAGAGATGGATGCAGAGTCTATAGAAGTGAGGCAAAGCAGCAGCGAGGTTATGACCCCTGTACTGATGACAGAGGAGGAGGTGTTTGCTGTCTTGAGGCAAAGTAGGGTGGACAAATCCCCAGGGCCTGACAAGGTGTTCCCTCAGACCCTTTGGGGGGCAAGTGCAGAAATTGCAGGGGTTCTAGCAGAGTTATTTAAATCATCCTTAATGATGGATGTGGTACTGGAGGATTGGAGGATAGCTGATGTTGTTCTGCTGTTTAAGAAAGGCTCTCAGAATTGAGCCTGACATCAGCAGCGAGAAAGTTATTGGAAGGTACTCTAAGAGACCAGATACAGTATATCAGTATTGGGATTCACAAGGACTGATTAGGGGTAGTCAACATGGCTTTGTGCTTGGTAGGTCCTGTCCAACCAATTTTTTGAGGATGTTACCAGGAAAATTGATGAATGCAAGGCAGAGGATGTTGTCTACATGGACGTTAGCAAGGCCTTTGCCAAGGTTCCACATGAGAGCTTATTCAGGAAGGTTCGTTGCTTGGCATTCAAGATGAGGTAGTAAATTGGATTAGACATTGACTTTGCAGGAGCCAGAGAGAGGTAGTAGATAGTTGCCTCTCTGACTGGGAGCCTGTAACTAGTGGCGTGCCACAGGGTCTGGTGCTGTTTTCATTGTCGTTTGTCATCTCTATCACTGATGTGCCTAACTGGATCAGTAAATTTGTGGATGGCACTAAAATTTGTGATGCAGTGGACAGCGAGGATGGCTATTATGGCTTGCTGTGGGATCTGGTCCAGCTGGAAAAATGGGCTGAAAAATGGCAGATGGAATTTAATGCAGACAAGTGTGAGATGTTGCACTTTGAGAGAAACAACTCAGGTAGGTCTTACACAGTAAGGCACTGAGGAGTGCAGTAAAACAAAGGGATCTGGGAATACAGGCCCATAATTCACATAGAGTCATAATGAAAGCTTTTAACACATTGTTCTTCATAGAATAAAATATTATATGCAGGAATTGGGATGTTATGCTGAAGCTCTATAAGGTGTTTGTGAGGTCAAATTTGGAATATTGTGTGCAGTTTTTGTCACCTACTTACAGAAAAAAATGTAAATAAAATTGAAAGAGTACAGAAAAAAATGTTCAAGAATGTTGCCAGGACTGGAGAACCTGTATTATAAGGAAAGGTTGAAAAGATTTGAAATTTATTCTCTGGAATGTAGAAGATGAGGGGAGATTTGATAAACGTATACAAAATTATAAGGGTTATAGATAGGGTAAATACAAGCAGGCTTTTCCGCTGAGGCTGAGTGAGACTACAACTAGAGGTCATAGATTAAGGATGAAAGCTGAAAGGTTTAATGGGAAATTTCTTCAGTTACAGGGTTGTGAGAGTGTAGAACGATCTGACACAGCAGGTGGTGGATGAGATTTTGATTTTAACATTTAAGATAAGTTTGGATATGTACCTTGATGGTAGGGGTATAGAGGGCTATGGCCAGGTACTGGTTAATGGGACTAAACAGTTTAAATAGTTCAGCATGGCTAAAGGGCCTGTGCTTATGTGCTCTATTACTCTAAGAAAAATGTAGAGGCTGCACTCTCTAGTGTTGTGTTGTATCTGGCTTCCAAGTCACTTTTACCATGAGCCTCACTCTCACCTATTTTTAGGTTTCAGTGATCCTTTGCCTTAAGCTGTACAGGCTGGCTTCATCTAGCACTAGCTATTCCTGGAATTCTGAACTTCACTGATTTACAAATCAAACTAGCTTTGTCGCTGGCATTGGTAGGAATCTAAAGCTAAGTGACTGAGCAGGCATACGATACTTTGTGTTGTCGGCACTGATGGGCTAAAACTATGTTTGTTACGCATTCTTTGCCTGTTTTTCACAGCAATCCAACTTATTCCATTGGTTATCTGTAAGAGACGTTATGTCTGATTTTATTCCTATTCTTGGTCTCGATTATCCAACATTCTTTATCAGACACTACTGACTTAAAACTAAAATCATGATGCTCCTTGGTCTCTGTCCCATTGATTATTGGAACATCCTCAGCAAAGCTGTTTGATTATGTGTCATATTTTGCAATGATAATGGCAATAACAATAAAAAAAACTCTATTTCAATCATGGAGAAAGCAAACAACACAGCTTAAGACTTTGACTCAATCTCAGGCCTGTCAATGTGTGAAAACAAGTCAAAAGTCTGTAATTTACAGATATTCCGTGGCCTTCAGTCTGAAATATTGTTCAAGCTGCTTTGTTCAATTCTGAAATTTCTCTTTGTTCTCTTTGTTGCTTTCAGTACAAGCCAAACATATTTCCTCACAGCCAAATAAAACCGTACCTATGAGTTTTCTTTGGATCTTTCAAATCCAGATAAAGAACAATGCACACAGTCATCCTTACTGGTAATTGAAATGCTGTTAATATGGTCAATTAACCCACTAGCACCCACTGATACAAACTGACGTGTCAAGAAGCAGGGTTTCAGAATCACTGTTTTTCATTTTCCATACTTTAATGAAAAATAAACAAGGTAAAACTGGAGACATGCTGAAAGTTGCACAGTCTGTGAGTTTCATTCTGAATTCACAGGACTTCAAACTTGTAAATTAAAATCCGACTCCAGGCAAGCACAGTGGAACACGTACTTGGTTGATCATTACTTCTGGGATTCTGTGGTCTAGAGGTGATGTAGGACCCAATGAAGAAGCTTTGTCAAGACCTTTCATCGGGACGGTCCAGGTGGACGCATCAACTGTCCACTTCCATCCACGGATGTTGCCTGATATTTTAAGTTCCTTTTGCAGTTTGTTTTATTGTCCAGCTTCCAGTATCTGTAGTCTCCTGGGTTTCTAACCTTCCAGTCAAATCAAGAAGACAGAGAAAGCTAAAGTCAAGGGCTGATAAATGAGATTAGTATAGATGTGAACTTGATGGTGGATATGATGGTCTTAAGGGCCTATTTCTGAGATGTACAATTCTGTAGATATATAAAGCTCACCTGTGAAATTATGGTTTTCTCCAATCCTTTAGTGTCTAACCATGGCATCACTACCTGCAAAGCCCCATCTTTTGAAGTTGATCTTTCCTACCTACTGCCCTACTTGACTATGCCCTCCTCAATCCACCAGAAATTGCCTCATTATTATCCCCTTGCATAAGTCAAAGTAAACAATACCTTGGACCTTGTGTCTGATCACTTTTCCAATTTGGTGTATCTCATATTAAACTGGAGAGGGCCTCTGTAGCTGCCACTTTAAAGCACTTCTCAAAGTGCAAAATTATTTGTGGTCTTTGTTGCTTCTCTTCATGTTTATGACAAACTTCAGGAAAAACAGTTGGAGAATGGGGACAAAGTGTTTGGAGTGGCAGTGAGGAAGAGATTTGAGGTGACAAGTGACTGTAATGCCAAACTTGTAATGAAGGAAAACACTTGGCAAATGATCCCTGAATCCATATTTGGTCTCATGACCTTGTGGAAGGCAACATTGTTCGCCGAAAGTTCATTGTACTGTGATGTACTCATTTGGAAGAAGTGCAAGTAAATTGCTGTCTCACATGGGTGGAACAGGGTTCAGAATAATGTCGTGGTGTAAGATAAAACCTCCAGAAGTCCTTGTGAAACAGAAAGGCATACAGATGTTAGAGGTAACTAGCTACAAATGTAGATGACTTTTGAGAGTGGATTACAAAATGCAGATGACACTTTATCATGCAACAAATGCAATCAATTTGAACAGTGAAACTCCCCCAGAAGTCAACCAACATATGCACATCAATAATTGATTTTGACTTGTGATCACTCTAGTCGCAGTTCCAGGAAAGCTGACAGTTGTGAGGATTAGCAGAGAAAGAGGTGGCCAGATTATGGTCCCATCATCATTAAACAGCCTTCTTCTTGCCAGAAAATCTGAAGAAGAAAATTTAGCAAAGCAAATTCTGAGGTCTTAACAAAGATTGAATTTATTTTTGAATTAACAAAGACTGCATCAGGTCGCAGTGATGCATTGGGTTGCAGTGGTACATTGGGATCAAAGTATGATGTGAACATCATGAGGACACCACATTTGGAGCACAGATCTTGAGTAAAATTTCACTGTCAATCAGAGAGCAAGATAAGTTGTGAGAGTTCTGTGAAGCTCCTAGAAATATAAGATGTTTTTAAAAGCTCTTTGGGGTAAAAGTTTCAAAATGCGAACATGCCAATTTAATTTGGATGAAACTTAAAGATATTGGTGAGTTGTCTTGAGGAATTATCCAGAATTGTATTAGAAATTAAATGGCTAAAATCAAAGATGCAATTACCACAGAGCTCACATAGGTAATGGCATACTTCTTAGTCTTTAAGACTTAAATCAACATCAGTGTGTAGCAGCGTTGCCAACACTTTCTGGATCTTTGGCAGGAGGTTTGTTTTGAATCAGCTGAAATTATGCCAGAAGTTATACACCACATGGTAAAATTGTACTAATTATAGACTAATAATACATTAGGCTGGGCCAAGCTGGAGGGAGTCCAAAGTTGTCCTTCAATTTGAATTCCTTGTTGGCTTCTCTAATGAACTTCTGCAACAACAGTTGCCCCACTCTCAATTCAAATCCAAATCCAACAGCGAGGGGATATGATCATCTTACTAGCACATGCACCTGGGAAGGTCTGAATTTTAACCTGTCAATCTGATTAGTTTAGTCCAAACTTGAGAATAAAAGGATCCTTTTCTGGTTGGCTGCCAGTGACTAGTGGTGTTCCATAGGGGTAGGTATTGGGACCACTTCTTTTTATGCTGTATTTAAATGAATTAGATGATGGAATAGATTGCAGATTATATGAAAGTGGCATGTGAAATACAATGTTGGAAAATGCATGGTCTATATTGTGGTACTAGAAATAAATGTGTGGACTATTTTCTAAACAGGGAGAATATCCAGGAATCTGAGATGCAGAGGGAGTTGGAAGTCCTTGTGCAAAACACCCTGAAGGTTAACTTGCAGGTCGAGTCGATGGTGAGGAAGGCAAATGCCATGTTAGCATTCATTTCAAGAGGTCTAGAATACAAGAGCAAGGATGGGATGCTGAGGCGTTATAAGGCACTGGTGAGGCCTCACCTTGAGTATTGTGAACAGTTTTGGGCCCCTCATCTTAGAAAAGATGTGCTGGCATTGGAGAGTGTCCAGAGGCAGTTCACAAGGATGATTGCAGGAATGAAAGGGTTATCATACGAGGAATTTTTGTTGTTCTGGGTCTGTACTCGCTGGAATTCAGAAGGATGAGGGGGGATCTCATTGAAACTTTCAAATATTGAAAGGCCTAGACAGAGTAGATATAGAAAGGATGTTTCCTATGGTGGGCGATTCTAGGACAAGAGGACATAACCTCAGGATAGAGAGGTGCCCTTTCAAAACAGAGATGTGGAGAAATTTCTTTAGCCAAAGGGTGATGAATTTATGGAATTTGTTACCACATACAGCTGTGGAGGCCAAGTCATTGGGTGTATTTAAGGCAGAAATTGATAGGTTCTTTATTGGACATGGCATCAAAGGTTATGGGGAGAAGGTCGGGAACTGGGGTTGAGGAGGAGTGAAAAAAAGGATCAGTCATGACTCGATGGGCCAGATGGTCTAATTCTGCTCCTATGTTTTATGGTCTTATGGTCTTCCATAAGCACCTTTCAGACTGGTTTAATCTGCAGCCTGTATGTGTTCTGACTCTGATTATATCTCCAGAATTTCCCTTAGACTCCTAGAGATTCTGGGCAGGTTGGCTGAGGTAGACTCAGAATTACCAAAGGGAATGGGCAACTTGTGTTAGACAATGGGCTTGGCATTGTATACCAGAACTCTGAGAGAAAAAGGATGCATTACACCTAACTTGAAAAGGAGCAACCGTCTATGGTGTTTGCATTAGTTTCACTATAATACACATAACTAAACTGTTTATGTGCTAATCCTGGTGGACTGGGAAACAACGTGGAACTACTTGCAACTTCATACTGGATGGAGTACAAAGTATGAAAGTGTGAGGCTATCCAATATGGTAGAAATACCATAACTGATTAGCATTTTGTAAATGGTGGGAGATTGGGAAATATTGATGTTTAAAGGGACTTGGGTGTCCTTGTACAGAAGTAATTGAAAACTAGTGAAATAGGCAGGAAAGGGTACAGCTGCTTGATTAGCTTTCAATGCTTAGAATACAAGAGCAAAAATGTCCACAGTTATGTAGGATTGCGGTGAAACCACTCCAGGAGTACAATGTACATACTTGATCTCTTAGTGGAAAAAGGATCTATTTGTTAAAGAAAATGTGTTGTGAAGATTCACTAGCATGTTTTCTGGATTAGGCAAGGACTCTGTTCTTTAAAATTTAGGATAATGAGAGGCACCCTCATGAAAAGTACAACATATTTTAGAAGTCTAACATGTTCAATATGTGGAAAAAAGCACACACAAAATGCTAAAGGAATTCAACAAGCTGGGTTGCATTCATGGAGGGGAATAAACAATATTTCCGGCCAAGACCTTTGCTCAGGACTGGAAAGGAAGGGGGTCAGAATTAGAAGGTGGGAAGAGGGGTAGGAATACAAGCTGACAAGTGATAGGTGAGACCAGGTGAGTAGGAAGGTAGGTAGGTGAGGTGGGAGGGATGAAGTTAGAAGCTGGGAGGGGATAGGCAAAAGAGGTAAAGGACTGGAGAAGGGGGAATCAAATAGAAGAGGATAGTGGCCCATTGAAGAAAAGGAAGGAGGCTGGGAGCCAGAATGAGTTGATGAACAGGTGAGAAGAAGAGAAGGGGTGAGTGGCTTCTGCCCCCTTCCTTTCAAGTCCCAATGAAAAGCCTCAACTGCAAATGTCAACTATTTATTTCCCTCCATAGGGTGTGCCCAATTTGCTGAGTTTCTCCAGCATTTACAGAATCTCTTGTGTCTAAGATATGGAGAAGATGGTTTCTCTAGCTGAGAAGACAGAAATAAGAACTTCAATATCAAAACAAAAGCAGTCAATTGAGGATGGAGGTGAGGAGAAATTAAATGGTGGGGCAGGATTGTAGAGCTTGAAGAGCCTGTTGCCTTCTCCTTTTCCTATTTTTTTGTGTTCCGTGTGGGAGAGTACAGAATCTTTGAAATTCTCTACACTAGAAAGTTGTAAATCTCAGTTGTTGAGTTCAATCAAAATAGTGATCAATAAATTCAGGATGTTAAAGGAATCGGGGAAATAAGAAAAGGTGAAAATGCTGTTGAGGTAGAAGATCAACAATGTTCTCAATGAATGGGAGAGAGAAACCGGGGAATTATAGACCGGTTAGTCTGACATCGGTGGTGGGGAAAATGCTAGAGTCGGTTATCAAAGGTTATCACATTTGAAAAGAGGTGAAATCATCGAACAAAGTCAGCATGGATTTGTGAAAGGAAAATCATGTCTGACGAATCTTATAGAATTTTTTGAAGATGTAACTAGTAGAGTGGATAGAGGAGAGCCAGTGGATGTGGTATATTTAGATTTTCAAAAGGCTTTTGACAAGGTCCCACACAGGAGATTAGAGTGCAAACTTGAAGCACACAGTATTGGGGATATGGTATTGATGTGGATAGAGAATTGGTTGGCAGACAGGAAGCAAATAGTGGGAGTAAACAGGACCTTTTCAGAATGGCAGGCAGTGACTAGTGGGGTACCGCAAGGCTCAGTGCTGGGACCCCAGTTGTTTACTATATATATTAATGATTTTGACAAGGGAATTAAATGCAGCATCT
Source organism: Hypanus sabinus (assembly GCF_030144855.1). Classification (NCBI taxonomy): domain Eukaryota; kingdom Metazoa; phylum Chordata; class Chondrichthyes; order Myliobatiformes; family Dasyatidae; genus Hypanus; species Hypanus sabinus. The sequence continues at coordinate 36,399,563 of NC_082721.1, forward strand.
CCAAGTTTGCGGATGACACGAAGCTGGGCGGCGATGTTAGCTGTGAGGAGGATGCTAAGAGGATGAAGGGTGACTTGGATAGGTTAGGTGAGTGGGCAAATTCATGGCAGATGCAATTTAATGTGGATAAATGTGAGGTTATCCACTTTGATTTCAAGAACAAGAAAACAGATTATTATCTGAACGGTGGCTGATTAGGAAAAGGGAAGGTGCAACAAGACCTGGGTGTCATTGTACACCAGTCATTGAAGGTGGGCATGCAGGTACAGCAGGGGCTGAAAAAGGCAAATGGTATGTTGGCATTCATAGCAAAAGGATTTGAGTACAGGTGCAGGGAGGTTCTACTGCTGTTGTCCAAGGCCTTGGTGAGACCGCACCTAGAGTATCGTGTGCAGTTTTGGTCTGCTAATCTGAGGAAAGACATTCTTGCCATAGAGGGAGTACAGAGAAGGTTCACCAGATTGATTCCTGGGATGGCAGGACTTTCATATGTAGAAAGACTGGATCGACTAGGCTTATACTCACTGGAATTTAGAAGATTGAAGGGGGATCGTATTGAAACATATAAAATTCTAAAGGGATTGGACAGGCTAGATGCAGGAAGATTGTTTCCGATGTTGGGGAAGTCCAGAATGAAGGGTCACAGTTTAAGGATAAAGGGGAAGCCTTTTAGGACCGAGATGAGGAAACACATCTTCACACTGAGAGTGGTGAATCTGTGGAATTCTCTGCCACAGGAAACAGTTGAGGTCAGATCATTGGCTATATTTAAGAGGGAGTTAGATATGGCCCTTGTGGCTAAAGGGATCAGGGGTTATGGAGAGAAAGTAGGTACAGGGTTCTGAGTTGGATGATCAGCCATGATCATACTGAATGGCGGTGCAGGCTCGAGGGGCCGAATGGCCTACTCCTGCACCTATTTTCTATGTTTCCATGTTTCTATGAATGATTGAAAAGTCTTAAGGATCTCAATGTCCTTCTCCTGCTGTTACTTCCTTATGTGTTTATACTGCCGGAATATCAAGGAAGATTGGCAAATAAGTTTGCGATGAAGGAGACATGAGTTTTACGCTTGCCTAGATGCACACCATCAAGCACACTTCCAATTCCTCTTAACCCAGTGGTGTCACAACCAATTTAATGGGAGTGAGTCATGTGGGCAATTTGTTCAAAATTACATACCACCTGCTCTAACCTTAACCTGTCTACATTCCAAGTTTAGAACTATTAAACAGCTCATATATTTCTGTCCATAAGCATGACTAAAAGCAATAGTTGAAAGAGCTTCAGTCTTGAGGAGATATTGATTACTTGAAAAAGGATCTACTATTCCCTCGGCAATGGCTTATTGGAAAGCTGTAAAGTAGGACCTCTAGGGTAGTAATCTCTGGACTGCAGCCTGGCTCGAAGCCTGAGAAGAGTTTATGCATTGTATATGCCGGGAAAGGACTGGATTCTTTTCCAAGAATATGATTATTTGGCAGACAATGCATGCTGAGGGTCTGGTGCAGGGGGCAGAAAGATCAGATTTCTGGATTATCAGAATCTCTTCTGGGGAAAGTACAACCTGTACAAAAGGGTTGTGTTACACCTGAACCAGAAGGGGACCAATATCCATGTGGGCAGGTTAGCTAGCGTTGTTTGGGTAGAACATAAAATGTAGAACATAGAACAATACAGCACAGTACAGGCCCTTTGGTCCACAAAGTTGTGCTGACCTTTAAACCCTGCCTCCCATATAACCCCCACCTTAAATTCCTCCGAATACCTGTCTAAGTCTCTTAAATTTCACTAGTGTATCTGCCTCCACCACAGACTCAGATAGTGTATTCTATGCACCAACCACTCTCTGTGTAAAAAGTCTTCCTCTAATATCCCCCTTGAACTTCCCATCCCTTACCTTAAAGCCGTGTCCTTTTGTATTGAGCAGTGGTGCTTTGGGGAAGAGGTGCTGGCTGTCCACTCTGTCTATTCCTCTTAATATCTTGTACACCTCTATCATGTCTCCTCTCTTCATCCTTCTCTCCAAAGACTAAAGGCCTAGCTCCCTTAATCTCTGATCATAATGCATACTCTCTAAACCAGGCAGCAGCCTGGTAAATCTTGTCTGTACCCTTTCCAATGCTTCCACATCCCAGAACAGGACACAGTACTCCAAGTGTGGCCTAACCAGAGTTTTATAGAGCTGCATCATTAACTCCCGACTCTTAAACTCTATCCCTCAACTTATGAAAGCTAATACCCCATAAGCTTTCTTAACTACCCTTTCTACCTATGAGGCAAATTTCAGGTATCTGTGGACAGGTACCCCCATATCCCTCTGCTCCTCCACACTACCAAGTATCCTGCCATTTACTTTGTACTCTGCCTTGGAGTTTGTCCTTCCAAATTGTACCACCTCACACTTCTCCAGGTTGAACTCCATCTGCCACTTCTCAGCTCACTTCTGCATCCTATCAATGTCTCTCTGCAATCTTCGACAATCCTCTACACTATCCACACCACCAATCTTTGTGTCGTCTGCAAACTTGTCAACCCACCCTTCTACCCCCACATCCAGGTCGTTAATAAAAATCACGAAAATTAGAGGTCCCAGAACCAATCCTTGTGTGACACTACTAGTCAGAACCCTCCAATCCAAATGTATTCCCTCCACCACGACCCTCTGCATTCTGTAGACAAGCCAATTCTGATTCCAGCTGGCCATACTTCCCTGGATCCCATGCCTTCTGACTTTCTGAATATGCCTTCCGTGTGGAACCTTATCAAATGCGTTAGTTTTTTTCCCATCCACTCCATAATGTACTGGTTAGGCACAGGAGTACATTCAGCCAGAGATTCATTCCACTGAGATGTAACACTGAGCATCATAGGAAGTCATTCCTGCCTGTGGCCATCAAACTTTACAACTCCTCCCTCGGAGTGTCAGACACCCTGAGCCAATAGGCTGGTCCTAGACTTATTTCCACTTGGCATAATTTACTTATTATCATTTAATTATTTCTGGTTTTATTTTGCTATATTTCTACTCTATTATTTTTTGGTGCAACTATAATGAAACCCAGTTTCCCTCGGGATCAATAAAGTCTGTCTGTCTGTCTGTTTAAACTAATTTGGCAGGGAGATGGGAACTGGAGTGATAAGTTTGAAGATGGGGTAGATGATTTACAAACAGAGGTAGAAGGTAGTGAGACTGCTAGCGAGAAAAGGCAAAATTGCAGTCAACAGGATGAGTTGCAATATAAAAGACAGACAAAATCAAAAAGGGTGAAGAATGCAGGACTGAAGGTGTTATCTTTGAATGCATTCAGTATACGGAATAAGGTGCATGAACTTGTAGCACAGTTACAGATTGGTATGTATGACACGGAAATCACTGAATCATGGCTGAAAGAATATTATAGCTGGGAGCTTAATGTCCAAAGATACCAAAATGTCCAAAGTATTTTGCATCAATCTTTACTGTGGAAGACACAAGCAGTATGCCTGAAGTTCAAAAGTGTCATGAGGCAGAAGGGAGTGAAGTTTCCATTGCTAGGGAGAAAGTGCTTTGGAAACTGAAAGATCTAAAGGTAGATAAGAAACCTGGACCAGATGGTCTACATCCCAGAGTTCTGAAGAAATTGTGGAGGCATTAGCAATGATCTTTCAAGAAATGGTGGATTCTGGCATGGTTCCAGAGAACTGGAAAATTTCAAATTTTACTTCACTCTTACAGAAGAGAGAAAGGCAGAGGAAAGGAAATTATAGTCCAGTTATCCTGACCTCAATGGTTAAGAAGATGTTGGAGTCAATATTTAAAGATGACTTTTCAGGGTTCCTGGAGCACATGATAAAATAAGCAGAAGTCAACATGGTTTCTTTAAGGGAAAATCCTGCCTGACGAATCTGTTGAAATTCTTTGAAGAAATATCAAGCAGAAAAGATAAAGGAGAATCAGTGGATGTTGTGTACTTGAGCTTTCAGAAGGCATTTAACAAGGTGCCACACATGAGGCTGTTCAATGCGTTTAGAGGAATGCTTACAGGAAAGATTCTGGCATGGATTCTGGCATTGGCTGATAAGCAGGAGACAAAGAGTTGGAATAAAGGGAGCTTTTTCTTGTTGGCTGCTGGTGATTAGCAGTGTTCCACAGGGGTCTATGTTGGGACCACTTCTTTTAACATTATATGTCAATGAGTTGGATGATGGAATTGACAGCTTTGCAGCCAAGTTTGTGGACTATACAAATATAGATGAAGGGGAAGGTAGTGATTTGGAAGCAGAGAGGCTGCAGAAGGATTTAGTCAGATTAGGAGAATGGGCAACCAAGTGGCAGATGGAAGAGATTGTCAAAAATTGTATTCCCAAGCACTTTGGAAGAAGAAAGAAAAGCATAGGTTATTTTCTAAATGGAGATAAAATTAAAAACTCTGAGGTGCAAAGGAACTTCAGATTCCTCATGCAGGATTCCCTAAAGTTTAATTTGCAGGTTGAGTCGATGGAGAGGAAGGCAAATTCAATGTTAGCACTGATTTTGAGAGAACTACTATATGAAAGCAAGGATATATTGTTGAGATTTATAAGGCACTACTGAGGCCTCAGTTGGAGTATTTGAGAGCAGTTTCAGGCCCCTTATCTAAGAAAGAATGTGCTGACATTGGAGAAGGTTCCAAGAAGGTTCACGAAAATGATTCTGGGATTGAGAGGGTTATCATATGAGTAGTTCTTAATGGCTCTGGACCTTTACTCATTGGAATTCAAAAGAATTAGGGGCATCTCATTTAAAACTATCAAATGTTGAACAACTTGATGGAGTGGATGTTGAAAGGATCTTTTCAATGGTGGGGATTCCTAAAACTAGAGGACACAGCTTCAGAATAGAGGGACATCCATTTTGAACAGAGATGAGAAAGAATTTCTTTCGCCAGGGAGTGATGAATCTGTGGAATTTGTTGTTACAGGTGCCCATGGAGGTCAAATCATTGGTTATATTGAGGCAGAGATTGATATATTCTTGTTTGGTCAGGGCATGATCGAATACAGATAGAAGGCAAGAGATTGGGGCTGAGAGGGAAATGGATCTGTCATGACAAAATAGTGGAGCCAACTCGAAGGACCAAATTGCCTAATTCCCCTCCTATGTCTTATGGTCTTATTATTATTCCCTGGTTAGACTTTCAGATCAGGGTCTTAATATGGTATGGTGGTGAATACCTTGGCACATCAAGTGGTAAACAAAGCAGGGGCCTCTGTCTCTCTCTGGAACCACAATCTCCACCCTTGGTCCACTAAAACAATGGAACTGATGACATATCATAAGGCGTTCTACTCCATCTATCTATCTGCTGTTCAATACCAAAGCCACAGCCCACAGTTGACAGTCAGTTGCCTTTCAGGGACTAGAAGTCTCTTTAAGTGGCTGGCAGAATTAATAGAGACCCAATACAGCTAGGTACCAGGACTGTTCTATTGGTCTAGTGTTACTGTGGGACTCTACTAGAACTCAAGTTTTCTGGGTCTTTGTAATTATTGGCTTCAAAGTAGTTCACTCACTTCTATTTCCCTTTCTAATTCTTCTGTTATGAGGAAGGGTAGACTGCAGTAACAATCCATAATTTCCCAACCAAGTTATTAGAGTGGTGGGAGCTGGAAAAGATGGAGCCAGAGGTTTTTGCAGAACTAGGTGACTTCTTTCAGCTTGTTCGCTAAACAGTTTAATCTTCTTTTCTCGTGTTTCTCTTTTCTTTTCAAGGTGACTGGGGTCCTGTCAGAGTCTATGATCTGCAGCTACAGCTCCAACAACAGTTCTCCATATCATTGGGTTCTCCAAAATGGCTGTGCAGCCTTGTGGATGATGCAGTTCCTCACTGATTGAAGCATCCCAGGAGACTGAAACATTGAGGCAGCAGGCAGTTTCTGCTGCTGTTGGAAGAAAGCCCTTGCACTCGAGTGAACCTTTCTTTCGATGGTGAGTGAGAGCCTGTTAGTCCTCGAGCCAGGAGACTCGGTGAAGTGATATGGAAGAGGTAATGTCAAAACAATGAATTCTTGGACTCCCGCTCTTGTGTGTTGCAGGAGTGACCTCCCTCTCCCTTGCTGGTGAGAGAGAGCCTGTCAGAAGTGCCGAAGTGTCGGGATGGACTGTAGTTTTTTGATGGAGTCTAGATCATGGTCTCTTCGGACTTTGCGGCTGCTTGCACAGTGGGTAAGGGGAGGTCAGTGCTTTGCTGGAACAAGTGGGGGGAAGGAGAGAGGAAAGAGTTCATGCTTTTGCAGCTGCTTGTACATAGGAAGGGGAGGGGTCTTTGGGGTTCTGACATTTCTGTCATTCATGCTTTTTTGTGGATGGCTATGAAGAATAAGTATTTCAGGTTGTATACTGTATGCATTCTGTGATATTACATTGAACCATTGAACCAAATGACTGCCAAGCACACCATAGCAAGACTTGGCTAGATCCTTGCTAGAAATATTTATTCTGTCGAACTCTCAGAGTTCAGTTCAAGTTTTAATTGTCGGTCAATCATAAGTTCACTCATTGCAGTTGAGGTGGAGGAAATGGTATAAAGGGACTCTGCCAAGGCTCCAACACTCTACCTCTGTCCAAGATCTAGTGCTGAAAGGTACATATTAAAATATTGGTGGAAACTGAACTGACCTCAGATATGGTACCCACCACAGTTGAGTAACCGATTTTCATACTGTCTGTGCTCACCTTTGAGAAACATCCATTTTAACACATGGCAGTGCAAGCATTATCATCATCCAGCATTCAGCAACGTGACATTTACAGAGCTAAGCACAGATAGGTGTTGCCTTCTAGGTTGTATCTTCTCAATTCAAAGCAAACTAAAATAGAATCATTTTCAGCCATTGCTGAAGCTGAATGCCCTGAAGGCTGGAAGAATTTAGCCTCAAGTGTATTGTGTCAAAGATGGTTATTGTAATATTTTCATCACTGGAGCTTTTCAAAACTGAAAGGAAGAACGTGATGGGGAGGCAACTTAAATTGAGAACACCTAATAAAAGGACCACACACCATGTCACCTGACACTAAAAATAGTTTTAGAAAGAGTAACAAAGAAGAGAAAGAAAGCTTTACAGCAAAATATATATGTGAACTGTCAGCAATATTCACTGGTTGTCAAATCCCGATGCTTTTACCAAATCATAGAAAAGGCATTCCCTTTCTTGATGCAATGACCTGTGAGTACGATATGAAAGTTCTTCTGGGAAATAGTCAATCCTGTTTCTTTAATTCACTTGAGTCCTTGAAGTGTTTGACAACCAATCAGAAGGTAAGGTTAGATTACTGTATAACCAAATAAAGTCCAGTAAAAAGTTTTAATCCCTGATGCCATGTGATAGGAAGTTTCATTTGAAAGAGTATACTGGTCACAGCATTTCCAGCACACTTGGGAAACTGGCAATTATTAGCACAGGAAAATGTGACACAGGTGGAGCAAAGCCAGTGCCAGTCACCTTCAATGTAATCCATTCCAAAACCATGACTCATGCAAAGTCAAAACCATGACTTTGTCCAACGTTGAGCGTCATGTTAGTATGGTTGGCTACCTCTTTGCACTTTGGTAAAAGGAAAGGATGTGTTGGAAAACATGGAGTATATTGCAATTGTCCCTCAAAAATACAGAAGTATATAGGTGGGTTTATTGTTCTTTAGTTCCGCGGAATTGACCACCCTCATGTCTTTTTGATTCTGTAATGTGTAAGAGTGCCTAACTTATTTGCTGTCTTCAAATCTGTCTGGAAGCCAGTTAGAAATTACACCCCTTCACTACGGTAAAGGAGACTGCACTAGTGTATGCATTGACATTTCCTCTCATTAATATTTGCTGATTTCTGTCCAATGATTTCCAGGCTTACTGGGAGATGGGGTTTAGTAGAATATTTCAACTTCACATCTCAATGGTACAGTGAAGGGAAGCAGCATCAGTCCACAGTGGGGTTTTGTTCCAATGAGATTAAGGGGTAATAGACATGTGGATATTATGTATGATACAAAGGATATCAAGGGCATGGGACATTGTAACACACTGGAGGTTACAGGACTAGCACTAGACTAGTAATCTAGTGATGTGACCTTGAATCCCACCATGGTAGCCAAGTAATTTAAAACCAGGCAGCCAAATGAAGCTGGAATTCCAGTAGAATCACAAATACAAGGAAATCTGCAGATGCTAGAAATCCAAAGCCACACACACAAAATGCTGGAGGAACTCAGCAAGCCAGGCAGCATCTATGGAAAAGAGTGAACAGTTGCTGTTTTAGGCTGAGAACCTTCTTCAGGACTCTGCAAACCCCAACTCTTAGAAAGTCTGGACTATGAGTTCTGAAGAAGGGCCTCAGCCCAAAACGCTGACTGTTTACTCTTTTTCCATAGATGTTGCCAGGGCTGCTGTGATCGTCTAACATTTTGTGTGTATTGCTCTAGAACGGGGGTCGGCAACCCGCGGCTCCGGAGCCACATGTGGCTCTTTTATGTCTATGCTGCGGCTCCCTGTTGCTTTGGGAAATAATTGGTTGTGGCGACCCTTTTCCTGGCACATCCGAACCGGCTCACAATTAGATAGCCTACGGGGGTTTGCGAGCACAGAGCTTTGGAGCCTCTGCGCCATGGGGGGGGGGGGCAGGTTGAGGGAGGCTTAAAAGTGAGGCTGAAGATTTCGAATAAAGTTTTTTCCTTCGACTGCAGTTACCGACTCCGTGTCGTAATTTTAGCGCTGTGTGTAGCACACCGCTACATGGTCAGTATTTAATTAAAATGTATTTTATGTTAGTTTGTTAGTTTTTGAAATGTAAATCTAAATTTGAAGATTATGGTGATCTTGTACAATCTAAATAAGACGTTGTGGCGACCCATTTCCTGACACATCCGAACTGGCTCACAATTAGCCAGCGTTCAGGCTAAGGGAGATAGCCTACGGGGGTTTGTGAGTACGTGTCTTTTGCAGCATCCGCGCCCATGGGGGGCGGGTTGAGGGAGGCTTAAAAGCAAGGCTGTTTAGTTCGAATAAAGCTATCTTTAACTGCAGTTTACTGACTGCGTGTAGCACACCGCTACAACATGTTTTTATCGCTGGCTGTCCAGAGGGGAGGTGCTGAAACGCTTTGTCGCGTGTCTGGAAGAAAAGGGCAGCAAAGGGCAGCTTTCCTGGGCAGCAAAGGACTCACCTTTCCTGAGCTGGAACAGCCAGAGTGGCTGGAAAAGCTACACTTCATGGTAGACATGACAGCGCACCTGAACACGCTGAACACAGCTCTTCAACGGGGTAAGGACGTACAGCCCTGCACATGTTGGAGGATGTTTTGGCATTCGAGCGCAAGTTGACGTTGCTTGCCAGAGATTTACAGAAAGGCACATTGTCTCACTTCCCCAATTTGAGAGAGTTCAAACAAGGTCACGACATGATAAATTCGGAGTATTTACATTCTGCAATCATCGCAATGCAAACATCATTTGGGAAACGCTTCTGTGAGTTCAGAGAGGAAAAAAACACATTATCCTTCCCGGTCACTCCCCTAAGCATCGATCCATCCCTACTGAATACGACTGCATTGTCAGGTGTGAGTCAACCTGAACAAGTATGATAAATATTTTAATTGCCTATTATTTTACGTATATTCATATGTTTTCATTGTTCAGTGAAATAGTCCTTTTATTTTTCAGGTTGACAGCTGGCTGACGTTATTTTTGGTTTGCTGCTGGCGGCAAATTTAAGTTTGGCGTTTTTCATAAATACAAGAAGAACTCAAATAGACATTGAGTATTTTACTTAAAAGTAACCTTCAACCCAACCTCTTTTTTTCGGAGTTCAAAATGTTTTTGTTGCATGCAGAAATGTAATTTCGTTTTCTCTGCAGGAGTTCATCAATTTCATAAATGCAACACATTATAGTTTGTTTATACATAGCATAAAGGCAAAACAAAACGTTGTATGCAGTGTTATTTCATTTTAAATGTCAAACGGGTTTTGCGGCTCCCAGTGTTTTCTTTTCTGTGGGAAACGGGTCCAAGTGGCTCTTTCAGTGGTAAAGGTTGCTGACCCCTGCTCTAGAATCTTAGCATAAGAGCTCCACCTGCACTGCTCTTTCTCTCTAGCTATAACACTGTAGCGGTGTGCTACAAGCAGCGCTAAAATTACGACACGGAGTCGGTAACTGCAGTCGAAGGAAAAACTTTATTCGAAAACTTCAGCCTCACTTTTAAGCCTCTGTCAACCGGCCCCCCATGGCGAAGAGGCTCCAAAGCTCTGTGCTCGCAAACCCCCGTAGGCTATCTAATTGTGAGTCGGTTCGCATACGCTAGGAAATGAGCCGCCACATAACCCCCCCCCAGAACCGGCGATACACCCCCCAATGTCCACAGCCTGGGCCAGAACCTGCTTGGGAGGTCGGCCTCTGCGCCGAGGCGCCGGAAACTCGGCCGGTTGCGCCAGGTCCACATGGGCCGGCTTGAGGCGGTCCACCGTGAAAACCTCCTCCTTCCCCCCAACGTCCAGCACGAACGTGGACCCGTTGTTCCGGAGCACCGTAAACGGCCCCTCGTATGGCCGCTGCAGCGGCGGCCGATGCCCGCCCCTTCGTACAAACACAAACTTACAGTTCCGTAGGTCTTTGGGTACGCAGGTCGGGTGCCGCCCATGCTGTGAAGTGGGTATGGGGGCCAGGTTACCGAGCTTCTCGCGAAGTCTGCCCAGGACTGCTGCGGGAGCTTCCTCTTGCCCCCTTGGGGCTGGTAGGAACTCCCCGGGGACGGCCAGGGGCGCGCCGTATACCAACTCGGCCGACGAGGCGTGCAGGTCGTCCTTGGGCGCTGTGCGAATGCCGAGTAGGACCCAGGGAAGCTCGTCCGCCCAGTTGGCTCCTCGCAGGCGGGCCATGAGGGCCGACTTCAGGTGACGGTGGAAACGCTCCACCAGCCCGTTCGACTGTGGGTGGTAGGCAGTGGTGTGGTGCAGCTGAGTCCCCAAAAGGCTGGCCATAGCTGACCACAGGCTGGAGGTGAACTGGGCGCCTCTGTCGGAGGTAATGTGGGCTGGTACACCAAAGCGGGATATCCAGGTGGCGAGCAGGGCTCGGGCGCAAGATTCGGAGGTGGTGTCGGTGAGCGGGACCGCCTCTGGCCATCTTGTGAACCGGTCCACGATAGTCAGGAGGTAACGCGCTCCGCGCGACACTGGCAGAGGGCCCACGATATCCACATGAATGTGGTCGAAACGCCGGTGGGCGGGATGGAACTGCTGCGGTGGGGCTTTGGTGTGCCGCTGCACCTTGGCCGTCTGGCAGTGCATGCACGTTCTGGCCCATTCACTGACCTGTTTGCGGAGTCCGTGCCAAACGAACCTGCTGGAAACCATCCGGACAGTTGTCCGGATGGAGGGATGCGCCAAGTTATGAATGGAGTCGAAAACACGTCGCCGCCAGGCTGCGGGGACGACCGGACGGGGCCGGCCGGTGGCGACGTCACAGAGTAGGGTCCTCTCACCTGGGCCCACGGGGAAGTCCTGGAGCTGCAAACCAGAGACTGCAGTCCTGTAACTCGGAATCTCCTCATCTACCTGCTGTGCCTCTGCCAGTGCCTCAAAGTCTACCCCTTGGGAAAGGGCATGAACGGTAGGGCGAGAGAGCGCATCCGCCACGACATTGTCCTTACCCGAGACGTGCCGGACATCCGTTGTGTATTCAGAGATGTAGGACAGGTGGCGTTGCTGGCGGGATGACCAGGGGTCGGATGCTTTCGTAAACGCAAAGGTAAGCGGTTTGTGGTCCGTGAACGCGGTGAAGGGCCGGCCTTCTAGGAAGTACCTGAAATGCCGGATTGCCAGGTAGAGCGCCAACAGTTCCCGGTCAAAAGCACTGTACTTGAGCTCGGGTGGCCGCAGGTGTTTGCTGAAAAACGCCAGGGGTTGCCAGCGACCTGCGATGAGTTGCTCCAGCACCCCACCGACTGCCGTGTTTGATGCGTCCACTGTGAGGGCGGTAGGGGTGTCCATTCTGGGATGTACTAGCATTGCGGCGTCAGCCAAAGCTTCCTTCGTTTGAACGAAAGCGGCGGCGGACTCCTCGTCCCAGGTAATGTTCTTGCTCGGACCCGACATCAGGGCGAACAGGGGGCGCATGATCCGGGCAGCTGAAGGGAGGAAGCGGCGGTAGAAATTGACCATACCTACGAATTCCTGAAGGCCTTTGATCGTGGTGGGTCGGGGGAAGTGGCGGACCGCATCTACCTTAGCGGGCAGAGGGGTTGCCCCGTCTTTAGTAATCCTGTGGCCCAGGAAGTCAATGGTATCAAGTCCGAACTGGCATTTGGCAGGGTTGATTGTAAGACCGTACTCACTCAGTCGGGCGCAGAGTTGACGGAGGTGGGACAGATGCTCCTGACGACTGCCGCTGGCTATGAGGATGTCATCCAAATAGATGAACGCGAAGTCCAGGTCCCGTCCCACCGCGTCCATTAACCGCTGGAACGTCTGTGCGGCATTCTTCAGGCCGAACGGCATGCGGAGGAACTCGAAGAGGCCAAACGGGGTGATGAGAGCCGTTTTGGGGACGTCGTCAGGATGCATCGGGATTTGATGGTACCCTCGGACAAGGTCGACCTTGGAGAAGATCCGGGCGCCGTGCAGGTTTGCCGCAAAGTCCTGAATGTGCGGCACAGGGTAGCGGTCCGGTGTGGTAGCCTCGTTCAGCCTGCGGTAGTCGCCGCACGGTCTCCAGCCCCCCGTCGCTTTGGGCACCATGTGCAGGGGGGAAGCCCAGGGGCTGTCGGACCGCCGGATGATCCCCAATTCCTCCATTCTCTGGAACTCCTCCTTCGCCAGTCGGAGCTTGTCCGGGGGAAGCCGCCGAGCACGGGCATGGAGGGGTGGTCCCTGTGTCGGGATGTGGTGCTGTACGCCGTGCCTGGGCATGGCTGCTGTGAACTGCGGTGCCAGAACCGATGGGAACTCCGCCAGGACCCTGGTGAAGTCGTTGTCGGACAGCGTGATGGAGCCGAGGTGAGGGGCTGGCAACTGGGCCGCGCCCAGGGAGAACGTCTGAAAGGTCTCGGCGTGTACCAGTCTCTTCCTGGGCAGGTCAACCAGCAGGCTGTGAGCTCGCAAAAAATCCGCACCCAGAAGCGGTTGGGCTACGGCGGCCAGTGTGAAGTCCCACGTGAACTGGCTGGGGCCGAACTGTAGCTGCACCTGACGGGTGCCATAGGTCCTTACTGTGCTGCCATTCACGGCCCTCAGGGGGGGACCCGGTGCCCTGCTGCGGGTGTCGTAACCCGTCGGAGGTAAAACGCTGACCTCAGCCCCAGTATCGACCAAAAAGCGGCGTCCCGACCTGCTATCCCACACATACAGGAGGCTATCCCGATGGCCAGCTGCCGTAGCCATCAGCGGCGGCTGGCCCTGGCGTTTCCCGGGAACTTGCAGGGCGGGCGGCAACGGCGGGCTTCTGCGCCCCACCACTGGTGGTAGAAGCACCAGTGGTCATTGGGCCGGGGGTTAGTGGGCTCTGCGGCCGGGCCTGGACTGGTTTGCTGCCGGGAGCGTGGCTGGGAGATCTGTGCGATGGACGCCCCGCTCACCTTTTTGGCGTTCCACAGCAAGTCCGCCCGGGCTGCCACCTTCCGGGGGTCACTGAAATCCGCGTCGGACAGCAGCAGGCGTATGTCCTCGGGCAGCTGCTCCAGGAATGCCTGCTCAAACATGAGGCCTGTGTGTCCCTCGGCCAGAGACAACATCTCATTCATTAAAGCCGATGGAGGTCTGTCGCCCAAGCCATCCAGGTGCAGTAAACGGGCAGCCCGCTCGCGCCGTGAGAGTCCGAAAGTCCTGAGGAGCAGGGCTTTGAATTCCGTGTACTTGCCGTCTGCCGGGGGCGACTGTACGAACTCCGCGACCTGGGCAGCTGTGTCCTGGTCGAGGGAGCCCACCACGTAGTAGTAGCGGGTGTCTTCTGAGGTGATCCGGCGAACGTGGAATTGGGCTTCGGCTTGCTGGAACCATAGGTCCGGGCGCTGTGTCCAGAAACCCGGCAGTTTCAACGAAACCGCATGAACAGAGGCGGCGTCGGTCATTTCTGGTCCAAAAATCGTTTGGACCGTCGGGGTCACCAATTGTAGCGGTGTGCTACAAGCAGCGCTAAAATTACGACACGGAGTCGGTAACTGCAGTCGAAGGAAAAACTTTATTCGAAAACTTCAGCCTCACTTTTAAGCCTCTGTCAACCGGCCCCCCATGGCGAAGAGGCTCCAAAGCTCTGTGCTCGCAAACCCCCGTAGGCTATCTAATTGTGAGTCGGTTCGCATACGCTAGGAAATGAGCCGCCACAACACTACCTTTTGCATTCTGTTTTTCTTTTTCTCTCTTTTTGTACTGCCTCAGTGAACTTACGTAAGGAATGATTTGTATCAATGGCTGACAGCCAAAAGCTTTTAACTGTATCCCAGTACTTGTGTCCATAACAAACTGATTTACATTGCTCTCTTATAGTGCTAGTGAACTGATGCACCAGATCGTGTGCATGGAGTTTGTGTGTTCTCCCTGCGACTGCATCCTCCCACAACACAAAGCTGTGCTGTCTGCTAGTTTAATAGTTTACAGTAAATTACTGGAGAGTAAATGGGATCCGCGGGAGAGTTGATGGGCGTGTAATGCAGAATGGATCTCTGTGGATTGGTCAAAATGCCAGCAAAGCCCCTGCTGACTGCTCCTGTGGCTCCTCCCACAGACCCTGGTATAAAGGCGATTGAAGCCTGAGCTCAGCCTCTCAGTCTCCAGGATGTAGTATGGTGGTCAACCACTGCTTGTTCCTTCTTCCAGTCAATGAAAGCCGATATCTCGCCTTTACGTCTCAGAGTGAGTTATTGATGGTGCATCACCAGCAAAGCTTTTATGATCCAAATCCTTCCTTCTATGTTAAGACTAATATAAAATATTGAGATAGAAGCAACACATTTATAATAGAGACAGCAGCTTAGGATGGTTGAATAGCTGATTTCTTTTCCTGCTGTCCATGTTCCAAGACATCAAAGGTACAAGGGTTCACTTATTATCAAAGCATGTATCCATATACAACTCTGAAATTTGTATTCTCCAGATAGCCACAAAACAAAAAAGAACATGAAAGTTGTTCAGAGGGAAACATCAAACCCACTCCCTGTACAAAAGAAAAGGCACTCCGATCATCAACCGCACCCCTCCAGAATCTCCTCCCCACACAAAACAGAGCAGGAATATTGACCGCCAAAAAATGACCACTCGCTGTACAAAAACTAACAGAATACAACAGAACATCAACCCCCAAATATCTTCCCCTTGTACAACAAAACAGAAAAAGAACATGCGATTTTAAAAAAACCACACAATATGAAAACCACAAGTCTGCAAAAGTCCACAGTCCATACACGCTTTAGAAAATCAATATGAATATGCAATGTGTTTGGTGTATTGCTGCAAATGGTGAATATAACAATATTTTTATTTGTGAAGCTTGTCAATTTTGTTTGCATCCACACTTATTTATGTTCTTACAACTTCAGCTTTGTCGGAAATTTGGATGAGATTCCATAAGGGACGGGAGAAATGGAATTGGTATCTTAGCTGAAAGGGATGGTGTAGTGGTGGAGCAATCCCTTCACAAGTTCCCTCCTGTGATCCAATTATAATCTATAACATAGGTTTTCCAGAAATGGTTCTGCTGGTTTATACGCTGCCCTTTAATCATCTGCACTTTTAATCCTCACTGTTTTAGTAAAAGAATGAGTAATTAGCTGAAATGAAAGTGCAGGCAATGAGTCACCAGCTACTGCTCAATACAAACAAACTGTAGATAATGAATGCCACAGAAAGCCAACCAGAATTATTTTTAAATAACAGGGCTGATATGTTTTCTGCATTGCAGACTTCTACAAAGGAAATTAGAAGCTCTGAGATGCAATACTTTGACTGTGAGGCTCTCGGTGTAGCAAGACACGTTGGAATTTGCCCTCATTGACATTTACCAACCTTATGCAAATGTGATAAGTGAAACAGGAGGTCAGAAAGGATGCTTTACATTCATAGAAAATTTCATTTGGTATACTTATTTGCAATATTTTTAACGTAAGTAGATTAATTGTATTTTTTTTCAATCTGTAGTTGTTTGTCTCTCAAACAATATCTCTTTACTCTGACCATGGTCCCTTGTTTCTGCTGTTCTGATTTGCAGTGACCCATTAAAGCTCCTCATTTAATTAGATAGTCAACCTCCAATTACTCCCCGGGTTCAAGACTTTGTACTACAGAAGTCAGGAACCTCGTGTTCCCTTGTTGAGTAACTATATTATCTCTGTGGCCAAGCCAGTGACTGTGTGTAACTCCAGGCCAGGGTCTTCAAAAGAACCCTGAAAGGGAAAAGTAGAGATATTAAAGATGGAAATAGAGCTGCTTCTGAAGATGCAAGCAAAGGAGTCACCATTAGATGCCATTAACGCTCCTAAACTCCGCTTTCTTGTTCCGATATGTCAATCCATGGCCTGCATTTACCGTTGCAATGAGGACACACTCAGGTTGGAGGAGCAACTCCTTATACTCCGTCCGGGTAGCCTCCAACCTGATGGCATGAATGCCGATTTCTTGAACTTCCAGTAATGCCGCCCTCTCCCCCCTTCACCACTCCCCATCCTGTTTTGCTTGCCCGTCACCTCCCTCTGGAGCTCCTCTTCCCCCCTCTTCTTTCTCCCATGGCCTTCTGTCCTCTCCTAATAGATTCTGCCTTCTCTAACCCTGTTTCTGTTTCGCCAATCAACTTCCCAGCTCTTTACTTCCAGTTTCACCTATCACCTCGAGGTTCCCCCATCCCCCACCTTTTAACTCTTCTCCTCATCTCTTTTTTGTCTATGTGGTTATCCAGTGGCTTCTATGTGGTCAACCAGAGGTGCTACTGTCTTTTTTTTTGCCTGGAAGGAGTTCTCCCTACGACCGTGTCAGTTTCCTCCCACTGTCCAAAGATGTAACGTTTGGTAGGTTGATTGGTCATTGTAAATTGTCCCTAGGAATAAACTGGGAGATTACTGGCCAGTACAGCTCAAAGGATCAGAAGGGCCTACTCCATGCCATGTCTCAACAAATAAATATTCCTGAGGGGCTGCCAAGATGAAGAAAGATCAATGGACTGTGCTTAACAGCAGCTCATTCCTGTTAGTTACTTCACATTCCTGCAGTCAGTTCTCATGCTCAGTCAGATTTCCCAATGCCAACAACAAGTCCTTAAATCGTGAAAAAATTGTGCTCAAATTGTTCAACAGTGAGTGTGAACTGTTTACTCTAACAAACTTTAATGTACAAAGTAATATTTATTATCAGAGTACATACACATCACCACATATAACTCTGAGATTCTTTTTGTGTGGCATCCTTAGCAAATCCATAGATCAATAACTGCAAACAGGATCTGTAAACTGTAAATAAACTGTGCAAATGCAGATAGATAATAAATTGCAATAAATAAAAGCATGAAATAACAAGATAAAAAAGTCCTTTAATGAATGTAGTTATTCCCTTTTGTTCAAGAGCCTGATGGTTGAGGGGTAGTAACTGTTCTTGAAGCTGGTGATGCGAGTCCTGAGTCACCTGTACCTTCTATCTGATGGCAACAGTCAGAAAAGAGTATGGCCTGGATTGTGAGGATCTTTGATAATGGGTGATGCTTTTCTATGGCAATTTATTTAGATGTGCTCAATGGTTGGGAGGGCTTTACTCTCCTCAGTATGTGCAGACATAAGTGAATAAATTGTTACCTGGTGTGTGACTAAAACCAGGAAATATCAGATGTAATAATGTAACATCATACAGAAAGCCCCAATCCAATTTATCAGTTGCACCAACATTTCTCAGCAACGTTGTCCTGGTTAAAATTGAAACTGGACTACAGTGGATTCCAGTTAATAAGGACACATTGGGACCAGTATGTTCTGTCCCAATTAAGCTACTGCTTATTTTAACCACAGTCTCATGGAGAGTTAAAGAAGTATAAAATGACAAACGACCTTCTTTATGTTGAATAATTATAAAACATTGTGTCAGGAGTGTGAGATTCTCTTGGATTCTCCCTGACCTTCTCTCCCCTGAAGAATTGCTGTGTGAATATTTTCCAGTTGCAGCTTCCACATGGCTCAGTGTTAGTTAGTCACACTTGGGGGGTTGTCCAGGTTAAATTTGTGACCCACTATGTAGCTAGTGATTTCAGCTGTGTAAGGGGGTGAGTAGCACCTTACATTAGATATGATCAGGTCAACGACCATGGGGGTCACAGAGTATCGAAGAACGTGGTGGAGAGCTGAACTACCAGATATAAAAGCATGTTGTGTATGTATGTTTGTTTGTGTAAGGCACCAGCTATCACACAGTATTGGAAAGTTTGGAGAGAAAGGGCCACCAGTTATGAATGACGGTTATTGGCCGTTCAGGATGATAAAGGAGAGGGGGCATGAATACTCATGCCAGAGGTTGTATGGCAGTATATTTACATAGAACAGAGAAATATACAGCATATTACAGGCCCTTCAGCCCACAATGTTGTGCTGACCATGTAAGCTACTCTAGACACTGCCTAGAATTTCCCTTCCACATAGCCCCCTATTTTTCAAAGCTCCATGTACCTATCTAAGAGTCTCTTAAAAGACCCTATTGTATCGGCCTCCTCCACCTTCTCTGGCAGTGCATTCCACACATCCACCACTCTCTGAGTGGAAAACTTCCCCCTGACATCCCCCTTGTACCTACTTCCAAGCACCTTAAAATGATGCCTCCTCGTGTTAGCCATTTCAGCCCTGGGAAATGCCTCCTGCTATCCACACAAGTAAGTGTGTGTGTGTGTGTGTGTGTGTGTGTGTGTGTGTGTGTGTGTGTGTGTGTGTGTGTGTGTGTGTGTGTGTGTGTGTGTGTGTGTGTGTGTGTGTGTGTGTGTGTGTGTGTGTGTGCGAGAGAGGATTTTTTTAAGGATAATTTTGAAACTTTGGGGATAACAGTTTTATAAGGAAAGGGAATATAAAAGACGTCATGAGCTGAGTGGCAAGAAGAAGGAGATTACAGAGCATATACTTTAAGATTTTAATTACGTACTGTTTAATTTGTATCTTCCTCTTGTCTTTTGATTGACTGGAAAATTAGTGTGTAAGTATTTGAGGGAGAGCTTACACCTGGATGTATCTGTCGGGATAGTATCTATTTAGGTTGGGCAACAGCGGGTTGTCAGTTATGATGACACCAGCCATCCTCTGACACTGATTATCACCATCCATAGGCTCTTCACCCCAGGGAGCAGCAGATAATTTTTTTTATCCAGAGCTGCCCTCAATTAAAGATGATTGTGAGATTGCAGAATTCTGGCACAAGCTCAAGGAAATAATTGAAACTCACCAGATGCACTCAAAAGATGTACATGTGGCAGTTGGCAGTGGCAATTAGGAATTGTGGTATATGTGGTACAGTACGGTCCGGTGTGCGCGGGGTGGTATGTGGGCAGCAAGCGGGAATACCAGTAACAAGGAGAGATATTTCTACTTGCAGGGGGAAGTGAGGCAACAATTGGGGGCGGGGGGCAGTAATGAGATTAACTGGGGAGTGATAATGTCAGTGATGCAGAGAGCTGATGAGTCCCCCATGGACATAGTGTAATTATCGAGCATACGAGGACTACTCATGTTTGGGGGAGGAAAGGGATTTGATCCAGTCTTCCTGAAAATGCAGAAGGAAGGCCTGCACTCAGCCCACCAGAAAGCTTTAGATTTGCTGATGATGATGGCATAGTTAGTCTTGCGAGACCATGGATCTGCGCCTGGAAAGTCTTCCTTCAGTCCTCACCAGGGCGCAGGCCTGGGCAAGGTTGTATGGAAGACCGGCAGGTACATCAGGGGGCTGACAATATAATACGTTGGCGGACACAAGGTCATCAGTGTTGGTAACTGATCTAGCCTTGTCCACATGTGAGGGTGTAATGCATTATAATGGTTCTAACCACTGCCAGGAATTGACCTGGAGGTTTAGAATCATGAGAAGGTCATGAGCTTGGAGCAATATCTTCCATGGGTGCTTTTAGGAAAAGAAGGTCTTTACTTAAAGGCTTTGTTTTTAACATCTTCCAGTAGTTTTGTACTGCTTCTCAGACCAATGAATCTGTACTGAATTTATTGTCTTCCTATGTCTCACTCCCCAAAGCTGTACATGCATACTCTGAAGGGGGCTTTATTTCTGAATCTGATTTTTGCTGTGTAACCCTTCAGTGGGTTAAGAAGAATTTTTGTAGTTGAAGCTGAGGATAGAACGCAGACGTCTCAAGAGTTGTTAGACGTTTCAGAGGTTTCACTGCTTCACAGGGTTGGAGTCTTCCAGTATCACACCCAGGTGGGTATCCACCAGTGTTGCTTTGGATCCTGAGTTCTGGTACTACAAGGGCAGTCAAAATAGAGCACATCCTCAGATGTGGCTACCATGCACACCTTACAGCAAATATGCAAAACCCATTGAACTCTGGCTGATTTCCCAACTCACTTGCTCACAGTAGGAAAATCTTTACCACCTTGCCAGCTGTGTACAGTTAAACTTATGTAGTCTATATATCAAATCCAGGGTTTTCTTGATCACTGTTTACACAAAATATAATGCATTAACAGATCACGATGCCATGAATGGCAACAAACACAATAGGTGTAAAAAAAGCTTTTAAAATCATCTGTATAAACTGGAGAGCCAAGGGACTGGGATTACAATGAGAAACAGGACTAAGTCGATTCCACAACAAGAGAAACTTCACCTATGAATCTGCTGGGATTATTTACTGTGTCCGGTGCTCCCAGTGCAGCCTCCTGTATATCAGTGAGCACAGACATACACTGGGAGACAGTTTTTCCAAGCACCTGACTCTTGGAAGTCTGCCAAAAGAAGCAGTATCTCCTAGAGGATACCCATTTTAATTCCACTTCCCATTCCCATTCTGATATGTCAATCCACAGCCTCCTCTACTGTTGCAATGTGGTCACACTCAGGTTGGAGGAACACCAGCTTTTATTCTGTCTTGGTAGCCTCCAACCTGAGAGTATGAACATCAATTTCTCAGACTTCCAGTAATGCCCATCCCGCTCCTTCACCAAACCTGATCTCCTTTTTCCCCTCTTCCATGGTCTTCTATCCTCTCCTCTCAGACTCCCCCTTCTCTAGCCCTGTTTCTCTTTCACCAATCAACTTCTCAGCTCTTTACTTCACCCCCTCCCTCTCCTGGTTTCACCTATCATCTTGAGTTTTTCTCCCCACCTTTTAAATCTATTCCTCATCTTTTTTTCTCAAGTCCTGCCGAAGGTCTCGGCCGGAAACGTCGACTGTCCTTTTTCTCCATAGATGTTGTGTAGTCTGCTGAGTTCCTCCTGCATTTTGTGTGCGTAAGTCAATTCCCCAACTATGCCAGCTCTAGTTTAGGACTGAGATGGTTTTCCTAGAATGGTTTTTGAATTTATTTGTGGAAGCAAATATTTTCTGAATATTTGGAAGAAATCAAAAAGTATTTCATGGTTATGTGACTACTAACTATTCTCCTCAAACTTGCATGGTAATGAAACATTCACAAATTAAATGAATCAGAAAATTCTAAATTCATGTATAAACACTTCAAATTCATTCTGCAATCACTCTCACAAATGTTTCTCATGTCAAAAGGAAGTGAAATTCCTAAACACAATTGAATACATCAAATAAATCTTCAGTTCCTTAAGTTTCAAAGACTGAATTTAACTAATTACCTTTCGCTAAAAACAATGAATCATTTTAATATGAGCTAGAATTTCCATGGAGGCTCACCATGAACCACAGCAACAAGAGTTTGATTTCAATGTAGGGAGGAGGCTGGGTACTAACCCTCTAAAAATAGATTGAGTCATTGGAGTTCTAAGACCCAAAGTGCTTGACCATACAAGAAAATAAACTTCTTCTTACAGTTGTGCACACATGCCATTTATGCTGTATGAAATTAGATTAATTTTCCACAGGAATAAGCTTAGATCATTATTGAACTTTGCTCTTGCAGAAAGTTAATTACTGGAGTAAAAATTAGCTTCTACTCTGATAATAACAACTTTACATCAGATGTGAAGTTTAAATTGGTGCCACAGAATGTTTCATAATATTTCTGTCTATTCATTCCTCTATCAACAGTTTTATTACAAACACCAGTAAATCCCTTAAGAAGTTTATTGATATAGCAAGCGTATTTACCCAGGATGTCTATCACACATATATTTTAACGATCATCATAAAACATCACGTCCTCCCTTCTTCTTACCGATTAGTTAGGGTCTATAGTAATGTGTTATAACTAGTATGTACTGTCTTCTTTACCAACAAGGGAAAATCTGCAGATGCTGAAAATCCAAGCAACACACAAGGAAGAGTATGTAACTTCATCCTCCTGAGGGAGTCTACACTGATACTGCCTGGCAGAATAGATTCAGGAACTGCATGGCTATCATTCATTTCCCTGGTTCCTTACACCAACTACTGCAGCTAAACTCCGACAGAACAAGAACCACACAATTATGCAGCGAAAGGAGAAATATGGACTATGTATAGGAAGAAGAGGTTCCTTCAGTTTGTCATGGGGGTAAACTCCCACTGTCCATTAAAAACTCCCATTGGTGTATATCTCAAGTAGCCTCTGACAACCAAGTCCAGCAAGTGGCCTTTGCCTGTGGCCTAGCTGCTAAGCCTGGCGGAACCTTTTCTACTGACAGGAGAAGGGACAAATGTGGGTTATGGGTGCCTTAAAAGCTGTCGCTCTGGACAGATGGGGCTTGTCAGCTTATCTAGGAGAAGGAAAACTCTTATCTCAAACCTTCACTGCCTTGTGGCTAAGCTCACTCATTAAGAGGCTTCGGGAGTGAACACCAAGGAAAAATCCAGAACTGGAGTCCCCAAGGAAGTCCTATACTGGGCTCAACACTGATTGCGAACTCCTGTGACACTGCTGGTCACTGTATTGGTCACTCCGTCCCTTTCAGTTCATCAGCTGTGTGGAGATAGAGTGCCTGTTGCATGGGAACTTCATTTCGTACTGTCCTGATTTGTGTATTGACAGATAGGCAGGTAGGGTGCAAAATCCACAGCTGAATCTGACCAACAGAGGGCCTCTCTCTTTAGGAAGAGGAGATTTAGGTTAATTTGGGATCGTGTTGGACACAGACATTGTGGGCCAAGTGGACTGTTCTGTGTTCAAAGTTCCATACTCAGGACAGCAACAGAAAGCAACATTTCTCTCAGTAGGGTGAGAATTTGTTGCTTACTATCCATAAGACATAGGATAATGAATTAGTATTTTTGAACCATCATCTGCTCCACCATTTCATCATGGCTGATTTATTGTCCACCTCAACTCCATTTTCCTGCCTTCTCTCTGTAACCATTGACATCCTTAGTAATCAAGAACCTATCAACCTTCACTTTAAATATCTCAAATGACTTGGCCTCCTCCGCCATCCATGGCAATTAATTCCACAGGTTCACTGCTATCGGGCTGAAGAAATTCCTCCTCATCCCTGTTCTAAAGGGATTTCCTTGCATTCTGAGGCTGTGCCCTCTGATCCTGGACTCCCTCAATATAGGAAATATCCTCTGCACATCCAATTTATCTAGGCCTTTCAATACTCAATAAGTTTCAATGGTATTCCCCCCTTACTCTTCAGTGAGTACAGGCCCATATCCATTAAACACTTCTCATACATTAACCTTTACATTCACGGAAATATCTTCTACAATGTCAGCACATCCTTTCTTATATAAGAGGCTTAAAAGTACTCACAGTACTCCAAGTGTGCTCTAACCAATGTCTTAATAAAGCCTCAACATTACATCCTTCTCTTTATATTCTACTCCTCACAAAACGAATGCTAACATTGCATTTGCTTTCTTTACAACCAACTCAAACTGCTCATTAACCTTTGGGGAATGGCTCACTAGGACTCCCAAGTCCCTTTACCCATCTGATCTCTGAATTGTCTCCCCATTCAGAAAATAGTCTATGCCTTCATTCCTTCTACCAAAGGGCATGATATTTTCCTGCACTGTATTTCATCTGCCACTTCTTTGCTCATTCTCCTAATCTGTCTAAATCCTTCTGTAGACTCTTTGTTTCCTCAGCACTATCTGCTTCTCCACCTATCTTTGTATCGCCCTAAATTTGGCCACAAAACCATCAATTCCATCACCCAGGTCTCAATACCAACCACTGCAGGACACCATCAGTCACCAGCTGCCAACCAGAGAAGGCTCCTTTTATTCCCACTCTTTACCTCGTGCCAGTCAGCCAATCTTCTAGCCATGCCAAGAAAGTTTGGAGACTTCGTTGTCACTTGATGCATACTGTATAATCTGGAAAACTACAGACCAGCCACTGCCAGATGAAGCATGTGAAAACTTGAGACCCTTGAGACGAAGTCTAATGAGTTGGTGGAGAACCACAGACAGCATAATAAAAAGGTGTCAGACTCATTTCCTGAGGAGCTGGGCATTGGCTATATGAGCTATAAGGAGATTTTGATAAGAACCTGTAAAATAAAATAGTCAGAAACCTCTCAACACTACAGTCCTATTATCAATGCAGACTACCAGTGATCAGATGGGAATGGCTAGAGGCTTCCTAAACCTGTTCTTTCCTGAATGAATGAAACCCTTCTCTAATTACTTTAAATGTTTACTGCCATAACTTTCTTTTTCTTTCCTTAAAGTCAAACTCTACGTAAAAAGACATCAATTTTCACAAGAAAATTGCTCCTTTTCACAAGATTATGGCCAATAAATTTCCAGCTCCATGATTACTCAGAACCCCCAGACAAAATTTCCCCATTGGCAATTAAGCACTGAGCTCCTCTCGCATGTTGTGTGCTAACCTGAGAGGACTTACCTTTAAGTTGGGCATATCTGACTGTATTCTGTTCGTTGATGACGATAGTTTCCAGAATAACCCCCCCCCCCCCACCACGTTACTCTGCATTTGAACCGATTACTTTGCCCTAGGCATTAGTAAACGCTATGCTCTATGTTCATTAGTGGCAATAATCTGTACATTCTTCTTAGGAAATGTTTAATTAAGCGGGATGAATATAACTTACAAACTGTGCAATTTATTGTGCTTGCCTGCTGTGGTTTGCCGTAGTACTGGTTTACTTGTGTTGACTACTGGGGGAGTCAAGAAGGAAAATGAAGACAGCTGCATGTAGATGAGTGGACAAGTATAATGCTCTCTGTATTATTAGCAAATGTTATTACAGACAGCTATACTTCCTCTCCCCATCAACTTTTGTCTCCATCATTGCAATCAATGTGTGGCTTCCATGTGGACTTTGCCTTTAAGAGTCAACACCCGTTGTGAAGCAAAGTGCTGGAAGATGTGACAGGTCAAGTCGCAGCAGCATTGGTGAATGTTTCTGAGTTCAAACTGTCCTAATTCAGTTTCAAACTGACCACTTTCACAATTCCTTTTGTTTGGCACTTTAAAGACGGGTATTATCCAATATCTATGACATCTGCAAGAAGACTAATTTCTTGAATTTATGCACAATTTCAAATTCTATTGTTCATTCAGGATCAAAGTAGAGACAGTAGATAATGACAAATTAATGAATTGTGTTGAACAGTGCAAAATGTAGTATTTTAATGTTACAAACTTGTTTTAAGAGATTAACTCAGTAATTGACCCCCATGATGAAAGCAACTTCAGAAAAGTTAAATCCTTATATCAGTTCTAACTCAAGATGTGAACCTTAATTAATTGGCTGCAATGTTGGAACTATGCTTCTTTGTGATGTTACATCTTTGGAGGAATTTTGGAGATTGGGTACATTCATTCCTGAGTCTGAAGTTTGAGGATCCATACCACGGTGGACATAAGAGGTCACAACCTCAAACTGAAGTGGAGGAGTTTTCCTCTTGTGTGAATATTTATCTATCAGTCAACCAAGAGTCTTCTTATGTAGCCAATTATTGTTACATTGTTGTTTATTTATTTCAAATCAGGAAGATGCTATTTAGACCATCACACCTACGCACTCTTAAAAGAACAGTCTCACCAATCCCATTCTTTCCCTGTAACTCCTTTTTTCATATGCTCAACAACTCAGCTTTTTATTCTTTAGCAATTTACCTGCACTGATGCATAATTCTCCGCTAGATATCCTATCAGAAAGCCTTTGGGAAGGGGGAGGAAAGAGAAGAGCAAAGGGGAGTTTCACACTGTCGCAGGGAGAGTATTCAAACTCCTCACAATGCCAGGCTGAATCTAAGTTTCTGGAACTGGGGTGTGTGTGCTTTGAAATTCTAAAACATAAAACTAATCTGAAGAAAAACACAGAGCTGGGGATAAAATGTCCTTAGTTCATTTTACTTTAGTGAGGCGTGCGCTTATAACATAACGGCATATATCATTCATGTACATTTACGTGCGTAAAACCCACAATGAACAATGTAGGTAACAAGGAATGCTTCATCAAACAAGTACACTGCAGATGCTGTGGTCAAATCAACACGTACAAACAAGCTGGAGGAACTCAGCAGGTTGGGCAGCAACAGTTGAAACGAGCAGTCGATGTTTCAGGCCAAGACCCTTCATCAGGACTGAAGAAGGAGTGGGCAGGGGCCCTATAAAGAAGGTGAGGGAAACAGGGAGGGGATAGGCGGGAGAGGTGAAGAAGGAATCTAAGGGGAAAGCACTATAGGGAGTAGAAGAAGACAGAATCATCAGAGAGGTGATAGGCAGCTGGAAGAGGAGGCAGAGTAAAAGTGGGATGGGGGAAGGGAGAGGGAGGGAATTACAGGAAGTTGGAGAATTTGATGTTCATTCCAAGGGACTGGAGACTACCCAGGCAGTATACATTCATAACATTACTTGAATATTACTGAAAGATTAAATACACAACACTCCTCTCTACTTAGCCACAAACTGCAACTTAATATTGAATGTATCTCAACTATATACACAGTATTCTATATAATATAACCTGTTTATGGACACCGCATGGAATAGAAAGTTTTAAATTGTCACATTCAGGTCTAAAAATTTAATTATTGTGGAGGATTTTGTACTTTTGTGGGATAAAGTATTTCCTGACAAAGGGCTTCACTCTGCTTGGCAGTCAAGGCCTGTAACTATGAAACTGTCTCTGGTTTTGGGGCTTTCTCCATGGTGGTTGTAGGAGTTGACTGCAGGAAATTGTTCTGACATCTCTGGACCCATTTCTTCTCTAAAAATTGACTCTGCTCTCCTCAACTGTTTAATGTGTCATCTCCAGATAACATCAGACACATTCTCCACTGTGCAGGAGAGTGGTCCAACTCTCTTTGTAATCTCTCCACGCACCCACTTTTGCTCACCTCTGTCGTCCCTCACCAGGACTGCCAGTCCAGAAGCGAAACATCAAACCTCTTTGTTTGAGAAGCCCTCAATATGTCTCAGCTGTTTGTCCTCCATACTCCTTCTGAGACTGTGTTTCGGGAAGCATGAACACAAGGGACAACCTAAGAACTGCGTATCTGGAGAGCTGTTGGTTGTGGAGTGTGCTGCGTTACAATATGCAGGAATGAAACTTGTGAGCTTCCAGTTCAGTATTAGTGTAGTGTGTTCTGCTGACATTGCAGTGCCTTCTTTTGACTCTGGACAAACCTTTCCATGACGCCGTTTATAGATGGGTGGTATGGTGTAGATGTAATATGTCCTTTTCCATTTGTTTACAGGACTGTTGCACAACAAACTGTGGTCCATTGTCACAGACTAAGTGTTCTGGAACAACAGTCCTTGTAAACTGGCTTCTTGACACATCAACAGTGTGCAAGGCTGTAGTGGATGCAATTGGGAATAATTATGGCCATTTTGCAGCTGCATCCACTGTCACCAAGAAACTGGTGCCCGTGAATGATCTGGCAAAATTCACATGAATCCTCTGTCAGGGCAATGCAGGCTATTCCCAGGGATGCAGAGGCACCGCTCCTGGCATCTTCTGGATGTGTTGGCATCTCTCAACAGAGCATGGCAAACTGTTTGATCTGCCAATCTATCTCAGGCCACCACACAAAGCTTTGACCATGCCATGTTGACTGGCATATACCTCCTCCAATGTTTTAACTCCCAGCTTGGATGATAAAACAACTCTCAAATCCAGTATTAGGCAATGTCTGTCAAGGGTAAGTTCATCCCAGTGCAAGTGAAAATGGAGAACTAGAATTTCTGTTGCACATTCCAGCCATTTTGGGTGGACAATGCTGAAACAGTGTGATTTCCCTTTCGAGCATCTCTGCCATCATTGGGAGATTTTCGATTTGCAGTAGGGAGAATACATCAAGAGGAGTGCCCTTTTTCATAATTTTTTTTAGGTATGTTCTTTTCCAAGGATAAATGGGACAGTTCATCAGCGTTTCTATTATTATTCATCACTTTGAATTCAATCTTGTAATTACGTCCTCCAAGAAACAGAGCCCGTCTCTACATTTGTGCTGTTGCTATTAGTGGAACACCCTTACAATATGTAGGTTAAAAATGGACACTAGTCGTTAATGATCAGTCATGATGATAAACTCTCTCCCAAGTACTGGTTGAGATGTACACCCATATCAGCACAAAGGCCTCCCGGTCAGTCTGTGCATAATTTTTCTCTGCAGCGGTAAGGGAACGTAATGCAAAGGCTGTGAGGCATTTGCTTCCATCATTCATAACATGTGACATGACTGTACCTATATCATTTGGCGAGACATCACAGGCAAGCTTTGCTAGATTATGTGGATCACAAGGTGTGAGTACAGTGTCTAATGTCACCATTTCCATTACGTTTTTGAAAGCCACCTCACATTGCTTTGTCAATTGCCATTTGAGCACCAGATTGGTGTAGTAATAATTTCAACATGTGGAGCACAGTAGTCAGGTTTGCCAGGAACCTGGTATTGTAATTGACATATCCTAAAAAGGACCACAATTGTGACACATGCTGTGACCCTGGGGCATCCACCACTGCTTGAATTTTCTCAGCACACTTGTGCAATATTTGTGTGTCAGTCGTGTGACCATAGTAAGTGATGCTTGGTTTATAGAATTCACACTTGTTGCATCTTGCTTTGAGACAATAATTGAGACGTGCCTGGTATGTCTAGTCAGGTGGTATTTATGCCCCCGTAGACCATCCCTCCTGATTGGTCAGTCCTCATCCAATATGACATGGTGGCGTGACATGTACTTTTACATATAATGAATTATGTGGACAACAACAAAGAATGCTTAATCAAACAATATATTTACAATATTATTCAAATATTACTGAAATATGCAATACACAACAGGGAGCAGCAAGATGTACCACTACATCTTAGTGGTAGTAACTAATATCCACATTACGCCAATGACAATATTTCAGTGACTTTGTAGTGTACTGACACAATAGAAAGTGCCTTATTAAGTGCAAGTTCTTCAATCTTTTAAATGCCTGACTCGTCTTCAAAGCAGATCATGGTGTGGCTACTGACCCTTCCAAGTACTGGTTGATTTGAGCCACTGACAACTCCTGCCAGTGGCACTTGTGAAAACTCTGTTATGCTGTCATTTTAGGGAGAATGGTTTACACAAATCAGAAGTCACATCCACATAGTGTTGTGACCTTGTCAATCCATTGGCAAAACTCACAAGAGTAAGTATGATATTCTACCAGCTGTGGAGCTGCTTTCACATCAAGCCAGCCTCCTCTGAGCAACTGTCCATCTGCAGCATAAATAGTGTTTTCTCTTCCTTCTTTAGGATCTGAGATATCTTACTTGATGCAGAGTTTGACATCATCGTTGCTGCTGAGTGCTAAGGATCCCCTAAAAGCAAAGCCTTGGAAAGGTGTTGCCAAGTAAAACTTTGTGTGTACCTTTCTTCATCATCACAAGTGAAAAATTTGATCCACCATTGACTAGAACAGTTCAGTAATTTGGACAATTACTCCCAGCAGTCCGTGCTTCATGCAGTTTGGCCGCATTTGCTCTCATCCAGGCTATTTCCCTCTGAGGAACATGTATCGATGTACGTGCAATGGATTAATCTGAATATGAATCTGAACTAGGGTGTTAATTCACAAACAAATGGTCTTTTCCGTAGTAGTTATGAAGAATCTTATATTCACTTGAAGTTTTTCTTCCAGTGTGCTGCAGCTAGAATCTCTTGCATTTTCAGCAGCACTCAAAGTGAGGGGCTGAGAGAAAGTTGAAGTGAATTACTTACAAAGAAATATAGAAGAAAATAATTGACTTTGGTTGGGAGATCTAATTGAAAAATGAAAAGTTGATGGTAGGGATGATGCTTCTGAGGCAAGAGGAAACAAATGGGATTGTCTTTCAGGAATGAGGAAAGAATTGTATAATAGTAGTGAGTGAGAAGTGATGGAAAGAGATTACAAGCATTGGCTAAGCTGCAGTGGCAAAGAGTGCCAGTGTAAACTGTGAAAGGATAATAGAGGCCAGTAAGTGATGGAGATATCAGTATATAGCAAGTAAACCAAAGAGGTGGAAGGAATAGTGACACTATGTTGAACTAAAGCAAGAAAACTGCATCTACATAACCATATAACAATTACAGCACGGAAACAGGCCATCTTGGCCCTTCTAGTCCATGCCAGATGCTTTCTCTCACCTAGTCCCACCTACCTGCAATCAGCCCATAACTCTCCATTCCTTTCCTGTCCATATACCTATCCAATTTGTTTTTTAAATGACAAAATCAAACCTGCCTCTACCACTTCTGCTGGAAGCTCATTCCACACAGCTAATACTCTCTGAGTAAAGAAGTTCCCCCTCGTGTTACCCC
Source organism: Hypanus sabinus (assembly GCF_030144855.1). NCBI lineage: Eukaryota > Metazoa > Chordata > Chondrichthyes > Myliobatiformes > Dasyatidae > Hypanus > Hypanus sabinus. The sequence goes on from NC_082721.1 coordinate 36,430,397, forward strand.
TAAGCTTTTCCCCCTTAACTCTCAACTCATGTTCTCTTGTTTGAATTTTCCCTATTCTCAATGGAAAAAGCCTATCCATGTCAACTCTATCTATCCTCCTCATAATTTTAAATACCTCTATCAAATCCCCTCTGAACCTTCTACGCTCCAAAGAATAAAGGCCTAACTTGTTCAACTTTTCCCTGTAACTTAGGTGCTGAAACCAAAGTAACATTCTAGTAAATCTCCTCTGTACTCTCTCTAATTTGTCGACATGTTTCCGATAATTTGGTGACCAGAACTGTACACAATACTCCAAATTCGGCCTCATCAATGCCTTGTACAATTTTAACATTACATCCCAACTCCTATACTCAATGCTCTGATTTATAAAGGCCAGCATACCAAAAGCTTCCTTCACCACCCTATTCACATGAGATTCCACCTTCAAGGAACTATGCACTATTATTCCTAGATCACTCTGTTTTATTGCATTCCTCAATACCCTACCATTTACCATGTATGTCCTATTTTGATTAGTCCTACCAAAATGTAGCACCTCACACTTATCAGCATTAAACTCTATCTGCCATCTTTCAGCCCACTCTTCTAACTGGCCTAAATCTCTCTGCAAGCTTTGAAAACCTACTTCATTATCCACAACGCCACCTACCTTATTATCATCTGCATACTTACTAATCCAATTTACCACCCCATCATCCAGATCTGTAATCTACTCCCCAATCAACCCCACACTCCACTCCCCAATGATTTCTATTGATTTCATTAGAGATAAAAATCAGGTATAAACAGAGTTGTTATTTTGCAGTTGCTGGTTCTGCATATTCGTGCAAAAGCAAAACCACTCCCTCTCAACATTTTCAATCTTTTCACAGATTAGTTATGAGGTTCAAAAGCTCCAACTTTAATAAGAATACATTAATTTATTTGCAACTATGGGGAAGTTAAGGGTGAAGAGGGAGATGAACTGTAATTGAACTGTGGGATTTGCCTCTGAGGGCAGACTATAAATAGATAAGGATTAGAATTAAGGCTGTGTAAGGGAAATACTGAACTAGCAATGTTTGGGAGATATGCACAATTTATGTAATAAATGTGATGACCAGCAACAATGACTCTGGAGACTAATGACTTCAGGGGTACTGAGTCAGGGACTCTCAGAAGAACACGCCAAGATCTAATTCCAGCCAGGTTCACCAAGAGTGGGTAATATCAGAATACAAGTAGTGGGAATAACTTGGAAAAAGTGTAACCATTGAAGTAATGGGTTTTAAAAGTTATGAAAGTAATTAAAAAGTTGTAAAACTAAAGACAACATTAAATGTTTGAAACAAAGCAGTGAATCTTTGAGTTGACTGATCTAATCATGATTAAAAAGAAGTATAGTTGTCAGGAAAAGTCTCTGCCTGGTCTATTTTATTGTGTATTATATTACAAAGACATGCTGCCTATGAGAATAGCTTTCACTTTGATGGATCAATCATAGAATTCAATTTTATCTAATCTTGAATACATTGTTGCTTCTGAGGATTTAAGCAAAGTAAAACTATGGATGTGTGAAACTTTGATACAAAACCCATGTGAACAGCAAACATGTGCAGCACTACTGTTGTGGAATGTGTCAGGACAGATTTTGGAAATACTCTTATCTGGAGAGAATATTTTTAGATGTTGAATATCGTGATCAGGACTCTGGGAGCTTTCAGAGCTGATAAACCTAGGGTATTCTACAACATCAAAATGCATTTGTCTTCTTGTCATTGCAGCAAGAAAGTAAATAAGCTAAGATTCTACCCTGTAAAGCTTTGTAACACTTTGGTAACTGCAATATATTATAAAAATGCCAATTAGTTTCAAAATTGAATACAGGTGTGCCCCCACCCCTCCCCCCACAAAGGTAGAGCGTTCCTATGAAACCTTTCTTAAGCTGAAATAGCGTAAAGCAAAGAACCATTGATTTATATGGGAAAAATTTTTGTAAAAGCGTAAATCCTCTTTGTAATGTAAAAAACAGGTTACTAATGTAGGTCTTTTGTAAAAGCAAAGTGGCGTAATGCGAACATTTGTAAAACGGGGAACGCCTGTATTAGAATACTGTACTACAGATGCTGGAAGAATGTTCCGTTAAATGGTCTCTGAGTGAAATATTAACTTTGTTTCTGTTTCTACTGATGCTGCCTGGCCTGCAGGGAGTTTCCAGCATTTTTGCTGGATTTATTTCAATTGTAGGTGTTGTTGTTGGTAGTGGAGTTGTTTTTGTTGTTGTTTTGTTGCTAAATGAGCAGCTTGAACACTAACAAGCTTTCTCAACCTACAGGACTGAATGCTTGCATTGCATAAACTCAGAGTGGGAATATATATGTGTGGGTGTGTGTAATAGTTCAATTAAGGTAATAGTAGTGAAAATACAGAAATTTAAGAAAAGGTACAGAGGGTTCCATGTCCATTTAGAAATTGAATAACAGAGGGGAAGAATCTATTCCTGAATCACTAAGTGTGTGCCTTCAGGCTTCTGTTGCTCTTTCCTGATGGTGACAAAGAAAAGAGGGCATGTCCTGGGTGGTGGGGGTCCTTGATGATAGAAGCCACTTTCCTGAGGGACAGCTCCTTGAAGATTCCTTGGATACTGTGGAAGCTCTAACTCATGATGGAGCTGACCAATTTTACAACCCTCTGCAGCTTACTTTGATCCTGCGCAGTAGCCACCCCCTCCCCCTACCAGATAGTGATGCAGCCAGTCAGAATGTTCTCCACAGTACATCTGTAGAAGTCTTCAATTGATTAAGGTGACAAACCAAATCTCCTCAAACTCCTAATGAAATATAGCCGCTGTCTTGCCTTCCTTATTGCTGCACCGATATGTTAAGATGCAGTTAGATGCTCAGAGACATTGACGCCCAGGAACTTGAAGTTGCTCACTCTCTCTGCTTCTGCTCCCTCTATGAGGATTGGTTTGTGTTCCCTCATCTCACCCTTTCTGAAGTCCACAATCAGCTCTTTGGTCTTCCTGACATTGAGTGCAAGGGTGTTGCTGCAAATCCAGTCAACTGGCTGGTACATCTCACTCCTGTATGTCCTCTCGTTGCTATCTGGTTGCATCATCATCACATTTATAGATTTCATCTGAACTATGCCAGGCCACACAGTCATGGGTGCAGAGAGAGTAGAGCAGTGGGTTATGCACACATCCCTGAGAGTGCCAGTGTTGATTGTCAGCGAGGTGGAGATGTTATTTCCAATCCACACAGACTGTGGTCTTTTGGGTCAGGAAGTCGAGGATCCATTTGCAGAGGGAGGTAGAGAGGCACAGGTTCTGTAGCTTTTGATCAGGACTGTCAGAATGAAAGTGTTAAATACTGAGATAGTCATATAAACAGCATGGGTATTTGTATTGTCCAGGTGATCCAAGGCCACATGGAAAGCCATTAAGATCGTGGCTGCTGTCAACCTATTGTGGCGATAGGCTAATTGCAGTAGGTCCAGGTCCTTGTTGAGGGAGGAGTTAATTCTAGCCATGTGGTAAACTACATATATCCGTCTGGACACGCCCCTCTGCTGACTGCTCCTGTGGCTCCTCCCACAGACCCCTGTATAAAGGCAATTGGAGGCACTGCTCCTCCCTCAGTCTCTGAGATGCCATGCACCCTTTTGCTGCTAATAAAAGCCTATCGTTCACCTCCCATCTCCGAGAGTTATTAATGGTGCATCAATTTAATTAACAGCAATTTTAAAACATGGAGAGCATTTTACGACCCGACAGATTGGATCTCGACCCACAATCCCAGGAAGCCAGCAACACTTTTGAACTCTGGCTAGCATGCTTCGAATCGTACCTGGAGGAGATTCATGTGACCGACCCTGCCACGATGCGCAGGGTTCTCCTCTCCAGAGTCAGTGAAAGGGTCTACTCCATGATCAGAGACCAAACAGACTACCAGGGTGCGATGAATGCCCTCAAAAAACAATACCGGCGGCCAGTGAACACCGTCTACACAAGACATCGCTTAGCGACATGGCGGCAGCGGGCCGAAGAGTCGAGCGCTGAGTTTGTCCGGGCCCTACAGACACTCGTGCAGGCCTGCGACTGCAGGGGACTGACAGCGGAACAGCATGTGGAACTGCTAGTAAAAGACGCCTTCGTTACGAGGATCAGGTCAGTTTACGTGCGCCAGCGGCTGCTGGAACACGCCGATCTTACCTTACATTCAGCGATCGAGCTGGCCGACATGTTGAAGGCCACTCTGCACAATGCTGATGCTGTCCAGGCGCGCGATCTCCCGCCGGCCTCATAGACGCTGCAGACCCCGCAACCCGCCGGCGAATCGACCTCGGCTGCTGCCAGTCGCGAGTCCATGAAGTCCCCGCAACCCGCCAGCGAGTCGACCATGGCGCAAGTCTGCACAGTGTTACTTCTGCGGACTCGAAAAGCACCCCCGAAAACACTGCCCAGCCTGAGAAGCTACCTGCTCCAGCTGCAGAAAGAAAGGCCACTTCGCCAAGGCCTGTAAGTCCAAACCATGAGCGGGGTCGAGCAGTGCCACGTGCGAGGCATGGGGGTGGCCATCTTGGTCGGCCTTCAACCCACGGGTGCTTACCGGGCACAAAGACAGCGATTCAACTATGGCCTCCGTGACCCTCGACCAAAGCACTCCACACCAGCTCGCCAGGTCAATGATGGACACCCTGGTGGAGGAGCACAGGACTAGCTGCTTGTTTGACACGGGCAGCACTGAGAGTTTTATTCACCCGGACATGGTGCAATGCTGCGGACTCGTGACACAGCCAGTAAACCAGAGCGTCACCATGGCTTCTGGATCGCATTCCACAGACATCCGGGGAGGTTGTGTAGTGACACTGGTGGTGCAGGGCACAGAATATCGGGACTTTGCATTACTGGTCATGCCTCAACTGTGTGCCCCTGTGCTATTGGGGCTCGACTTCCAGAGCCACCTGAAAAGTGTGACAATGGAGTATGATGGCCCCCTCCCACCAATCACTGTCAGAAATCCTCAGTTTTGTGGGAATTCGTCACATACCCCACTATTGACCACACACACACACACACACCGACCCGCACATCCCACCCAACACCATGCCAACAGCTGCACTACCGACACCACTTGCAGCCTCTCGACCCTCAAGATCCCTCCCCCACCGCTGTTCGCCAACCTGACCCCCGACTGTAAACCTGTGGCAAGTAAAAGCAGGAGGTACAGCGCGGGGGACAGGGCCTTCATTCAGTCGGAGGTGTAGCGGCTGCTCAGGAAGGGGATCATTGAGCCAAGCACAAGTGCTTGGAGGGCCCAGGTGGTCGTTGTTCGGACAGGGCAGAAAAATAGGATGGTTGTGGACTATAGCCAGACCATCAATAGGTTCACGCAGCTTGACGCATACCCCCTACCCCACATCGCGGATATGGTCAATCAGATAGCTCAGTACAAGGTGTACTCGACCATAGACCTGAAATCCGCTTACCACCAGCTCCCCATCCTCCCAGAGGACCGCCCCTACACCGCCTTCAAGGTGGGTGGCAAGCTCTATCACTTCCTGCGCATCCCCTTCGGTGTCACAAAAGGTGTCTCTGTCTTCCAGAGGGAAATGGACCGGATGGTGGACCAGTGCCAACTGAAGGCCACGTTCCCATATCTGGATAACATCACCATCTGCGGTCATGACTGGCAGGATCACGACATCAACCTCCAATGGTTTTTCCAAGCAGCCAAAGCTCTGAACCTTACCTATAACAGGGACTAGTGTGTGTTTGGAACAGCCCGACTCGCTATCCTTGGGTATGTCGTGGAGAATGGGGTCATTGGCCCTGACCCCGACCGTATGTGCCCCCTGTTGGAACTCCCTCTTCCCACCACCCTCAGAGCCCTCAAACGGTGCCTGGGCTTCTTTTCCTATTACGCCCAATGGGTCCCTCACTACTCAGACAAGGCTCGCCCCCAGGTCAAGACCACCACATTTCCCCTCTCAGCCAAGGCCCACACGGCCTTCTGCCACATTAAAGGGGACATTGCCAAAGCAACGACGCATGTGGTGGACGAGACCATTCCCTTCCAAGTAGAGAGTGACGCCTCTGACTTCACACTGGCTGCTACCCTCAATCAGGCAGGAAGGCTGGTAGCTTTCTTCTCTCGTACCCTTCAAGGCCCTGAAATTCGGCACTCCGCAGTGGAGAAAGAAGCCCAGGCCATAGTGGAAGCTATTAGGCACTGGAGGCACTATCTCGCTGGCAAAAGGTTCACCTTGCTGACTGACTAGCACTCAGTTGCGTTCATGTTTAGCAACCAACAGCGGGGCAAAGTCAAAAATGATAAAATTTTGAGGTGGAGAATAGAACTCTCCACCTACAACTATGACATCCTGTACCGGCCTGGAAGGCTCAATGAGCCCCCCGATGCCCTATCCCGGGAGTGTGTGCCAGCGTGCAGCTCGATCGGCTATATGCCCTCCATACAGATCTTTGCCACCCGGGGGGTCACCCGATTTTACCATTTCGTGAAAGCCCAGAACCTGCCTTACTCCCTTTGAGGACATCAGGACAATGACCAGGGACTGTCAAGTCTGCGCTGAGTGCAAACCGCACTTCTACGTCCTGAAAAGGCACAACTTATCAAGTCTACCCGCCCCTTTGAGCGACTGAGTGTCGACCTTAAGGGCCCCCTTCCCTCCACTGACCGCAAGGTGTACCTTCTCGACATAATCGACGAGTACTCATGGTGCCCCTTTGCCAACCCCTGCCCCGATACCACTGCACGTCCATCATAAAAGCCCTGTGCCAGCTCTATTCGGGTATTCCTGCCATATCCACAGTGATAGAGGGTCCTCGTTTATGAGTGATGAGCTGTGCCAATACCTGCTGGCTAGGGGTATTGCTACTAGTAGGACCATGAGCTATAATCCCTGGGGGAATGGACAGGTGGAGAGGGAGAATGCCACAGTGTGGAAGGCCACACACTTAGCCATTAGGTCAAAGGGATTGCTGGTCTCTCGCTGGCAGGAGGTCCTCCCCGAGGCGCTCCACTCCATCCGCTCCCTGTTATGCACGTCCACCAATGCCACCCCTCATGAGCGCCTCTTTTCTTTTCCCAGGAAGTCTGCCATTGGGACCACCCTACCGGCTTGGCTGATGTCCCCAGGGCCAGTGCTGCTCCGGAAACACGCGAGGAGCAATAAATACTCCCCGATGGTCGAGAGGGTTCACCTACTTCATGCGAACCCCCAATATGCCTACGTGGTCTTACCTGATGGGTGGGAGGACACGGTCTCCATCTGCGACCTGGCGCCCGCTGGAGCACCAGACCCCTACCCCGAACACTCCACGGTGACTATGAACCCCATACCCACTGAAGTATATACCCACGAGACACTGCGCACACCAAGCCCTACACAGACTCCTCACAACACTCCCATACCGGGCGCCACGCACACGCATGAGGGATTACTGATGCCTAATGGGCTGGCACCTCAAATCAGGCCGGAGCCAGCACAACCACCATCAACCAAATGGCGGCAGCTTTCAAAGACATTTTCAATCTCTCACTGCTGCAGTCAGAAGTACCCTCTTGCTTCTAAAGTGAACCACCACCAGCACTGGTGCAATCACCACCGGTGCTACGTAAATCGCAGCGACAGACTCGACCACCTGATAGACTTGACCTGTAAGTATACTTGTAAGAAACTTCGCCCCATGGGGATTCTCTTTTAAAACAAAGGGAGGGGGGTGAATGTGGTGAACTACATATATCTGTCTGGACACGCCCCTCTGCTGACTGCTCCTGTGGCTCCTACCACAGACCCCTGTATAAAGGCGATTGGAGGCACTGCTCCTCACTCAGTCTCCGAGATGCCGTGCTCCGTTCTGCTGCTAATAAAAGCCTATCGTTCACCTCCCGTCTCCAAGAGTTATTGATGGTGCATCAAGCCATGACCACCTTTCAAAGCATTTAATCACCATAGATATGAGTACAACTGGGCAATCACCACTTAGGCAGCTCACGCTCCTCTTCTTGGGCACTGGTATGATTGCTGCCCTTTAGATGCAAGAGGGTACTTCTGACTGCAGCAGTGAGAGATTGCAAATGACTTTGAAAGCTGCCGCCATCTGGTTGGCACAAGCTTTCAGTGCATAAACAGGTGCTCCATTGGAGCCTGCTGCCTTGTGTTGGTCCACCCTCCTGAACGATAGTCTTTGAGACAGTGATTACAGGGTCACTGGGTGCAGCGGGGATCCTCACAGCTGTAGTTCCTTCTCCCTTTCATGGTGAGCATAAAAGGCGTTGAGCTCATCTGGTAATGAAACATTACAGCCTTTCATGATGCTGGGTTTCACTTTGTAGGAAGTAATGGCTTGCAAATCCTGCCAGAGTTGACGTGCATCTGAAGTCTCTTCCAGAGTCACTCAGAATTGCTTCTGAGCTCCTGAAGTGTCCTCTGCAAGTCAAACGTTGTTTCTTGTACAGATCCAGTTTGCCAGACTTAAATGTGGAGATGGTCCCAGAAGCATAATGGAAACCCGGATCTTCAGGATGTTTGTAGCTGCCTTTCTAATCGGGCTACTATGTCAGTGATTCTTAACTGATTAAGTTGGGAAAGCAGGCTGACCATATGCATGATTTAATTTTGGCTCCAATGTTCAAAGGGACATTGCTGATGTGACATTTAAAGGTTTGTGGTGTTGTATGTAGTGCAGCAAAATGGAGGGAAGCTCCAATTCATCATCTGTAATGGAAGGGACAAGAACACATTCCCTGCGCACCGAGGAAGATCCTGAAAGTAATATTGAAGTGATACACGGAGCTTCCCCACAAAAAGGAGCATATTTACACTTGGCTTAAATCCTCAGAAGCAGCAATGTATTCAAGACTAGATAAAAATAGAATTCTATGATTGATCTATCAAAATGAAAACTATACTCATAGGCAGAATGATTTTGTAATATAATATACAGTAGAACAGACCAGAGACTTTGCCTGACAACTTTACTTCTTTTTAATCACAATTACTTCAGACAATTCAAAGATTCACTGATTGTTTCATATTTCCTTCATGTAGTTTCCCTCAGACGGAGCAAAAATGAGCAGGAGAAGTTTGGATCTCCTCCACGTCTCAATAGCACAAGCTGTTTAGTTGATGCATCAGCTTCATAAAGGTGAGTGTACATGTGTGCCCTGCCACTCTGAGACGTGTAACACCAAGTTTCTGTCCTCATTGATAAGATTCCACAGATGGCTTCTCCAAAACATTCCACCTACAATAACAATACGTGGAACCATCAATAATAAATGTGGAATGGAGTCAGGATGTTATCAGAAAACAACAGAATTTATTAACACTCAAGCAAAAACATAGAAAATTAAACATGTGACTAACTTAAAATGAAATTAACAGCACTATGCATCTATAGCTCCCAAATGGTTAAACTTAAAAACAATTCTTAACAGAACCTTACTGGAGCACAGTCTCAGAATGTCAATTCAGAAAGTTTCAGAGATTCGCAGGGGAACTGAGAGGAGAGACTTTTAGATTTGAGGTGCAGCAAAGAGACGATCTTGAAGATCGAAATTCACAATACAGCTGTAACCCCCTGGGTCACCTCAGGCTCGCTCAGCTCGTTCTCGTCTAGGGGGAGCAGCCTTCGGCCCCGCCAAACGGGGTAATCCGCTGGTGTGGATGCTGTGTGATGTCCCCGCCTCGCCCAAAAACAGACAGCACACCATATGCGATTAAATAGTACAATTTATAAAGGTTACTATAACTAAGTGATTAATAACGATACAGTATATATGAAGAGAAAAAATAAAGAAAAGGCGCCAAACTTATCAAAGTCCAAACCACTTCGTGCACAACCGTTGGAGCTCAATTACTGAAGTCTTCTGGCCACCATTCGATCCCCTCCGAACTCCTCGACTCGCAGCTCAGGACCCTCCGAAGTGGTCAACCAAGCACTTCTAGCTTCATCGCCCCTCCTCGGAGTACCTCCTGGCCTCAGACCCCCGCTTGGGGTCCGTTCCTCGCCCAGCTTACAGCATTGCGTCATCTCTCTCGACCCCCTCGCGCTAATCTCCCCAAAAGCCCGTCAACAAAAGCTTACAGACTCAGAAGAAAGAACATTAATCCCCATTTGGTTTACAAAGGAATACCATTCTTGTTATCAGTAAATTTTAACCCAAACAAGCTTCCAGCACTCTCTCGCAACAAAGAAACATTCCTGCTAGTTAACAAAAGAAGCCCTTTTGATTACATACACAGTAACAAAGAAAAAAGAAGAAACCCCCTTTACACTCTCCCCCCACCAAATAAAAGTCATGTCCTCATGACTATTAAATAACTCGCCACCTTTCCTGCCAACACACCGTAACCCAAGCACAAACAGTGACATCTCCTCCCCACACAGTAAACCTCACGTCCTGTTCCTCAGGCGCTACTTAGGCCAACTATCTGGGAGTTCCCTAACCCTTCTGAGACCTCCGTACCCCCTCACCTAAACCCTTCAGGCTCGGACGCAACTGGGGATACCTTGGGCCCACTACCAACTCCTCTCTCAACCTCTCACTCATGCCCCACACTGCACACAGCTAACCCTCCCCGCTACACCTGACTCAATGGGAGAAGGGCCAAAGGTCTCTTCCTCAATTGAGGGAAAGTCAGCAAAAGGCAGCATGTACCACACATCCAGCACATTATCCATCGAATCTGTATTCTTCCTTATTTCTGCGATCGGTAGCTGCTGTTTGATCTTCTCCAAACGGAAACACGTGGCCTGCACTGCTCCTGCAGTCTCTTCAGCCTCCTGTTCAGTATTCACTGCACTTCTCTCCAGCTTTTTCTTCCTCATGACTTCCAGATCAACTTCCAGGTTTTTCACTTCATTTGAACTGTCGATGGTCATCTTCAGGTTCCCTTCAAGCTTCCGCTTCTCTCTTCTGAGATTTGTCTGTAATTTCTGCACCTCCGCAAACTCCCCTCTCCAGGTTCTCAGTTTTCTATTGCCCTCAGTCAAACAACTTTCTTCATTCTCTCCAACTTATAAGTCTTCCGAATGGTTCCAGATCATTTTCTCCAGTCTCTCCGTCTTCATTTCAAACTTGATTCCGTAGAGACAGTCACTCACAAGCTGCGACCTTCGCCAGCTCTGGCACGAGTCCAGAAAACACTTTAACTTGGTAGTTCTCAGCTGCTCCTGCAACGACCTCACTTCATATTCTCCTGAGGCAAATCCAAATACCAAGAGATCATCCACATACACCAAAACTCCAAACGCCTCCACATCCGCTATGGTCTTCCACCTGCCCTGCAGGAAGGTTGCAAGGGCTCCAGATATGCCCTGTGGCATCTTTTCGGACCCGAGGACTCCTAGGGAATTTATAACGGCCGTCTTCTGCTTGTCGGCCCCACTCATCGGGATCCGGCAACATCCACTCCTCAGATCCAGCACCTTAAACCACGTCGCACCACTCAGACAGGCCATCGCCTCTTCGGCCCTCAGGGCCATATTCTGGTCACTGACAGTGCGCCTCTTCAACGCACTATAATCCACACACACGCTGCCTACGTCTTCCAGTCGCCGCAACCTCTCTCTCTCCGAGGTGTCTTCAGCAGTCAACTCCGCTCCCTCGTGGTATTTCGCAGCGTCCACTAAGAGGGTCTCACCCTCAGATACTTCCCCCAGGCCGTACAACCACTGGCTCTTGTTTGAATTCGGTATCGGCCCAATGCTGCTACACACGTCCGCACAAGCAGCTCGAAAGTCTGGGTGCATCAACAATGCCTCCAAACAGCGCTCACCCGCCTCCTCTGGGCTGGCCCCCAAGTGCACCAGCGGGATATTGGTTCTCTCTAGAACAGAAACGCTGCCCATCTCAACAGTGTCCGGACACATCAGCATTAACGATTCATGAACCTCAGTCACCTCCACTTTTGCCTCCAAGAACTCCATTTTCAATGACCAACAACCGTCGTCTGGATAATCAACAGCACTGGTACCCCAAATCTCCAGTGCCCTCAATGTCGTCAAGAGTAAGTGCTTCCAATAACGGTTATAAAACAAACTGTACAGCAACTTAACTGATGCCCCAGTGCCAAGGATGGCTTTAACTTGACTTCCATCCATCCATAACAACACCTGTGCGCTTGGCACCTCTAAGCCTTCAGGAATAGAATCTGTTCCTTTCGGGAGTTCCTTGGTACATTGCTGGGAATGTGCTCCCCCAGAGACCCCAAGCCGTTCCCCCACTGGGCCTCCTCTAAGTTTCCCGACACCTCTGGAATCAACGGAACAACTGATCCCCTTGACAGATCTCCTTGGCACCACAAGCAGTTTATCTGCCCCCTAGGCAAAAGGGATACCCTAAAAACTTTCCACCAATCTCCAGCCCCCCAGCTGCGGCATTTGACTTCCAGTCGAACCACATGCATTTTCCCACACTTTCCCAGAACTGGCAGCTATCACTTCGAGGTAATTGAGCCCGACAGTTCAAACAAAGTCACCAGCCCGCCTACTCAAACTTTCAACCCGTCCCTGTCGCTTTTCCTCAGCCAAGCACTGCCACTCACCGAACAACTGAGGGGTCCGCTTCGCCCACGCCTCCGCCCCTTTAGGGCTGGACATTATTCCAACAACCGGGCGGAGCCCACCACTGCTGAAACATCCCAACCTGTCACTCCTCACTCTCCAAACAGTACGGACAACCCATGGTCCCACCACCATTTCATCAGCACTAGTCAGAACTCGAACAACGACCTCCAGGTTACCAACAGCAGCCACCCCACCCAACACACACGTAGTGATAACCAGCAATCGCACACCCACAAAGGCACACCAGCTCTTCGCCGCAGACACAATTTAAAGAGGGTGATCACACAGCTTCCACAGAAATCAATCCCCGGCAAGCACCTCACAATGTAACCCCCTGGGTCACCTCAGGCTCGCTCAGCTCGTTCTCCTCTAGGGGGAGCAGCCTTCGGCCCCGCCAAACTGGGTAATCAGCTGGTGTGGATGCTGTGTGATGTCCCCACCTCGCCCAAAAACAGACAGTACACCATAAGCGATTAAATGAGTACAATTTATAAAGCTTACTATAACTAAGTGATTAATAATGATACAGTATATATGAAGAGAAAAAATAAAGAAAAGGTGCCAAACTTGTCAAAGTCCAAACCACTTCGTGCACAACCGTTGGAGCTCAATTACTGAAGTCTTCTGGCCACCATTCGATCCCCTCCGAACTCCTCGACTCGCAGCTCAGGACCCTCCGAGTGGTCAACCAAGCACATCTAGCTTCATCCCCCCTCCTCAGAGTACCTCCTGGCCTCGGACCCCCGCTTGGGGTCCATTCCTCGCCCAGCTTACAGCATTGCGTCCTCTCTTTCAACCCCCTCGCACCAATCTCCCCAAAGCCCGTCAACAAAAGCTTACAGACTCTGAAGAAAGAACATTAATCCGCATTTGGTTTACAAAGGAATACCATTCTCGTTATCAGTAAATTTTAACCCAAACAAGCTTCCAACACTCTCTCGCAACAAAGAAACATTCCTGCTAGTTAACAAAAGAAGCCCTTTTGATTACATACACAGTAACAAAGAAGAAAAAGAAGAAACCCCCTTTACACCGCAAAGAAGCAAGTCTCGCAGACATATGCCAGAAACGGCCACCATACCTTTCCGAAGACGATTCGGCAGACACACAGTACCCAAAAAGTGAGAATTTCACTATGTAACTGACAGGAGATGTCCCTTTTCCAGGACTGGTCACCACACACCCAAGACTTCGCAGAGGTTTACCAAAGTGGGTGCCAAAAATCCACGTTTGGATTATCCAGTTCCACGACCTAAAAAGTAACTCCAAAAGTGATTTGCCACAGGGGTACCTTCTTCAGTGAACTACCACACCCAGTCAAGGGTTAACACACACGTGGTTTTCCCTCACCAGAGAACCCACTCCTGTGGATTAACTATGTGACAACTTCACTTTCGTATTCAAATGGAATCATACTCACCCTTATGGGCTACTTGGAGAGGGTCCAAATAGTGATCTCTTTGTCACTAGGTTCCTTCTGTTTCAAACCTTCTCTCTCCTCTTCTCCGCAACTGCCTCCAGCTGCAGCAACCGGGAGAGTGATTTATCAATACTCTGGATTGATCTCAACTCCCCCCTTTGGGCTACTTGGAGAGTTTAAACCAGTGACCCCACTTACTGGTGTTTTCCCCTGATCAAAACCATACTCGACTCTCCGGAACAATCTGCACTGCTCCTTTTATACTGTTGGGGTAGGTCATTGCATGACACTGACAGAAACAAAGTCACAGATTTCTAGTACCTACTCTCCCAAGAATTGATACTGGGGTACATAACACACAGATTCCCAGTACATCTCATGCCATTCCAGGTGTTGAAACTGGGGTTCATAACACCATTAACATTAATATTTGTGAAATGTGAGCCCCCTCCTTCATACTGGCTATCAACATGGGCTGTTCATCCATTAGCAACATCAGGGAGAGTCAAAGATCCTGAGGAAGCCCCCTGATCAATCTTGTGGTTGACAACTTCGGCTGAAATCCTGCATCAGGACCTGGAGGGTCAGCACCTCCTTTCCTCCCACAGATTGAACCACTGAGTTCCTTGAGCAGATTCAGCATCTGCCATCTCGTGTGCCAGCAAGTGATAAGAAACCATGCACAGAATTACAAACTTTTCAGGTCCATTCTAATACATGCCTCTAACCATCAGCAAGGACATAGTGATGACTCCTTCTCACCTTGATGGTTCATTCTTTGTGTAAATTGTCTCTTCCACACAGCTGCTCCGCTGCTCATACCTTTGTGGGTCCCGGCGAATTGCACAACACAAGTGAATGACAACTGATGGATGAGGCGGGGCAGAAATGTAAAGCTTGTGTTGTAGGACACATAGTAACATCTGCTTGGAAGCATAGCAATCTTGCTCAGGGGCTATTGACAGGAGCAGATAGCTGAAAATGCAGGGAAATGCAATAACTGTGTGGTTAATTTACTAGACCAGGGTCTAGAGGCTGAAAAATTGACCCATAGACATGAATGTGATTCACACCACAGAAATTGAGGAACTTTCTCCAAGTAATTAAATGTAAGCCATTAATGACTCACAGAAACGTGCTATTCTCTATCAACCTGGCTAAATAGTGATTCCAAAGATTCAAAGTAAATTTATTATCACAGTACATATATGTCATCATATACTACCCTGAGATTCATTTTCTTGTGGGCAGTCACAGTAAATACAAGAAAGAGAATAGAATAATTGAAAGATGGCACCGAAAAGGACAGATAATAACCAATGTGCAAAACAAAAACAACAAGCTGTACAAATACAAAAACAAAGAGTAGAAAAAAGAAGTGATAATAATAATGATAATAATAATATTAATAATAATAATAATAAATAAGCAATAAATATAGAGAACATGAGCTGAAGAATCCATCCACCCACTGCACACACAGGTTCTCTCCTTTACCCACCCAGTTGGTTACAACTATTATCTGCCTCCCTCTTTCTTCTCCATTCTCACCTCCTTTACAGCTCTAGTAGCGTTTTCCTACAAATCTGCCCTCACCCCATTATCCCAACCTAACAGCCCACAAGCTTCCTTCTCCAACTTATTTTACATAAGTTCCACCATCTCCAACGGCATCCAACCACAGAACACATCTTTCCATCCCCTTTTCCACTTTCCATAGGGATCATTCTCTACATGACTCCCTCATCCACTCATCCCTCCACAATGATCTCCTTACAGCACTTGTCCCCACAAGAATGACAAGTGCTACACTTGCCCCTACACCTCTTCCCTCACCACCATTCTGAGCCTCAAATGTACCTTCTAGGTAAGGTGACACTTCACCTGTAAGTTTGCCAGGGCCATGGACTGTCTCTGGTGCTCTTCCTTTACATGTGTCCTGCACAGAGTGAGAAAGTGCTTTGACAAGCACCTTTGATCTGTCTGCTACCCACTGGCTCATAGATCTCGCAGTGGTTACCCATTCCAATTTGACTCCAGATTCCAACATGTCAGTCCATGGCCTCCTCTACTGCCAGGATGAAGCCATTCTCGGGTAGGAGGAGCAACTCTGCATATTCCGTCTGGAATTTCTCTAACTTCCAGTAATTCTACTTGAGCCCCTAACACTTCCACCAATCCCCTCTTAACTTCTTACTTCATTACACTCCCCCATCCACCCACCTTCATCCTCACCTGGTCTCAACTCTCACCAATTAGCCTGTACTCCTTCCCTATCCCACACCTTGTTATCCTGCTTCTACCCCCTTCATTTTTCAATCCTGATGACAAGTCACAGCCTGAAGCATTGACTGTTCATTCCACTCCATTGACACTGCCTGACTTGCTGACTTACCCACTGTATTGTTTTCTGTGTACATAATAAAGAACTTCAGATCCCAGTGTGCAATGCAGATGGTTCACCCGGAACTGGAAGTGATGTTGATGAACAGGTCATACACACTCTTAGATGGCTGGAGGGTCCCAAGTAAAATGTCGTTAAAGCCATTCTATAAATAAACAATGTGTTTTTTTACCCACACAAGTTTGTCTTTATCAAGAACAAACATAACATGGAGTCCAAAGTCAGTCTGAGGCTTAAACACAGAGCATAAATGAATACCGCGAATGACTACAAAAGAGACATTAGTTCCAACAGGAAAAAAAGACTTTGAATACAAAAGGTGTAAGCAGCAAGTCTGCCAAAAACGGCAACAGAGGACATTATATCTAAAAATTCATCAAGAGATTCAGGTGAGAGAAGCCCAAAGTATTCTGCTATGGATAACCTAAGACCTCCAGCACCTATGCAATTTACCAGAAACCTAACCGAGAACTGGAAATGGTTCAAACAGCAATTCAATATATATTTAGCAGTAAGTAGAGCCGGCAGTGTGAAGGAAAACCTGAAAGCATCTATCTTTCTACACGTAATTGGTGAAGATGCTTTGGACATCTACAACAGCTTTCAAATTGATGAGACAGCCTTGACATTGGACACTGATGACAAAATAAAAACATCACATTTGAAAAATATAAAATCTTTTCCTTTGAACAGAAACAAGGTGTTATCTTTGACCAATACTTAGCTGAATTTCACACACTGAGTAAGTCCAGTGAGTTTGGAGATTTGAGAGACTCACTAGACATAGTTTGTGGAATCCCAGATATGTTCTTAGAGAAAGCTTGCTCCATAAAAAAGATTTGATGTTAGAAAAAGCTGAGAATATGTGTAGGGCAGCAGAAACCATATAAGCACAAGCTAAGGAACTGCACAGAGCAGAAACACAGTGCATAATGTGAGGTAGTTGGACAGAGCACAAGGCATTTCTCAAAGCAACAACATAACAAAGAGTTTGCATCAAACAATAAATGTAGCAAATGTGGGGGGAAGTAAATCCCAAAGAAGTGTCCTGCTTATGGAATGTCCTACAATAATTGTGGGAAGAGGAATTATTTCACAAAGTGCTGCAAAGCTGGGGCTACCCAAGAGAAAGGTGCATGCAGTTGCTAGGGAATTCGAGGAAGTCTTTGCAGATTCTCTACAGTTTGCTGGTGCTGGTAAAGCTGAATGGATCGTTCCAGTGATTGTGAATCAGAAAGTAATTCTATTCAAGCTTGGCTACAGAGTTCAAGTAAATCTGTTGTCTGTGAATGAATACAAGACTCTCGAAGTAAAGAGCAAGGTTTACCCAGTGAAGTTAAAAGTAACAGGCTTAACAGGAGAGAACATTCCAGTAAAAGGAGGCTGCATAGTGAACTTCAAGCACAAGGGGTAGCATGTGACGGCACAGCTACTGATTGCTGAAAAGTGAGTACAACTAATATTAGGTTTGAGTGCATGTGAAAGGCTCAACCTAGTGGAGAAAGTGTACATACTGGCCTCACAGTCCAAAGGTGACCAGACAACACTCACAGAAGAGTACGCAGATGACCTTGAGAGACTCAGATGCTTACTTGAGGTAACTTGAGAAACTTGCAAAAGCATCCATGAGAACTCCAGAGAGGTTATGCAGGAGAAGCACAAGAACTCCACATTCCATAAACATCTGTACCAGCTACACCTGCATGACAGTCAGGATGCTAGTGTTGAACAAATGCAGAATTCACATCATGCAGATGTAGTTCAAAATCTGTCTCTCATCAACTTTCAGTTAAAGACTGGAGATCAAAAATATTTCCACAATCCTCGCTGAAGTTGAAGAAGAAAGATTGAAAGGAAGATGGGGAGACCATGCAAGACCTAAGGTCAGATCAACAGCAAAAGTTCAACACAAACCAACAGGAGGAGTTGCTTTCTATGATAAGCAGACAACAGAAGGCGCTCTGAAAATTGAGACAGTATCAGTTAGAATCTGTACAAAGACTCACTGATCACATGGATGTAAACCAGGGATCCATTATGAGGCATATGGAACAAATAATGGCCACACAGCAAGAACAAGATCAAAGGCTGAACTCAGCAAAGGAAAGCTATATACCTTTGGAAACAAACAGCAGACCGAAAGGGATCATTAAACCACCACAGAGGCTGATTGAAAGTGATAAAGTGAATGAGGGAGCATGTTTGCTTTTTAGAATTGAAGTTAATATCTTCACTGGAAAGGTAGAGCCAAGTGGCAGCCTCTTCAAACTCATCTGTGAAAAACAGCTTAACTCCTCTCTTTAATGTCTCTTTTTTCCTTTTCAAGGTGGTTGGGGTTCTGTTGAGGTCCTGATCTGCAACTGGCACTCAAACTGCTTTTTTGAAATGACAGATGAGTTCCTGTTCCTGGAACTTATCTGCCATCTATTTTCTGACATTCTCCAGGGATGGTTTGAAAGATGGCACCTCCAGGGTGCGGCCCTGTGGGAGACCGCTTTCAGGCTGGTGTTGCAGACTGAGGCATTGCGGGAGATGGAACATTAGGATTTCACCGTGGTGGATTTATGGTAAACGAAGTGGCAGATAGTAGTATTGTAAAAGTGATTGTCAGTCTCCCCTTTCACTGTGAAACTGGGTGATTTCTCTCTGTGCCTTCTAATAGAGAGAGAGAGAGAGAGAGAGAGAGAGAGAGAGAGAGAGAGACTGTGGCATATCGAATTGTTGGGTAAACAATAGTTTTGTTGACTGACAATTACAGTCTCTCTTTGGGTGCTTTGATGCTGCTTGATGGGTGGTGGGTGCTGATGCTTTTTGCTTAAGCAGGTAAGCAGGTGGTGGGGGGAGGGGAGAGGTTGATGCATTGTTGTTTGCTGCTGCTTGTGTGGTGGAGGAAGGAAAATGGTCCTTGGGGTTCCAATGTTCTTCTGTTGTTAATTCTTTTGGGGTTCCTCTGTTTTTTATGGATGTCTGCAAAGTCAAGTATTTCAGGTTGTATACGGTTTACATTCTCTGATAATAACTGGAATAATTTGAACCATTTCAACCATATGGAAAGCATTATTGTGTCTTGCAGGTTTATGAGGACATACTTTTATGTTTGTTTCCTTTAAAGGAGACAATGTGTTTTTATAGAAACATAGAAAACCTACAGCACAACACAGGCCCTTATGTGTGTACATACATAATAAAGAACATTAGTTCCCAGTGTGAAATGCAGGTGGTTCACCTGGAAGTGGAAGTGACGTTGGTGAACAGGTCACGCGTGTTCTTGTCAGGCTGGGGGGGGGGGTGGGATCCCTAGTAAAATGTGTTCAAGCTGAAGCCATTCTGTAAACAAGGTGGGGTTTTTTTGACATGCAAGTTTGTCTTTATTAAGAACAAACATAACATCCATCATTTTGTGTGGGTTGCTCAAGATTTCCAGCATCTGCAGAATCCCTTATGCTTCTAGCAGTGCTTTGTGTTCCTGCTTATCTCTGTCCAGCAGCTGTCTCCCCTTTTCAGAATCACCTCCCCTACCTGGCACTATCTGCCTGTCAAATTGCACTCCCGTTCAGTCCACTAATTGCCCTGGAACCTTTCTTACCACTCCTTTCTAAGCTGGCTATCTCACCTCTCCTCTCAGTTGTGTGACAAATTCTTTCCTCCCATAGATTCTGTTTGACATGCTGGGTTCCTCAAGCAGGTTGCTTGATACTATGTTCTATCATAGACTGAACATGTCCTTAGAGAGGCCTCTCAGGCAACTTCATAGCAGGACCACCTGGCTGTACTCCTTTTCTGCAGCAGCTTGTCCATTTACCTCTCAACCCCCTGGAACACTTTCTTACACTTCACCCTTTAGTGCAGCTTGTATTCGTGAGGCAGCGTCATCACTTCCCAGTTGCTGTAATAGAGACACACACAAAATGCTGCACAAACTCAACAAGTCAAGTAGCATCTGTGGAGGAGAATAAACAGTCGGCATTTGGGACTGAGACTCTATCAGGACCAGAAAAGAAGGGAGCAGAAGCCAGAACAAGAAGGTGGGCAGAGGGGAAGGAGCACAAGCTAGCAGGTCATAGGTGAGGCCAGATGAGGGGCTACTGGGTGGGTGAGTGCAGGGAGTTGAAGTAAGAAGCTGGAAAGTGATAGGTAGAAGAGGGAAAGAGTTGAAGAAGAAGGAATCTGATTGGAAAGGACAGTGGTCCATGGGAGAAAGAGAAGAAGGAGGGTAACAAGGAGTTGATGGACAGGTCTGGAGAAGAGAAGAGAAGAGGTGAGAGGGTAACCAGAATGAGAAATCAAATAAGAGAGAGGGAGAGAGGGGAGAATATTTACAAAAAGTTAGATAACTATGAGGTGTTGCTCTTCCAAGCTGAGCTTCGCTTCATCATGGCAGTACAGGAGGTCATGGACAGGCATGTCAGAATGGCACTGGAAAGTGTTACGAAATCCCGTAACTGGAGAACTTACCAGCAAAGATAGAGAGGTCCGTTGAAGTCTGATGTCACTATTTTCAAATGTTTTTATTTATAAAGGGGCACAAAAGTAAGGTTAATGCAAACATTTAGATAATGCACATCACCAATACACAATCTAAAGCACGGGTATAGTCATAATCATCATTAATCTCGGCTGTTGTCTAGGGGATAATATTTTTGTCCATTGGAAATATAAAGAGTCATTCAGAAATCTTTCGAGGAATCGTTGGGTGTCACGTGTCTTAGAGGGATTGGTGAGAACGAAAAGAAGACTTGCCCGTGTCTTTATGACCACTCCGTTAAAATCAGGGGAACGTTGGTTTCCCCGTTGTTAGTTCGAAGTCCTTCTCGGTAGTATCAGCCACCTGCTCCCCAGACGAAGGAGTTAGGAGCGCACGTGGCATTGAGTGGCTTCCAGCTCTCCCGGGAGCGTTGAGCGAGCAAGTTCCTCTGGTGCATCGCTAGGGTACTGCCTCCTGCAGTCCGCTTTTATCTTTACTTGCAGAGTTGTAGCTGTCCATCCAAGTAGGGGGATGCAATCTCCACCCCTACCTGGCCCGAGGGTGTTCAGGTTCATGGTAGTTGTCACGTAGCCGGGGCTTGCACATGACACAGGTGCCTCTAAGAACAAATGGTCAAAACCGTTGCATTGTCTCTCACTTCCGAGTCCCAAATTAATAGCGATCTTGCGATTCTCCGGAAGGAGGGGGCTGCTCCCGCTCCTTCGGCCCCTCAGAGCTGTGGTACCTTCATAACAAAAGTCAAATTGAAATAAGTTGCTATCAGGAGATCTGTCTTTTGAAATGCACAGTGCCAAGATACTCACCAAATCAGACTCTCCATTTTCATACAATCACAGGATACAACAGAAGACCTCAACAGATTCACCTGTAAAGTGCCACCTCACCTGGAAGGACTGTTCGAGGCCTTGAATGATGGTGAGGGAGGAGGTGTATGGGCAGGGGTAGCATTTGTGATGCTTACAGGGATTACTGCCGGGAGGGGGATCTTTCGGTCAGGACAAGTGAATGAGTGAGTCTCATAAAGAATGATCCCTCTGGGAAGCTGAGAGGTGGGTTGGGGAGTGGGGGCGGGATTAGATAAGCTTAGTGGTAAAATCTTTAGTATCTAACTCTGTGAGAATCTAACAGTGAACTTCCATTCTAATCCAGTGAAGTACTTTCATATATCAACAGAGAGCCATGATGGGGTATCTGGTAGTTCCACTGTTTCACTGCTCTAGGGATTTGCTCTCAATCCTGATTTCCATTGCGTTCTCCCTGTTATCACATGGTTTACCTCTCCCATATCCCAAAGATTGGTTGCTAAGTTAATTAGCTACCATAATTTTTCCCTAAAGTGGAGGCACGAGGTGGCATCTAGTGGAGGTGAATAAGATGGTCGGAACAGGTATTCAATATTTGATGCAGACTTTTTGAACAGAATTGCCTGCTTTCAAGCTGTATGCCTCTGTGACTAACCACTGTTAGTAAGGGAGTTTCAGAACTTTGGTCCAATAATTGTGAAGATGTGGAGACAGATTTTCAGATCATTATGGGAACTGAAGCTGGAGCTCCAAGGAAGATCAAGAAGATGAAGAATAAAACAGAGGAGGGGGGAAAAAAAAACATATGATAGATTGTTGATGCATGAGAAACAGGCTGATTAGGGAATTCAAAGAGGAAGTGAAATAAGAAATTAAAGAGGCAGAACACAGGATAGATTGGCAAAGAAAGAAGAGCAATATCTTCTTTTACATGCGTCAGCAGAAAGGGGTTTTAAGAGAAGTGTTGAGGCCAGTAGAAGACCATAAAGGAAAGGTATTCCCATAGGCAGACAGTACAGCAGAAGAAATAAGTGGGTACACCACTGAAGATGTAATTGAGATTCTGAGAGGACTGGAGAATGAAAAAGAAGAAATATTAGAAAGACTAACTGCACTTAAAGTGGATAAATGTAAGGGTCCAAAGAGCAGGAACAAAAGGAAGTGCACTGGCTCTGGTCATAACCTTTCAAATCTCGAGAGGTTCAGAGTTGGGACCTGGAAACTTCCCAGCCTTGTTTAAAAAACTGAGCGGCGATCAAACCACTAATTACAGAGTAGTAACCTCAATCTGGATGCAGTGAGTGTTCTTTCAGAAATAGAAATCAAGAATAGGACTATCAATCAGTGAAACAAAAATGGATTGTTTGGTGAAAGCCAGCATGTTTGTGCTGAAGGTAGATCATGTCCACAAGGTTGGTTAACACTTTCTTTTGATAAGGTACCAGAAGGTCAATGAGGGAAATATTAATGATATAGAATATATTGAGTTGCAAATGTATTTGCTAAGGTGCAAGATAACAAACCTAGCACTAGGATTGAAGACTCTGGAATAGAATGGGCTGCAGGAGCATGGACAAAAGATGGGCCAAGCAACTGTACACAGAAAGTAGTAGTGACTGGAAGTATTTGAAATCATGAAGGTAGAGTGTACAGATAGAAAATGTTCCCATTGGCAGAGAGATCCAGAACCCAATGGATGAAGGTGATAACCAAATTGATTTAGGATATTAGTGAAGAGCCAATTGTTGGGTGTAAATGTAAGGTGGATCAAGAAACAATTTGCAAAACTCCAAGTTTGGGACATAAATGGGGAGAAATTTCTCTCCTCTGAGGTCCTGACCAGAGGGCTGTAAAGATTAAGTTATATTTAGGAAGAAGACAGTTAAAATACTAGTCATTGAGGGTATAGAGAGGAAACAGGAGTATGGAATTGAGACAGATGATTAGCTCAATCACATTGAATGGTAGAGCAGAGTGATTGGATGGCTTTCTTCCATTCTGATCTGTGGAAGTGAAACTCACTGGATTTCTCTAAGTTAGTGCTGATGTGGATTGACAAGGAGGAATGGCCCCCTTCCATTTGTGCCTAGTCTAATTCTGTGCAGGAAAGCTTCAAGAGGGAATGACCCCTTGTATTTGTAAGACCACACCTTAATGTGAATTGATGTTGATGAATTTTAAACTGCATCCTTCAAATATTTGTGGAAATGGTAGAGTTTATTCCTCTCAAAAGTAAAAGTTTTTAACAAGAAGTGGATGGAAAAGAGGTTATAACTTGTTTAGTGTGAAGTTTGAAAAGTTCCTGGGCAGTTTCCACCAGATAAGCAGTTGGATCAATGTCTGATAATGTCCCTGCAGTTGCTTTATTGCCCACTTTGAAAGGGAGAGTATAACTTCAGCTGTGAAGATCCCTTCTACACCTGGTGACCATGTGATCTCTGACTCAAAGGCTGATGTTAGGCTGCCTTGAAGGAGGCTGAACCCTCGCAGAGCAACAGGCCCCAGTGGAGTACCTGGTAAGGTCTTGAAAACTTGTGCCAACCAACTAGCAGGAGTATTCAAGGACATTTTCAACCTCTCACTACTACAGTCAGAAGTTCCCATCTGCTTTAAAAAGGCAATAATTATACCAGTGCCCAAGAAGAGTAGTGTGAGCTGCCTTGATGATTATTGCCCAGTAGTACTCACATCTACTGTGATGAAATGCTTTGAGAGGTTGGTCATGGCTAGAATGAACTCCTGCATCAGCAAGAACCTGGACTGACTGCAATTTGCCTATTGCCAGAATAGGTCTATGGCAGACACAATCTCAATGACTCTTCATGAGGCCTTAGGCCACCTGGACGATACAAATACATATGTAAGGATGTTGTTCATTGAATATAGCTCAGCATTTAACACCATCATTCTCACAGTCCTGACCGATAAGCTACAGAAACTGGGCCTCTGTATTTCCCCCTGCAATTGGATCCTTGACTTCCTAACTGGAAGACCATTATCTGTGCAGATTGGTGATAATATCTCTTCCTCACTGACAATCGACATTGGTGCACGTCAGGGGTGTGTGCTTACCCCCACTGTCCTACTCCGTCTATATCCATGACTGCATGGCTGGGTATGGCTCAAATACCATGTGTAAATTTGCTGATACAGTCATTGTTGGTAGAATCTTAGATGGTGATACTGGGGCATATAGAAGAGAGATATACCAGCTAGTTGAGTGGTGTCACAGCAACAACCTTGGACACAATGCCAGTAAGACAAAAGAGCTGACTGTGGACTTCAGAAAGGGTGAGACGAGGGAACATGAACCAATCCTCATAAAGAAATCTCAAGTTCCTGGGTGTCAATATCTCAGAGCATCTAACCTGGTCCCAACATATTGATGCAACTATAAAGAAGTCAAGACAGCAGCTATATTTCATTTGGAGTTTGATAAGATTTGGTTTGTCACCTAAAACACTTAACAACGACTATACATGTACCATGGAGAGCATTCTGACAGACTGCCTCAGTCTCTGGTATGGAGGGCTACAGCACAGGACCGAAAGAAATGACAGAAAGTTGTAAAATTAGTCAGCTTCATCTTGGGTACTAGCCTGTATAGTATCCAAGACATTTTCAATGAAAGGTGCCTCAGAACGGTGACATCCATTATTAAGGATCCCCATTAGCCAGGCATGCTGTCTTCTCATGTTACCATCAGAAAGGAGGTACAGAAGCTTAAAGACACAAGCTCAGTGATTCAGGAACAGCTCTGCCTACAATTTCTAAATGGACATTGAACCCATGAACTCTACCTCACTTTTTTTAAAATATATATTACTTCTGTTTTGTACTATTTTTAATCTACGAGGGGTGATTGGTAAGTTCGTGACCTAAGGTAGAAGGAGTCAATGTTAGAAAAACTAGCACATTTATTTTTCCTACATTTACACACTTAGTCCAGCGGTCGTGGAGCATATGGATCCCTTCTTTGTAGAAGTCGGCGTCTTGGACCTCCAGAAGTGGTCCACAGCAGGGGTGATTGATAAATTCATCGCCTAAGGTAGAAGGAGATGAGTTATTAATTTCAAACTTTCTGTGTTTTCACTCAAAGAGTTGAACTGCAAGTGCATGTAATGAGAGCTGTGTAACTCATCTCCTTCTACCTTAGGCCACAAGTTTATCAATCACCCCGCTGTGGACCACCCTGAGATCCAAGACACTCTCGTTACATGCACATGCAGGTCGGCTCTTTGAGTGATAATGCAGAAAGTTTGAAGTTAATAAATTATTTCCTTCTACCTTAGGCCATAAACTTATCAATCACCCCTGCCGTGGACCACTTCTACAAAGAAGGGATCCGTATGCTCCACGACCACTGGACTAAATGTGTACATGTAGGAAAAATAAATGTGCTAGGTTTTCTAAAATTGACTCCTTCTACCATAGGCCATGAACTTATCAATCACCCCTCGAAATTAAATTTACAGATATGTACTTACTTTAACTGATTTTCTTTCTTCACAGTATTATCATATGTTCCAATTTACTGAGGCTACTAAGTTAAACAAAAGTCACAAGAAATGCTGGTGATGATAAACCTCATTCTGATTTGGACTCTGATTCTGATTATTGCCCAAATCTGATTCAGTTGACTTCACATCCAGATTATTCCATGCAACCTGTTTCCATATAAAGCCAAAACCACTTTCTTTCAAAATGTGATGTTTAGGCTTCAAACTAATTATGTGAGAATAAAGCAGAATAAAATCAAGGGGAATAGAAAGGAATCAAGGGTTACTGACAATTAGCAGCTTAACCAGTAATGTCTCAGCATGGAGACAATGAAGGAATTTATGAGGATTTTGCCAGTATTTGGCAACAAAGTGAGGGAAAAGTGCTTATTATTATGGATGTCCAAGCCCCCAAGCCAGTAATGAAAAGGTTAAAAGGTTCATATTTGCATTAAATGCCAAGGGAATGGAATTGTTGAGGAGGTATTGAGTTTGAAATACTCAGCTGTTGTTTATTGCAGATCACCTGGACTTTGGACAGAGAATCCAATAGTGGACAAGTTAGGAAGTGTGGTGCAGAGGTAGAGATAGATATCACAGCAAGAGTGAAAGCCAGCCCCGTGTCTGAGAGTGCTTTACCAATTGGAACTTGAGAAGGAAGAGTGAGAAACCATTGCCACAGGTAGTTTGACTATGACTGGAAAGTTTCAGAAGTTGCTGCCATCCTTATGGAACATGGTAGAGAAAGGAGTGATTACATCAATGCTGCATTGCAGTGAAAGCTTATGGCAATTCTTGGGATGGTAGTTCAATCACTGGAGCACTTTTCAGTGTCTATGGAGTTAATTTAGGGAGGCAGGTAGAGGGAGCTCTTTGCTGTCTTTGAATCTTCAGCGAACTCCTGCAACCATGACTTGAACTTTCTGCAGTCGTATAGCATCACCATGTCTTTTTCAGATCGACAGGCTATTTTCTGAATCCAAAATGCTTCTCTCAGAAGGAATATGGGATGGTTCTGTGCTCAGTGGTAAAGGGACATGATGAGACACCCATGATATAGAAAATCATTGCCATGTATCAGTGTGAGAAGAAACTACACATTGAAAAATTAGGATGTGGAAGGTACTGCGAGAAAAATAATGCCAGATGATTGACTGGAGCTTTCAAGGGGAAGCTGCATAGTAGACATATAGCATGAAAACAGGCCCTTCGGTCCATCAAGACAATGCTGATTATCAAGTGCTGATATATACTGATCCTGCACAAATCATATATTATTCCTTCAGGTCCCTATTAATGCTTTTAGATTCTATCCACCACACTACCCAATGAATCTACCAACCTGAATGTATTTAAGCTGTGGGAGGAAATTACAGCATCTGGAGAAAGCCCATGCAGTCATACATGGTAAGAATGAAAGCTCCATATTAATTAAAAATAAAGAATTTGTAGGAACATATGATAAAGGCAAGGTTCATGATAACTTAGAATACTCTTGTATATTTGTCACCTAGCATTACAACACCAAAAGCCCCATGACTATAAATGACTTTGCCAAAGGACAATGTATATATTACAGATATCTATCACATCGAGCACAACCATTGATCTCATCTGCAGTGAGAAGCCACTGACTGAGGAAATATGCCTTGTCTGGTAAGTGCTACCTTTTCAACAAGTGGGGTGGTGGAAATATGTGAACTGCCTGATTTTAAATGTATTGTACACAGTTGCCAAATCCATGATGCGAGCCATAGAATATTTTGTTCATTGCTTTATAGGTATTATAGTTCAGGGAGTGATAGAATTTGAAATTCATAAAGAGCTTCAAATTTCCTATGAACTGAGGGTCAATGCGGCACCTATCAACTGAAGACAAAGTTACGAGTGATGATTCCTTATCCACAAGAGGCATGAGTGCGGCACCAGAGACCTCTGTGACCAGTACCTAAATAGATATTGGAGCCTGGGTCCAAGATTGTCCCTGATAGAAGATCTTTCCTGGAAAGGGGCTTACTCTCTCTCTCCCATTCTTCATGCTCCCCTTACAAATTGGCCTTAAGTTTTTTTTTCCTCTTCTTCAGCTGTTGAGATCTCTCCGGACCTTAAAATTCTTTAAAATTAAATGGCTTATATACCCATATAACTTCTATCTGTGGATTTCAGATTCCTCAAGTGACAAGAACTTGGTCTAATGACTACCCAACAGTAAGCAACTGATGTTCCCTACAAAGAGTCAAATGAAGGATGTTTGGCATTGATCAAAGTTGTTTCAGTCTGATTTGGTTTCAGAAGGGAGCTGACAACTGGGAAGAGCAGAAAGATTGATGTCATTAAGGTGCACCCTGTATACATTTACAAGGTTGTGGCATGTGACTCAAGGTGGTCAATTGGCCATTATGTTATGCCCTGAGTACTAAAACTTTGCTATCGTATATTACACAAAATCAGTCATGTGGAAATTTTTTAAAAATGGCACATGATTGAATTTCAAACCCATTGCTTAACCCATCAGAAGATGAGAATCCAGAAAATGCAGATGATTGAAATCTGAAATAAAAACAAAATACTGGAGAGATATCTGGAGAGGAATACTGAAGAGAGAAAGCGAGGGAGAGGGACAGCATCTATGGAAAGAGAAACAGGGTCAACTTTTGGGGCTGACAATGTTCTGAAAGTAAAGAAACTGCTTCTGTTTACTAATTTCATTTGGAGCATCCCTGTAAGCAGTGGAGTATAGCCTGGCATCAAGGAAATGTAATCATCATGACATCGTAGTTCTATGTATATAAGCTGCTTCTTGATCAACCTTTTGCCCAGGGTATTTGTTGACTCCAGACCAGTTTGATGTGAAAGTGTGGTCTCCTAAAAACGTACAACTTGAAATAATGATGATAACCAGCAATAAAACTTGGGAGCTCAATGACAACACAGACCAATAGTCACATGCTTGATATGCATTAAGATAATAATAATATACATTAAGATAGTTAATAATGGCGTTGAACGAGCATATTTTTAGAATCGCTGGATGGTTATCGCACAGAATGAGGCTGTTTGACCCATCAAATTTATACTGGTTTAGTACTCATCTCACCACAATCCTACAAATTATTTTCCCTCATGTTCATATCCTGAATATATTGAAAGATTTTTTTTCCACCAGCTCAATAGGCACTGAGTTATGGATCCTAAAAACTCTTTCAATAATGAAAAAAAAAATCTTGCATCCTTCTTGTGTCTTTCAACAAAAACATTACATCTGTTCAAAGCAAACTTTTTCTCTGTAGCCAAATTAGTCATGATCTTGCACCGTTGAATTAAATCTCTTCTCGGCCTTCTGTGCTTAAAGGAAAACATCTCCAGGATCTTGAATCAAATCTTGCAGCTGAGATCTCTTGCTGTGGTTATTTAAATATCCATTCAAATTATAACCCATTTGAAAGCAGAATGGAAAACTAGTATGTACATAGCATCGGTCATTTCCTTACTTTGTCCCAAATCACTTCACACTGGAAATGTGTTTGAGGAATGTAGTCACTATTGTAATAAAGACAAAAACAGCAGGAAATTTGTAGCCACTAAAGTTCCACAAACAGAAATGAAATAAGAACTAAAGAATGCTTTTAGTGGTATTGGTTCCACAAACAAAAATGAAATAAAAATTGATGTGTTTTTACTGGTATTGGTTAAAAAATAAATGCTGACCAATATACTACATGATATCTCCTGAATTTTAAACAATAACATGGCATCTTGTGTTTGCTCATTAGCAAGCAATCAGATGTTTAAAATTCAACTGCCTAGTGCAGTTTATTTCAGAGAAAAGGGATTGAAAATCATCATTTCCCAAAGTGAGGTGTAAAGCTTATTTCAGGTAACTGGTATTCTCCACTCTCCTTTCATGTCTTACGTGAATTGTATCATGTGCATCGAATGCCATCATTCTTTACAGATCATTACTAGAGGAATAATTTATATGGATAGTAACCTTTGCTCAATCCTAGGACAATGAGCTTTAATGGCATCAGGCTGAACAGGGAATGCAACAAGGTAGGTCCCATAATGCCCCTAGCCTCTCTGTAATAACAACAAATTCTTCCCTATTCATTCACCAGTTGAATTGTCCCAAGCCCTGACATTCCAATTTCCAGACTACTTTGTAACCCTTCCTTCTCAGGCCACGCTCCCCACCTCCCATCCCTTAATAAGACACCAGTCTAATATCACAAAAACTAACTCCAACCTCGGTTCCACAGCACCTGAAGGAAATATACAATGGCTGCTTGGTAGTGCCTCAGTATCACATAAGTGGTGTAGTGGTTAGTTAATCATTGAGACAGTCTTTATCATATCACATATTTCATGGAATATTACAATTCCTAGGTTATCATTCACCGTAATGTAGTACTTTCTTAATATTAGCCTTAGTCATGTATTCTTGAGCCCCACAAGCTTTTGAATTACCATTATGACTACAAACTAGCATTTTTATTTTGTAGACAGGGAATTAACCAATGTAACTGTGAACAAAGTCTTCAACTAAGTTAGAATAATTGCAAAGTGCATTTATTTTTCAGATGAGGAAGTAATCTTATCATGGGAGAACTGCCTTTGAGATTATTCCTAAATAAATAATCTGCTTTTCCTAGTAAAACGTTGTAGTAATACAATGTTTTTGCTCCTTATCTCCATCAATCTATTCATGCTGCTAAAACCCAATTCAGAACACATCTAATAAATCAAATTCACACAAAGTCCCAGTGGCAAAGCAGGAGTGAGGTGAGGTATTGAGTAAAGATAATGCACAGAGGCTCTGCTTGAACAAGTTTTGAATACAAGGAGGAGGAAAAACAGGAAGGATCATGTGCATAGAAGTAAAAAAAGTGAGATTGGGCCTAAATGAGTTAATGATTAAAGCTGAGAGGTACAAAAGAAACCAGTTCAAAAAAGGTCAACAAATTTGCAGTTTAATCTGAAAAGGCTGATTAAGTTTTATGAAATCTGAAGATCAAATACATTTTTAATGCAACTGCTTTCAGATGGCACTGAGTTACTAAATTGATTTCTTAGACAAAACCACTTATTCAGAGGCTATCAAGGTAAAACCAATTGATCTGCCACTTCCAAAAGACACAAAATTAATGAAATACCTTTGATTTCATTTAAGGGTCTCCAATTAAGACAATTTAAACTACAGAGATATTAGAAAGAAGAAGGGAAACAATGGCTTCAGCACAAAACTGAAAGGTAAATATTGCTCAAGTTGAGTATTAATTAACAGTGCAGCTGGTACTTAATACCTTTTTCAATATGGTATGTATTTCAGGAAATTTTGAATTCTCGGAATCTGGTAATTCTCATGATCTCCAGCAGAGTTCTGTTATTGTATTTTGCAGTGTCTGACTTTTATTTTGCTCAACTCAAAATTGTGTTTTTATCAAAGGTGGCTACATAACGGCGCACTCTGGTGGTGTCTGTATTGATTAGTTCTATTTAAATAGATTAGAAGTGAGTGATACTACCACAGAAAACTTGTACTAGGACTACTGGGCCTTTCAAAATGTATAGACATTTTCAGTAAAATAGCTCACAGTAAATAAATGACGAGGATGTGGATTTGAGAATAAATAAAAATCACTCTCTCTGTAGTTATTGCTTTGTTGCATTTTTGAGAATTGAATCAAATAACTTCATTGGAAGATATCATGCCTGTTATTTTTCTTGGTTGGAAGTAACTAATTCATAGGCAGCTTTCTGATAGTGAGAGCATGTGAATGATTTAGTGTTTGAATATTTTGATTTTGTGTGCACTGATGATCCTCTCCCCGCCTCTTTGTAATGCATAAGTTTGATTCCATGCTGTTGCCCTAATGGATGTGCTTCAGGTACGGATTCGTGTCACAAGGGTCTGCCGGGCATCAATGTCATGTGCTGCATCCAGCATTGAAACTGTTCTAAGGAATGAGAGCAGCAGGGTGGTGCAGCTAATACAACTACTGCCTCACACCTTCAACAGCCCCTGGTCCACCCAGATTTCTGGTGCTGCCTGTGTAGAGTTTGCATGTTCTCACTGTAACTGCATTGGTTTCTGCGGGCATTCCAGTTCACCCGCACACCACCACCTCCCCCCCCCCCCATCATATTCTCAAAAATGTGCAAGTAGGTCAGTGAATTAACCATGGTAACTTGTCTCTGGGTTGTAGATGAGTGGTAGAAACTGAGGGGTGGAGGGGTTGATGGGATAATAAAATGGATTAGGGTAGGATTAGTCTAAAAATGGGTGTGTGGTGGCTGATGATCTTTTTTTTCTGCTGTATCTCTTGATGATTCTCACTCCAGAGAATATTGTTCTAACGTTCAGGGTTTAGTGTCCTGTCTGGTTTTCCTCTCCAGCACAGAAACTAACCTTCCCATTTTTT
Organism: Hypanus sabinus; assembly: GCF_030144855.1. Classification (NCBI taxonomy): domain Eukaryota; kingdom Metazoa; phylum Chordata; class Chondrichthyes; order Myliobatiformes; family Dasyatidae; genus Hypanus; species Hypanus sabinus. Next base: position 36,463,014 of record NC_082721.1, read on the forward strand.
CCATGCCTCAGCTTACATCACCTCTCTCTATAATAAATGGATTGAACCAGGGGTTTCCCTGGTATGTCTGGCTCAGTTCTCTTCTCAAGAAAAATCCAGTCCACCTTATTACTGTTCAGTCAATCTATTTTCAATCATTAGCAAAGGCTTAGGAGGTGTCATCAACAGTGGCATTAAAAGGACTTACTAATAACCTGACCACTGATGCTCCTTTCTAGTTTCATCCAGACTTCATCACAGGCTTTGTTCAAACATAGACCAAAGTACTGAGATCAAGGAAGAGTGAGCGCCCTTGGCATCAAAGCAGCATTTGATTCAATGTGGCATCAAGGAGATAAAGTCCTTCAATACACATCCAAAGAAACATGCTGCAGTGGTCCGATTCAAGGGCAGGGTGAGTGGCACTTTAGTGAATGACTCGTCACCTGTTACCCTAAAGTCTTTCTATGATCTACAAGAGATATACTAGGGCTGGGAGAAAGACTTTTCATTTGCTTCAACAATGATCAGAAAGTTGAAAAGTATCCAAAAGGAAGGATCCTGCTTGATCGACACCACATTCTCCACCGGAAACATTCATTCCATCAACCATGTTTGGACTGTGCAACAACTACAAAATACTTTTCAATTACTCACCAAGTCAATCTGAAAGATACTATCTGTCTGGAAGGAGCAATCACCAAGTGAGACAAAGGAAGAAGGTTCAAGTTTTACCACCATTAGCAAATTTCCTTCTGAGTAATGTACTTTCCTGACCTGGTATTCTTTCATCACTGGATCTGAATCGTAGAGTGTCCTTTCCAACACTGTGGTAGTAAGATCATCAGGATTGCAATGGTCCACTATCACCACAAAGGCAATAAAATAAGCGTGCTGGCATTAGCAGTGTCACCACAGCTATAAATGAATTAATAAGCAGACTCAAATTAAAATTAAATTTAAAAAACTAACTGTATATGTTTAAAAACTAACCAGAAATGAATTTAAAACATAAAATGAATTTTCAAACTGAAGGAATTGTATGTGCAATCCAACAAAAACTTCTCTTGGAGGTTATTGGTGGTGGTTTTCAATTGGAAATCTTTTGATGAAGTGTTTTCATTGTACATAAAAAGAAATAGGAAGGCGATTTATTCTAAATAAGAAAATGGAGTTCTTTGAGACAGGTTGGTAGCCGAATACCCAATGAGCTAATTAGTTAACTGGACTAAGAATAGTGGCTTTGATTTCCTATCCAAGATGAATTAATTTGACTTCAAACAGAAAGGACGGTATCCCACAGAAAGGGCTACTGATCATGCTTAGAAAAAGGATATCCGTGGATGGATGCAGAATTGGGCTGATTTATAATATTTCCCATGGATAAATGATTTCTTCATGTTCACTGTGTGGGCTCACAAATGAAACATAACCAATTGTATGAGGTGCCTAAGAACTTTAATCATTCGCAAGGAGGATTTTTGTGTTTTTTGTCAGTTTACAGACTGTTCAAACATGCAAAGCTGTGCTTCCTTAACCTATTTTCACATTGCGCTCTGATGTATTTAAAATCTAAGAAATGTATGACTGTCAATTCAAATGAGTGAGATGATAGGTTAACAACTCTAGAAAACAGAATACTGCACTAGACCTGCAAAGGTCATTGAATCAAAGGCTGAGCTTAGATCACTTTAGAAGTGTATTGGTTCTTTAGCTGTGTTTTCATATCTGCTCAATCTGATTATGATTGACACTGAGATTGCATGAACACTGCAAATATCTTCTGTTCTCCATTTTAGATGTAAAGATATCTCACCAAGACTAAATTGACCTAACCTTATCTTTGTTCCATTTACTGACTTCCTGTTTTTTCTTTAACTGCACATGAGATAATCTTTTATTACTGAATAAAAAGGAAAGAAGGAACTGTTTGGTAATATTTCCTGATGTCTACCCTGCAATTTCTCCTTTAATCACAACATTTCATTTCATTTTCCTTTATTACTAATACTTTGGTCAATATTGTTCTGCACCTTTCTACTTCCCTTAAGGCAGAGATCCATGAAGCTTTTTCTTGGCATGGCTAATTTAAGAGTTTTTTTTTCTGCTGCCCAAGTTCTTCTATTTTAAACTGAATAATTTTTAACTTAATTTTTTTTAACTTTATAATTTTCCCAACCTCTTCTCCCTTTTTAAAATCGCACTATTCCATTATTGTTCCTCTTGTCTTCATGGTGGTATTTAAATCAAGACCTGTTACAATCGTCAACTTTAACATCATCAGCCACCCGTTGAATTCAATCAGGTCCATTTCCTTTCCTGCTCTTTCCCATCTTGGTGATGCCTTGAGGACTGGCCTTGATTCCAATCTGCTGTCTGATTTCATATTTTCAAAGTCTGTTCTCAGTGAAAAGTTTTCAATTGTGTTATATAGTATCTGAATGCTACTGCAACTGCACAATGTTTTTACTTACTGTTAGACCTTTCAAGCTGAATAGACATTGCAACCAGCCATTCTTTGATTTCTCATTGCAACCAGGAAAGGGATCAATAGCAGTTTTAAAAGATTCATTGAGTCAGACTTTCCTGCATTAATTCTAATAGTCCCAACCGGTTGCTTCTGAGATTTCATTTCTGCTCCATTCAGTAGAACAGTGAAAATGTTTAGGAATGCTCCAGGATGGCTTTTAGGCAAAGATGTTCGGAAACCACAAGAGTGCTTTCAGAAACACGGGCATTTGCCAATTAGTAGCATGGCTTTTTCTATGTTGTTTGTCCTTGCACACTGTGCAATATAATCAAATTCAACTTGTAGCAGGTATCATCCACTCATTAACAGTTGTCATAAGGATAAGGCCTGGACAGGAAGTCAATCTGGAGACTAACCTTATAAAGGTGTATTTCTTCTCTTCTTCTTACAGAAACATCGGCATGATGCTAAGCTAGGGCACAGAAAGGTGTATAAAATCATGTGGAGCATGGACAGTGTGAATGCACACAGTCTTTCCCTAGAGAACGTGAAGCAAAAACTAGAGACCATTGGTTTAAGCTGAATGTGGAAAGGTTTAAAAGGGCTTGAGGAGCAAATTTCTCATGCAGAGGAATGTGTACATAAGTGACAAGATGCCAAAGGAAGTGGTTGAGGCATGCACAATAATAATGTTTAGAAGACACTGGGACAGATAACTAATTGCATAGAAAGGTTTCAGAAGGATGTGGACCAAACATAGACAAGTAGACTAGCTTACGTGGGTACTCCGGCCAGTGTGGATGCATTGTTTCCTTCTTGTATTACTCTATGATTCTGATCAGATGAAGATTTCCAAAGAATGCTAAGCCACATCTACACCTGCTTCATTTAACTTGCTAACCATTTTACCAAAAGCAAAATAAAGATGCAGATATGATATTATCATAACGAACATACTATTTTAAAGGCGTAAAGTCACTGAGGACAGAAACAGCCCTTTTGGCCCATTATGTCCATGCAAAACATCACAGCCAAGACCCTTCATCAGGAAGGGAAAGGAAGTGAGGCTGCAGCCAGGCGAAGAAGGTTAGGGGAGGAGAAGGAGAAAAATTTGCAGGTTATAGGTGGAACCAGGTGAGGGGAAGGTCGGTAGGTTGGGGAGGGGAGAATGAAGTAAGAAGCTGTAAGTTGACAAATGGAAGAGCTAAAGGGCTGAAGATGAAGGAATCTAATAGGAGAGGACAGTGAACCATGGAAGAAAGGGAAGGAAGAGGGACACCAGAGGGAGGTGACGAGCAGGGAGGAGAAGGGAAGGGGTGAGAGGGGAACCAGAATGGTGAATGAAAGAGAAGTGGGAGGAGTGTGAAGTTACCAGAAATGAGAGAAATCCATGTTCATGCCATCTCGTCGCACTACCCAGATGAAATATGAGGTGATGCTCCTTCGTCCTGATAGTGGCATCACCATGAGAGTACAGAGGAGGCCATGGCCACCAGGTCAGAAAGGGAATGGGAAGTCAAGTTGAAGGAGCTAAAGGGTGACCACCGGGAAATCCTGCCTTTTGTGGCAGACAAAGCAAACTCGCTCAATGGAGCGGTCCCCCAAATTACATTGTGTGTGCCTAAACAATGTACAGGAGGCCTCTCTGGATACAACAGATGATTTGACAAAATCGCAAGAGAAGTGTCACCTCATTTTGACAGACTGCTTTAGAGCCCTGGATAGTGGTGAGGGATGACGTGTGGGAGCAGGTTAATATGAGGAAGAATAATGCGTAAATATGCAGCATTTCAGTGTTACTGTGTTGATTGTGTTTGCAAAGACTTGTAATAGCCCACATGGGTGATATGGGTGTTATCTGCAACATCTTCTGGATTTCAGCCTTCTGCACTCTTGTAGGTGCAAAAGTTACTGTTAGTAACGCAGAGTAACAAAGGTGAATACCACCCTTATAACTGTGAATTCTACAATGTTATTGCCACATGCGTAATTGGGCTAAGATTATCACGTCTATACAAGTTAGAAACGTGATTTCCATTTTGTTGGCTACCTTAAAGCTATTTCTGATATCAATACAAAGATCCATAGTCTGAAATTTTAAGGCTTGATTACAGCCTTTCATGCGTGCATGTATCCAGTGGCATTACTGGTGCATTAATTTCCATCCTTTTATGAAAACAGGTTAAATCTAAGCAGCAGCACTTTGACACTTACTGAGAAACTTTTTTTTCATAACACAAACAAGTTTTAAATGAATTTTATTGCTGGTAGCAAAGTTAGTGATTGAGCTGTAACAAATATTATGGGTGTTATGGAAATTTAACTACAAATCTTACAGTAGAGTTTGATTAACCTAGAAATTGTGATGCATCTGGAAATGTGCATTAAAGATATGCTTAACAGAATGGCTGACACCAATTTTAAGTAAAATACTGATGTTCTATTCCGCCCAAGGCCTAAACATCATGGATGGTAGAATAGATCTCGTAAGAATAATTGTCCCTGGATCTCCTCCTGCCTTTGGAATATAAAGTGTGACGGAAAATGTTTGAAGATGGGGGGTGAGATGCGACATATTGGATGGAGACTGAGTATGGAAGGGAATCCTACTGAGGGGTTTAAGATGGTGTGAGAGATCAGGAGTGTAGGATATATTGCAATGATTGGATGATTGGAGTGATTGAGTTGGAGATATTGTGAGGTTTGTTGGGGGAGAGGGGAAATGTGCTTTGAAGAATGTTATGGCAAGAATATTAACAATGGGTTATACAGAATTATCACTGAAGCAAATCTCAGTCTTCTGATTAAAGCTTTCACAAATATCTGAAGCCTGCAAATCCATGAATCCTGTATATTTAGTTCAATTTTTCACAAGCAAGGCCTAGCTAAGCACTGCATATCATTTGACTGCTCTCATCCAATAGCCTTTGTGTGAATTTTAAAAACCCCATTGGTTTTTAAATTGAATTTGTTGTCAGGAAACATAGAGGAGACTTGATCCAAGCACAGATCAGTGGAAGTGATTCAGCAGTGAACGATAACTTTAATAATAGACTGCAAAATAACAAGTCGCAAGGGGCCACAAAACAAACTATAACAAATACTGAACACAACAGGCAATGGAAAAACCGGTTGAGGCTGGCTAGTTCGATGGGTGAACAACGACTGTGGATGAGAGCTGGATTTTAATAGGCTACAGGTGATGAGTTGGAAATGGATGGAGACCTGACTGGACCACCCCTGCCTTTCACGGCCGGCACCCGATGTCCAGGGCAATCCAGATAGGTCTGCTGGAACTTTTCTGTGAGCGATGAATCCAACATGAAACTGGATGGAACCTAAGGCCTCTCCTCCAGGCCACACCCAGTATTGCACACACCTTCCACAATGACGTGAATTGAATAACCAGTGGACCATATACACTGGACTGCCTTCCGCCATCATAGGTTTTGGAATCAAAGGCCTAGGTGGGTTGAGTGGTCCATGGACAACAGGTTTGAGGCAGGACATGTGGAGGGTAAGTGTGATCCTGAGGGACAGCGGCAGCTGGCGATGGTAAGTGACTGGATTTATGCAATGGGTATTCTTGAAGGGACCAATGAGTGGGGCAAGAGCTTGTAAGAGTTGGTGTGCAAAGGCAATTAGATACAGTCCTCAGGCCAGAATAGTCTGGCTGAGCACTGCCAGTGGTTGACCTGATGGCAGTAGACAGAGTTGGCAGGTAGGTTAGCCCTCTGGGCCCACTTCCAAGCATTTCAACAGTGGAAAACCAGGCCTCTGGACTATTGGACCTCCACCATTGGCTCCTCTGCAGGTAGGCAAGAAGCACTTCAAAAGGTGACATACCCATGTTAGAGAAATTTGGATTTTGTATAACTTAGCTTAGAGTAGCTACTTCCTTCATGTAGAAGTTTAGAGGTGGTGAAACATCACAGAAACTTCTCCACTTGCTGGTTGGCTCTTTCTGATTGACCATTGGTCTGCAGTTAATAGCCAGAGGACAAACTTTCTGAGGTGAGGAAGAGGGAGCAGGGGCTTGCCGGAAGTAGGAGCTAAATTCTGGGACCCACTCTGACACAATGTCTAGTGGGAAACAGTGCAGGTGAACTACATGGTCCACTGCCTCAGTGGCTGACGTAAGTTTGAGAAGGAAATGAAATGGATCACCTGGAGAACCAGTTCACCACTGTCATCATCACTATAGTCCCACTGGAAAGTGGTAAATCTATGATGAATTCCATTGTGATGTGGGACCATGGGCATCGAGGGACTGGCAGGGGCCACTGGTTGGAGGAATAGGGTAGGCAGCGATGAACTTTAGATGTACTTGAAGCTCATCACTGCCTGCCATCAGAATCGGTGTCACTGAAAATTCCATGTCGGTCATCCGCCTGGATGGCCAGAGAGGGCTGAAGTGTGAACCAACTGGAGATCCTTAGAGTGCATGGCCACCAGCAGATGCATGTGGTTATTAGCTGTATTCACCAGAGCAGGCTCGCACTGTAGCCTGGCAGATCCATTTCTCCAAGTTCTAGACAATTGGAACAAGGATCTAGGTGAATGGAATGATGAGCTGAGGGTTGATTTCTGTATCAGCTGGGTCATGACAGGATATCCACCTTAGTGTTCTTGGAGCCGGGTTGGTATAAGATGGTGAAGTTGAATTGCTTGAAGTTGAGAGCCCAACAGGCCTGATGTGGGTTGTGTTGGTTCGGGTAGTCAGTCCAGATCAAGAAGGACTCATTTCTTCCCCTCAGTCAATATCTCCATTCCTCCAAAGTCCAGTTAATGACATGTAGCTCCCTGTCTCCTGTTCCATAATGGTGCTGTTTAGAGTTGAACTTGCACAAAAAGGAAGGCATGGGGTTTGTGTTTCTATGTGGTCTACTCTGGGAGAGAATGGCCCCAGCTCCCAGGTGATATGTGTCCATCTCCAACACAAAAGTTCCAGAGAGGTTTGGATAGCAGAGAATGAGAACGGTTGGTGAAATGTCTCTTGAGTTCACTAAAGGCATGGTCCGCAGCAGCAGACCAGGTTATCCATGAATTAGGTTGATTTGGTGACAGAGCCGTGATTTGACTGTAATTTCTGATGAAATAGTGGTAGAAGTTGGAGAAGCCCAAGAAGCATTGTAACTGTTTGAGAAGGTGCAGTCAGGACCACTCAATGACACCACACACTTACTCTGGGTCCCTGGTTATGCCTAGGGCTGAAATAATCCCAGGAAGGAAATGACTGGGATATTGAACTGACATTTCACGAAACTGCAGTGTACCTTGGTTTTAGAGAAGTCTCTGAAGGGCTGAATCGACATGAGAGACACGGTCTTGGAGATCTTTAGAGAACATGAGGATGTCACTGAAGTAGACAAACAAATAACTGTGTAGCACAACATGGAGGATTTCATTAATGAAGGCTTGGAAAGTGGCTGAACTGTTGGAATGTCTAAAGGGCATCATCAAGTATTCATAGCGGTCAGCGGGTGTTATGAATGCCATCTTCCACTCAGCACCCCCCCCCCCCCCCCCCCAGAAGATGCAGATCCAGCTATATGCGCTCTGTTGATCCAACTCAGTGTAGATCTGGGGCCTGTGGAATGTTTCAAATGTGTTATCCATCAAGGGAAGAGGGTAACAGTTGCTAATAGTGATTTTGTTGAGTCCACGGTAGTCAATGCACGAACAGATAGACAGCTCATCTCTAAAGCCCTCCAAGAGGTGTAATGGTAATGAGACAGCAGCCATTCCACCTTCCAGCCACACTCTGTAGTAAGGGTGCTGAAATCCACGGTGTAATCCAGACCAAGCATGAGCCTTAGTGGAGGTGAGGTATCCAATCCTCTGCTACTCTCCCACTTCTCAGATGGTCATAAACCCAGTACACATCAGCAGTGGATTCTTCATATTTTTTCCAAATGGTTGTTCTCATCCCAGTTAGCAGCAGCCAAAGTCAGAGCTGATCAATTGAAGAGAGAGAAACAAAAGGCAATCAGAATTTGCAGCACGGGGTTGAGGAAACTGTTGAAGAATTATTCAGGCACCAAGTTCCAGGGCTCGGAGGGAGGAGGTTGACTAGTGTGTGTTCAGTATCGAGACGGAGAGTTGGTTGAGACTGGTGAGAAGATGATCAATGGTTTCTTGCTGCTTTTGGATCGTGTGCTCATCTCAAATGACGACTTCCTTTTGGTGAGCAAACTCTGCTGGGGCTGGGTCAGTCGGGGTTCACCCATCTTGCGAGGAAGTTTAAAGGAGGCTTGACCCAAATGCAGAGCAGCTGAACCAATTCAGTGATGAATGATAACTTTAATAATAAACTGCAAAATAATAAGCCACAAGGGGCCACAAAACAAGAGCGATCAGATACTAAACACTACAAGTAACAAGGCAACTGAAGGCTAGGAGCACTTGGTTGAGGTGGGCTTTTTCAATGGGTCAACAAGGATGAGAAACACAAACATGCGAAAATCCGCAGATGCTGGAAATTCAAGCCAGCACATGAAAAATGCTAGAGGAACTCAACAAGTCAGATGGCATCTACGAAAATGGATAAACAGTCGATGTTTCAGGCCAAGACCCTTCTTCAGGACGTCCTGATGAAGGGTGTCAGCAGGAAACACTGACCGTATATTCTTTTCTATAGATGATGCCTGACCTGCTGAGTTCCTCCAGCATTCTGTGTGTGTTGCTGTGGATGAGAGCTGGGTTTAAATAGGCTGAAGGTGATGAGTTGGAAATGAGTGGCAGGAGACTACTGTTAGCTGGGTGGAGCCTCGGAGATGCCTGCCTTTATGGGTCTGATGTTCGTATCTCACAATAACATATACCATCTTCCCCTCCCTATTTCCGTCCATTTCCAGAAGAGACTATCATCTCTCTGTCTCTTTGGCTTACTCTTCTGCCCCCACCAACAATCACCCTGCTGTCCACTGCAGTTTCTGAAGATGTAGCACCTGCACTTTTCCTTCCACACCATGTGGCCCAGAATAAATTCATACAAGTTTTGCATTTCATAGATGCCACTTTTGTTTTTGTTCATAAATTTTGTTTGTTGCAGTTCATAGAAAGCCTTTAAATATAGCTTGTTTACTATAAGTTTACAGTGAGGCCCTCCTGCCTCCAACACATTGGCAAGCAGAGTGGTGTCAGGATTCATTCTTTCGGTCATACTCTAAACCCTAATACTCTACTGATCTTGGTCAGCTTGCTTCCTCCATATACCTGTTTTCAAATCCCTTCTTCTTGTGTTTGTGGTCTAATAAATGAAGAATAACTCAACAGAATTCTTCAGCCTACCATTTTGGGCTCTACTCTCAACCCCAGATAGTTGTAAAGTTCTCACACTGACAATTTCTATGCCTTCACTTCCTAGAATCTTCCTGAAGCTTCATTTCTCAAGGATTATAAGCACCTGACTTTATGATTTACGTTTGTATGGTTGATTTGTCTTGCAATGCTTTCCCAGGTTGAAGTTTTTCCTCCTCCAAATTCCAAGAATTCCAATGGAAGCATTCAACAACGGCTAAGATCAAGATAGGATTTGGGCCCATCTGGTGCAGTTTTTCCTTTTGCGACTTGAACGCGAAGCATTGGCATTCAATACAGTGTCCTGACATTCATTGTCTAATTGAGTTTCCAACCAATACACAAGATAAGATGTGCATATAAAATAGAAGAACTAAGAATATTTGTCCTTGAGACAGGGTGTTTTACAAAGAGCACAAAGGAACCAAATTATGGATATGTCAATACGAGTCTGAGAAAGTATTTAGCTAAAGGTATCAGTGTGCAAGGAAGCCTTGACAAGTTCTTAGAAATTATATCTCCTTGAAAATCCTGATCCTTGGCAGCCTAGTCAAATCAAGAATGATTGTAGCAGCACTGTAATCATTTTTCTGTCCTATTGCAAAATTTAAATAAAACATATAGGAGTGATATAATCTTTTCTAGTTACCTGGAAATCAAAGTTTCATGACCAAGAAGCTACTTAGAATGAGCAAAGCACAAAAAAAAATTATGATGCGCTCATTCTGGTTTACACAACTCCTACAGTGCCAACAAATATGGCTTCTCGTTCAAGATGGCTCTGGTGAAGCCCAGTGACTACTTACTATTGGCAAACAAAGTAAACAATACAAATTCTTTATTAATAATAATTGATAACTCTTTTTCTTGCAAAATTGATGGTAAATGAACATTGCAAACAATGGAGAGGCAAATGAAGGTGAGTCTGAGTCAAGGGTCAAAGCATGCAGATGTGAGGTGAAGTCAAGGTGAGGACGAGTCATGGTTGAGGCAAGTTGGGGCTAAGTTGAGGCATATTCAAGGCAACATTGAAGTGAGTGGACCAGAGGTCAGGCAGATTCAAGGCCTATCCACCTAAACTGAGAGCGAGGGTTGATAGACCTGCAGTGCCAGGCCTATTTGGAAAATCAGGCACGGGCCAAATCATGGTGGTAGGGTCCAGGCCTGTGACAAGGCCTGTGTCTTACTGTGATGAATTAACCAATGTTAGAATGATTTGAACAGCAGGCCAAATGGATTGAAAAGGCAGGGGGTTGGGACAAGAGGCAAGGTTCAGGCTGGTTCTGTCCACTGCTCTGCAATGTTTACTCAGCTCTGCAATAACTGAGGCTGAGGCTACAGCCTGCTCTGGCTACTCCAGGCTGCATGACTCATTTTTGTTCTGAATGCTATTTGCTTACATTTGTTGTTTGAATGATTTGTTTTTTCTCTTTCTCAGAATATTGGGTGTTTTTATCGGTCTCTTGTTATGAGTTCTTTTGGGTCTCTTTATTTTGGGGCTGCCTGTGAGGAGATGAATCTCAAGTTTGTATAATGTATACAGACTTTGATAATAAATATACTTTGAATTTTGAAATCCAAAATAGAATGAACAAAATGTGCTCCATTTCAATTTTTTCCCTTCTTCTTCTAAAGATGTAACCAAAATGTTATTCTGAAGCTCCAGTTGGTTGCTTTAAGAAGCTTGAAAGGGTGAGTTTAGACACTGAAGAATACATTCTGTAAAATTAATTTTGCAAATCTGGTGTCCACTTAGTCAAAGACACTGTGGATGTCACGGTAGCATAGCAGTTAGCGTAAACCTATTACAAGCACCATGAGTGTGGACATTCTCCTTATCTCCAAGTGCTCCACTCCTCTCCCATATTCCAATAATCTATGGGTAAATGAATTAATTGGTCACATGAGTATAATTAGGCAGTACAGGCTTGTTGGGCTGTAAGAGCCCATTAAAGTAGTTCTAAATACAAAACATAATAACATAACTGTATATTTGATCTGGTGGTAGATAATTTAACCAAAAACAATCTTGGAAATAAATTCAAAGATCAAGAGTCAAGACAAGAACTATTACATGCTGAGGTGTGCAATAAGATGTTGTTGGGAAGGAAACACAACAGCTTCCATTAGATGGTTTATTCAGTCTGCTAACTGTAGGACAAATAATGCTGGAGAAGTGCCTTTCTTAGGCACAGCTTTAGCACAGGTGGAGTTGTTGCTCCAACGGATTATGTCTCTGCTGAACAATCACTTTGCTATCTCGCAGCAAGTTCACCTTTACTGTCAAGCAGTGTGTCTACTGAAACTGTGGTTTAATAAGATTTTATGCTCTCCAGCCAAGCATGCTACATGGAACATTTTCAAATGTCTGTATTGTTTTCCAATTAATGGGAAGGAACTCTGTTACTGAATTTGACAGAGAGCATCCTCCAAGGACCATTGTAAATCTGCACTATGCTCCAGCACAACACCATATTGTCCTTGTGTAAAGTGTGGTTTGAACATTGACATGATACAGAATTAAGCCAATCAATATAGCCGTGGTTGCAAAGCCAAAAGCAAACTTTCTTTTGTGAAGTTTTGCCTATATAAAATTTGCTTAATTTTTCAGATTCCTCTTGTACTAAAGGCCATGGGGGCACTATAGTCAGTGGAATAGACTCAATTCACGGTCATAAGGATTGAGAGTCCTGAAGGCTGAGTTGTCTGCCTGGTGCTCGGGTTTGGGGTAACTCATCTGAACTGCAGAGGGATTTAGAGTGGGGAGGTAATGATCCAGTTGTCATGGTCCATGTAGGTACCAATGGCATTGGAAGAACAAGGTAATAAGTCCTCTGTCAGTCTCGTCATTACCAGATTTCTCACCAACAAAATGCAAATTAGTGCTCTACCAGAGCAGCAAAGGGCAAAATTAAAACACAGAACAAAAAAGGAACTAATTTCTGAATTGCAAATTGGCACAGGATTATTAAGATATGAAAACTAATTGTGTGGCTTAAAGGTTGGTGTGGGAGAAGTGGATCTAAATTTGTAGGACATTGGCATCAGTTTTGGGCAAGGAGAGAGATGTTTTGATGGGATGAGCTCTATCTGAACCATGTTGGGACTAAGATCCTGGAAAATCACATAGCTAAGGCTGTGGTCTTATGTTCCTGTATGTTTTCCTGAGCATAGAGTTTAGGAGATAACTTATTGTTAAGAAGCTGCCAGTGATATTTTGTGGCTTGTTGGAAGCTACTCTGGTTTTCACTACAGTAATAGGAATAAGGGTGGAGATACGTCTCTACCAAAGGAGATATAATATACTCCTCTCCTCCACTAGCCTTCAGGCCCACTAGGGGAAGGTGTAGCACCTGCTTAGCCCCTCCATCGGGGTTACGTGAAGCCATGGGAGCAGCTGGAAGATGGTCATGTGGTTAGGGGAGCACTGACAGCAGGCAGTATTGCTGATGGCTGGGGTCATTGCCCAGAAGAAGACAATGAAAAACCACTTCAGTACAAAAATTTTCCAGAAATAATCATGGCCATGGAAAAGTCATGTTTGCTTATGTCATACTTAATGATGACAAATATGAACAGGCACTTATGGTCCTTGATATGTATTTCATATTTCAGTACTATTTGAGTAACATTTTAAATATATTGTTTAATTAAGCATTTGTTTCTTTAAATAATTCATTATGGGTTATATGTAAAAGAACATTAATGGCATACGTCACTATCCTACAATGTCATAAGTGTGAGTATCACTAAAGTAAAAATGAAGTCGAGACATTTCCCCCTGGGTTCTCATGTTTTTCTTTTGCTTAGTTTAAGAAGTTACTAAACCTAACAGTGGAGCTGAGTAAGTTTTAAAACAAATTGAAGCGCAGCACATACTATGTTGTAAAATGGAGAAAGAAAGATATTTGTGTTAAGAAGTATAGCATGTATTTTTTTGTTTGGAAGCACATTGAGAGATTTGAATTAGAAGAAGGGCAGAAAATGGATGAAATTTATGGATTCACCAACCGTGAGTACTGGGTGATAATAATAATCAATTTAACAAAAACAGAAAAAGCTGGCTAAATTGGAAAGACAGATATGTTTTACTGCACAATAGTATTTGTGCAGTGTTTTGAAGCAAATGAAATAGCTAATGAAAAGCAAGTGCCTGTTTTGGTGAGAACATTAAACGGAAAGGCATATAGTTTGCCTAGGAGTTTGACTGCTCCAACCAAACCAGCTGAAATGAGCTTTGCTGATATCATGAAAGTAACGCAGGAATATTTAGAGACAAAACTATTGTTGATTGTAGAATTCATTTGATATCATAAGCACCATCAAAAGGAAGGGGAGTCATTTCAGCAAGATGAAATTGAACACTAATATCATCTCCAAAATCTCAAAACAATGTTAAACAGGTTAGAAGATTATGGGCTCAGAGCACAATGCAACAATTGTGAATTCTTTAGAGTTGGAATCCACAGGCCCCTCAACTAATGGTAAAGCACAAGGGCATAAAAATGGTTGGGAACCATTGCTTTAAACCAAGCATCACTTACTGTGGTCACACCATTGATACACAAGTATTGCACAAGTGTGCTGAGAAACTTCATGCAGTAGTGGATGCCCCAAGGCCAAACGACATATCACAGGTGCATCTCTTATAAGAATATGTCAATTCCTACAACATATTACTGCCGAACTTGGCTACGGTGTTCCGCCCTTTGAACTCATCCCTACAAATTGAAAACGAATGGCAATGGACAAAGTTGTGGGAGGTAGCTTTCCAAAGGTAAAATAAATGGTGACATCAGACAATGTACTCACACATTATGATCTAAATTGTCCGGTGAATCTTGCCTGTGATGCCTCACCTTATGTTATGGGTACAGTCATGTCACACTGTGTGAGTGATGGAAATGAACATCCCATAGACTTTCAGCCAGTTTTCTTACATAATTATAAACAAATTGACGGAGCGGCCTTGAGTCTGGTTTGGGATGTAAAACAGTTCAAACAGTACTTTTATGGGAGAGAGTTTACCTTCATTACTGATCATTAACCACTAGTGTCAATTTTTAATCTACATAAGGGTATTCCACTAATAGCAACAGCAAAAATGCAAAGATGGGCTCTGTTTCTTGGAGGACACAACTACAAGCTTGAATTCAAGAGTAAACTAATCATGGAAATACTGCTGGATTGTCCCCTTTACTCTTAGAAAAGGAAAGAACTGAAAAATCTGCAAAAGAGGATACTCCTCTTCGTGTATTCTCCCTAATGCAGATTTGAAGTCTCCATTTTATGGCAGAAATCATCCAAATGGAAACCAGAAATATCCCCACACTGACTCAGGTTTACATGCAACCTAAAATGGCTGGAATGTGTAGTGGAAATTCCAATTTCCCATTTATACTAACACCAAGATGAACTTGCTCTTCATGAGGTTGTCTTATGTGGGGATTGAGGGTCCGCCAGAGAAAGCAGGATCTCCCAATGGCCACACATTTTAATTCCACGTCCCATTCCCATTCTGATATGTCTATCCATGGCCTCCTCTACTGTCAAGATGAAGCAACACTCAGGTTGGAGGAACAACATATTATATTCCGTCTGGGTAGCCTCCAACTTGATGGCATGAACATTGATTTCTCTAACTTCCATTAATGCCCCTCCTCCCCTTCTTACCCCGTCCTTTATTTGTTTGTTTGTTTATTGCCGCCTTTTTTCTCTCTCTGACCTTCTCTCAATTACTCCTTGCCTGCTCTCCATCTTCCTCTTGTGCTCCTCTCACCCTTTCTTTCTCCCTAGGCCTCCCATCCCATGATCCTCTCCCTTCTCCAGCTGTGTATCCCTTTTGCCAATCACCTTTCCAGCTCTTAGCTTCATCCCTCCCCCTCCTGTCTTCTCCTGTCATTTTGGATCCCCCCTCCCCCTCCCACTTTCAAATCTCTTACTATCTTTTCTTCCAGTTTGTCCTGATGAAGGGTCTCGGCCCAAAACGTCCACTGTACTTCTTCCTATAAATGCTGCCTGGCCTACTACATTCAACCAGCATTTTGTGTTGACTATTTTGCTGAACACCTACTCTCTATCCACCAGAGAATGCAGGATCACCCAGTGGCCACATATTTTAATTCCATTTCTCATTCCCAGTCTGATTTATCAATCCATGGCTTCCACTACTGTTAAGATGAAGCCACACTCAGGTTGGAGGAACAACACCTTATATTCCGTCTGGGTAGCCTCCAACCTGATGGCATGAACAATGATTTCTTCAACTTCCATTAATGCCCCTCCTCCCTTTCTTACCCCATCCTTTAATATTTATTTATCTATTTATTTGTTTGTTTATTCATTATTTCCCCTTTTTTTCTCTCTATCCCTCTCTCAATCACTCCTTGCCTGTTCTCCATCTCCCTCTGGTGCTCCCCTCCCTCTTTCTTTCTCCTGAGGCCTCCCATCCCATGATCCTCTCCCTTCTCCAGCTCTGTATCCCTTTTGAAAATCAACTTTCCAGCTCTTAGCTTCATCCCTCCCCCTCCTGTCTTCTCCTGTCATTTTGGATCCCCCTCCCCTTTCACTTTCAGATCTCTTACCATCCCTTCTTTCAGTTGGTCCTGATGAAGGGTCTCGGCCTGAAATGTCGACTGTACTTCTTCCTATAGATGCTACCTGGCCTGCTGCATTCCACCAGCATTTTGTGTGTGTTGCTTCAATTTCCAGAAATTCCAGCAATTTGGGAATTGAGAGTTGTTGTTCTATCCAAGCTGATAATTAAAGTGTGGGAGGAGCTACAGGCTGGTCATATAGGCATAGTCAAAATGAATGTATTGGCTCGAAGCTTGGTCTGGTGGCCTGGGATAAATCAGCAGATCGATTCAATTGCCATGCACTGTTTGCAATGCCAACATGTTCAGAAGATCTAAAAACAGAGCCTCGCCATCCCTGGGAATGGCCTCCATTATACTGGCACAGGATTCATGTCGATTTTGCCGGATTGTTCATGGGCACAAATTTCTTAATGGTAATGGATTCATTTATAAAGTGGCCAGAAGTGTACCCATTAGCCTCCACTACAAATTCACACACTGCTGATGTGATGAGACACCTCTTCTCAAGGATTGGTTTTCCAGAACACCTAGTCAGCAAGAATGGATCACACCTTGTTGAAAACAGTTTCAGTCAATCCTGAAAATAAATGAAATGAGGCATATTACCTCTGCACTGAACCACCCAGCCTCAAGTGGCTTGTTGGAAAGGTTTGTCCAGGTTCTAAAAAAGGCACTATAAGTAATCTCAGCAGAACACACTATAATGGCTTTGAATCAAAAGCTCACCAATTTCCTCCTTGCATATTGTAATATAACACAGTCCACCACCAACAACTCACCAACCATGAGGTTCCTGGGTCATACCTTGTGCTCACGCTTGGATCTCCTCAAACCCAATCTCAGAAGGAGTAAGCAGGAGAAACAGCTCAGACAAATTGAGGGCTCCTCAAACAAGGAGCTTCAGTGGCTCACTTCTGGACAAGTCATCCTGGTGGGTAACTACAAAAGTGATCAAAAGTGTGTATTTGGAAAGATTCAGGACAGAATTGGACCACTCTCCTACACAGTATAGATTGTGCCTGGTGTCATCAGGAGATGACACGTCATCCAATGAAGAGAACAGAGTGAATTCTTAGAGGAGATGTCAGAAGCACGTCCTGCAGACCCCGAGTCAACTCCTACAACCACCACAGATGTTTCACAGCCACAGGTCTCACCTGCCAAGCTGAATAACCCCCCACCCCCCATAAGGAAAGACATTATCCCATAAGAGTATGAAATCCTCTACAGTGATTTAAGTCTTTAGGCCTGATTGGGACAAATTAAGATTTACTATGCTGTGGATGTCTGTATAGTAGTTGCAGTATATAGTGTACTACATAGATATATACTGTAAATAATTTGAGGTACTTTTTATATGGAGTTGGAGTTTATACCCAAGCAGGGAGGAGTGTTGTGTATGTAATGCTTCAGTAATATTTGAATAATATTGTGAATATATTGTTTGATTACACATTCCTTGTTTTTTTAAATAATTGGTTACCAGTTATTAGAAAAGAACATGAATGGCATCTGTCACTAAGCCACCACATCACAAGTGCATGCCTTGCTTAAATAAAAAAAAAGGTCCACACATTTATCCCTGGACTCCCATGTCTTTCGTTTGATTAATTTATTGAGATACAATACATAACAGTCTTCGCCTTCATATCCAACAGATGTGGTGAGGTTATTTAGTCACAATTAATAGACAAGGAAATTTAATCAACCACAATGTGCAGGGTTTTGATACACCAATCAAAGTTTAACTACACAAGTTAGCTCTAATTGAAATGGAAAAGGTCCAGAAATGCTCTACATTTCACAGACTGAGATAACTTGCAATAATCTCAAAGGATGACATGACTGCCTCATTTCAAAGTTATAAAATATTGTAATACTGTAAGGAAAAAGCACTTTGATCTGGAGAATTCTATTACACAGCAAATTGCAAACCTAAAGTAGCTAATATTTATCACTTAGATGAAGGAACACGATTGTGGATGAAGGACAGAAAATGGATAAATATAATCCAATTAGCCATAAAACTCAAACCCAACACACTCAGGAGTTTGGTGCTGGACGGAAAAGATTACTCCAATATACGAGGGGTGATTGATAAGTTCGTGACCTAAGGTAGAAGGAGTTAATTTTAGAAAACCTAGCACATTTATTTTTCAACATAGTCCCCTCCTACATTTACACACTTAGTCCAGCAGTTGTGGAGCATACAGATCTTGGACCACTAGAGAGTGTCCACAACAGGGGTGATTGATAAGTTTGTGGCCTAAAGTAGAAGGAGATGAGTTATACAGCTCTCGTTACATGCTCCTGAAGGTCAACTCTTTGAGTGATTATGCAGAAAGTTTAAAGTTAATAACTCATCAGGGGTAATTGATAAGTTTGTGGCCTAGGGTAGAAGGAGATGAGTTATTCTGCATAATCACTCAAAGAGTTGACCTGCATGTGCATGTAACAAGAGCTGTATAACTCATCTCCTTCTATCTTAGGCCATGAACTTATCAATCACCCATCTGTGGACACTTTCTGGAGGTCCAAGATCCGTATGCTCCACAACCGCTGGACTAAGTGTGTAAATATAGGAGGGGACTATGTTGAAAAATAAATGTGCTAGGTTTTTTAAAATTGACTCCTACTTTAGGTCATGAACTTATCAATCAGCCCTCGTAATTTAAATTCACTTTTGCTAGGTTGCTACACAGTACAGTACTCTGCTTTCCAAGGAACACAGTAAGTTTCAAGGGAGGGTGGGAAGTGAAGCAAGGCAAACATAGAAAGTGGGATCCTGGTGACTTGCAAGGGAGCTAGAGCCTGGTGAGTTTAATGGTGGCACAAGAACTGGACCCCCATGTGTTCGAGGGAGTATGGATAGCAGCAGTGAGCAGATGTTGAAACACAGCATTTCCCAACAACATCCAGGACTATGCTTGCAATGATCTAAGGATTCAGCTGATAGGTCTCAGGGATAGCTCCCTGGAGAAGTTCCCAGATCTGCTGAAATGAACTCCTCTCCCAGCTATTTATTTGGATGTTCCAAAATTGACCTTCCTCATGTCAGCAGATTGTTTTTTGTATCCATTCATGGACCCAAACAGCACAGTTCCCAAGGAAATTCCCAGCAGACATCATTTAATTGGGCACATAGGAAAGTGGCTGTATTTTCACCATGGTTAAACCAAGTTATCTGGAATATGGCTGGTATCTTCTCGCTCTCCATGGTTTCTGACATTAAACTACAATTCAATTACATTTGAAACACAAGTAAACAGTTTCTGAAGACATCTTAATGAAGCAGTTGTCAGCTGACTAAGAGACAAAACAATAAAATAAGATATTCTTTTCTTGCTCGATTATCCATGTGGAACATCAATAAAGTGAAATAACAACTTATTCCAACACATTAACTCAGATAGATTATATTTAGATAAAATTAATAAATCAACTCACTGCCATCAGCAATGAATCAAGTAATCCCTAAATTCAATAACATGCTACTGAGTAAAAAGGTTCAGAAACAAACTTGATGGTGTTTAATGCACCCAAATGTTTGTCACAACTGAGCAGTGGTGTGAATAATTTCATCCAGTGAAAAGTGCTAAAAATTTTTAAAAAATACATGATGTAGTAATGAAGGCATGTCTTTATTACCTTAAAGAACATGCTCAATGCTTTAGATTGTCTTTGGTCTTTTGCTGAAGGAAACGTCCTTTATTTCCACAGACACTGGCAGCTGTCAATACGCTGCTAGGGCTTGCCTTTCCATGATGTTCAAGGACATTGTGAACTTTCTGTCATAAAACTTGACTTAGAGATTTTTTGCAGGCTTTAAGATAAAAGAAGGTAATGGACAGAATCCAAATTGATAACCTTGTAATTCCAGTCAGCACTTAGTGCCACGAGTTAGAGTCACTTCCTTCTCAAAGTCAATTAGTGAAGAAACTAATTCTGAGACTTCTCCCACTGATATGGCTGGCAAGTCGATACACATAATGGAATTTGGATCTTCCGGATCTGCAAATAAAAATGTGACACCTTTATTACATCTTATTTGGATTTTTTTTCCTAAGAGGGATATGCAATTCAGTTGATGTAATTATTCAAAATAGAGATTGGTGGAATTCTGGGCATTAAGGGAATCGTGGGGCATAGTGATAGAGCTGGAAAGTAATTCTATTTTACAGCTGTATGTTAATGAATGGCACAGTCATACAGCGTGTAGTTGAAAGTCCATTTTTTTTGTTTTAAGCTGTTGCATTACAAACAATAAACAGAGAAAAATTTACATTGTGTAAAGTATATTCAAGTAAAGTCTAGATGAACGCGAAAAGTGAGTATTTCTAGACAAACTTGCTTGCATTAGAACAGAGTGGAGTGATGAAAATGCTGTTGGTATTGTGTTTGTGGATTTTCAAAAGGTTTTTAATGAAGCATCATGTTATAGACTTGATAATTAAAACTAAATTGATTAAAATCAGAAAGGACATGGAAATAAAATTGGCCAAAAGAATAGTGGTGAATGTCAAATTATCAGACTGGAGTGTTGTACGGATTAATATCCCTTAGGTGTCAGTATTGGGTCCATTGATTTTTAATTAACATATATTGATATGTATTCTGGTCAGAGGCTCATAGCTAACCTGTTACCCTAGTTCCATTTACTGGCACTAAGATAACATCCCTTGATTCCCTTGATATTTTAAAATCTATAGGGAAATCCAAAGATTCATCGCAATTTTGTGAAGAAATCTCTTCTCATCTCCATCATAAAAGATCAACCACACTCACTCCATCTGCAGCTCTGAATTCCAGACATTACCCAATTATCATATCTACCTTGTCCCACCTCATTTGAATTTTGTAGATTTCAACAAAACCATGCTTCATCCTTCAAACTCAAAGGAGTGTAGACTTGGTCTGCTTAATATCTCTTCCTGTAATGTCCCAATATGATAGACATCAATGCCATGGAACTTCACCTTCACTGTTACAAGGGTACCTTTTTGAAGGAAGGAAGGCAAGAGCTGTTTATAATAAGTGGATGTGATCTTACTAGGACTCTGTGTAATTATAACAAGATATCTCTACTCTGAAACCCCAAGGTTCAAAGATAGTAATATTATTAAATATCAGTGGAAATTAGTTAACACCTGAATTGCTGGTCATTGCCTGCTACTTATGTTGCATTGGATGATGTTAAGCGTTTTCTACTTATCAGCCTATGCCCGAATGTTGTATCTGTTTCAACAACTACAAACATGGACTGTTTAATTTGCTGAAAAATGGTGATGTAATTGAACATCAATGAATGCAGGGTGAGCATAAACACTTTAACCTCATGTTAGGAAAGATGTCATTATTGAAGTAGACTTAAACCACTAGCCCTCACATATTGGCCTGAGGAACACTTGTGGTGATGTTCTGGTGTTGGGATAAATAATCTGGGAACAATCACAACAATCATTTTTGTTATAAGGTATGACAGCAACATTAGTGTTTCCACTTCTGATGCCCAGTGACTTCTATGTTACCAAGTCTTGTTGATTCATAGCACTCAATCACATCCTCATTTGATGTCAAAGACAGTCACTCACCTCTGGACTTTAGTCTTTGGCCAAGGCTATAATGCGATATGGAGCTGATCGGTTTTGGCAGAACGACATTCAACATATGAATTAGGTGACGCAGCAGGCCATTCAACTGCTAAAGACAGGCCTGCAATTTCATAAGTTTGTGAGTAATCTAATTAAAACCTTAACATCACATACTTGTCTTTGTGCAGTAACCTTTAGCAAGTAAGTGAAGTTTAAATATGATTTGATAGCACTGCTAATGGCATCTTCTACCACATTGTCGACGATCAAGAGGAGACTATTTGGATGGGCAATATATAGCCAGACGGATTGTGTCCTGCTTTTTGTGAACAAGATTCTGTCATTGCTGTAACTGTACTGTAGCACATACAGTAGATAAAGGGAGAACTGTTTTTTGGAGCACGTCTACAATAATAGAGCTGGGATGTTGTCTGGCACAATAGCATTTACTGTTTTGGGGGCTCTTGCCAATTACTTGAGTGAATTCAATTGGCAAAGGACTAGTTTCTGTAATAGTGGAGGAAGTTAAGGTGTGTCCTCTCTCAGCACTACAGGCTGGACCTGCCTGTGTGTTCTAAAGTTTGGTTTTTGCAACCACCAGTAAGATGCTTGTGAAGATTCCTCCCTCTTGATAGTTCTTCAATTCTCCACTGCAATTTACAACTAGATTGGCAGAAGTGTGGGACTGACATGATCTGTTCTATGTTTGGACTCTGTCCGTAATGGATAGGTTTTGCTTTTCGATGCAGAAGACTAGGCCATTCAGCCCTATATGCCTGCTCAATCATTCAACTCAATCGTGGCTGATCATCCACTTCAGTATCCTCTTCCTGCTTTCTTTTCTTCCCATTTCCTTTTGATCCCACTAGCAGTAGGAAATATGTTTACATTCTCCTTGAATATGTTCCTAGACTTTGCCTCATCTTCCATCTGTGATAGAGAATCTGCGTGAAGAAATTTCTTCTAACGTCTCTTCTGACCAGCATAATATATGGCTTGAGGCTGTAATCCTTGTCTCCTGACTCGGATATAAGAAGCATCCTCCCTGCATTTGGTCTGTCATGGCCTACTAGACTTCTGTAAGTCTCACTGAGCTCCCCTCTCATTATTCTATATTCCTGTGAATACAGGCCTAACCAGCCCAATGTCCACTCCTGCCTCTTTTCCAACAGCCCATCAATAAGTCCAGTCACTGTTTCATTTCCTCTGTGACAAGAATATCTTTCTTCAGACAAAGAGACCAGAAATACACACAAAACTCCAAGAAGAGCCTCTCAGGGCTCCCTAAAGCTGCAGCAAGACGTCTTTGTCATGTATTCAACTCCCCTTGCAATGAAGACTAATAAACCATTTGCCTTCCAAACTATCTGCCGCACCTGAAGGTTTGCTTCCTGCTTCTGGTGGATAGGGGCACCCAGGCCACGCCACGTCTTCCATTTTCCATTCTATCACTCTACAGATCATGACGTGTTCTCATCTTAGAATCAAAGTGGAGGCCTTACATTTATCCCCCACTAACCTATATTTGCTGTGCATTTGCCTATTCTTCCATCTGCCTAAGTTAATTTGCAAACCCCTCTGCATTATCATTAGAGCTTATATTTCCTAAATTTTCTCAGACTCCCTTAGCTTTGCAACATTGGGAAAACTTGGAGATTTAGTTCCCATATCCAAATCATTGATACTAATTGGTTTATTACTGTTACATGTAGTGAGATACAGTGGAAAAACTTTGTTTTGCATGCCATCCATACAGATGATTTCATTACATCAGTATATTGAGATAGTCTAAGGGAGAAGTAATAGCAAAGTGCAGAATAGTGTTACAGCTGCAGAGAAAGTATAGTGTAAACAAAAATAAGGTACAAGGTTCATGATGAGGAGGATTGTAAGTCACAAGTTCATCTTTATTGTTTAAGGAGTTTGCTCAATAGTCTTATAGTAGTGGAGTAGAAGCTGCCCTTGAGCCTGGTGGTGCATGTTTTCCAGCTTTTATATCTTCTGCATGCTGAAATGGCTAAAAGAAACTGTGAACAAATGGGGCCAAAGTATAAATCTCAATGTCTCCTCACTAGTCACAACAAGCCCTTCTGTTCATTTCCTTTCTGTTTAGTGGGCATATTCTGCATTGCAGCTTCATCTCGTTGTGATATACCACAGGTACTTGCCCTGTTCCTGCCACGACCTTCCGCACTCATTACAGTGGATCTCCAGTCGTAGAGTGAGAGACATACCGGACCATGACATTACAGAGTGTGATGGTGTAAATTTTGTGCTGCAAGCTCATAACTTGTGCCACCATGCTGCAGTAATTCCAATGTGCCCATTGAAAACACCAGTCATTTTCTTGTGGCTGCAATATACGTAGTTAGCCACTGTGAGATCGTTGTCCATGTTTGCAGAAGGTATCCATAGTTTCAAGCCATATCTAGACAGATACATCCAGTTTAAAAAAAAATTGATTGACACAGAACAATGACTTCAGCAGCCGCTTCACAGGCCAGACTGCATTCACGTGTAGAATTAAGTGTCTGGCATCACTTGTTGACTGTAAAATTAGATAATGATAACCCTTTCTGTTGATGTGATTGGGGTCTAGCAGCCACGGAAATCAGAGAGCAACCTACAACCTCACAATTACTGTTACTGAATGTTAGGTCTGTCTTTAGCACATGCATTATTGTCATAGACAAGCCCTTGCAATTTTCCTCTGCAGACTATTATCCAGGCAGTAATACATTGTAGGGCTTTTCAGAGACAAAATCCATTCTAGTTTTGATTGTCAAGGAAAGCAATTCGGAAACTCCAATAGAAAAATGTACATGTACACCTATAATCAGAAAATTGATTTCTAAATCAATTTTTTCTACTTCTTTTCTTAAGACTGTCAATCCTGCGAGCCTAAAGAAAGCAATTTAGTAAACAATATTTAACCTTCACCTTCAGACAGTGTTAGTCTGAAGAAATCAGACCTATCTACTGGAGCTTGGCACACTGATAACACTTCAATGTGGTGATGCCCTTCCAACTGCATCTCCCCTGCATGTGCAAATGTGTTATGAGTCACAAAGAAGTCTTTCCTGTATTTGGCTTCAGAGTGTCACTAACTTGGGCAATGACAGTACTTCCATTCTGTGCATTAGGTCTGGTTGGAGAATAATTCCAATGGACATCGACGGCCCTGAATGTTAGTTCTGTTAAAATTTCATACATGGACACGGATCAGCTGTCCTGGATTAGGAAACCTAAATTATCCAATGCTCTTCTTGATATTTTGCACCCACTTGGCAAAAAACTCTATTTGGCCAAAATCTTTGTATTTTATTTGCCTGCTTTCACTGCAGCTTCTCTGAAATTGTTATACTGTATTCTGTCTTCAGTTTTTTTCTTTTCCCTTAGTTGTACCTTGATGTGCTTCTGCATGGAATGATCTATCAGGATGAGAAGCAAACAGAAGTTTTCCACTACATCACCTTCCATGTGCCAATAATAAACCACCTACACATCGAAACATGAGACGTAAGAGAAGTCGACCATATAGTCTCCTAAACCTAATTAACTAATTTTTGGAACACACACAAAATGCTGGAGGAATTCAGCAGGCCAGGCAGCATCTACGGAAAAGTGTACAGTCAATGTTTCGGGCCGAGACCTTTCAGCAGGACTGGAGATAAAAAGATGATGAGTCAGAGCTAGAAAGTGGCGAGAGTGGAGGGAGAAACACTAGGTGAAACTGGGAGGGGAGAGGGATGAAGAAAAGAGCTTGGAAGTTGATTGTAAGGGGGATTCTGATGGGAGAGGACAGAAGGCCCTGGAAGAAAGAAAAAGGGGGAGGAGCACCAGAGGGAGACGATAAGGTGAGTAAGGTGAGAGAGGGAAAAGGGGATGGGGAATAAAGGGGGGGGGGGAGGCTTGGCAAAGCGGACCCACAGTCTACATTAGATCTCACCGAAAAACAAGAGGCCACAGCGGGAGCACCAGACTTCTGATGTAGATTGGGATACTGCTTTTCCACGCACCAAAGCTCTGTCCACCAGAAAAAGCGAGATTTTGCAGGGCTACCCTTTTCAATTCCACTTCCCATCCCAATCCCGACATGTCCACCCATGTCGCAATGAGGTCACTCTCAATTTGGAGTTCCATCTGGATAACCTCCAACCTGATGGCATGAAGATTGATTTGTCGAACTTCCAGTAGTGCCCCCCCACTCTATTCCCATTCCCTTTCTCCTCTCTTGCCTTGCATGTTTATCACCTCCCTCTGGTGCTCCTCCCACTTTTTCTTTCTTCCATGGCCTCCTGTCCTCTCCTATTAGATTCCCCCTTCTGCCATGTATCTCGTCCACCAATCAGCTTTCCAGTTCTTTACTTCACCCCTCCCCCTCCCGGTTTCACCTTGTGTTTCTCCCTCCCCTCCCATTGCTTTCTAGCTCAGACTCCTCATCTTTTTTTTTCCAGTTTTAGTGAAGGGCCTCAGCTCAAAACATCGACTGCACTCTTTTCCATAGATGCTGCCTGGCCTGCTGAGTTCATCCAGCATTTTGTGTGTGTTGCTTGAATTTCCAACATCTGCAGATTTTCTCTTGCTTGTAACTAATCTTTGGTCTCTTTTCTTCTTATTCCTTCCCAATCTCCATAAGCCTCACTTAGACCTATTGATATTCCTTTATATACTTGATGTCCTTTATAAAATTTACTTTTATATTGTCAGAGACTCTGCGACAGTCCCTTTATCTAAGACATTAATATACTGTATATTGCAAATAGCTTAGGTTCAGCACTAATCCCTGAAGCACCCCACTAGTAACAGCTCAATAAATTATTTCTTTGCCTTAACAAATTCTCCAATATATTACTTTCATTCCTGTGATCTTTTCTCTTTGCAATAACTTTTGATGTAGCACCTTATTAATTGTCCTTTGGAAATCCGAAGTGACACATCCACTTTCAATATCCAGGCTACTAGTTATATCAACAAAGATTTCAAGATAAAGATAAAGGTGAAGATTAGCAAAGTATGTACATATACATTGAGGCAAGCAGTTAAATGTGTTGTTTGCATCAAATCAAATCAGCAAAGTTTGCCTCACCACACTTCTGACAGCAACATAGCATGCGCACAATTCACTAACTGTACGTCTTTGCCATATGGTGTGACACCAGACAGCCCAGAAGAAACCTACACCGTCTTGAGGAAAAATTACAAACTCGTTATAGACAGTGATGGAAATCAAACTTAGAGCAAGTGAAATAAAGCAATTGCACTAACCACATTAACTTGGTTAAACAAAATTTTTGTTTCATAAAACCATGTCAACTCTCAGATTATCTTAGGACTTTTATAATAAAAATGGAAAATGCTAGAGCCACTCAGCAGATTAGATAGCATCCAGTGGAAAAAGAAATGGTTAATGTTCCAGGTCAAAGATCCGTTGTCCGAACTAGAGGGAGAATTATGAAACAAGCAAGTGTTATGATGTAGCGAATAGGTAGGGGTAGATAGAACTATGAGATGGTCGCGTGAGTCCAAAGCAAAATTAAATGACACAGCTGCTGTCAGTATCATCTCAACGAGTGTCGTGAAAGTTTGTTGATCATTAGTGATCTGCCTGGAGGAGATGGAGGAAGACAAGTGAGCATGCAGGAAAAATTAAGACAATCAGGGACTGTGAAAAGAGAACACAGCAGTTGCTCAAAATATGTATTAAGAAATATCAGGAAGTACTTAATGAGCGAGTAAGAGTGAGATAATGCTACAAGTTAATAATCATACTTTTGAATGGTTCCAGCATTTTCTAAAATGCGCAACTTGAAACAAGAAAGGTTATCTGATATTGTTGCATTCAACAATGCAGTCCTAAGGCTGTTTAAACAAAAAAAAACTGGATAAGGGATAAGATGTTGTTTCTCCTTCCTGGGTTAAAGTCTGTTGGCATAAGTGTAGGTGACCAAAGACAGAGGTTGGACTAAATGTGGAAAGTAGAGTGAAAGGTAGTCAACCTGAAATCCAGAGTTATCCTTGTGGACAGAACGGAAATGTTCTGCAAATCAGTTTGCCCTGTCTGCATGTGGTTTCTCCAGAGTACAGGAGAAACCACCATGTCGTCAAAGCCTAAAGCAGAACACTAAACTGGGAAAAAAATGCAAGTGAATTGTTGCTTCACCTGAAAGGAGAAATCGGGTCCCTGGATGGTTGAAAGAGGTGAACGAGCAGGTTGAGTGAAAATGCATTGAGGGTAGTGTTCGATGGTGATAAAGGAAGACAGCTGTCTTTTAAGGATGTTGAGATGAAAGGAGGGGGGAGGCTGTGTTTGTTAGTAGCTTCACTTTAAAGGTAGTGAGAATTATTGAGATGACATTGAATGTAGATGATGATGAGGCGGAAGATGAGGGCCCGTGAGATCACTATTTACGTTCTCGCTGGGACAAGAGGGAGGAGGAGAGGAAGCACAGGAAATGGAGAAAAGTCTATCAAGAGCCCTGTCATCTATGCTGAAAGGGAAGTCATGGTCAAAGAAGAAGAAAGATGACTCAGATGAGCTGGTATCAATAGTCTAATTTTCAGATAAAAGTGCAACAGGGCCAGAGAAATGGGAGAATGTAATGGAGTCCTTACAGAAGTAGAGTTAGTGGAAGAGGGATTATTAAGATTACCTATCTTCTGACACTGAGATCGAGGAGTCAAAACAAAGTCTGTTTCGAACTAGGTCAATGGATTGGCATGGTGCAACTTGACAGTAAATAAAATGAACTGTTGAAGTATTCTATGATTTTGGGAAACGGCACCCATACAATATTTTGGCAAATTATATCATCAATATATTGGAAAAGGGTATGGCAAGGACCTGTATAGGATTAAAACACAGGCCGTTCTACATATTTCACAGCCTTGGGTCTAACTTGTGCCCATGCTAATTCCCATAGCTGCAAGTTTCATAATCAGGTTTATTATCACTGATATTAGTCATGGAATTGGATATTTTTGTGGCAGCAGTACAGTGAGGCATAACAAATTAATATGAGATATGATATAAATATTGTCAAAGATGAATAGCGAGGTAGTGTTCAGGGGTTTATGGACTGTTCAGAAATCTGATGGCAGAGAGGAAGAAGCTGTTCTTAAAACCTTGGGTGTGGATTTCTTGGGTCCTGTGCCTTGTCCCTGATGGTTGTAATGAGAAGAGAAAATTTCCCAAATGGTGGAGGTACTTAAGGATAGATACCAGCTCCCTGAAGCACCACCTTTTGATGATGTCCACAATGATCATGAGTCTTGTGACCATGATGGAGCTGGTTGAGTCTACAACCTTCTAAAGCCAGTTGTATTGGAGTCTGGCCACCAGACAAAATGATGCAACCAGTCAGAATGTTCTCAATAGTACATCTATAGAAATTTTCTAGTCTTTGGTAACATACCAATTTCCTCAAACTCCTAAAGAAGCATAGTCGCCAGTGTGTTACCAAGTTTCACTTGGAGTACCTATGTGGAGCTGAAGGAGAAGCTGTTCAAACCCAAAATATGTTCAGGCTAGTGAAGGAGGATGTGATCGAAGAGAACAGATTAGACCTTTCTTCCATGATTGTCTTTCAAGCCATTCTGATTGGTAGGAAGTCTATCATGCATGGGCTTGGACTGGAACCCAGAGAACACAAAACAGATTTTGCTAGTGTCTGAAATTGTTTTTTTCATTAATAATCATGAGGTGACTAGAAAAACTATCTAATTCATTTGTCAGGAGAAGTCTAAATGAAAGAATATGACCTCAAATTTGAACTGTATTGTTCTGAAGTGACATCAGGAAATGGTTCTTCACATAAGCATAGAAAAATTTCTGCAGCTTCTGTATTCAGAAATCTTAAAAGGTAGATTTTCAATAGGCATGTTTACTAGTGGACGTGGAAACAACTGTAGAAAATGGAAACAAGATTCTGATCAGTGATGATTATCTGGAGATGGAACAGAACAATGATTGAATGGGTATCTCCTGCTCCTACATCTCTACTTACAAAATATTACCACAAATGGATTAGCCATTTAGACTTCAAAGTTTATTTTTCTAGATATTTATTTGGATTGTTTATGCTCGAGTTTCATAAGATTTTTGAATATGGGTTTCACCAAAATATGAAGAATCATTTTATTTCTCCTCATTTGTTTTGTTCATTGAAAGCTGTCAACAATAACATACTGTTTCCTTTCTCTTGTTGCAGACTGGTTAACCTCCTTTTCCATCCTGGGTAATGCCATCATGGAGCAATGAAGGGGCACCATGATATCAAGTAACATAACACAATCAGAAACAATGCTTGAGCTTCAAAGGCCTTAACTATGATCGTATTCTCATGGAGCTCCAAAGCAGATTCTTCAGCCCACCACTTCCATGCTAACTATCAAATATTTATCTATATTAATCCCAGCACTTGGCCCACAGCTTTCAATACTTTGGAAAATCAAATACTTTGACACTCCAATATATGGATAGTTCAATGCTGTGAATGTAGATACCTACTTCCACAATCAGCTCATGTACTGCACGGAGTTACCCTCTGGGTGAAAATTCCTTTTTCAGTCCCCTTTTTAAACCTCTTTCCCCACTATCCCTTCCAGTTTTAGATGCTTCTTCGAAGAGGAAATGTTTCTTCCTGTCTACCATTTCCTTGTCCCCGACCCTTAATTTTGTATCCCACGTAAAGAGTCCTGCCACCTCACCACCCATCACCCTCCTCCAGTCCAGGGGAA
Organism: Hypanus sabinus; assembly: GCF_030144855.1. Lineage (NCBI taxonomy): Eukaryota > Metazoa > Chordata > Chondrichthyes > Myliobatiformes > Dasyatidae > Hypanus > Hypanus sabinus. The sequence goes on from NC_082721.1 coordinate 36,493,694, forward strand.
ACCCATCCTCCTCAGTCTCTTCTCATAACTGAAAATCTCCACTGCAGGTAACAATCTTGGTGAATCTGTTTTGTGCTCTCTCCAATGCAATCATATCCTTCCTATAGTGTGGAACAAAGTAATGCCACCAGTAAGTAGATCTACTGCCTCCCTGCTCCAGCCACTGGGTTCACCCCTTGCCTCTAGTACCGTCCGTGTGAAGTCTGCATGTTCTTCTCTGTCCATGTGGTTTCCTCCAGTCCTTTGATCACCTTCCACATCCAGGGGCGTGGAAGTTTGTAGGTTAATCGGCAACTATAAATTGGGCATTATATATGTAGATAAGCAATAGAACTTGGAGAGGGTTGATGGAAACAGGAGGAAGGATAAAATATATTGCTATAGGATTGGTGTAACTAAGGGTGGTTGGTGGTTAGGATTGCCCTACTAGGTCAAAGGTCCTGTTTCAATGCTGGATCTCTCAAGCGAAGAGTAGCTTAACACAACTTTTTAGAGTTGTACCTTAACATGCCTCCTTCTGTTTTCTATGCTCTGGCTAATGATGGTAAGTACATCATATGACTTATTGAAGCCTATTGAAATATCCAATGGATATTGAAAACACAAGAGAAGGGTCCTGACGAAGGGTCTCGGCCCGAAACGTCAACAGTGCTTCTCCCTATAGATGCTGCCTAGCCTGCTGTGTTCCACTAGCATTTTGTGTGTGTTGTTTGAATTTCCAGCATCTGCAGATCTCCTCGTGTTTGGATATTGAAATGCCTAGATAGAGAGGAGGTAGAGAGGATGTTTCCAATAGTAGGCGAGTCTAGGTCCAGAAAGGTCAGGCTCGGAACACAAGGACATCCCTTTAGAACAGAGATCAAGGGGAATTTCCTTAGCCAGTAGTTGGTGAATCTATGGAATTCATTTCTACAGATGGCAGTAGATGAGAAGTCATTGGGTATATCTAAAGCAGAGTTTGATGGGTTCTTGATTAGTAAGGGTGTAAACAGATTACAGGGAGAAGGCAGAAGATTAGGGTTGAGAAGGAAAATAAATCAGACACGATTGAATGGCAGAGCAGATTCAATGGGCTGAATGGCCTAATTTACCCCTATGTCTTTTGGTCTCACGGTCTTGTCTATTTGTGCTGCCTCTGACTTGGATGGTCTTTTATTTGATTTGGATACCTTAGACCAGGGGTCAGCAACCTTTACCACTGAAAGAGCCATTTGGACCCGTTTCCCACAGAAAAGAAAACACTGGGAGCCGCAAAACCCGTTTGACATTTAAAATGAAATAACACTGCATACAACGTTTTGTTTTGCCTTTATGCTATGTATAAACAAACTATAATGTGTTGCATTTATGAAATTGATGAACTCCTGCAGAGAAAACGAAATTACATTTCTGCATGCAACAAAAACATTTTGAACTCCGAAAAAAAGACGTTGGGTTGAAGGTTACTTTTAAGTAAAATACTCAACGGCTATTTGAGTCCTTCTTTTATTTATGAAAAACGCCAAACTTAAATTTGCCGCCAGCAGCAAACCAAAAATAACGTCAGCCAGCTGTCAACCTGAAAAATAAAAGGTCTATTTCACTGAACAATGAAAACATATGAATATACGTAAAATAATAGGCAATTAAATTATTTATCATACTTGGTCAGGTTGACTCACACCTGACAATGCAATCGTATTCAGTAGGGATGGATCGATGCTTAGGGGAGTGACCGGGAAGGATAATGTGTTTTTTTCCTCTCTGAACTCACAGAAGCGTTTCCCAAACGATGTTTGCATTGCGATGATTGCAGAATGTAAATACTCCGAATTTATCATGTCATGACCTTGTTTGAACTCTCTCAAATTGGGGAAGTGAGACAATGTGCCTTTCTGTAAATCTCTGGCAAGCAACGTCAACTTGCGCTCGAATGCCAAAACATCCTCCAACATGTGCAGGGCTGTACGTCCTTACCCCGTTGAAGAGCTGTGTTCAGCGTGTTCAGGTGCGCTGTCATGTCTACCATGAAGTGTAGCTTTTCCAGCCACTCTGGCTGTTCCAGCTCAGGAAAGGTGAGCCCTTTGCTGCCCAGGAAAGTTTTCACTTCTTCCAGACATGCGACAAAGCGTTTCAGCACCTCCCCTCTGGACAGCCAGCGATAAAAACACGTTGTAGCGGTGTGCTACACGCAGTCAGTAAACTGCAGTCAAAGATAGCTTTATTCGAACTAAACAGCCTTGCTTTTAAGCCTCCCTCAACCCGCCCCCCATGGGCGCGGATGCTGCAAAAGACACGTACTCACAAACCCCCGTAGGCTACCTCCCTTAGCCTGAACGCTGGCTAATTGTGAGCCGGTTCGGATGTGTCAGGAAATGGGTCGCCACGACGTCTTATTTAGATTGTACAAGATCACCATAATCTTCAAATTTAGATTTACATTTCAAAAACTAACAAACTAACATAAAATACATTTTAATTAAATACTGACCATGTAGCGGTGTGCTACACGCAGCGCTAAAATTACGACACGGAGTCGGTAACTGCAGTCGAAGGAAAAAACTTTATTCGAAATCTTCAGCCTCACTTTTAAGCCTCCCTCAACCTGCCCCCCCATGGCGCAGAGGCTCCAAAGCTCTGTGCTTGCAAAACCTCGTAGGCTATCTAATTGTGAGTCGGTTCGGATGTGCCAGGAAAAGGGTCGCCACAACCAATTATTTCCCAAAGCAACAGGGAGCCGCAGCACAGACGTAAAAGAGCCACATGTGGCTCCGGAGCCATGGGTTGCCGACCCCCGCCTTAGACACAACTGTAGGTTGCTCAAAGATTTTTTATTTCACTGTTCTGGGATTCTATTGTTTAATTGTGACTGCTATACAAGAATCATCAATCATGATTGCTAATAATACTCCTGATTATTCACCTTGTCATCTTAATTCATCAATTATGGTGGATCAGAAGAGCAGACATCAATAACTTGGATAATCAATTGGTGTTGCATTATCTCAAAATGAATAAAATCCATTTTTATTATTTAAACAAAGTGGGTAGGTGGGAGCTAGGATTACTGTTTCTTTGTGAGCTATCTGTTGGCTGAATGTGTGAGACTGCAATACAAAGTCCAAAGCGTGATCACATCTAAGCAGCTCGAAGGAACGTACAGGAGTACTACTCCCTGCTTTAATCCCTGCTAATTGAACCTTCGATTGTCTCTCAAAACAAGGTCAGTGATGATAATTTTATTCCAATTGAATGTAACCTTCTCATCAAAACTCAGAAAATTAAGGTTATCCATTCAGACCGTCACTGCCGGCATCTGTACATTGAATTTTGTGGAAATTGCTGACTCTCATTTAAACACTAACTTGCCTTCTCTGAGAATTTGTGCTCAGAGGACACCCAGAGTTTTTGTATTTTCCTGAATGCTCAGAAGTATTTTCCACGATTTCAGACTTGCCGGGGAATTTATTAGGTCAAATCTTTTTCTCCTTTAATATATTGATGGCATTGTTGTTTTTACCTTTTAATCAAGTTATTAATTTATTTTGTATGAATGGATTGATAATCCTTCTTATAAAAAGAACAGCAATTTCAGCACTCTATTGAAAACTCCACACAAGAGAATTTCTAAATCTGTTTCTTCTAAGTCAGAGCACCTTCAATTCAAGCAAACAAAAGTTGTATAGATTACTATGAGGATTAAATTTGATTTTCTTTGGCGGGTCACGTTAAGCAGACACATGTTATGCACAAATGTACAAGCACAAGGCTGAAATCAGGCTGAGTGATTAACTCCATCGCTGGAACCTCATCTGCTACCACAGTCAACATAGTCCGTCCATTGTCCAATAACCTATCCTCACCATTGCCATCTCTACCCTCATCCCTAGATCTTGATTTCCCCCTAATCTGGAGGTCTCCAGCAGTTAGCAGGGATTAGAGCAGAAAATAGAAACCTCCTTTGTAACACTCGCATATTTTGGAGCCACTTATATGTGTGAAGGGATTACGATCTCACATTGAACTTCCTACTGTAATCTCACACCTAAAGGCAATTTTTTTTAACAGAGAGTAGTGGATGTTTGGGATACACTGCCAGGAGTGGTAGTGGTGGCAAGTACAGTAGAGGCATTTACGAAGCTCTAAAATGAACACATGAATATGCAGAGATTGTAAGGATATAGACATGTGACTCCCAAAGGGACTAGTTTATTTAGGCTTTTAATCCTGTTCTTGCGCTATACTGCTCTATGTTCTTCCTACAGCCAGAGCCCCATCCTATAGTCTCTCATAGTGCCACCTGCCTGGTCTCCTGATACCCTTCCTGCAGCCTTGGTGGGAAGGAAACCTTTGCAGGACATTCAGGAAGCCCTCTCTTGCAAATTTATTGATCAAATCTCAGGACTGTCCTCACATCACTACGTCAGCCCCATAGCCACAACCTATTTCCTGCAGAGACTGAGTGAATTAAAATATTGGAAGCAGAATCTTATTAATCCTTAAAAATTATAGGCATGCTGTAAGCGAGCAGTTAGGTATACATGAGGGAACAAACTTGATTGGCTGAACGATTACACACATTCCCACAATCTCTGTTCAATTTATTGCAATCCCATGGAGATTAAACTTGGGCTTCACTGCTGTGTCAACTTTATCTTTATTGGTTTGCAAGAAGCATTGCCAGCAATGCCAGGAATTATTACCTAGCCCTGAAGGAAAAGTCTCCAGTCTGGAGGGAAAATATTGTCAATACGGCTGATTGAGGAAGGCTTTTAAGTGGAAGAAGCTTGCACAATTTTGAAATCTGGCTTTATAGAATCATAAAGCATCATTAGTTCCTTGTGCCATGCACATTCTTTGAAAGAATGATTCAGTTCTTCCCAATCTCCTAATCTTTCTATATAGTTACTTTGCTGGGGCATCTGAAATGCTGCCTAAAATTTTATGTATCTCATTGATTCGCAATCTCTGGATTTTTAAAAATGTATTTATCTATTTATTTGCTTTTTGAAATTCAGCATGTCTTCCAAGTCTTCAAGTGATGCTACACAGCAACTCACTTCTACACTAGCCTGATCACAGGGCAATTTACAATGACCAATCAAAATACCAACTGTACATCTTTGGACTGTGGGAGGAAACCAGAGCACCCGGAGGAAACCTATGCGGTCACTGGGAGAACATGCAAACTCATTACGGGCAGTGTCGGGATCTGAACTTGGGTCACCTGTATTGACAAGCGTTGTGTTAACCACAGCACCACCGGGCCGTGTTTAATGAACACTTGCCGTATGAATCATAACTGCTTTTGTTAGTGCAGCTCATCCTCTACAGTCTTTAAGTAATATAATTGAGGATAATGCTGTGAGGAACTGTATTACCTTAGGATTGATGATGCACGGATTCTGTCGGCAAAAACAAGCCCACCGCAATCTGCAGATGAATATAATCTAGCTTGTCATCCACCAAGCAAACACTAGAGGACAGCACCGATAGGAGGGGACCAGTCCCCAACCCAGCATGGATGCCACACCACACAGACCCTGGCATCTGCTCTCCTGGGCGGTGGCAACAGGCAGCCTCACTGTCAGTCTCGCTAATGAACCAAAGAACCAGACTTGCAGTATTTTACATTACCAATGTCCAAAAAGGTTTTGTGGTCACTAGTAAAATATCCAAGACCAGTCTTGAGCAAATGAAAGTATACATGTTTAAATAACTGGAGCATATTTTATGTAATTGTTTATACAAGTTGTCCACCACAAATCTGGAATAACTGGGACCCATGCAGTTCCAGATTAGTGATTTTGCCGAATCACAGAAGGTTAGGATAGGATTAAATAAATACCTCTCACCCACCTGATGATTATCACACTCTTGGATAATAAAGAAAGAAAATGACAAATGAAAAACAATTTTTTCACAAATTGCTGTACTGGTCTGCGGGAGTCAGCTGCAGTCACCACCTCATAAACGGGGCATTATTTAGCCTTCAAAGAGCATTAAGATGCCATTGTCCAGGGGTTGAATAGATGATGTACAGTTCGGTGGCAGGGAGATACTGCGAGCATTATTCTTTACCAGGAGTTCTGCTTCTGGAGGTGATGACCAGTTGTCTAAAATCATCATTATCCTACAATTTTTTGTAATTTGAATGACTATATAATGACATCATATGTAGGACATAAACTTGCTGTTACTCCTGTTCTAAAGCTTCTGGATATTCTTACAGTCAGCTCTTACCAGTAATGCAGCCAAGCTCAGAGCTCATACCCAAACGTACTATAAAACAACTTCCAGCTCAGCCTCTTTGTACCCTTGCATTCAAAAAGCTAAATGGGTTAAATGTGTATAATGTCAGCTTCTACACTACACAGTTTCCCCGCTGGATGTTGTCTTACACCTTGTTAGAAATGCAGACAGAAAATACAAATCTTTCCTTAAAAACTCTTCTGAGCTGAAGAATTTATGTTGGTCTAATGGATCTTGGCACATGCTTTGACATAAAAAATAATGAGTATTGGGGTTATTTTATAATTTAATGCTTCTGGCGTAGATATTCAATATAACTTAATGGATAGAGATTGTGCAGGGAATGAATTGAGCACAATCACCTCTATGTTTGAATTCCCAAAAAGTATTCACAGACTGATGTTGAACATCAGGAGAACAAGTTCACATGATTCAGCAACGTTAAAAGGAATTTGTATTTATATAACTTCAAGGTATCTCTTGAAAGTATTTCAGAAAACTGTGGCTGTGGATTATTTCTTAGACGTGATTTTGACTGTTATTATTTAGGTGTATAAGTAGACAATGTAAAGTTAGCCTGGCCATAAAAACAGCAATGAAATGAACAATAGATAATCTGTTCTGTGAGGGAACCAAGATATCAAAATCATTCATTGGTTTTTGTCACCAACGTAAACAGCTTAGCATCTTGCCAGAAAACCAAGGGTAGTGTTCAAATCCATCATAGAGTCAATTAATTATTGATATTAGTAGTCCAGCTTTAGGCAGTCAAATTTCATATGTTGTGATATATCAAAGCACACCTGAGGTGATCTGGTAACTTGTTGGCTTGACCTGGGCTCAACTAACTTGATCTAGCGGTTACTGCTACACAGGAGTCCAGTATACTGCTCTCCTTGTGTATGAAGCAGGAAGTACACAATACAGCAGGATGCCAAATTCCACTCAATTAAACTTAGAAGTCAGGATACAGCGTCCAAGTTACAGGTGCTTTATTTGGGCAACACTCACGTATAAAATTTAATTAGGAGTAAAACTGAGAGGGAATGAGAAAAATACCCTAAGTACTTAATACAGCAAACTTATGATGATTACGTCACACATTCATAAGGCATTAGGAATGTATGAAGCTAGACTTACAGGTAAAATATCCAAAAATTATGCACATGATTTAACAAAGTTTTAAAGTATGCAGGAAGATTAATGTCATGTAAACATTCCTTAAATCACCAAAGCTGTTCAAACACTATACCAACAACCAGGAATAAACTTTTACATAATATTAGTGCAAAATATTTATGAGATAGCATTCTCCTTTATGAATTAAAACAACACTTACAATGATTTTGATGGTACAAATGAAAGGACAACACAGGATTGAGTATCTGTACTTCAGTCCGACTGAAAAATTCCATCTGAAACAAAATCGCTGTTCCCAACATGGTCCAACTGAAGTTCAAAATTAAAAGTCAGCAGTGCTATCAGAATAGCTGTCAGCAGGGCTGTATTTCCAAACAACAGACTGAACATCCAGAGATACCCCAATCTCCCAATAAATTAATTGAGAAAATAACACTGAGAGATTTTTTCAGGCAAAGAAGGGACCAGCAAAAACAACCATTACTCTGCCAGTTAAGGCCATCTTTAAACATGTCTATGCCCCAATGGTGCCTTTGAAGAACATTTGACTCACAACTTCAAAGTTAAAGTCAAAGTTGATTTTATTGCACAAATACACGTACACACAGGCACAATGAAAATTTTATTTGCAGCAGTATCTCAAGTACATAGCATAGAGACAGAACATTTACAAGGGAAACATACTCAATCCTGTGTTGTCCTTTCATTTGCACCATCAAGGGAAAATTATAGACACTTTTTACAAGAAATACCACAGTTAGAACTAAGAAGTCTATTGTGGTCTTAGTAATAGGATGCTGAGATAGTGTTTATGGTTGTGCAGGTTGCTTCAAGAAACAAATAGCAGAATGATATTGAATTCGATGGTGTGGATCTTACGGCTTCTGTACCTCCTGCACAATGAACTTTCTCCTTTACAAATGAAAATGCTACTCTATAAGACAAGCTGGCACCTCCAAAATCACACCTACACAGTATAATTGATGTGCCATATCTTGGGATAAAGGAGGTAGTAGACATTGAACAGCTCACTTTGGTCTTACTGGACAGCAATTTTTTTTTCAAAAGTGTTGCTTCCTCAGAAGTTTTTTTTTACAGTTATGATAGATTGCTTTAAGCTGCAATAGTTGGACTAAGCTAAAAATGTTTTGTTGATGAGTTCCGTTTGTGCTCGGTGTCTGAGGCTTCCTGCATATAATTTGGTCGTCAGTAGTTGCCAAGAAAAATTTTCAAAAACAGCCATGAATGCTTTCCATTTGATTTTATCTGGTCTTACTAAAAGTTTTTCAAGTTGCCTGTCATTGATGACCTGTTTGATTTGTGAACCAACAAAAATGACTTAATCTTGGCATCAGTTATTCTGGGAAACTTCAGTCTCAAAGATAGAAATCCTTCATGGAAATGTTTGTGTCTGGTGATCGCAGATTCAATCCTTGCAGTCTTGACCCAGTAGTTCTGTTTTTGCCTTTGACAAGTTTCTGACCAGGTCAATTAACACAGATTGAGGTATCAGCTGAGGCTCACTCAACATAAAGGGTTCAAAATCTGTATCGCTATCAGTGTCATTTTCCATTCTTGGCTCTTGCATCATGGCATCTTCATGTGCCTCCTCTAGACTCCATGTCCCTGGTGGCATCAGTACTGGAAGACTATTGTCTTGTGGCACAGGTTTCAACGCTGAAGATAGTCGCCAATTTTACACCCAAAGTAGAGCTCATTGGTTTTCTTAGTATGAGGAGTCATACTCTGTCTTTGAGATTTAAGCATATATTCACACAAATATAACAGAAAGTATAGTGCAACATTGGCCAGACATTTTGCTATCACAAATACTCCTAAAATTTACAATTTCTTCATTATAGTGAGTACACAGAATATGCTATGCATGTAGAGCATGCATATAAACATGATCGCAGACTGATATATAGGTAAGTGCAATGCTTACAACGGTGTATGCGTGATGCTTTCATAGCCTTTCTAAGACCTGTCCTGCCATGTAGCATCTGTATGCCTAGCCATGCCTGGACAAGATGGAAAACTTTTCAGCTTACATTGTGGGCAACATTTTAATTGTCTTTAATTGTGAATTGAATCAACAAATATAGATGATTACAAAAGAAATTGTGTATGGTAGGGAAACTTCATGGTGATTTTCATGATCAGCAGCCCAATATCCATAAGAAACACCCACAAGTATTCAGGATGCAAAATCTTTGTTGTCCAGTGTCTTCAGTTAGTTTTTTTAACCATATAGCCAGACATCTAAATATTCAAGTCAATTTTTTTAAACAACCACATTCTTAACATACTCTTTCACAGGTTGGTGGGCAATTTACCATATGACATTTGAAAATATGCTTCAGCATATAAATACTTCTGAATTATTCTCAAAAAATGAATGTAAGCTGGTGGACAGACTGTTCAGCTGCTTTCTTGTGACTGACGCTTGCCAAGGGTTTTAAACAGAGAAACATGCAAGACTAAAGGGAGGTAGTGGAAAATCTTGATCAATTTTGGATGCTGTAGGAAGCAGTTAGCACAGGCACAGTGAATTGTTCTGCCTCCTCCTGCTTTGAAAACCTCAGTGTTTCCATGTTGCGGAGTGCAATCTGTCCCAAGTGTTTGTTGCTGGCAGCAAACAAATGCTTTATAACAATGAGGTATATGATGTGGTGCCACTTAGTTTCATAAGCAGAGGATATGCCTTTAATGTATTATTTTGCAAATTAAAGTTCAACATTAAAATGTTGTATGGTCTTGCAGACGAGGCCTAGAAAATATGGCTCTGAAACATTTACATTTGATTGCATACTTAAAATGCAGCAGGTAACTTGCTGTGATCTCAGATTAGTTTCGATTCCAAATCCTAAATTGAAATGTACTATTGAGTTGACAGAAGCAGATCTTGCCTTCTCCAAAACCAAGAACCACTCACTATTAATGTCCAAACAGGCTACATGTGAATCCTAAAACACTTTACATGTAGAGGTGTCAGAAATTGGACTGGTAACTGGTCATACCAGTACTGATCCTGAGCAAGGTAAAGTTAGATAAAAGTTTACTACAAAGATGTTTACTACAAAGAGAGAAGTAGACTTTTTTTTAAATGACAGATTTGAGGGTAATGAGGAACTAGCATAGAAAAGGAGATGAAACTTGGGATACATTAGCAATGACTAGATAGAGGCAGGCTTTGAGGAGCTAACTGGCCTTCTCTGCTCTTATTTCTGAAAATACCATCTATTTATCACAATTCTGCATGATTTAGAAAGAGACAATTTCAACCTGTGTTGGATCTCAGAGGATTCCAATTCTCTCACTAGTTTTCCCTGTAATCCATTCCCTCTACTTCAACTCTCCCCAGAATCTACTACTAACGCACATACTAGGAGCAATTTACAGGGAGAAATTTTATCTTGACGATGTAGAAGAAAATGGGAGCACCTGAAAGAACTGTGCAGTCACAATGAGGAGCACAAACTACAGAAAGAAAGAACCGGAAGTCGGGTTTCAACTTTGGTTTCTGGAGCTGCAGAGTAGCAACTTTTGCCCTGCTATTTCCATAGCTGTTAGGCAAATTTTTTCCTTGTTTATCAAAATGGGTCGAAAGACCAATAAAAACAAGAAATACTAGCTACAGAGTGAGTCATGATCAATGGAATTGAATGATCTCTAGGCATTGAATATTCACCTAGTAGGAACCAACACCAAGTGCTCTGAATCCAGACAGGGTCAACTGTCAGCAATCTTGTGATCCCCAGTGATCCACTGCTCATTTAACTCCCTGTGTTTGACACTGTTCAAATAAATCATGTTGATTTTCATTTAGTAGAACTGCAATGCCCCAGATTAGAAGTAGAAAGGACTAAAGTCTGAAAACGTCCCAAAGCTTATGGGCTTCAAATGTAAGTCCACAAAGATTGAAAGGCTGATGCCAGCGCACCATATATTCATCCCTGTGACTCAGCAAAAACGCTGTGACCTGCAGAATATTGCAAGTATGACAGCAATAAATACATCAAAGTAATGCTAACAGAATCATTCCTCGCACAAGGGAATTATAAGGTTGTTTAACTGAAGCGAACAGTACAGATAAATCTAATTCTGTGTCCTCTTGGGGTGTACACCCAGAAGCATTTACATTTTATGGGAGCCTGACAATTTTCAGTCTTGGCCTCCAACAGCATTAGCAACAGTGTGGTTCGTTCAGGAAAAGTCTTTTAAAGTTGGTTACATACGAAAAGTTCCTACCCGGACCTGTTGTAACCAACACTTCAAAGAATGAACTTGGCAGAGGCAAAAACAAAAACACACTGGACATCTTTTTGCTTTTCACAACTGTAGCTATGATTTCAGTGCTCAGTCCCTCATGCTATATCAGGCATGGGCAAACCATATGCGGCCCGTTAAGCTTTTTAATCCGGCCCGCAGAACTTGATGAAATTATATTAATAAACCTCGTTAACGTTTTTTCCCCGCAATTCTGGCGTTTTCCCAATAGATGACGCACTCTATATACATTTGTGGCAACCCATTTCCTGGCACATCCGAACCGGCTCACAATTAGCCAGCGTTCCGACTAAGGGAGATAGCCTGCGGGGATTTGTGAGCACAGAGCTTTGGAGCCTCTGCGCAGGGGGGCAGGTTGAGGGAGGCTTAAAAGTGAGGCTGGGGATTTCGAATAAAGTTTTTTTTCTTCGACTGCAGTTACCGGCTCCGTGTCGTAATTTTAGCGCTGCATGTAGCACACCGCTACACATTGACCTTTGTTGAGGTGCAGCGTATTACTCCACATTTGCGCTTTACTCTTTGTTCGGCTCGACCTATTTGTGTGAACAGGCATTCAGCGTCATGAACATCAACAAAGCCAGCCACAGATCCAAGTTAACTGACCAACACCTCAGATCCATCCTGAGAATCGCCACAACAAAACTAAATCCAGACTTTGATGCGCTGGCTAAAAAGGGAGACCAACAACACTGTTCCCACTGAAATTAAAAATAAGTTTCTTCGTTGTGTTATGTAAAAAATGCATTTGAAAATATTTTTTTCAATAAGCCCTACATGTTACATGTTATTTCTGTTCAGTGATGGACATGAGTAGTGCGCAGGTGTACGTACGTTCTCAAAATAAAAAATGCGCTCCAGATCAAATAACGGGCTCCGCATACTGTGTTCTGCCCTTGTGCTGGTCGTTGTTGAGTTTTGGCACAGGGGACAATTGAATAAGAAGGAGCAGGACAAGTAGACCTGCATCTCCTACCGTTTTTGAAATAAAGACAGTCAGGAGGAGAGTGATGATGATAATATCTTGAAGGATAACAGAATTTTCAGTGCTTTAAAATAATAACTGTTACTATTAAAAAAGCTGTATTTTATTAATTTAATTTTCAGTGTTTTAAAAGTAATTTCAATAAATAGCTAAATACCATGGGACTTCAAAAACAGATATTTTTTTGTAATGCATTTGTTCATTTTCAATTGAAATTAAAACACATGTTTTCTACATATCCCATGATATTTTATTTTCTCTTATGAGGTGTATTACCAAAACACTCCATCCATCTGCTCCTGGTCCGGCCCCCCTGTCAAATTTTAGAACCCTTTGTGGCCCTCAAGTCATAAAGTTTGCCCACCCCTGTGCTATATGCAACAAATACAGGGAGGTATACATTTTGATCACCCAGAGGGAGAACAATCCACTTCTTCAAAACGCAAGACATAGCTTATGTAATATAACAAAAAAAAGTGATTGTGCTTTCAATATAATTAAGTTTAAATGGAAAAAGCAAAAGACAAGTGCATGAAGGATTAAACAACAGCTTAAATGCAGATTCTTTTGTACTCAACAAATACTTGAGAACTGCACACTGCAGGCGGCTCCCATCATAATTCTCAAGTCTTTGGGCTCATCATTGTTGTAGCACCACATCACTCATTGCTCTCTGACTCAGTGACCTACCAGGCAGCTGATAAATGGATCGAAGGGAAGACTCCTTTTGTCCCTTTCCTTCACTACCATCTTGATTCCAATATACTTCAAAAATGTTTTGGAATTCTCCTTAATCCTCCTTTAACAAGGTCATTTCATAACCCTTTTTTGCTCTCCTGCTTTCTTCCTCAAGATCTGTCCTATATCTGCTATAAACCTTAAAGGATGCATCCAATATCAATTTCCTATACCTGGCATATACTTTCTTTTCCCTAATCAAACTTCAATATCCTCTGTTAGCCAAGATATCCTAATCTTACCAAATTTTGTTCTTATCCTTGTAGGGATAATTTGACTGAGGTCCCATTATTCTGCTTTTAAACACTACCCGCTGATTAGCTGTCATTTTCCTCTCCAGCAGCGCTCCTAATCTAAATCTGCAAGGTCCTACGTTATTGAAATCGACTTTTGCCCAATACTGTCTTGCAGACCAACTGTATCTTCTTCTATGATTCCCCTGAAGCTTCCCAAACACTGGTCACTGTTCTCAAAGGGTTCCTCTACCGATACTAATATCAACTGCCCATCCTCAGTCCATTAGATAAATCCAGTGCAGTTTGTTCCTACACCAATCTTCTCAATAAAAATCCCTACATGCAGATTCAAAATTCCATTTCGATATATTTTTTGAATTGCACTTCATCTATGCCCTTGAATATATGTGGCACAGTGGCACACATAATAGAACTGTTGTGATATATCTCTGCCAACCCAAATTTAATCCGGACCTCTGGTGCTGTGAGCTTGAAGTTTACACCTTCTCCCTGTAACTAAATTGCTCGCCCTCATTTGTTCCATTTCCCTCCTGTATTGCAAAGGTGCCCAGGCTGACAGAGGGGAGATAAATCCAGTTGATGAGAATGTGGGAAGATGAAAATAAGGTTGGTGGAGTTTAGCAGAAATAACACTTGATAGCTGGCACAGACGTAATGGGCCAAAAGCCTCATTTCCATGCAGAATGATTCTATCACTGGAAAATAACGACCCCTGATGATTAAGGCAATGACAACTTCAGAGGATGACCAAAGTAAATAGAACAGTCATCTGTTCTGTATTGCTGATGTCTGCTCATCTTGAGTTGAGACATTTTTTATCAGGCTGAGGAATATTAGTTTATAATTGTCCCTTGACTATAATTTTGTGTTCATCCTCTTGATCCATTTTATCAAGTACTGCAATAGGCAGCATAACACATGCAATAGGCATAATAATTGGCTAATAAAGTATCTTGGATTTTACCTACAACACAATGCTGAATGGCAGAGGTGACTTATTTGTCTCTGCTAAGGTTAATGAAAGTGTGTATGCAGCTGTGACAAAACTGAAGAGAAAGTTACCACTAACTTTTCCTTAAAAAATGTGTAGACCTGGAGATCTTTAGAGGAGAATGGCAGATTAGTTGTGTTTAAAGGCTGAATACTCCGTATGTTGTCTCTACACAAAGATAGCTGTCCTAAAAGTATGTACTTGATTACAGAAGCAAATGGAATGAGATTTTTCTGTTCTGCTGCAAGACATAGTTACTATCTCTATTGCCTCAGCTTTTCTATCTGCATGCCAGCCAGAAGCCCCAATGAGCAATTTTCACTATAGGTAATCATTGCCTTTATTGAACAGAATTTCAATTACGTTCATAATATGCTGAGTTGTATTTTAATAATAATTCCTAACCATGACATTTATGAGTTACTACATAGGAGAAATGTAATCCTCCTCTTTATTTTCTCCAAAATGTTCTAGTTTCTTGCCAAATCTTCTAAGCAGTTTCCCAGTATCCAGGAGATCCATGATCCATGTTCATGGTTTCCTCGAGCAGCACTGATTCCAGATACACTAGTATTAAAAGGTGTAACATCAGTAGTGTTGACCAAAGGCATAGGTGGGAAAGAACTAGCTTCTCCATCATGCATGGAGTACGGCAGAGTTGTCCACCTGTCCTTCTTTTTTGTGTGCTGCATAGAACTCTTCACCAAATCCATCAGGAAGGATGTGACTATTGAGAAGATAATGATGCCAAGGAATGAGGGCACTCAGATCAAAACCTTCCTAGAGATGTACAACATCACTATCTTCCTCTTGATCCAAATTTAGTCCATGGATTGATCATCATCCCTGACCAGTGTGGGGAAGAAATGTATCTCAGATCCTTCTCGGGGGCCAGAGGTGATCACAGAAGGAATGATGCCATGATCTTCGGCAAATGGCCCACATGATCCACTATCCCCTGCCCTATCAAATCTGGATACCTGAAGGTGTTGGAGCCGAAGCATATAACAAAGATTGGCCGGAGTTGGATAGGCAAGGCTGAAGAAAAAGTGGGATGCTAGGTGTATTGTTTCCTCTTGATAGCTTACAAGAGCCTGGTCATCAAGCACAAGGTGCCATTGGTATTGCTGTGCATATTACAGATGTGGTCCATGCCCTGCTCCTTCACCACGACATTTACATGATCAATTTTCTGTTTTAACTGGGGATCGGAGATGAAATATGTCTGATGGTTTGCAATGTACGAATCTCTAAAGTACGGTGGGATGAGATTTATACCTATTATCATCCCTGTACAGATGGCCACTTTCAGTTGCATCAAACTGTGCCCAGAACCAAAGTATGCAGGTATCACGTGCTGAGGAGCCTCTTACGTTAGTTATTAATTTATTTAATTTAGAGATACAGTGCAGAATAGGTCTTTCTGGCCTTTCGAGCCGCAGCCCCGATTTAACCCTAACCTAATCGCATGACAATTAATTTAGACTGACCAATTAACCTACCCAGTATGACTTTGGAAGTGTGGAAAAAAACTGGAAGAGCTGGAATAATCCCATGCATTCCATGGAGAGGATGTACAGAGACTCCTTATAGAGGATGTCAGGATTGAACACCAAATTCCAATGCCTTGAGCTGTAATAGCATCATGCTAACTGCTATGTTACTGTGGCATCCTACTTGACCTTGCTGTTGCTAAGAGTGGGCCTTGTTGCCATGCCATGTCCCATTTAGTTGGACATTATCACTCTATTTTTCCTTTTTGGGAAAGTGCTTTCAGAAAACTACTTTTGAAGTTTAACTGGATGAGTCAGTGGTCAGCACAGCCTACAGACCCAACATTCCTTTGGGAAGATTCCCCGAGCAAATTGTTGAGGCCACTTGGCAGAATGCCTCATCATCAGAGCTCAGCAACAAGTACCAAACATGTGGTTTGGTGAAAGATACAGTGGGGCTTGTCAAGGTTCATCTCAAGAAACTGCGTAACAGAGGAATCTCTGGTCTACTGAAACTAACAGTGAGTGCTGCTGGAAGATCCTCAACTTCGTGGAAGGCACCCTTTGGTCTGCCGAAATTTTCAGTGCATTGCGATGTCCGTAAGGGAATACCAGAACTGACATATTCCAGGCTGCAGGCTTACCTGCTTAGAGATGCACTGAAGCTTGGTGTAGCTAACGCAAAGGTTTTTTTGGGGAAGAACTACATTTCAGGTCTTTTTGAAACTTAACATTGATGGGCTAAGCTATGCAAAAGCTTCCCAAATGTTGGAAATTTTGTTGTAGCCTGATGCACCATCAATAACTCACACTGAGACGTAAGGCAAGATATTGGCTTTTATTGACTGGAAGAAGGAACCAGGAGTGAGTGTCCATCATACTATGTCCTGGAGACTGAGGCCGAGCGTCAGGCCTCAGATCGCCTTTATACAGGGGCCTGTGGGAGGAGCCACAGGAGCAGTCAGCAGGGGGCGTGTCCAGACAGGCACATAGTTCACCACATAGCCAAATGATGTACTGTGTGCAGAACATGCTCACATTCAAAAGAGTATTGAACCAGTAACACAAAGAAAGTGCAGGTTAATAATAAAGTGAGACATGCACTGATTTCATATTTCTTGTATATATTTTATACATAATTTTTTTGTTTTAATTTTCAAAATAAGTAAGTTCAGAAGACTAACATTGCACCAACATACCATATAATATTTGCTGTAAAAATATGTGATAATTGACATTGTAGTTTAACTGAAGTAGACAGAAATACTTGAAAAATTAGAATGAGGGCAAGAAGATTAGGGAGAAGTTTATCATTTATGTACCAACATCTGAATTGTGAAAGTGGCCCTGGAAACCCACTCTAGGTAGATATGAGATCTTTGATCAAAGCTTAGAAGGTCCTGGACTTCATAAAAAGTTAAATAATTGAATGTGAAATAAGAATTCAAGATTCATCAGTCTTGCGTTAGTGGTTGATGATTTCAGCTGTTAAATGAATTATTATTATACTACTGGGGCTCAGCTGGACTATAGCTTTATTGAAGGTTATATTAATAATAGACAGCAATATTTCTACATGGTGCAATATTACTCTTAGCATCTGAAGCACTGTACTTTGTTGTCCGCTTCTAGGCTAAAATTTTCCTGAATATGCATCTTCCTATTCAACCTTCAGTGATATTATCTACTACACAAAGTATTTTACAAAATACTTTTTTATTAATTTTTTGTGTTTGTTACTTTATTTGTAATTTTATTGCTGAAGTTTTGAACCCAAAACACATTCGTATTTGGTATATGTTATAATACTTTATAAGCTTCCTGATATATCATATGAAACATGTCATGAAATAGAAAAGTTACTATAATGATGCTGTTGCTTATCTAGAACAGGGGAATTTAGAGCTTAGTCAAAAAAAAAACTTGTAAAGTTTAAGAAGAAATTTTACTTTCAATTCTGTTTAATGCTCTGTCTTTTTTCCAACATCTCCTCCACCGTCGACTGTGTTGAAACTTTGGCTGTGATTCTATGGGCTCCCCATACTTTCCCAATGTTGTTGGCAATTTTAATGCTGTGACATGTGATAGTTGGCAGAACATTGGACATGGATGGTAATTACAAACTGAAACGAACAGCATAGAAATAACAACACGAGTGAATCTGCAGGTGCTGGAAATAAATAAAAAACACAGAATGCTGGCAGAACTCAGCGGGCCAGACAGCATCTATGGGAGGAGGTAGTGACGACGTTTCGGGCCGAAACCCTTCATCAGGAGTGAAGTAACATGGGATGGTCGAGGGGGGATAAGAAGTGGGGGGAGGGATAAAGTAGAGAGCTGGGAAGTGATAGGCTGGGGGGAAATGGGCTAGGGGAAGGTGGAGATTTATGGGAAATAAAAGAGAAAGAAAGGTAGGGCTGGGGGGTGATTGTAGTGAGGGGGGGAAAAGAGAGAGAAAGAGAACCAGACTAAAATTATAGATAGGGATGGGGTGGGGGGGCAGGGGTAACAAAGGAGGTCTGTGAGTTGAATGTTCATGCCGGCCGGAAGGAGACTACCTAGGCGGGAGATAAGGTATTGCTCCATCGACCTGCGTGTGGCCTCATCTTGACGGTAGAGGAGGCTATGGACAGACATGTCAGAGTGGGAGTGGTCTGTGGAATTGAAGTGTGTGGCCACAGGGAGATCCCGCCACTGCTGGAGGACCGAACGCCAGTGTTCAGCAAAACGGTCTCCCAGTCTGCGGCGGGTCTCCCCAATGTATAAATGGCCACATCGGGAGCACTGGATACAGTATGTCACCCCAGTTGACTCGCAGGTGAAGTGGTGCCTCACCTGAAAGGACTGTCTGGGGCCTAGGATGGTAGTGAGGGAAGAAGTAGGGGCAGGTGTAGCACTTCTTCCGTTTGCAGGGATGAGTGCCCGGAGGGAGTTCGGTGGGGAGGGATGGGGGGGATGAATGGACAAGGGAGTCGTGTGGGGAGCAATCCCTGCGGAAAGCCGAGAGTGGGGGGAGGGGAAGATGTGGTTGGTGGTGGGATCACGTAGGAGGTGGCGGAAGTTACGGAGGATTATGTGTTGGATCTGTAGGCTGGTAGGGTGATAGGTGAGGACCAGGGGGACTCTATCCCTGGTGGGCTGGTGGGATGGGGGGGATGGGGTGAGGGCAGAGGTGCAGGAAATACGGGAGACGCGATGGAGGGCAGAGTTGATAGTGGATGGTGGAAATAAACCATTTGGCTCAGTTAGATGAAGTCAGTATTTATACTCTCTACAGATCAACTTCCTGTTCTTCATCTCATGCTCTCATTGTGTTCTTCTAATTGAGATGAAACTTGCCTCCAGTCAGTGATCTTAACCCAAGGATTTATCAACAATATATTCATACATAGGCTGTCTTACCCCTACCTGAGTTTCCACCGATGCAGAGAGGTTTTCACACAATCAGCAGTGACTACTCTTGCCTGCCACTCACAGAAAATATTTCTCAGAAGCTGGCAGTGACATTTCAATATTTATGATCAGCTCAATTGGTGGTATAGTTTATACAAGCAGAATAAAATGTTGGAAAGTATTAATAAATGCAGTATGAATACTTAATTTCAACATAGTTAAATGTGATAAGGTAGAATGTACTATGTATATACAATGTGTCTATGTATATAAACTAATGTATATACGGACACACTCAACAGCTACTTTTACATTCTGTTTTATAGAATTGGTTTTATATTCATATTTGTTGTGTTTTTTATGCTGCATCAGGCTTGGAGTAACAAAAATTTTGTTCTCCTTTGCACTCACATACTGAGTTCAAAGTTCAGGGTAAATTTATTATCAAAGTACATAAATGAGATTCTTTTTCTTGGAGACTTACACAGTAGAAGAAGAAACAAACACAATAGAATCAATTAAAAATTAGGGTGCAAAAGAAGACAAACAGCAAATCCAAAATATTTGAGGAATGACAATAAACAATCTTGAATCATGAATTCTGAAAGATTTCACCCAAAGCCGGTGCCGCATTTTGCCCAATGCTCAGTTCTGCGACATCTTATGAAATTGTTGAAATTTACATTCCCAGTTTTTTTTGTACCTACAGTATTTTGATGTGATTAACTTTTCTTTTTCTTGTTAAATCTTTTTATTAATTTTAAACAAACATAAATGAAACATGAATACAGAGAGATTGAGAGTACATAATTAATAGGTTAAGTATATATTCAGATAGATGATAATCCATATATAATAACCTCCCAAGCTCATAGTAATTGCAAAAAAAGGAGTAAATAAGAAAAAAAAATCCCCAAAAAAGAAAAGAAAAAAAAACCTAACCAACATGGGCCATTGCATTATGTCAAATATACACAGCAGCGTCAATAACTCCACACCTCCATCCAAATAATTAAGGATAATAGAAGCAGAGTTTAGGAAAAGTCAGTTTAACTCATATGAAAATGTTGGATAAAGGGTCTCCAAGTTTCTTCAAATTTAACTGAAGAATCAAAGACAACACTTCTAATTTTTTCTAAGCTCAAACAAGAGATAGTTTGAGAAAACCACTGAAATATAGTTGGAGTTTTAAGTTCTTTCCAGTTCAATAGGATAGATCTTCTAGCCATTAATGTAACAAATGCAATCATCCGTCGAGCTGAGGAGGTTAAACAACTATTATCCACCATTGGTAAACGGAAAATTGCAGTAATAGGATGTGGTTGCAATTTGATATTCAGAATTGTTGAAATAGTACTGAAAATATCTTTCCAATGATTTTGCAACAAGGGCAAGACCAAAACATGTGGGTCAATGAAGCAACTTCAGAATGACATCTATCGCAGGATGGATTAACATAAGAATAAAATCGAGCAAGTTTATCCTTGGACATGTGAGCCCTTTGTCTATGGGATTCTGAATAGGAGTTTCTTGTATTGGTATCAATAGACATGTCATTGCTGCTTCCTATGGGAAGGAGGGTGAATTCTTGAAGGAGACTCTATGACAGTCACAGTAACTGAGTAAAAAGCTGTCATGATGTAACAGGAAAATACATTAACGTTCTGATAATCCACTATACAATGGTTTGGTAGACCATATTCGTCGTATTCCCTTTTTCCACTGACAAAATCACGGCTCATGTGATTTTACCCCACTTGCACTCCATTTCTCGTCACTAGGGCCATGGTGGCTGGACTCCCCTTTCTCTCTCCTGGACCCTTGTTTCCGTTAAAGTCATAATTGTTCAATATATAATATTTTGTGTAATCTTATAAGTGAATTTATAGGTTGTTGGGATATTAATGGAAACAACATTCACTAATCCTGAAAAATCTGCTCGTCTGACATCACAAAATTTCCAAACAGACCAGATTAGCAGAGATTTACATTATCGGAAAGGAGGGACGTGTGTCTTAGTTCAAAAATAACTTAAGTGTCTTGCCATTACCAACGTATTATTAACATTACTGATTTAACCCATTTGTCCTGATAGTACAGATTACTTGTGGCTACACTCTACTGGTCTACTTTAACCTATGGTCTGATCACATGCTGTATTCACTCTCCTAATGCCATACTCACTACTATACTTTGTTTCTTATGCCATAAGCCATTGCCAAGCTGTGAATGAAAGAGATAGCTGAGATCTCTACACTTAAAACCTGGAGCATCCACAAATAGAGACCTTGCCTGCTGCTTAAACAGGACAATGCTCAATAACACACACCACACACACACACACACACACACACCACACACACACACACACACACACACACACACACACACACACACCCCACACACACACACACACACCACACACACCACACACACCACACACACACACACACACACACACACACACACACACACACACACACACACACACACACACACACACACCCCACACACACACACACACACCACACACACCACACACACCACACACACCACACACACACACACACACCACACACACACACGCCCCACACACACCACACACACACACACACACACGCCCCACACACACACACACACACACACACACACACACCACACACACACACACACACACCACACACACACACACACACGCCACACACATCCACACACACACACACACACACACCACACACACACACACCACACACACCACACACACACCACACACACC